>NW_026596051.1:25452847-25523026 GCF_907164565.1 Psammomys obesus | reverse complement strand
CTCTTCTCTTTCCTCCCCCTCTCCCAGTCCACTGATAGGCAAGGTCCTCCTCCCCTTCCATCTGACCCTAGTCTATCAGGTCTCCTCAGGACTGGCTACATTGTCTTCCTCTATGGCCTGGTAAGGCTGCCCACCCCCACCTCCCACTCATGAGGAGCCACTGAGTTCATCACAGAGACAGTCCCTGTTCTCCTTACTAGGATACCCACTTGGAGACTGAGCTGCCATGGGCTACACCTGTGCAGGGGTTCTAGGTTATCTCCATGCATGGTCTTTGTTTGGAATAACAGTCTCCAACCCCTGGGCCCAAATATTTTGGTTTTGTTGCTCTCCTTTTGGTGCTCCTGTCCCCTCCAGGTCCTTCTATCGTACTCTTCTTTCATATGATTTCCTGTACTCTGTCCAAAGTTTGGCTATGAGTCTCAGCATCAGCTTTGATAGCCTGCTGGGTAGAGTCTTTCAGAAGCCCTCTGTGTAATTTTTTTTTTTTAACAGCAAAAGAGAGCCTTGGGTTCCATACTTCCTATCTCTATTTTGAATTGGTTTCAGTCCTGAAGTCCAGTGTTGGAATCCAACAATTTAGAGAACATTTCTGTTTAGTAATAGGCAGAGAAAAAAGTCTGAGTCACATGAACCTTGGTGGAAATGCAGCTTTATCTGTTTATCTTTCACATGCTGCTGTAGCCACAGTCTGGATGGTATAAACAATGCATGTTTATGTTCCACAGGTAGGGAGATAAGGATCCTGAACACCGCTAGGTGTTCTCAGGATCAAGGCATCTGTTGATTTGGTCCCTGGTTTAGGGCTCCTTCTGCCTTCTGCGGTTAATGTGTATTCACAACCATATGTGTAGCGAGAAGGCACTCTTCTTAAAATGTCACCCATTATTTGATATGGGTCTAGACCTAATTACCTGCCAGTGTCATCACACTGTGGGGTCAGAGCTTTAGTATATTATCTGGAAGAGAACACGACATTAAGTTCCTGAGAGACTCATTTCTTACTGCTCAACCTACACAACTAAACCCATTTTACTCTGGTTCCTACATCTTAAAGGAGCACCATAATGGTGCCTGTGGCAGAGGTGAGATGGAGCTACAGAGTTTCATTGTGTCCATTCTGAGTGTACTCAGTTACACATCACCTGTCTTTCTATTTGCCGTCTGTCTTCTATGAACCCTCTGCCTTTACAACGTCTGAAGACATAAATTCCCCCATGTATGTGAGCTTGCAGGAGCATGTGCCTGTTCACACACATGCATGGACCAGAGGAGGGCATCCAGTGTTTCTTTATTGCTTTCTGCTTATCATTTTGAGAGAGGGTCTCTCAGTTAACTGGAATCTCACCAGTTTGATGGGGTTGACAAGCAGAATCTGCCTCTCTCCACCTCCCAGTGGTGGTGTTACTAGCAAGAGGAGCCATCCTCTGATATTTTATGGGGGTAATACGATGTAAAAGAAAATACTCTTAGCATTTGAGCCATCTCTCCAGTTTATGAATGGTGTATTTTTAGTGGAAGTATCAGAGTTTTTAAGAATATGTTATAAATGAAGACTGTTTTAGACAATCTGTGAATTCTCCCCAAATTCATATGTAGAATTACCTAACCTTTTGTGTGACAGCTTTTGACAAAGGCAGCCACTGGAAAGAGAATCAATTAATTAGAAGCAGGTTCATGAAGAAAGGACCTTAATGGTGGGGTTAATGTCCTCATAAGAGAAGGAACTGAGCTTTCTTGCTCCTAGATCTTGTAAGGACACAGTGAAAGGCAGCCAAGAAGAAGGCTCTTGTCAAGGACCTGACCACTTCCGAATGCCAATTTCAGACTTCCAGCCTCCACGTCAGTAAAATAGTGTCTGTTGTGTATCCATGTAGTACACTGGATTCTGTGATGGTGAGCTGTGTTGACTAATACACTACCCCGGCTGACCACCGATTGGCTTATGAAGGTTGCCTTGTTTCTCTATGCTTTAGTTTCCTAAATATAAGATGCAAATAATAATGGCAACTACCATGCAGATACATAACTGACGTGAAGACTGAGTGAAGCAGAACACTTAAAGTGTTTAGAACTAGTATTTGATGTAAATAGCCTTCCATAACACACACATACACAAACGCAAATAAGTGCACACACACACTCACTAGTCTCTAAAGGGTTTTGGGGTAGGACAAAAGCAATAAAGATAAAATTTCAATGCAACAACTATGAGTTTTAAATCATGAAAAATACAAAGTAAAATCTTGAAAAACTAGGGGTATAATAAAACTGTTCAAATTGAGGCATTGATTACCAAGGACCATTCATGGAGTTAACCTAGAACCCCTGCACAGATGTAGCTCATGGCAGTTCAGTCTCCAAGTGAGTGCCCTAATAAGGGAAGCAGGGACTTTCTCTGGCATGAACTCAGTGCCAGGCTCTCTGATCACCTCCCCCTGGGGAGGGGGATGCAGCCTTACCAGGCTACAGAGGAAGACAAAGAAGATAGTCCTGTTGAGACATGATAGACTAGGGTCAGATGGAAAGGGAGGAGGATTTCCCTTATCAGTGGACTGGGGAAGTGGCATAGGAGGTGAAGGGGGACAGGACTGAAAGAGGACTAGGGAGGGGCAACAGCTAGGATATAAACTGAATAAATTGTAATAAATAAAAAAATTACAAAAAAGTCTTTTAAATTCTCTAAAATAATATTTCTACTTCAATTCTGAGAGATCAAACCAAACTATGATAATTTCAGTTTGGGGAATTTTTCCACTTCACTACATAATTTCTTCCAAACATATCTTTAGATTATGTGATAAGAATAGGAATAGGAAACTAACCATGTCAACTGATACCTATATAAGATAGATGATATCAACAAATAGCCCATATCAAGCAAAATAAGAAATGGAAACTAATGATATTTTAGAAGAAACATAAGAAATGGTAAAATGGGTGATACCTGTTCTAAGTCTTTGCTCTGCTCTATTAAGCATCTGAACTCATATAATAAAATGAACAACAGAGGGAAAAAAGTAACAACCAAGCAAATCATACAATGAGAGGCTTATAAAGCCATAACTATCTCTAGCTTACACTGTGCCTTTTGTTAACGCAAGTTTTTGAAGGTGGGGGTGTGCATCTTCTCTATTATTAGGCAGGCAAAGAGAGGCCATAGAGACAGTGAGGGGAACAGTGCCTGGTTTCAGCCTGCAGGTCCTCCATGCCATTAACAGCATGAGATCTGGGGAAACTACATACAGTTTCTTGTGTTTGCAGCCTTGCCAGAAGCCAAATCTGAGTGCAAGGCTCTGGACATTTACAGTGGTAACCGCCTCTAGATGGTTTCCATGGAAATTCTACAGGGTACAAGCCAGGAGATGGGTTCTCTGGGCTGCACTACTTTTGAAAATGGCTGGTATTAATGTACTATAATGATTTGAATGTGATATTCTTTATAATTCTTATTTGAATGCTTGGCCCCCAGTTGATGTGCTCTTTTGTGAAGCTTAGAAGGTATAGCTCTATTGGAAGAAACGTGTTAGTGGAGGCAAGCTTTGAGAATTAAACTCTAGCCTGAGGTGCAAGTTTCCAGTTTTGTTGAAGACTGTTTTATCATGTGATGTTTGCTGCAAGCTTGTCACATGATGTTTTGCTGGAGGCTGGCTTGTGAAAGGGCATGTGATGTTTTGCTGTGTGCTCTCTCCTGTGAGAAGAGTGGCTTTGGCCAGCTGAGACTATCCTTGGGTGGATTCAGAGAAGCGGTGATATACAGAGGTCTATTCGTAGTGAGACATCGTTTTTTGGATCAACATCCCTGGGCTGATTTTTGTGCTTCAACACTTAACTCCGAAGAGAGGAATGTTCCAGAAAACAGCACGGGGCAGTTCAACTGAGTGTGGCTTTCCCTGACTTCACGGTGCTGCTTGACGTTGGCCTTTGGACTGGACTGCTGGTATCCTGACAACTGAATTTGTTAAGACCCTAAAGACCAATCAACCTTAGTCAGCAGGAAGAAGATAAAAATAGGTCTACAGCCCTTTTTTTCTACTAATCTCCTACCTAAGGTGGGGACTTGGAAGGGAAGTAAAAGTGTTTAATAACCTAAATAAAGTAGGTTTGGCAAAAAATCAAAGCCTACACTACCTATTTAGGTTCTCCAAAACTGATGTGTGCCTGAAGTTCAAGATGTGAGCTCTCAGGTTTTGCTCCAAGATCCATGCCTGCTGCAGTGTCTGCTGCTTGCTGCCATACCTCCTGCCACAAAACACTTTATTTTGTTTTTGAAACTGTAACTTAATTACATTTCTCCCTTCACTTTCTTCACCTCAAACACACTCATAAATCCCTCCCTGCTTAACTTCAAAATCATAGTCTTTTTATCAGTTATTTTGTATGCATGCATATATATATAATATATATATAATATATATATATTATATATAATATATATATATATTACTAAATATAACCTACTGAGTGCATACTTTATTAGTTGTATGTATGTTTTCTGAGCTGACTATTTGATGCTTAGGAACCAATCGGTGAGCTCTTTTCTGGGGAAGACCGACAGTTATTTTCTTTCTTAGTTTACTGGCAATAGCTCTTTTATTCAGGTTAAGTATACTTTTATTATTATCATTAATTACAGTTTATTCAATTTTCATCTCAGCTCTGGCCCTCTCCCTCATTTCCTCCAAACCCCACCAGCCCTCCCTCTTCTCACCCTTACGCCCTTCCCCTAGTCCACTGATAAGCGAAGTCCTCCTACCCTTCTATCTGACCCTAGCCTATCAGGTCTCATCAGGACTGGCTGCATTGTCTTCCTCTGTGTCCTGGCAAGGCTTCACCCCCCAGGGGGAGGTGATCAGAGTGCTTGGCACTGAGTTCATTCCAGAGAAATTTCCTGCTTCCCTTACTAGAGCCCTCACTTGGAGACTGAGTCTATGGGCTACATCTGTGCAGGGGTTCTAGGTTATCTCCATGAATTGTCCTTGGTTGAGGTTTCATTCTCTTCAGGGCTCAGTTTGGCTATGAGTCTCAGTCTCTGCTTTGATATCTCGATCAGTAGAGTTTCAGGAGCTGTCTGTGGTAGGCTCCTGTCCTCTTCCCTGTCTTCTCCTGGTTCCGATGTCTATCATATTTGTCCTGAATGAGGATTGAGCATCTTCCCTAGGGTCTTCCTATTGTTTAGCTTCTTTAAGAGTATATATTTTAGTATGTTTATTCTATATTGTATATCTAATAAACACTTATGAGGTTTTCTATGTACTGCCAAATACATAAGACTGAATGAATTATATTTTTGTGTGTCACTCTTCAGAAAAGTTTTTATTAAACACAACAATGACTAAAACTGCTCTCAAATTTCTATGAATGGAAATGGTTATAGATATTTAAAATGAGTTATCATAATATCAAAAATTCAGAAGAGTAAATAAAAAGGTAGGATTCTTCACATAACCAAAGAACAAAATGGCACATATACACCCTCACACACTCAATATATAACACTGCTGACTGTATAGAAGCTTCAATTTCACCAGTCTAGTCTTACCTAAGCAATCACATAAAACATCAACCATATCACCCTGGAAATTTCAGTAGTTCAGCATTAACATAACTTTTGATAGTTCTCTCTCTCTCTCTCTCTCTCTCTCTCTCTCTCTCTCTCTCTCTCCCTGTCATCTGGATAGAAGAAGGTAATTAGTGTAATTCTTGGTTGATATGACTTCCGTTAATCTTCTCAAAATTTTGTGATATAAGACCCATCTCCTTCCTCTTTGCCTTTCTGGATAGGAATTGAGCATTTTAGCAAGAGTCCTCCCTCTTGATTAGTTTCTTTAGTTTTACAGATTTTAGTAGGTTTATCCTATATTACATGTCTATATGAGTGAGTATATACCGTGTGCATCTTTCTGCTTCTGGGACAGCTCACTCAGGATAATCTTTTCCAGATCCCACCATTTACCTGCAAAAGGAGAAAAGAGGGAACAAGTCAGGAGCCTGACACAGAGGACCTCTGAAAGGCTCTGCCCTTCAGACTATCAATGCAGATGCTGAGACTTAAGGGCAACCTTTGGGCAGAGTGCAGGGAATCTTATGAAAGAAGTGGGAAACAGTAAGATCTGGAGAGGACAGGAACTCCACAAGGAGAGCAATAGAAACAAAAAATCTGAGCACAGGGGTCTTTCCTGAGACTGATACTCCAATCAAGGACTATGTATGGAAAGAACCTAAGACCCCTGCACAGATGTAGCCCATGGCAGTTCAGTATCCAAGTGGGTTCCATTGTAATAGGAGCAGGGACTGTCTCTGACATGAACTGATTACCTCTGCCTGAGGGGGAAGCAGCATTACCAGGCCACAGAAGAAGACAATGCAGCCACTCTTGATGAGACCTAATTGACTAGGATCAGAAGGAGGAAAGAAGACCTCCCCTATCAGTGGCCTTTGGGAGGGGCATGCATGAAGAGGGTGGAGGAAGGGGGGGATTGGGACGGGAGGAGGGAAGGAACCACAGGGGGGACACAAAGTGAATAAAGTGTAATTAATAAAGAATAAAAAAAATTTAGAAAAAAGACCCATCTCCTTTCCTTCATCCCCATGCAGTATATTAATATATAAGCCAAAGGCTTAGGTAGACTATGAAAAAGTGCCTTAGATCGAATTGCAATTTTATTCAGGGAATTGCACTAATATCTGAAAGCATTCTTCAACAGGTAAATAGGCAAATGGGTGTGTGAATTCATGATCAGTGGATGGGTTGGTGAAATATCATATATTTTATTTTTTTATTCCCATTTACTTCATTTTGAGTGATTTTTATTTGATTCTACCAGAAAACTCCAAAAGTACATTCCAAACAAATCTCTGAAGTTCATATAATCTTTGCAATATATTGACTGTCAAATTTATAGATAAACTGGCAGGTTTCATGAAGAAGAGAATGTGACAACACAGACATTGAAATGGAGCTATTTATTTTTGTGAGTTGAAGTGACCATATAACTCATAAGTATTGCGGAAACCTGTAAATTCCTGAGGATTCATGTTGCTCTGTATCACTGGGAATGGCTCATAATTCATCTGTGGGGCTTCCATTGGTGTGCTCAGCCAGAATATTTCAGCATAAAATTTCCTTTCTCTTTGTAGATACAGAAATGCGACCATGATTGCCTGGCAACAGATTTGTCTCAGGACAATAGGATTTTAAGACTCAGATATCTGAGTCTGTTTGATGGATGACAAAGGTGGCAAGAAGGGAATACTGAAAACTACGCTGATGGTATTGAACTGCTCCCATTTTTCCACAGCCCACACAGAGATACACCAGAATTTCAGAACTACACAAAAGTTAAATGTATTTGTATATATTAAATGTAGATGTAAGTAATTTTCCTGTGGCTGTGAGTGCTTTCTCTTGCTGAGGGTACAGATCCTCTTATGTGATGAAGTAAGGAGTCTGTATCCACACTCCTGGGCTAAACATTGTGTTCACATAAAATTCACATGATGAACCCCTAATCACTACTGAGGTGATATTTGTTCATAAAGC
This sequence comes from Psammomys obesus, assembly GCF_907164565.1. NCBI lineage: Eukaryota > Metazoa > Chordata > Mammalia > Rodentia > Muridae > Psammomys > Psammomys obesus. Next base: position 25,515,483 of record NW_026596051.1, on the reverse strand, counting down.
CTATAGGAAGTAATTATGTTTGGAGACCATGAGTATAGACCCCCAAAATAGAAAGGGACAAGATACCTTCTTTCTTTCTCTGTGCAATTAACTACTAATAGGTTTTACCAGGACACACCCAAGAAAAACTCTTTCACCAAATACTGACCACCACGACACTTGACTTTTAACTTCAGGTTCTAGAATGTGCAGTTTCCAAGCCTTTTTTTCTATGGTGTTCTGTTATAGCAACCTGAACTGACAAAGACAGGAATCTTAAAGAATATTTACTACCTCTTTTGGATTTTTTATTTTTTAAAAAATAAGCTATTAAATTAACACATTTTATTATATAATTTCATGCATACCTTCTTTTCAGATGATTATTCCTGCCCTACCCTGCCCATTCTCCTTCCCGGATCTTCCTGCCCTTCACTATCCCTGCTCTTTTGCCCTCACATACCCTCTTCCACTTTAATATTTCATGCATTCTACTGCTTTCCCAAGCCCTTCCCTTTAATATTTTTCTTCCAAGTCAAATTTCTAGCCCTTACCCACATTTGTTTCTGTGTGGGAGACTTAACAGTTACTCTGCACACGGTGTGTGTGCGCATGCATGTATGCATGTTTGTGTTAAGGTGGGTGTGTGGGGTGCATGCCACAGCGTATCTGAAGATCACAGGAAAACTTCCTGTGTCGTCTTTGTTTTTCACCTTGTTTGAGACAGCGTTTGCTTGTTTGACACTGCATATTCAAGGCTAGCTTAACCCTGTAATTCTGGAAATTCTGTTTCTGCCTCTCAGGTAACCATGGGAGTACAGGAAATATAAATATACACTATCATCTCCAGCTGTATGTAGGTACTGGAAATTTGAACTCAGATCCCGGTGCTTTCCAATTGAGCCTTCTGTCCAGCCCTAAACAACTATTTTCAAAAGTACTCCATTCCACCCCTCTGTTATCATTTCCTCAATATTCTCTTTTATTCATTTAGCCTATACTTCTTTTTAAAACATTGTATACATTTGACATTTAAAATGATCTGTGAAGGGCATACGAATATTGCATTGTATGTGATTCTGGCATCAGCTACTGAAGATGCAACTTCTGTGTTATAAACAATGATTGGTTTCAAAATCTCCATCCCATGAACATGGGGGAAAATGGGCATCCTTCTCAGAATCTCTGTGCCTTCAAAATGCCCTGAGTAAAACACAATAGGTAGAGATGTTTGATGATATTGTAGATATGTGTAGTAGCAAAAATAACTCACGTGGACTTGTATGTGTTTCCAGCTCTAATAGGAATTTCAGCAGAGGCAGACATTCATGAGTTGGTGGTTCCCTAGACAGATTGTTAAGGCCACCTCACCTGCTTACTCTCTCCAGTACCAAAATTTGCCAGAGCTGACTTTTGCCTTTCTTTGCTGAACTCCAACTCATCCTGTTCTTTACATGCTCTTCTTGCATCCATGCCCTCTGGATGCAAGAACTTAAATCCTTTCAGTTCTCTGCAATCCAGCCTTTCTTTGTTCTGAATTCTCATTTCAGACTCTTGGACACAAGTATTCAAACTTAAAATGCAGATTAACTCATTTTCTAAGTAAAGATACTTCTAGGATGAACTCACTCTAGTGTGTGAAGTTTTGTTTATATACAGTTGTCAGGAGAACAGCCTTCCAAAACTTTTCAAGTTACTTATTAGAAGATATTTTGTCATAAATTTTGCTATGCATGCTGACTCATAGAAAATTTGATGGGAGAAAATAGGTATTTGGATCTCAAATCTATGCATGTGACCCCCATTTAGCCCCAGGGCAATATCTCAGGCTCCTATGATTGTTTCCCTTATAATGTAATTTGATGGTTTTATTTACTTTTTGTTACTGAAAATACCTATCTTACATGCTTAAGTTCTTTGTCTCTGAACTTTGTTGGATAATAAAACAAGGTCTTCAAGATACCTGCATATTTCCCTTGCTTTTAAAACAGTACTGGATCATTTTCTTTTCTGATGCTTTCAATATGCTAGTAATCATAACCATAGAACCAGGACTGGTCAGCAAGATAATAAAGTCCTCTGAGTTTCAGTATCCTTGACTTGCGTGGAAGGTGAGCATAGAGTGTGTACACGTCTATTTTACTTTCAGGTCTCTGAAAGCATAGTTCATTTTGTTTGCTCTAACATCATAAATATTTTATCTCAGAAAAAAACACATTTTTTATTTCTAGAAGTAGGTTACAGACAACCAGAAGTGAACAAGAAGCATCCTTTGTTTCAAGCTGGCATGTGGAATTGGGCAATGAAGAGGAAATGAATTGAAGTCATGTCTTCAAAGACAACATTTCAAAGAACTTCACTACAAGTTATCCTTTTTCCTGTCTTTAGCATGAAGCAATTGTATAATATAATAATCATCACATAAAAATAATGTACAAAATGATTGGAATGTAATACTCCTTTTTTATTTTTGAGAAACAGCTAAACTTAATTGTAGAGTGGCTATACAATATTGCATTCCTGTTAACAGTGGGTAGGTGTTTTCCTTTGTATACATCCTCACCAACATTTGCTGTCATTTGTTTTCATTAAGATAGCCATTGGGACTTAATTGACTTTGTCGTAGATACAAACAAAACAAAATGAATAAATAAATGGCTTCCCCATAGCTTTGCTTTTAAGTCTGTGATCTTGGATAAGTAACATAACTTTTCTAAAGGTCCTCGTTGTAAGTGGGATCAAGAGAAACTTCTTGTGAGGATGCATAACTAGGTAATATGTCAACTGAAGGGTCTATCTTAGGTATTGAAATGAATTCCTCTAGAAGGCTGTGTCATGCAGAATAAAGCATTCACCTACACACAAGTCAACCATCCTGGGACATCTGCAGCAGACAGTGAAAGCCGAGTGCAAATATGTTTCTTTGAAAGAATCTTAAACTAATTGTCTATTGTCTCCTGATGTTGATGTGTTATGCAGTATTTAATCTCTATTCCCTTCTCTTTTTTTATACATGACTGAATTCATATTGTTGTTCAACAAGATTTATGCATATTTTATGTGGTTTTCTGTTGGTGTAACAAAATACCTGAAACCAGGCCATTTATACCGAATAGTGTTTGTGAGCTCATGATTCCAGACATGGAGGAAGTCCAATTATATAGTACTAACACATGCTTGGCATATGGTAAGATCTGCTTGATGCCTCCGCATAGAACATTATATTTGTGATTGTACTACTTCAAATTTTTCTTTTTTTATTATTGTAATCATGAAACAATATTTTATTGATTTTTTATTAGTTTGGTTGCTCTATGATGACTATATGTGGAGTAGGAACATAGACTATTTTATTAAAGTGTTTTTAATGCTTGCAATCTCACTTTGTGTGTGTGCATTCACACTTAGAACTGACCCTCAGGCTTTACATGTGCTAGGCAAGCACTCCACCACTGAGCCCACAACTTCACTTTTAATAGAACCCTGTTTATTTTAATCAAATAGATTCCGTTATACAGTTAAAGAAAGATATCTAAAATGTTAGAGTACTAAGAGTCACCAAGTTATATGCTATTCTAAGTGTACTTATTAAAAGAATACATCTAAATGATTTTATTTTAAAGTTTTCTTATAAAAATAGATTCATTTGATATTCTTTTTTTATAACTTTTTTATTAATTACACTTTATTCATTTTGTATCCCCCCATAAGCCCCTCCCTCCTCCCCTCCGAATCCCACCCTCCCTCCCCTTTCTGCATGCATGCCCCTCCCCAAGTCCACTGATATGGGAGGTCCTCCTCTCCTTCTTTCTGATCTTAGTCTATCAGTTCTCATCAAAAGTGGCTGCATTATCTTCTTCTGTGGCCTGGTAAGGCTGCTCCCCCCTCAGGGGGAGGTGATCAAAGAGCAGGCCAACCAGATTATACTTCAAATTTTTCTTTCTCTACTTAGAAAGCACAGAGTGGTAGAGAGTTTTATGGGGGAGAGAGAAAGGAAATTTATGATCATATTAATCCTAATCTTCACTATCAGTCCCACTTGTCAATTTCCAGATAAATTAACATGAATTAAGAACCAGATTTCCAAAACATGAATGTTTAGGAAGCATTCACATAGCAATAATGTATATGTAGATAGTTTTCCAGAATGCGTGAGCAAGCAAGCACCAAATAGATTGCCCAGAATTCTTGATCTGTTTTACTCTTTCCTAGATATATTGGTCTTCCAATCCAGGGTTATATTCTTGTTAGAAGCTTAATTTCTCTCTATTTTGCTTTAGTTAGTTGCTTTTTTCTACACACACACACACACACACACACACACACACACACGTATGTATATGGACAGTATATATATACTGTCCATTTCATTTTGCTGGTACAAATTCCTGAATGTGCTCCAGTATGAAATGTGTGTTTGCACTGAATTCTCCTTCAGAGGTGGTACCTCTGTGAGTCAAATTCATGGAGGATTCTGTTTCTTTCTAGCTATGCCAAGGAAGTGTATAAGGTTTGTATCCTTGAGATGGCATGAATCCCCTAAAGGAATGAAATAACCATTTGGGTTTGATATTTCTCCTCTTGTTTTCCCTCTTTTCCCACAAGGAAAACTGTAAGGCCACTTATAGTTAGTAGGAGTGGGTGAGACCATAGAGAATACAGCCAGGTCATCAAGAAAATTAATAACATCAAAGTTAAATGAAGGTCTGATGTGACCAAAGACAGATTTCCATGTCAGGGAATCATGTTTCTATGTGCACCAAATACCTCATGCTAAGCACTCTTAATACTATGATCAGCACTAGCATAAAACCTCCATCTTCCAGGCTGAGTAACTGCTTCTCTGCCCTCTACCAGTGAATAGTCCTCCTGGGCACCTTTGACACAGGCAGCACATGTGATTTGGGAGAGCATCTATTCCAGGCTGCACAGATGCAGGGAGGCAATGATTTCAGAGCATTTATTTTACATGCAGAAGCAGGCCTCCTAATGACAGGCTAGTTGATAGGGGTGGGAGTGGGGAGATTGCATCTCATTGGTTATGCTGGCAGATCACCCTCTGCTGACCTGTTTTGTCATTTTGTTGTCCGTTGAGGATACAACAAAATGTTGGTGAGCAGCTGGTGGTAGAATTATGTTGTATGTACAAAATGTGGGAGCAAATTCTTGTCCGGTCATGTAATTGCCTAGTGGGCTTGGGGTAGGAAAATGGGTTATGCTTTTATCTGAATAAAATGTGCTTTTTCTCTCATCCAAGTTCAACATCCCAACTGTGATTGCAATCAGTGTATATTTCAGAAGGAAGTGGTGAGGGAATATATATGTGTGTGTGTGCGCGTGTGTGTGTGTGTGTGTGTGTGTGCACATACGTGTATAAACTATTGTAAACAAATTGGAAACTCAGAGTTAGCCTAGCGTCTGCCATGACTGTAGCAAGATGGTGTCTTGGTTTATCTTCAAAGAATTTGAGGTCCCCAAGGAAGCTGATTCTCACAGTAGACTTGTTGACAGAAAAGAGCACACTGAAAAGAGTCAGAGAACAACTCTCACAAGGACTTGGGAGGAGATACATTTAAAGTGGCAAGATCTAACACTGTAGAATCTTCTGAATCCAGGTTCTTACCTGTTTTGTCAGTGCCCATGTAACAGTAGTTCCCCAGAGAAGTTTAAATATTGTCTATGGCACCATATTCTTTTGCTTCAGCAATATGAGTTGTGCGCTTCAAAAGAACCCCATGTGTATGTTCCTCAAAGTGTCATGATGATTTTACTTACTATGATGATTATACAACAAGAAATCATCAACAACAAAAATAAAAACAATCGTGATAGAAGTATTAGAAATCATTTTCCTATTGAAGGTTTAGATGAAAAAATGTATTAGAGATAAATAGATAAAGTTTTCATATTGAACCTAAAGGTAGGATAAAAATAATAAAATAAAGATGATTAACTTAAGGATAGATTTACAACCGTATAAAGGATGTCACTGAACAAGAAATGAGAAACTGAAAATTATTTGTTCTCTGATTTCAACCTACAAGAGTGAAAAGAACACCAGTTATGAAAGCAATGTTTAAATTGAATTACTGGTAACTGCAGGCATAATTTGCATTTCAATCATGTATGTACACCTGTGTCATATTATATTTTATGACTTCCTTCCTCAGTCACCAGTCTGAATTGCTCATTCACCTTAGGTCTGGACTGCTGATTATGTGTTTTTAATTCTGCCAGGAATATACAAAAATTATTCTGGATAGATAAGTAGATAGGACGAGCCAGCAGGGCGGGAGGATAACATGAGACTGAAAGGTGGAGGAGGTGATAGCTATGCGCACACATTGCGACATAAGAACAGTCAGCACATAGCTGCGTCCAAGTATCTAAACTAGACTTGAGGTCAAACCACCCATGTGAGAAAGAAAACTGAGGAGTACAAGTCATGACACACCCCAGGGGAGGTGACATCACAATAGTAATGAAGGGTGGAGACTGACAAAAATACAGAAATATGACAGATTTCTCCAGCCAGCAGAGTTCATCACTGTGTCTCAGGTGTGACAGTTATGCTTTCTGATCCTCAGCCTCCTTCTCTGTAAACTGCGAGCAGTCACACCTCTCTGGAAAGGTAACTGGGAGGATTAAATGTATAATATGATCATGCATCCCTTAGTGATAGGGATGTATTCAGCTAAATAGAGTCACCAGGCAATTTGTCTGGGACAAACAATCAAAACCCCTACATGATGCATGCCAGTCACTGGATGTGGTCTACTGAGGCAATCAGAAGGCAAAGGTAAACACAAGGTGTAGGAAACCATTGTCATTGTAACACAACGTTCCATTTTATAGCCAGCAGTTCTTAGTTAGTACAATCACATGTTAAAATAATCACGAGTATAGTATAGTATATTGAAAAAGCAGAAATACAGTCATTTATTATTATGCATGCTGTTATTTCATTCATCTGGAGGCACAGTAAGTTTGTTTACACATCATCACAAATGTATTGCACTTGGGCATTATTATGGCAATAACTTTACTAGGCAGTAGGGATTATGTATAATCCTTCCATTAGAGCTTCATAAGACCACAACTGTGCATTCACTCCTTCGTCAACCAAACAATGTTATGCATTTTTGTGACTATATTTAGACCTCCTGACATCCATATATGCATGTTTCTATTTATTTTTCTACCATCTACTACTTGAAATACACTTATTGAGCACCTGATCTGTGAAAGGATTTGTGCTAAAGATGAATTCAGCAAGGATTTTTATACACCTGTAGTTTTTGTTAATCCATCTACTACTCCCTCATTCTTCTTTTAAAATATGTTTTTCAATGAAATGTTTCTATGTTCCAGAAGCTGTCCCCCACCCATGCACACGTAGGCATCACTCATTTAACATAGTGGGTTATTGAAAAACAAAATGACAAAAACTCAATGTGAAGTAGGAGAAAGGTGTTGGGGTACATGAGAAGTTTTTTAATTTAATTTTTATTTTTTATATTAATTGCAGTTTATTCACTTGTATCCCAGCTGTAGCCCCCTCCTTCTTTCCCTCCCAATTCCACCCTTCCTCATCTCCTCCCATGCCTCTCTCCAAGTCCACTGATATGAGAGTTCCTCCTCCCATTCCATCTGACCCTAACATATCAGTTCTCATCAGGACTGGCTGCATTGTCTTCCTCTGTGGTCTGGTAAGTCTGCTCCCCACTCAGGGGGAGGTGATCAAAGAGCCAGGCACTGAGTTCAGGTCACAGACAGTCCCTGTTCCTCTTACTAGGGAATCCACTTGGAACCTGAGCTGCCAGGGCTACATCTGTGCAAGGGTTCTAGGTTATCTCCATGCATGGTCCTTGGTTGGAGTATTAGTCTAAGAAAAAACCCCTGGAACCAGATTTCTTGATTCTGCTGCTCTTCTTGTGGAACCCCTGTCCCCTCCAGGTTTTTCTATCTCCCTTTTCTTTCATAAAATTCCCTGAACTCTGCCCAAAGTTTGGCTATGAATCTCAGCATCCGGTTTGATACTCTCTTCGGTAAAGTCTTTCAGAAGCCCTCTTTGATAGGCTCCTGTCCTATTCCCTGTTTTTGCCTCTTCTGATGTCCATCCTGTTTGCCTTTCTGAGTGAGGATTGAACAACTTACCCAGGGTCCTCCTTCTTGCTTAGCTTCTTTAGGTGTGCAGATTTTAGTATGTTTATGCTATATTATATGTCTAATATCCACTTATAAGTGAGTATATACCATGTTGTCTTTCTGCTTCTGGGATACCTCATTCAGGATGATCTTTCCTAGATCCCACCATTTGCCCACAAATTTCATGATTTCCTTGTTTTTAATTGCTGAGTAGTATTCCATTGTACCACAATTTCTGTATCCATTCCTCAGTTGAGGGACATCTGGATTTTTTCCAGGTTCTGGCTATTGTGTATAAAGCAGCTATAAACATGGTTGAGCAAATGTCCTTGTTGTATACTTGAGCATATTTTGGATATATGTCTAGGAATGATATAGCTAGATCTGGAGGAAGCAAAATTCCTAGTTGTCTGAGAAAGTGCCAGATAATTTCAAAAGTGGACGTACAAGTTTACATTCTCACCATCAATAGAAGAGCTGTGGGTCACTTATAAAATGATTAAAAATGAAGACCAATTCTCATAAATAGGATTAGTGACTGTATTCACTCCTTTTTTCCTGCTGTGTCAAAATATCCAATATCACACAAGAAGTAACTGAAGGAAAGTTTTACTTTTTTTTTAATTTTATTTTTTTCTTATCAGTTACATTTTATTAACTCTTGATCCCAGCCGTGTCCTGATCCCTCATTCCCTCCCAGTCCCTCCCTCCCTCCCTCATCTCCACCATGCCTCTTTCCAAGTCCACTGATAGGGGGGAACCTACTCCCCATTCATCTGATCCTGTTTTATCAGGTATCTTCAGGACTGGCTGCAAAGCTCTCCTCTGTGGCCTAACAGGACTGCTCCTCCCTTGGGGGGTGGGGAGGCCAAAGAGCCAGTCATTGAGTTCCTGTTAGAAATAGTCCTTTTTCCCCTCACTATGGGAAACCAATTGGTTACTGAGCTACCACAGGCTACATCTGAGCAGAGGTTCTAGGAAAGTTTTACTTTTATTTAAGGGATATAGTTCATCTTGATGGTGGAGACATTAGAGAGGGCAAGGGGTCCAGGCATGATGGCAAGAGTCAGAAGCCAACTGATTTCACTGCATCTCTAGCCGGGAAATAGAGAAAAGGAAAGATATCTGCATCCTGAAAGCTCTAGAACTTTTCTGAACAGCCCTGTAGCTAGGGACCAAGTCTTCAGATACACGAATCTTAACAAAAGTCTGTCCCTTTAGTCCATAGATTCATGGCCAATCTCTAGTGGCAAATGCATTCATTCAGGTTCCCAAAGTCTCATAATCTTTAACAGTCCCTATACAGTTTGAAAGTCCAAAACCTAAAGCCACTTCTGAAGCACAGGCGATATCTTAATTTTTAGCCCCTTGAAAATCAACATACCAGCAATATACTTCTAACATACAATGACAGTAAGCATTCCTATTCCAAATGCAGGAGTGGAGGCATATAGAAAAGTTGAGACAAGACTAAGATGAGAGCAGCAGTAGGCAAGCATCAAATCCCAAAGGTGTATAGCATGTATCTGGGGCTCAGATAGAATCACCTGAGTTCTAATGTGTTGGGTAGCATTACCCCGTCACTTATTACCTATGACACACACTCTCTTGTGGGTCAGTTCTACTCTGCTGGCAGGTTTCTACAGTGGTTTTTATATGGTCATAGTAATATACAACATTCTGGAATCTCCACCGCTACATCTTCATTTCTAACTCCACATCTTCATGATTGTAGGAACTCTGAGCAACCACACATTTCCTCCCTCAGCAGCTTTCTGAGACTATTAAGCAACATGCATGACTCACTTAATATTGCATCTTCCATGCCTGAAAAACTACTGCCACATGGGTGACATTGCTATTTTCCTGCTACCACCCCAAGATGTATCCTGGCCTCTTTAGAATAAAGGTACACCAACTTCTTTCTGCTGACTCTGAAATTTCAAGCTCATGACCCTATGGGAAATGTTTTCATTGTTGTGGTTTGAATTAGAATGGCTTCCACAAGATCATATATTTAAATGTCTGGTCTACAGTTGGTGTAACTGTGAAAATTGAGTGTGGCCTTATTGGAGGAGGTATGTCACTGGGGATGAGCTTTGAAGTTTCAAAAAGCACACACTATTGTCTGTTCTCTCTTTCTTTCCCCCACCCCTTTGGGGAGCAAGTTATAAACTCTTCACTACTGCTTCAGTGTCATGCCTGCTGGCCTGTTGCCATTATCTCTGCCACAATCGCTATGGACTGTAACTTTCTGGATTTCTGAGCCTCCAAAATAAATATTTTCTTTTATAAGTTACCTTTGTGGTAACAATATGAAATTTAAACAACAACCTTATTAGAACAAGTAGAAGGTACTGCCTAGTGTCCCCTTCCCCCTTTGCCCTTCACATCATGTGAAAAAAAAAAAAAAACAAAACAATTCAAATACCATTTTTGAAATTGCCTCAGGGTGAGGAATTCTTTGATTGTTTTACTATTGTTGTTTCTCATTCCTCTTATCACTCATATATAACCACAGAACTCTCTTACATTTGTAAAATTATTACCAGTGCACAAAACTAACTTATGCATCTATTTTCTCATGTCCTATTTGTATGACATATTCCACTAGCTTGTGTAAGTCCCCGAGAGCATAGATTTTTCTTCTTGGAACAACTTCTGTTACATCATATTCAGCACTATTTGCTGAATAAATGCATAGGCAATTACAGATGGTAGACTCTGCGATGGGTGCTGTAACAGGCACAGATTTGAATAAAATGGAGCCCAAAGAAACGAGGCCTTGTTAAAAGCAAAAGCAATTTTCTATAGGACTATCAGTGGAAGGAACAATCAATTCTCATTGAATTGAAGGCAGCAGGAAACTTTTCCTGGAGATGAGATTACTCAACCTCAACTAGGGAGAATGAGTGGGATTTTGAATGACGAGCTATAATGGCAGTGAGCACGGAGACAATAAAATAGGTTCTATATCAATTGGAGAGCATATTTGAGACCAAAAGTAAAAATTCATAGACAGTTTCAGAAACAATGACAATTTCAGTCAACAGTCAACATGTATGAGTTTGGAAGACTGAAACAAAGATAACCCTTAATGGTTTTCTCTAAAAAGAGTAGTGCACTTTTGAAAGTGCTATGACAAACAGAAGATAAAAGGTTCTCTGTCTTTTATTCAATTTAAGCCCAAGTCACACATTCCTTTTCTGAGAAAAAGTAAGAAATGAAGCTACATAAAAGGAAGCTGCTTCATTCCTATCTGTCATCCTTTTTCTACCATTTTCCCTCAAACCTTAGTTTGACCTTCTTTAAAACTGCAATGTTCCAGACGCAGCTTGTACTACAACAACCTGCTAAACAGACTTGTAGGGATAGGAGGATGTGTAGAGCATGCCTTGCCATTTATTCTGGTCTCAATGAGATCATCATTGACTCTGTTCCAGTTGGCAGACATTTTGCACAATGACAATGCAAAGTAGCAAAGAAGGAAGAGGTACTTCCCCAGGTTGCCTAGGAAAAGAGTCTGAGTCACGGCAAGCATGCTAGCGTCTCATTTTGGATAATGTGGACACAACATGATGTTCACAGTGAGGATAAAAGAAAACTAAGCAGAGAAATCTCAGAGGCAAAGACCAGCTGACCCCACTCCAGAAAGAATTGCAGTGAGTGCTTTGCCCTTTGGACAGGTCCATAAAAAACCTGTAGTTCAGAGATATATGGGGATGGAAATTTAACACACATTAACCTACTCATTTTCATTCATTGTATCCAACATTGCTGAAGTCTAATTCTTAGGAAAATAATCCCCAGCCATATTTAGCACTTTTGTCTGGCAGCATCTGACACCACCAGTATCTTCAATGAATTAGAATATTTCTGGTGTCTTAAGATGTATACTCTTCTTGAATACCGACATGGTGAAATGACCAGCAACTTAATTCTGGTGCAACTCAGGGATCTTGTGGGAGTTCTCCTCGAGTTAGTCAGAAAGCAGTCCTTGGGAAAGAAAAAAGTATCTGGCGTTCTTATGACAAATTGTGGAGACACTTAAAAAAATTATCATTGACAGGAAAATGACCGGGGTTTGTAGGAAATTGTACAGTTCATTAAATATCACTGGTAAGTTCTTTCTACTAATTCTTGAAATTGCCACTAGACAGACCCAGAGTAGCGTTTCTAGGTGCCTGGGAGACACAGTCTAAAAATTTAATAACTTGTTTTAGAACACCCAGGGGTACGTTTACATGTTTTTTAAAGGTGGTTTGAACCCTTCCCAAGAGGAAGAGTTGGGCTTTAATTCACACTGTAACTGTAGACAAATCAGCTCAGGATACAACTCACTTAGGAGACTGGGCAGGGGAAGAGTATGAAATGATCTTATCTATATTGGGGACACAGCTCTTCTTTCAGAATACGTGTATAGCCACTACAAAAATAAGTGAGCCGATTCTACAAAAGCAAGAAATAGGTCTATCATGTAATGCAAATAAACCACACTTGGACATAAACACGAAAGGCTCTTATAGATATACTTGCTCTTCCATGTTCATTACTGCTCTGTTGCTTATAGCCAGAGATGTAACTGTACTAGATGTCTGTCAATAAGTGAATGGATAAAAAAAAATATTGTACATTTACCCAAATGAAAATGAAAATATGGAATTCACAAGTAAATGAATGGGGCTGGACATAATCTTTTTAAGTGAGATAACCCAGACCCAGAAACACAAATATTTGTTTTCTGTCATTTGTGGAAGTTAACTTTGAATCTTTATATAAGAATCTTCTACTCGGATTACCTACAAAGGTAAGAAAATTAGTAAGGGACCACCAGGAAGGACTTTCAAGGGAGATGAAAGAGAACACAGTGGCACAAAAGGGTAAAAGGGAATAATGGCACAGGAAGGCTTAGAGAGAGTAGGACATGGGAAGGCAGAATAGAGGTGGGACTATGAGAAGAGATAAAAAGCACTAAACACTTTCTAGAAAGTCATATGGAAAAACACTACAACAAAAGATTCCTAAGACATTAATATATACTTACATACATAGAGTTACTCTATAATGGGGCAACACTTCCTATACTAGACACCACAGAATAACAAATAAAAAGTCCAGATCAAGACATGAAAACCTAGAACTCCTGCACAAATATAGCCCATGGCAGCTCAGTCTCCAAGTGGGTTCCCTACTAAGAGGAACAGGGGCTGTCTCCCACATGAACTCAGTAGTGGGCTCTTTGATCACCTCCCCCTGAGGGGGGAGGGTCAGCCATACCAGGCCACAGAGGAAGACAATGCAGCCAGTCCTTGTGAGACTTGATAGGCTAGGGTCAGCTGGAAGTGGAGTAGGACCTCCCCTATCAGTGGACTGGGGAAGGGGCGTGGGAGAAGAAGAGGGAGTAAGGGTGAGTTCGGGAGGGGACAAGGGAGGGGGCTACAGCTGGGATACAAAGTGAATAAATTGTAATAAATAATTAAATAAAATTGAAAAAAGAAAAGGATTATCTCTTTTTGAGTTGGTGACCTGTGAGGCCCCATAGAACATCCCAAATTATATAATGTATTGTCAATGCTCTTGATTGCCTTCCAGAACTAGACAGTAAGACCATTGTTAATGCCACCACATGCTTGAATCATAAACTATAGAGAAATCAAGCTAGTATTGATCTTAAAATTTTGTATCTACTGCTAGCTTTCATGGTGCTATATGACACTCCTGGATGGTGCTATAGACACTACTGGAGGCTAAACGTAATAATCAGTCGTACCCAGCTGTGACCCCTGAAAGCTAAAGTAATGACTGCTCTGGCAAGACATGCCCACTGTTCAACAGTATAACAAACATCATGAGAATAACAAGCCAAGCAGAAATTATTGTTTCAAGACCAGCTCCACAAGGTAGAACCCATAATTGACACTGTTACAGAAACCAAAAACCTGTGGCTAAACAGGACATAGATCCCATAAAAGAACCTACTACTATTTTATTACTCAGCTAAAGGGACATAATGATGGGAAAACTCCCTTCATTGATACTTACGCCTCATAAAATGAAGTAGCATGTGTTCTTTTTGCTTGTTTGTTCTTCGGTCACACCATGACACCTCAGTGCCATTTATAATCATCCCACCTTTACCAGACATAGAACATGATCATGTCTCCTTTGGACTTCCCAACCTTCATAAGAGTAAGAAAAACATCTTGTTAGAGTTTATAAAATGTTCAGTTTCTCTGGGTTGGAGATGGAGTTTATTGATAGTGTATTGATGGTGCCCTAGGTTCATATCTGCAGAACAGTAAAAATAAAACAGGAACAAAACCCAGATTCGTATATTTTATTATAACAGCACATGTGAGCTGATATATGAGATCTTGTCACTGAAACACCCAACTGTAACTTCTTTTTCATCCTTTTCTCCACCTACTTTTCTCTGGAACCTGATTGGTTAATGAGAAGGTTCTAACTTGCTCCTACTGATATCAGCAAAGAACCTGGATAAAGCTTCCTTTGCATATTAGAACTGAGGTGCTCAACCTTGCTGTAAGTTATGTGTTTATGTATCTGTTATTCTTGCTGAATGCACACTAATGCACTCCCTTCTGTAAGCAATGTCTTCCCTCTGCCAAAAAACAAACAAACAAAAACAATACAATTCTATACTTATAATTCTCTAGTTTGATAGTTCAAAGGAAGATTGCTCTAAGAATTCCCAGTATAGTTTAATAATCTTATACAAAAAGTAACACTCCAGACATCAAAAGACCCTTTTATAATGTTCCTTCATTTACTTTTTTTTATTGAACTATTAAACCAAACTCCTTATATGCGTATACACATTAGTTATAAGCACAGGATGATAGCACTGGATTTATAAAGGGGTGTTCCTTTTGGATAAAGAATCTTTTTCCTCCTAATGCTGCTGCAAGAGTAGCCTGGGGGAAGAGCAGAAGCCAGTCTTAAATATTTAATTTCTGTCTTTGAACTGGATGTCAGGAGAGTGTGTGGATGGCCTCACACAAGCTCAACAACACTTGCCCTCCTTTCTTGTTTTGCATGTCATGGGACTTTTCCCTTATTTTGCTTCCAAATCCAACTCTCTCTCTGGGAACTAAGCCCCTGATACTCTTAAACAGTCTAGTTTGATGTCACCCCAGCAGTGAAGTCATTACAATTCTCCAGGGCCATTTTCTTCCTGGACTAATAACATCCCATTAGCATCTTTCAAAGCCAGAGGAAAATCTGCTCCAGGAAAGGCAGAGAAGTAGCAAAGAGTAATACACAGAATGGAAGATGTCCCACTGTCTTTATGTAATCTGTTGCTGACACATTATTTCTCAATTATACAGCCTTAGCTTTCTATTCACTGTTGGCAAAGAAAAAGGCCGAGAGAAGGAGTCCTTTCCTTTTTGTTGGCTCATAAGTAAAGGCTTAAGTGATGAAGGAAATGGACAAAACTGTACAGATATTCCATAAATTCAGAGTTCATACACTATGAATGTCACAAAACTGTTTGTGATAAGTAGTTACACTTTCTTACAAATGGCATGAATTTATGTGAGTTTTATGTGAGCATGCATTTGCATAGAAACCTTGCATATATTAAAAATATATGCATGCATTTATGCCAGAGAGTTCTTTGATTTTCTTTTTCTTTTTGGCTTTATCATTCCTTACTCTTGCTTTATTTCTCTTGTGCTGAATTCATAGTAGCTGTTGTTATGATGGTAGGATGCTGGAAGAACACAAAGACAATGAGGTGAATTAATTTATGTTGGTAGGGACAGACGAAGCTTACTTATTTTGGGGACATAGGAAGAGGAGTTTAGTAAAAGACAATATTGCTGAGTTATTATAGAGATTAATAGATGTTTGAGATTGCAAACAAATTCAGGACAGTAATACTTTGGCATCATTTTAAATTATTTCCTAATATTGGGTTGGCGTGTCTCCCAAACACATATACCACATAGATAGAAAATATTAAATATATTTATATAAGCATAGTAGGCTATATTTATGAGATTGCATATGATACAGCACACATACATATCTAATAGATGCGTAAGTGTACGATCCCATAAGTTTAGAGCTTACATACTGAGTTTCAGAGTAACATCTATAAATGGTAAGAAGTAACTTTGTGTTAAGCAAAGCAACTTTCTTAATTGTATTTGTTAGAATAAACAGTATACACAGGCCTTTGGAAACAGTGCAGTAAGCAGAAGTAATACTGGCCCCATGGAAGCGTCTCACAACTAAATTTAACTGAAGATGGCAGCTACACACTCAAAGAATAAGTACTTAACAACCAATCCATGTGACACCATAGTCAAAACAGGCCTGGACTATCTGCCTTCAAATTTCACTTTCTCATTTAACTAGAACGATCCTGAATAGGGGACTTTCTCTTTGTACCTCAATTTCCTCATCTCAGAATGAAGATAGTGGCATTGAACTGTCTTAGGAGCAGAACTAATGTTTAATGAAGTAAAATTCCCCAAGCATTTTCAATAGCGCATATTATAAGTGCAGAATAAATGTTATCAGCCCAATGGCACTCACTGCTGTCTCTGCTATCCATCACCATGGAAGATTCCCGACAACTTCACATGCTGCTGAAGCCCTTAGCTCACCGCCCATCATATGTGGATATGTTATTTGTAAGGTCCTTTGTATTTTTCTTTTTAATATATGTTAAATAGTCTAACTGCAGGTGTTAAGTGTACATTTCAAATGTATAAAACTTAACAGAAAAATTAGCAACAGTTGAATCATTTACTTCTAGTAACACCCTATCACATGGCATCAATGGTCCTATTTTAAAACTACACCCATTGTTTTCCTATCATAGGTCATGGAACTCTAAGTAAGAATTGGAAAAAAAAAGATATTTTATTATTTCTTCAGCATAAGTGTTTCTACAAACAGTTATCCTTGACCTTTAATCTTTATGATGGTATGTATTTCCTCTTCCCATGACCCACCCCCCAATTAGAGTCTGTTATCCACAGGAATGTGGAATGCTGCCTCGAAGGTTCAGGATGACCACATTCAATCTTTCATCTTTGGTCTCTCAAGGATGCAGCCACCTGACTTTTACCCACCTTCTCCTTGATTTTGGTTTTGTTTACTTTTTTTTCTGTTACAATAAAGGCTTTGTGTCAGCTTCATGTTTCTATATATAAGAAGATTGTAACTGTTGCAGGAGAGTTTGAAGTAATGCATTCTACTGTCTCCCTGTGGGCCTCATCTGCCCTAAAACTACCAGTGAGAAGACACACACACATGAGACAGAGGGGGAAAAGGGAGGGGGAGAAGTGAAGGAAGAGAGAGAGACAGCAATGAAAGAGGCAGGGTCTGTGCAGGCTGCAGGGTGGTCTCTATAGAGTCCAGATCAGCAAGGCTGGCCCTTTTATCTTCCAGTGCCTTAAGCTACCCTGGTCATGGTCCATTCAGCCTTCTGTGGCTACATATGTCTCCAGGCAGAGTGATGCATCTTAGCAGCATTCACCCTGTATTATCTGCCCCTGCCCCCACCACCCTCATCCTTCCTTACTTCCCAACCCCCTAACTCCATCCACACACCTCACTCCTACCCCTGACATTTGAATCACTTTAAATTGAGCAATGGCTGTGCGCACTAGCCCAGGGAAAGAGCCTACTTGCACCAGTAAAACCAGTGGAGGCACACAGTGTTATGGACATCATAAACTGAAAAGGAGAAAGGAAATTTACCTTGCTTCATTAACAATAGCACACATAATTCTACTTTCTTCACACACACTTTTGATAACAAGAAATGAGAGTCCAGAAGTAGACTTCTCTGTCCAAACATTACCACAATTGGATTCATTGCCAGTAGAACAGGGGTGAACAGTTACCAACATGGCCAATAGGCTTTCAGTTTGGTTATGATTAAGCCAGGAAATGACATGATAACAGGAAAATAAGAGCTAAGCCAGAAAGAGCAAGGGATGAAATAAGTTTTCTGAGATATAGTACAAAATAATCCCCAAAGAGTCAGACTGAACCCTAGTTTGCTATCACCTCTGCTGGTGTCTAGTGCTGTCCAGTGTAAACTGGGGGCCTTGCAGAAGCCCCTCTTACTGCATAGATGTGTTTCTGGCCCTGTAGACAACAGAGGCTAATTTGTAGTCACTCTTTTGACCTGAATAGAAAGACAAGCCCCAGGACACTGGGAAAATTTTTCTGATACCAGGTCCAACCATATTAGAGTTGCTGCTAACTCTGATGCTGGCCAGCTCAATTGTCTTGTGACAATCATCTTCACCCAGAACTGGAGGTTTCTAGTGTAACAGACGGTATTTCCTCACCCCTGATACAATATGAGAAAACTCTCTTCTGGAACACAAATATAGAAAGAATGGAGTAGGTAGCCAGATCAGGGTGTCTTCTTCAAACAGCTTATGGGATTTGCTGAAAAAATGTTGAGGAGCAAAGGAGACTTGAGGAAAATAGTTTCTGAGTCATGGAAAGTGCATGACTGTTATTAATGATTGTACTGAGACAGGGTACCAACTTAGCTTGTGGGTGATCCTGCCTGACTCGGATGCTAAGAGGGTCTTAATGAAGTCTAAGCTTCACATCCAGTTTTCTCTCCATTACTCCAGCTTGTAATATTAACATATCTCTGCCCCATTCTCGTCTCAGTCTTCAGACAGCATTCTAATTCAACTAAAATAATTTCATCTTCACAGAAGATATTAGAATTTAAAATATTAGAAGAGAGTAGAATTTAAAAACAAGTTGTGCATTGTTCACACCATTGACATGAAGCCAAAATTCACACAGTAGTAAAAGGAGGTTTATAAATGTTCATGATTACATATGTGGTTTCCATCCCACCTGGTATATTTGTAGCCACTTGAAATTCTTCTATTAGGTCTCACTCAAGATGGTACAAGCTGTACAGGGCAGTTTCTTTGCTCTGGTTACACACTGGTATTTTTAAGTTGTATCAGTTTAAAGGATATGCCCAAACTGCTCTTCAGCATTGAATTACAATCTCTGGGTATAGGGACAGGAGGGACTGAGTCTGGGTATAGCTGTATGAGAGCTCCTTAAATGTCTGTTGTGCAGCCATATTTGAGAGCTGCAAACCCACATAGCTTTGATGTTAGACATTATTACCGACAGCATTGTTTATGTCAGTAAATATATTCCACACCTTTGTCTCCACATTGGCACCACTTTATTTCAAGCACCACTGTGAAGAAGTAATCACTATTTCCGATTTAAAAGGCAAATATGAATCTCCAATTCTAATTTCTCTCATAGTAATCAGTTCTTACTCTAGGAGGCTTCTACTTGCCCATACAAGCCAAATATGAAGAATTCATGGAAATATCCTAGTTTTAGCCTCCAGAAATTTGTTTCTGGGTCTTGCTTGCTTCTGTTATTTTTAGGCTTTCTCTTCTATACATATTTCAAGTGTTATTTTAAGACAGTGATACTCAACCTGTGAGTTGCAACCCCTTTGGAATCAAATAATGTTTTTCACAGTGGTCACACATCAGATATCCTGCATATCATATATTTACATTATAGTTCATAACAGTAGCAAAATTATAGTTATGAAGTAGCAATGGAAGTAATTTTATGGTTGGGAGTAACCAAGGGTTGCAACATGAGGAAGATTGAGAACCACTGTTCCAATGTTTAATTTTAACCCTGCAAACAAGAACTTCACCTGTATGATTAAGCCTGGGGGGAACTGGAGTGGCGGTTCACATAAAACTCATACTCATTTAGTGCCTTGGTTATTTTTTGAAGGCATAAGAAGTGTACACATGCTTGGGAAACTAACAGTAGCTTATGAATCACTTTAAAGAATGGGCTATACATCTGGCATCGAAAAATTAATTGATGAGGACCTTCCCTTTCAGAGGTTCGGTCTTATACATTTCAGACTCGTCTATGGTGTTGGGCTTGTCCCCTGTCTTTATATTCTCACCAGTTCTAGCTTGTCACAATAAAAAAAAAGAAGGTCTGAAGTTGGCTTTTCCTGTGGTTGTAAAGAGATTTGGCTGGCTGCTTACACACATACTGACTTTCCCTTTCATTTCCTGAGGGCTTCTCTTTGAACACCTATGTTCAATGAGAAGATATATTGATTTCTTTGTGTGTGTGTGTTTCAATTTTAATTTTGTATATTAATTACTGTTTATTCACTTTGTGTCATAGCTGTAGCCCCTTCCCTCATTCCCTAGAGGTAGTCCCTTTTCACCCTCCCTCATCTCCTCCCATGCCCCTCTCTAAGTCCACTGATAGGGGAGGTTTTCCTCCCCTTCCATCTGACCCTAGTTTATCAGGTCTCATCAGGACTGGCTGCAAAGTCCTCCTCTGTGGCCTAGCAAGGCTGCTCCTCCCTTGGAGGGGGGAGGGGGAAAGTCAAACAGATATTTATACAATTTATTGTTATTTTTCCAGTGTCTTACCTTCTTCTGGAATATTTACAGGTTCTTTTCTTAATTTATATTTTTAATTTATTTTCTTCTCAACATTTTAATGAAATGCATTATATCTATCAAGTCTCTTGTTCATCAAATCATTATAGAATTGTGGAAGCTCACAAAAAAAGTCACTGAATTTCATAGAGTTATTTTGAAAAGATAAACACTGAGAGTGGAAATACACAAAACTTGGTTTTAAGAGTAGAAAGGAGAAAGAGGGAAAAAAAGGTACCAAAATTAAGGGGATAAACAGGTTCTTCCAAGAAGTGAGTTCCTTGTTAGCTCATTGTAGAATCACTGCTTACATTAGTGTGTGCTGAAGTCTTCTGAAAAGAAATAAAAGCATCTTGGGAACTAATTTAAAATTGAAGGGTTGTTTCTATGTCCAGATTCTGACCTTCACCGAACCCTTTCTCAGTTTCCTATGTCCAAGGCAGCCCAGGTTCCCAACTGTAAAAAATTTAAAATGAGGGTTTTAAGAGCCAGGTCGTAAATACATCTTGGTGTTTTGACAATGACTGTAGCATAAAACTCACAAGTATGGTGACTCTTTGATACAGCTGTATCCAAGGATGAAAAAGACCACATACCAAGAAAAGCTTTCAGAGTAAATGCTGCTATTTGAGATGAAAAGAGGAAAGGGAAAAAGTAATTCCTTTTAAAATGATAGTATATTAAGAGAATATAAAGGTAAAATCACTTAGTATTTTTCATGACATACATTTGACTTATACAAGGAACATGCAAGGACTTCATTCACATATCCAAAAATAACCGGACAGCTACCTGTGGCTCAAGTCCTTCTTTGCAAGACATGTTACCTCAAATTATGGAATAAGTGGTTTTCATTTAGGGGAGGGCACCCAAGGGAAGTATTTTCATCATTCAGGGGTCTTTTCACCTTCATTCAGAGTGAAAAAGAAATGCAAAGTGAAAAGACCTTTCTGTGTCATGTCAGCAGATATTTCCAATTTTCTTTTCATGACCTCTCAGAAAGACAGAGTCTCAGAAGTGCTGTTCAGCTGGAAAAAGAAATTGCTCACCAATTATAGATTCACTTGATACAAGGCATGTGGTTTCTGGAAAATGCAAGAACAACAAAGCATTCCACACTTGGCTGCCATTTTAGTAGGTCATAAAAAATGTGTTGAAGGCCTCATAGTTAGTAATAAAAAGTAACTTTTACTAATATATTCCCTAGACATAATGAGTTATGGTGTTGTATTGGCTGCATACATTAGACAAAAATTCTTTCATTTTCCAATTTGTGCATTTCTAAGGAATCCTTCAACTTTTTTCCTTTGACAGGCTTTGCACACTGGCCACTACAAATGATTGAATCTTTTTTTTCTTTATGAAGAGTAGTGAAAAGGGACGCTACTGGACTGCTGATGGAGAAATGAAGGAGCAGCCAAAACTTCCATTTCACATATTTTATCCTGAGAATAAAGAAGTCTAACTTGTTTTGCCATAGGTATCTTAGTAATTTTATCATTGACTGTGAGGAATATATTAGCAGTTAAATGTGCTATCCTAATCAGCCAGCATAAGGTTTGTACCAACTCCTCACTTCAGTACAACTTTTCCCTAAGCTGAGGTATATAGAGCCTCTCACGTCAAAAAACTCTCACCTCCCCCTTTCCATTTAATTCTGAGGAAAAGCAGCGACTATTCTTATTTTCATGTTTCTGGATCATCTGTTTTTTTTTATCTTTTTTTTTTCCATTTTTGTTTTTGACAGTTTCATACATCTATGTAATGAATGTTAGTTATTTTTGCAGGCAAGAGAGATTTCTTCAACACCCACTCCGAGGTTTAAGGAATGTTGATTGCAAATGGCAGGGTGCGGAGAATGTAAGAGCCAAGAATGGAGAAGTGTGTAAAAACAAGATGTCTTCTGAACTGACGTAGCTTATGCTCTCAAAGTTACCATTTGAGATTGGGTTCAGCAACACCTTCGTTAATTATATGTAAATACCATCTATAGCAGATGCGCTTGTATCTTGCTTTGTCCATGCAAATTGTTTGGGTGATTTGTCCATGCTATTGAATTTTTTTAGTAGTTTTCTCTCTTTTACTGTGCGTATTCTGTTGTGTGAGTTCTCGAGAGTAAGATTACTCTGTTGTAAATGGGTATTTGTATCATTCCTAGTCTTAGCTATTACGGGCTTCAGACCCTGGGTACTTTTGAGCAAATTCTCTCCTTGTTGTATTTATAGTTGCTTGGTTATAGTATTTGGGATAGATTTGCTAGCTCACATGCTTTGGATTCTGATATATATATTTTTTTATTCAGCTTTTAAGCATATTCCTGACATCATTGTTATCATTTATTTTAGTTCAGAAATAATAAAGAAGATAGCAAAGGTTACAAATAGACCACAACTAACATTGCATATAGTTTTTCTTTACAGAGTTGTCATAGTAATTATAGACATATAGAATATTTACTTAATATTCAGGAACTCAATGTGTTCAGCTTGTACATATGCATATATATACACACACATATATATATAATATATTATATATATTAAAATAGATATAAATATATGTATATATGTAATATATATTCCTAAATATACCATATATATATATATATTCCTAAATATACCCTTCTTAGTCTTTATAATGTTATGTGTACGTATGTTTTTAGAGATGACTTTTGGTATTGTTTAACCAACTGATGTGTATGTGTGTATATATATATATATTCCTAAATATACTCCTAAATATACATATATATATACATATATATATAAATGATAACAGAAGTCATTCATTTTCTTTAGTAATGAAAGAACTTCCAACAGTGGCACTGGACCAGAATTGGAGAAACAGCCAGAACTCCATTCCAGAACCTTGTAACCTTTTAAAGGGTTGTTTTTTAAATTATAACATTTTATTTCTTCTTTGAAATTTTCATATGTTTTGATCACATTTAACTCTCTTCCCCCCAAGTGCTCCCAGTAGCACCATATCCACCTCCAAATTTCCTGCCTGCCCAAATTTGAATGTTCTACGTTAATGTAGAACAATTTATTTATTCCAACTACTCTTGGGAGTGGGACCTGCTGTTCATTGTAGTTAACCTACCAGGGGTTACACCATTAAAGAAAACTCATTCTCCATCTCCAAGAAGCTATCAAATTCTAATAGTTCCTCAACTAGCGAACTCACAGCAAGTGATACAGCATGTATAAGACTTGCATAAGTTCAGGCTAAACAAAATAGCATCATAGAGGTAGAGAGAGCCTCATGAAATCTCAGCACCAGCCTTTTGCTTTAAGTTATTTTAGTCACCTTTGCATCTCTTTTTACTGCTTTCCTGCATTTATTCAATCATTGCATGTACTGTGCGTGCCTGGTAAATGCAGCCAGTATCTTGGATGTTATAGATCAAGAAGCTACTTATCAATATTATTGCCCTCCAGCAGCCCACAGGCTAGTGCAATAAATATATAATAAACTTGTGGACAAATGAGTCTAAATAGTTCAGACAAAAGTTGGTGCAGCAGAGAAAGATGGACATAATAATGAAGAAGAAAGAGTAAATAATTTGAGACTGGGAGTGAGGAGGAAAACTTTGAAAGGATGTCTGAGGAGGAAACAGGGAGAAGAGAAACCAGGTCTGACCATTTAAAGCAAAAATTTCATAGAGATTCAGGTTGCAGAAGAATAGGACCAGCAAAGAAAGAGACAGGAATGTCGCTCAGGTGGGTCTCCACACAGACAGCCTCACTTATCTCCACAGTGCGCACTGCTGATGAGCTCTGCCCCACATCCACGTCTGACCCAGAGCTAATGCTATGCCTTATTTGTCAGTAAGTATATTGTTTGCCAGTATAAACATTTCTACAAGATAAATTTTCAGAAATAGAACTGCTGGGTTAAATACATATATTTTACATTTGGTAGAATAGTGCCAAACAAAATGTTCTCTCACAAACTACTGAATTCAAATGTTTGGTGTAATAAACGGAATGCTGGTGGTCCCTCAGTGACTTCCGGGTCTTAATCTGAAGAATATG
This sequence comes from Psammomys obesus, assembly GCF_907164565.1. NCBI lineage: Eukaryota > Metazoa > Chordata > Mammalia > Rodentia > Muridae > Psammomys > Psammomys obesus. The sequence goes on along the minus strand of NW_026596051.1, from coordinate 25,490,849 downwards.
CACATGTGCTACCTACGAATGGGACTTTCCAGAAGCAATTGAGTCGCAGGGCTTACATGCGCAGCCTTTTCTGTTTACGTGGGTGGACCCAATGTAACCACAAGCAGAAAGATTGGAAACTTAACCTCAGAGCAATACAATCTGGTCAAAGTGACTCCACTAGGTATGACTACCTTAACAACAAAAACAAGTATGGGCAGCTACCAGAATCCAGAAAATAAAAAGAACTGACCAACCCCCTGCCCTGGAATTAAGTCAGTCCTGCTGATGCCGTGTTCCGGGTTCTGGGAGAGTCATTTCAGACTTCTGCGGCCTAGAATTGGCCACTGTGTTCATTATGTTACAGCAGCAGCAACAGGAAACCAGTGCACTCGGCAAAGGTGCCTTCAGCAACAGCACAAAGCAGATAGGCGTATGCGAGCTGGTGCTGGAACGCCAGCTGAATCCTCAGCCTCAGGACTCATTACCTATAATGCCACGCATTGTTCCTATGCCTTTTTGTGTTTATCCATTTGAAATTGGGAGATTTTAATGATATTAACACAAAAGCATCATTTCTGTGATTGTTCCTATGAGATATCTAAAGACCTCAAAACAAAGCCTGCTACAATTCAGGGACTCCCTACAATCGACACTTCATCATAATTAGGTAAATATGTAACTTTCTTCCTCTATGAAGGGTAAAAAAGCAAAAGAGCCAAACTAGGAGAAGCATTGATATATTTTCCATTATCACTCAGAATCTTTTATCAGTTTTCTAATATATTGAAATTCAGTTACTTGTAGCCAATCACAGTTCAAAACATTAAGTGGAAAATTTTCAGATAAGTAATTCATTAGTTTTAAATAACATATCCATATAATAATATTCTATTTTAATCATTAATTTTATTTTGATGTCTATATTTTTAACTTTTATTTTTTTAATTTATTCGCTTTATATCCTGATTGTAGCTCCCTCCCTCATCTCCTCCAGGTCCCACTATCCCTTTCTCTTCCCCCTATCCCCTTGCCATAATCCACTGAAAGGAGGAGTTCTCTTCTCTTACCATCTGACCCTAGCCTATCAAGTCTCTTCAGGACTGCCTGGATCCTTTTCCTCTATGGTCTGGCAGGAAAGTGGTCAAAGAGCAGGCAACAGAGTTAATGTCAGAAACAGCCCCTGTTCCCCTTACTAGGAAGCCCACATGGAAACTGAGCTGCCATGGGCTACATCTGAGTATGGCATCTGGGTATTCCCCATGCATGGTTGGTGCATCAGTATCTACAGGCTCCCTTGGGCCCAGCTTTTTGGTTTTGTTGGTCTCCTTGTGGAATTCCTGTCCCTTACTGGTCCTTCTATTCCCCATTTTTCTATAAGACTGCCTGTGTTCTGCCCAAAGTTTGGCTGTGAGTCTCAGCATCTGCTTCAGTCCCTTGCTGGGTGGAGTCTTCTAGAGGATCTCTATAATAGGCTTTCCTTCTGTTCCCTCTCTTCCATTGCTTCTGGTATCCATTTGCCCTTCTGATTGAGAATTAAGCATCTCTGTACAGTCCTCCTTGTTATTTAGCTTCTTTAGGTCTGTGGATTTTAGTATGGTTATCCTGTTATATGTCTAATATCCATTTATAAGTGAGTATATAACATGCATGTCTTGAACCCTCTTCCATGCTGGTGGGAGTAAAAACTTGTACAAACACTTTGGAAACAAATCTGGCATTTTCACAGAAAATTTGGAATAGTACTACCTGAAGACCCAATTATACTACACCTGGGCTTATACCCAAAAGTTGTTCTACCATACAACAAAGACATTTGCTCAACTGTGTTTATAGCAGCTTTATTCGTAATAACCAGAATCTGAAACCAACCCAGATTTCCCTCAACCAAAAAATGGATTCAGAAATTGTGATACATTTACACAATGGAATACTACCCAGCTATTAAAAACAAGGAAATCATGAAATTTGCAGACAAATGGATGGAAATAGAAAAGATCATCCGAAGTGAGACAACCCAGATGTACATAATTTTTGTTTTTATTTTTAGTATAATTTATGTATTACAGTTTATTCAGTTTGTGTCTCAGCTGCAACCCCCACCCTCCCAATCCTACCCTCCCTCCCTCCCTCGTCTCCTCCCATGCCCTTTCCTCAGTCCACTGATAGAGGAGGACGTCCTCCCCTTCCATCTGACCCTAGCTTATCAGGTCTCATCAGGATTGTCTTTTATAGTCTTCCTCTGTGGCCTGCCACCACCCCCCAAGAGGAGGAGCATAATTTTTAAATTAAAATTTTTCTTAGTTATATATGTATGGTAATTGCACAATATCTGTTGGTTTTTAATTATGTGGAGCTACACTATCTTTGGTGCCAGGAATATGTGTATGAAATTATAATTGTTCTTCATCTATTTTATGCCCTGTGTAAGTATAGACACATATTCAATCCATGCACGCACAGACACACACACACACACACACACACACACACACACACACTATACTACACAGCCTGGTGCATTTACCTTTGGCTTCTAAGATTCATCTCAGGAGCATAATTAAAAACATAATCGTGGTTTTAAAGACTGATAATCACATTGGTGTGTTGGCTAGTGTTTTTAATTATAAAGATCTAGAAAAACACATACATACAGTATGAATGAACACAGACATATAAAAAGTCTCACTAAACAGAATCATGAAAAGGTTCAACAAATGTTATTTTGAGCTGCATCTGTATTATGGAAAGACTCATGCTGTGTTCAATTCACAGAAGGCCAAGAATTTATGCTTCTTTTTCCCTTGAAAGCAAGAAAAAAAAAGAAAGAAAGAAAGAAAGAAAGAAAGAAAGAAAGAAAGAAAGAAAGAAAGAAAGAAAGAAAGAAAAGCCAGGAAAAGCAGTGACTTTTGTCATACTCAATGGCCAATTCATATCACACACACACACACACACACACACACACACACACACACACACACATACACCAACACACAAAATAGCATCCCTCGACATTTGTTTTTCCTCTCCCTCTTTGGATGCAGAGAATGTCCCCAAACTATCCAGTATTGCTCCTTTCTGTCATGTCACAGCCATCTCTGGTGCCTATCAGGCCTGTTTCCAACACTTTTGTGTCTTCCTAGGTAATTAAAGCCCAGGCATTCTTATCTCCTCATCATAATGAATTACTGGTTTCATTAGAGTTGGAGAGTGTTTGCTGCTCTCTGGACTGATACAGTAGCTTCAAAGCAGATAAATAAAGCAAAGGATTATTAGACACTCTTTTAAGCGTCCTCAAAGGAAAATACTAGCAGCTGGCTTCCTCATAAATCTGGGCCTAACTATTGTGTTCTGGAACTTTCTGTTAAAAGAGGCCAAGCCTCCTCATGAACAAGAGACTGATAAAAGTTGTCTGTTGAAAGGGAAAGTGATTCATACGAAGATCCTGCATTAAACTACTTAGGAGTAATATTAACTCCCAAGGGCTGATGTTGTAAAACTGTAAAGTAAAAGTACAGATAAGCCTGTGGCAAAATCCTTTTGCTCTCTTAAGGGCCAGGAATGACACTCTCGGAGACTATGCCTCTGACTGTGTTCAGCTCATGAAATTACTCGAAGCCACTCCTCCTCCACTGGCTTCTGAGGTTGAACCAATGGCTGCTCCTTTGTGTTTGTCTAGGCCCAGCATCAAGTGTGTCATAGGCCCTTGCTACATGCTGACTATGGGAATGAATCACACAACACACTGGCTTGTGTTTTAAGCTGCAAGAAACTGAGAGAACGTAATGGTGTTATATGTCTAAATGCGTTCTCTACAGTCCTACAAATATCAATAACCTTGAGAGAAAAATGAGCAGAAGTATCTCTTTATTGTAAGCAAGTGGGTAGGGACACCAAGAAACAACCCCCCCCCCTACACACACACACACACACGCACACTCAGCTAAGCCTGGTACCTTGCTTGCACCACAGCAGTGCCTTGAGACTCACTGTAAGCAGTCTTGTCTCAGCTGCTCCTCCCTCAGGGGCTAGATAGGAGGCCCATCACTTAGGCACAGTTTCTGTATTTTGCATAACGCATGAAAACATTTTACAGGTGTTACTTTGCATTGAATTTTTTATGATTTCCACAGCTTTACTGAAACAGTTTAATTAGAAGCTATTAAGGGTGCTAATGAACTTGCCAAATCTTTGTACAACTGCCAAGGGTTTTCCCTGTAAAATGAATCTAGCTCTCTAAGCTAGCAAGCCAGTAACACTCCTTAGAGCTGACCACTCACAGGATTTCATCTCACCTAATATGGCCTGAACTCTTCTTTAAAAGGATTAGTCTGGATAGACCAGAGAACTGGGATAAAAATATCAATAAAATGATTACTAATAATATTCGGGTCTATTCATAGATCCATGCCTAGCCCAATCATCATTGGAGAGACTTCTTCTGGCAGCTGATAGGAGCAGATGCAGAGACCCACAGCCAAACATTAGGAAGAGAGAGAGAGAACAAGTTGGATACCTCTGTCAGTTTCTTCTTATTGAGATCAGGGAGCCCCATGGAAGAGAGAAAGGAAGAATTATAGGAGCCAGAGGGGTCAGGACACCAGGAGAACACAGCCCACAGAGTCAACTAAGTAGGGCTCATAGAGGCCACAGAGGCTGAAACGCCAGTCATGGAGCCTGCATGAGTCTGCCCTAGCTGCTCTGCATATATGCTATGGTTGTTAGCTTGGTGGCTTCATTGGACTTCTAACACTGGTTGTAGAGGTGTCCCAGACTCTTTGCCTGCTCTTGGGAGACTTTCCCCCTACTGGGATGCCTCACCAGCCCTCCTATGAGGGTTTGTCCTTAATCTTATTGTATATTGTTATACTGTGTTTGGTTGATAGCCCTGGGAGGCCTGCTCTTTTCTGAAAGGAAATGGAGGAGGACTGGATTGAGAGGAGGGGGAAAGTGGCAGGGAGACTAGGAGGAGTGGAGGGAGGTAAAACTATAGTTAGGATATGTTATATGGGAGAACAATTTTTTAAATAGTAATTTTTAATGTCACATGTTTTAAGTTCTCTGATTATCTGTTTAATAGTCTGAAATTACTCTCTTGGATATCCTATAACCCTTTGTCCTTTCTTCTTAACTCAATGTTTTCCCTCTCCTCTTGTCTAGCCTCTCTTCCCATTTCACAGAAATGTAAATATTCTGTCCACACTGAGGGTATTCATGCTACAAATCCTAGCAAATCCTAGGAATCATCTCTATATACTAGATATATAAGAAATACTCTTCCTTAAAATTTCACTTGATGATGTTTAGAAAATGATAATATCAGTGTGGGGCTGAGGGAAACAGGACTACCTACGCTCTTGCCAGAAAACACTGCCATCATTTTGATTCACCAGGTAGGAAGCCTAGACAGAGAAATGTTTGTGTCCCTCAATAGGACGTGCAAGCTCTTTCCTACACTACCATATCATTGGTGGTTCCAAGGTTAGGTTTCCCCTGAGAGGGAACATGAAGAACTGGATTTCTCTTCTTGCCAAGAAAACAAAAACAGAGTATGTGAAGCAACAGACTTGTGTTTTTGAAAAGCGTGTGGTCCCTGGAATATGCAAGACAAATGTGTCATGCCTCTGTTGTTCCAACCTACTGTCATTTAAGACCTTTGGATTGGGCATGAGCAGCTAGATAGAGAGTTCATAGATTATGTGAGCACAAGAACAGAGCTGAGAAACAATGGGAAACAACATGAATAGAAGTCACAGGGCAGACTTGCAGGAAGATCGAAAGATCACAGAAAGAGTTCCTAAATGGCAGTGTACCTGCAACATTGAGGAAAACTAACAGGAAAATGCATGTGAGCAAAGTTCTGAAGGGCAGGAAAGCATTCGCTGCAACACCCTGCCCTCATAACACACAGCAAGAGTTGTCCTCACCAGTCAGATTAGAAAGCATCATGATCCAGCAGACACTGGCGAAAGGTATTCCTCAGGTGTGGGGACATTTCAGCATAGGCTCTGAGCTGCTACCTGAAGTTGTATGGATTTAGGATTATTCCCAGCATGACTACTAGGCACCAACAAAATTTCTGGTCCTGTGTATTGGGTACTACCTGTAATTTCCTCTAGTCCTTTTGTGTAGCAAGTTCCACAGTCTCAGATAGTTTATGGGAACACACACTTTTAAGACAAGTATATTGATCAGATAATAAATTTACAGCATCTGACACATAATTAGAAATTATTAGGCACACAAAGAAGCAAGACAATATGGTTCCCAGTGAGGAAAAACGAGCATCAAAACCAAATGAAACTATTAAACAGACTCAGAAATGACACAGAAGCAAGTGCAGATGTTATAAAACAAATAAGATCAATGACCAGGCATGATAGTGCATGTCTATGATCTCAGCCCACTGGAGGTGAGGCTGGAGAATATTGTGAATCAGTATGAGCCTGGCTGTGCTAAAGTTAGAGAACTATACAGGCAACTTACCTAGACTGTCTTAAAGATAGATAGATAGATAGATAGATAGATAGATAGATAGATAGATAGATAGATAGATAGACAGACAACCAAATCTAATATTTGGGAACAAGAAACAAATAAGACAAGTGACATGCTTATAGAAAATTGATTGACCATGAAGACAGCAATAGAAAGTATAGAAAATGGATCTCAAAGAGAAAAATACCAAGATGGGGGTAGAAGGATAGGAAAGGACGGGAAAGTAGCCTTTAGACAATATATAAATAAGATATTGAAACCTTGATTGGATAAAATTTTGTTTATAAAATAGGGTATTAGCTACAAGGGTTGACGTTTGCTGACTCCCATTGCAGATTAAAGCAGAGATTAAACTCAAACACTCAATCAAGAATGTTGAACTAAGTGTACTTTGCCTGTTATGCCAATAAAAATCTATCTGCTACTTAATATGTCTCTTCAGTTCACAGGTCCTTTGTGAATTATTTGCTTATTGAATGACTGAACATTGCAAAACTTTCGTTGCACATATGGGTGAAATAATGAATTTATGTAGTTGGAAACATTCTCAGAAAACATCAACCTTAGAACTTCTTTCTTTAAAATAGCTCAAATCTGCTATCTTCTTTTTTCTCCAAGGGTATAGCCTGGTATGAAATGTTTACATCCAACCTAATGCTTTTATGGGACAAGAAAATAGTTTTTGGGCACATTCTGCAATCAATTTCTGGAAATGGAGAGGGAACTCACTCTCCATTTATCTTGAATGAGGTAAATGCCCTTCATTTGAAATTCATCAACGCTGTGAATGCCATTCCTGGAGAAAACACAGGTGCTGTTTTTCCATAAATTATTTGGGCCTCCGTGGAGCCCAAGCAAAACAGAAACGGCAGGGAGTTTATAAAATTGTTTTCTATATTTGAAAATGCCACCTAAATGGAAAATGAAACGGAGAAGCATCTGCCTGAGCACAGGCATTTGTGGAGCAAGCAGGAGCAGGGGGAGGCGCAGACCTCAGAAGAATTTCATCTCCATTCAGGATACCTCTCTTCCCACAGGGAAATTCTTGAGTACTTGATGAAACAGAAAATGTCATATTACAAACTCATAAAATTACAAACATTTTCACAAATACATGGCCCCTGAAGATCTGCTATTGTAATCCAAACCTCATTTTGTATTTGATTCTTTTGTTCCTTGTGTCTGGGTACCCCGGGGACAAAGTGCACAACTGAGTGTTTCCCCATACATACGTATATGTATGTATATGTATACATATATAAATGGGTTTCCATGACGATATACCTGGCAAGACCATCTTTCCCATATTCAAATCCATTTTCTGTTGTCAATCTAAGACTTTCTGGACACTGATAAACCTTTAAGCAATCACAGCTAGAAGGGTGATACAAAGGGAAAAATCACTGAGCAAACTCACTGGAGGCTAGCACATTTGCCTTGTGACTTACACGTTGCTGGACTGTGAAATTTTCTGAGATTCAGTTTCCTTACCTATGAAAAGGTAATATTAAGATAGGGAAATCACATTCAGTTTTATTGTGAATTACATCATCAAAAGGGCTTGTTAAAACACAGGATTTTAGACCACAGTTGATGTCTCTGATTCATCAAGTTGGATGGGGCTTAAGATTTGAATTTAATTAGCTCTACTTGTTGTTGATGCTGATCCATGCGTTGCACACTGGGAATGGTGTGAACTGGGAAATTCCAGAGGAGACCTGGAGTCACATCCTCAGTCAGATGTAGTCCGAAGGAAGCACATGGAAAGTACGGATGCTTCGTCCACCTCTTAGAGCAGTGTTCCTCAGCCTCCCTAATGCTGAGACCCTGTAATAGAGTTCCTCATATTGCAGTAACCCCCAACCATAACATTACTTTCATTGCTACCTAATAACTGTAATTTTGCTACTGTTAAAAGTCATAATGTAAATATCTGTGTTTTCCAATGGTCTTAGGTGACCCCTGTGAAAGGGTTGTTCTTCCAAAAGTATAGTGACCCACATGTTGGAAACCAGTTTCTTAGAGAATCATATTTTTATATACTATAGTATTTGTCTTGAAAAAATTCTCACACTTAAAAGGAAAAACAAACTAATTTGACTTCATTTTAGTCAGTGTTTACAAACCATTTCTTTACCAAGAGTGTGGCATCAGATCTACAAAGGATATGATCATCACAGTGTGTAAGTTACATGAGTGTCTGTCTTTTAGATGGTGACTTGCTGAATGTTGTACACCAAGTGGAAAACATGTGAATTCATACAGTGAGTATTTGGAATGATGCAGAGTCATTCCACAGCTATTCCTGATCCACCAACCCTGAGTTTGTTACTATGTGGCTGTAGTCAAATCAAGAGATAAGAATCACAATAATGTGAACAAAGTATTTACTGTAAATAGTCACTAACTGTAAGAGTATTTTTTCCAATCAGGAAATGGAAAAAAGTTTGAAGAGATAAAGGACAGATATGGGATAATGAGCAGATATCACCCTCAGGTCTGAAATAGAGTTTGAAGAAGAGAACCCTCCCAATGCTGAGACCAGGTTTGTTTTATTTTTTTTCTTTTTCCTTTTATTTCTTTCTTTTCTTTCCTTTTTTTTTAAGAGACAAGATGCGAGTGACTCATTAGATAGCAGAGCAACCTCTATACTGCTGTGTCAGTGGAATTCTTAGAAACATACCCTGTGAAGCTTTCTAGGAATCTGTCCTGTACAGTGCTGAACAAACCTGTCCATGGGATGGTGTCTGGGTGGAGATGAGTTTATATAAACCTGTCCAACAGAAGAACAGCAACTTCTGGGGAGAAATTTGCTAGCTGGTGAGGAATGCTGAGAACTATATGTTGCGGGCAAGTGCTGGCTGAAATGCACATGCTATCCATGCCAAAGGAAAATGGCTTTGCAAGGACAAGATAGGCTCTGTGCCTGCAGAGTCTTTCCACATGAGCCTGGCAGAACCTGGAAGTGTGTGTATGGGTCTTCATTTTGCATTAGCACTCTAGTGTCCTCTAATAAAAACCTTTGACAAAGGAGTTTGTAATATCTCTCTGGGCTAATATCTCTGGCGAGACAGGCAGTATACTGATAAATAGCAATTTTTCTGCCCAGATCAACCAGTTTTGCAAAACATTCAGTTGTGAAAGGCAAATGATGTGACCATTGGAAAAGACCCGAAATAAGGATTTTCATGATGAAGCATAAAAAGTTCAGCACTGTGGCAAATACTGAAGAAGAAATGGTATATTATGTCTCTGTTTATAAGGGTCAGACAATGACGGGTAGATTTAAGAGGGGAAAATTAAGCCGATCGGAACTACCTCTGCCTTGCTTAAGTACACACTAGATTTCAGGTACTCCACCCAACAGTGAATCGGGTTAGCTTTAGTAAAGCATGGTTTTCAGCAAAAGGAAACACTAAACGCACATAAAAGGCATTGTTGCCATGTGGCAGGGATTTGTGGAAGTGATTAAATCATAAGGAATCAAAAGCTTATGGTACTCTCTCCCAACCCCATATGTTAAGTCTTGGGAGAGCAAATAGTCTTTGTGCTTATTTTATTTTTGTATGTGTGTTTACACATGTGTACGTGTGTGGGGTGTGCCTACCTAAGTATATATATGGTGAGACAGTGTTAGGTGTTTTCTGCGATTGTTCTCTGCAGTAGTTTTTAGATGGAGTCTCTCATCGAGCCTGGAGGTCACTGTTTTAGCTAGAACTGCTGGCAAGCGAGCTCCAGGGATCTTCTTGCATCTGCCTCTTGTGCTGGGCTTGCCAGAGCACCCTGTAATGACTGACGACCTTTTACAGGCTTTTACCTGAACTCAGGTTGTTACGCTCGAACACCAAGTACAGTACTAACTGGGCTATGTCTCCAGCTCCTTCTTTTATTATTGTCTGTTTTCTCCTCTTCTAAAATTTATTTTTATTTTATTTTATATACTATAATTAAAGTATAGTCATATCACTTTCTTCCTTCTCTTTCTTCCCTCCGGCCCCTGCCGATTCCTCTTCCTCCAACTCTTTCCATGCCCCTCCCTTTACATTTCAGAGGAGTTACTTGACCTACCCTGATCAACCATTCTAAAAAAAGATTTCTAATGCTTAGTCCTGGGAATTTCGTTATTCGGTGGCTCTCGTGGGGAGCATTGTCAACCTTGGTGATGGTGATGGTGGTGCTGGTGTGTGTGTGTGTGTGTGTGTGTGTGTGTGTGTGTGTGTGTGTGTATGCGTATACCTATGTCTCTGTGTCTGTGCAATACAAATACACTTACATTATTTATATAACTTTAGGTAAATATAAAATAATAAGACTCCTTGAGGCTTTATCAAAAAAGCTCAGTGTTATCTTGTCCTTCTTTCGTATTGACCTCTCTCCTCCAAGCCCAATTAGACCCTCCTTCCTTTTCTGTTTCCTGCTTCAAATCATCATATCCTGCTCTTGCTATCCTCCTCTTGAGCCCCTGCCCACCCTGTGGTCCCTTCTTACTTTCCTGGTTTCTGTGCTTCCTCCAGTTTATGTACTCACATCTGAGGAATTGGGGATAGAAATTTCAGAAGAGGGAGAACATCTGCCATTTTGTCTTTCTGAGTCACTGTCACCTCACTCACTATGATCTTTTAGAGTTCTATTTTCAAATTTTGTGATTTTATTTTTCTTTACAGCTGAATAGTATTTCATGGTGAATATGTACCACACTTTCATTAATCATCTATTGACGGCATTTAGACTGTTTCCATTTTCTGCCTATTGTGAAAAGGCAGGCAATGAATATGGCTGAGTAGTTGTGGGATTAGAATATCCATTCCTTTGGGAATATGGCAAAGGGCTAGTATAGCTGGGTCATATGGCAGATTTATTTTTATGTTTTGAGTATTCTCCATGTGGATTGCCACTGCTATGGCAGTTTGCATTCCTACCAACATTGTATGTGGTATCCCTTTCCCCACAACCTGACCAGCATTTGGTAGTTGCTGAGTTGATACCATTCATTCTGACTGGGGTAAGATGAAAACTCAAAATTGTTTTAATTTGCATTTTCCTATTTGGTAGGGGTGATAAACAGTTTTTGAGGTAATTTTTAGCCTTTTTTTTTTCTATTGAGAAAACTCTGTTTAGATTAGAATTGAGTCATTGGTTTCCTCAAGTCTTTTGTTTTCTGAATTCTTTGTATACTCTGGATACTAACCCCTGTCAGATATTTGTCAGGTAATGAGTATATCATTTTTCAGGTTTCTTCTTCACTTCACTTGATTGTTTCCTTTATCTATCACCCACACATGAGTTAGTGCCAGGAAAATTAAAGATTTGAATTTGGAACCTGAAATGCTAAAACTGCTAGACGAAAACACAGGTGTAAGATTTAGGTATAGGAACACACTTTCTGAATAGTACTCCATTTGCTCAGGAAGCAAGGGCAACAATTGGCACAGCAGGACCTCATAAAACTAAGCAGCTCTGCACAACTAAAGAAAGTCAATCCGGTGGCAGAAAAAAAAATACAGTGTGAGGAACTGTCTGGTACTTATCTGTTCTCTTATCAGTCATTGTCCTCACAGTAATTTGAATGCCACCTGGTGTTGAGAGCTCAGTAGCCATTTGTTTAGTGATTAGACAAACACGGAAAGCTCTACAGTTCTCATTGTCCTGTGCTAGTGCTTATGTGAGATGGTCTATGAATACACAGAAAAACAGAAATATGACACAAAAACTTTGGACAGTTTATAGAACTCTAACACATTAATCTTGTCTCAGGAAGACTGTCTCCATTAAGTTATTTGTTGAAAGAATGAGATAAAAACACAAAACTGAGAGTAATGTTGATTTGGTTTTGTGTTTTTTTTTTTTTTAGTAGCTCTTGCTGGATTTTGGTTTAGAGTTATAGGCTGTTCAAGCTGAAGGAACGTGTGGAAAGTCACAGTGATTTACAGGACAATAACATCTATTCTCCAGTAGTGGTGCTTTCCCAGTAAGACCAAGGGTAGCCATTTAACTTAGATTTCACAAACTGTAGTGTATGTGTTGGAGGTTGGTAGGGAAAAATGTTAAAAGTTCCAACTGTTCCCGAGTTTAATCATGGGCAGAGGATTCAGCCATCACAACATGAGTAATATCACAGGCTGCTTCTCTGCGCTGCTGCTGAATCAGATGATGAATAAACACACATAACAGGCCACTAAATAAATAAAAATATTCTATTAATACTAGAATGTACCGGACTACAGACTTGAAAAATAGGGTAAATTCGCACAACTTTGAAGGATTGAGCCTCTGGAGACAGGAAGTCATAAAAGATGAGTGTTGATAAAAGTAGCATAGAGATGGCACACAGCCATATAGGAATGAAGGGGGTTGACTCGAGGAAGGAATCATCATAACTAAACTATGATAGATAAATACTATTTCCCACACCTTAGTGAAGGATTGTTTTGCAAAAAGAATCATTTACATTTAAAATGATTTATCTAAAACGTGATGCTGATTAAGTCATAAGTTAATATAACAGCAGAAAACGCTTTCACCTCACCAGAAGATACAAGCAGTTGTTACCTTTTGTACCCGCCTTTCATTTGGTCATTTGATCCTACAGAGTATGTCCTTTTACTATTTGCATTTTACAGATGAAACGGGTTGGGTAAATCTATCCTGAGGAAAAGTCAAGACGAGGTGATGTGTTTGGTTTATTACAGAAAGCACCTGTCAGGGAAAGGAAAGAAGAATCCAGGAAAGGCCTAAAGATCTCAAGTCCTTTAGTTAACATCTAGCTTTTCTAATAAAAAAGAAAAAAAGTGAAGACACGTGTTAAGGATTCTAACCCTGTAATGCAGTCTGATGAATTTGTATAAGACCAATGGGGCTTTGAGGCAGAGTCATCTCTGAGCCGAGTTCATTGGTGCTACCATAATGACTCTGTACTAATCTCCCTGCTGTTTTCCATCATTTTGTTAAGATTCTTACATTAACATGGTGGGGCCCTTCACATGTAGTCCACCAGGACCTCTCGCTAATCCTTTGGAAGCCCAAGATGGATATACCATCACAGCCACCACATGAAAACAGCAAGGCGCTGAGGAATGATCCACTGAGCTCACAGAAACAATAAGCAGCAGAAACTAGAAACTTGGCTAACAAAAATGTGCTTAGCAAAACTTAAAACGGAAATACTTATTCTGGTAACTAAGTGATAAATGAAATAACACAACAGAAAGAAAAAATGAATTTGGAAAGCACAGAAGGAAGCTGCTGTAGTCATCCACAAAACCAAATTTGAAAATCTAAATGGAAAAGGGAAGCAACTGAGAGTGGGAAGATTCAGTCAGCGGAATCAACAGGGCTCAGGAACTGACAGGATGTAAGAAAGAAGGAGGAATGTAAACGCCATGAAGTGTCTAATTTAGACACTGAGACTACGTACAGCAAATGAGAGCTTAATAGTGGCTTGGTGAAACAACAGTTAAATTTCCTTTGCCTGTGGATCTGAGGTTTTGCCAGGAGCATGTCATCAAGAAACATAAGGCTTGCTTTTGCCTTTTCCTCAGTTCCTGTAACTCACAACTGTAATTTAGGAAATATCACTAGACAGTATGTATGCTTATAAGTAGAAACATTTTATTGACATAGATATTGACAGTTAGTAGGACTGGCTACTTCCTCCAGTGTTTTATATATAGATTATGAATGGCAGCTGCCCTGGCTCTTCCTTCTGTACAAAGCATTTTCTTCAGATGTGAGGGGTAGGCGTTGGAGGTCTATGAACCTAGCATAGCTTTAAACATTGGGAGGAAGATTAAATTTCAGTGCATGAAGTTATGACAAGTTATCCTGTATAGCGTAAGAGTACATGATCGCTTTACAATAATTCCAAGTTAAATCCTCTTGTACACCCTTTCATGTGGTCAGAAAGTAAACCCAGTTTACAGAGGTGGATGTAAAACCTGGCCACTCTCCATGAACTTGTCCAAAGTCATGTAGACTTTGGGTTAAGTAAGCAAGAAATGCCTGTTTTCTATGCTCTGTATTCAGTTGGTTTCTGAATTCTAACTTGGGAAATTCATTGCTATTACTGAGGTGAACTTAGCTGGTGGCCAGAGATACAAATGAATAATGACTGACATTTGTGCATATTATACAGTCTATAAATGAGAATGTACCTTTGGCTTTGCCTGAAGCAGCAAAAAACCAAGGACCAGCCTTGTCCCAATGTGGCATATTAAGGATGATAATTGACAACTGATTCCCATTGACTCGGTAGTATTGCAGTTCATAAGAAAGCTGTCTGACTTTTTATTCAATGACTTGATGAACATGTAGTTCTTTTTTTTTTCTTACATTCTTTTTTTAAATTTTTTATTTAACTTTTATTAATTACACTTTATTCATTCTGTATCCCCCTATAAGCCCCTTCCTCCTCCCCTCCCAGTCCGGGGGAAATATGTAGTTCTTAGCTTTAGTCACAGGTATCAAAACTGGGCCTTGTGATTAGAACAGTAAGAAAAACAAATACAATTCAAAATTTATTATCAAGGGAAAATTTCCATTTTCCCAGAAAACACATTTTTTTTTCATGTTAGTGTACAATGAAAAGGATGGTGGAGGATGGGCAGATGACTCAGTGGGTATAATGCTTACTGACCTGAGTTATGATTCTCAGGGATCACATAAAAGCTAGGTGTTAACAAGCACTGTGGAGCACAGATAGGAGGATGTCTGGGCCTCACTGGCCAATCAACTAAAGTAAAATGGAGAAATCCTAAGAAAGACAATGCTGATGACTTCTGTTTTCCACATCTATGTGTGTGTGCCTGCACACTCATAGATACCACACCCACATGTGTACATGCATGCATGCACTTGCATGTACACACACACACACACACACACACACACACACACAGAGAGAGTGAGAGAGAGAGAATTAGATGGTAAACTGAAAAACATGCACCAAAGCCTATCAGAAAAACACAATAGGAAACAAAATCATGGAATTTAAACCTAATTGTAAGCGCTCTAATGAAGAAGAAAAATACAAAATAATTCACATTAATGGATATTCTGGTGATTTGTAAAATGTACCAGAGTGACTCAGAGATAATTTAACCAGTCTATGTCATTGTTGTAGAGAATGCTGCAAGATAAGAGGTCCTCAAGGAGGAAGGGAGAGCAGTGATGGAGACATAGAAGAGGATGAAAGTTTTAGGAAAATACTTTAAAGCAAACATACAGAATTGCCTGCCTCAGGTGCAGTGTAGTCTCTTTTGAACAGCAGGACTATTTAGAATTAACATGTTCAATTATAGGGTGAGATGTAATTTCTTTGTACTGTGTATCTGCCAATGCTTTCAAATCTCTTATAAAATTTTCCTGTATGTTAATGAATTCTGTCAGTGGTCTTTTGAGAGAAATAAGCCATTGTTTTAATGGTTGAGGCATTTTAGAAAAAAAGATGAGAATAGCTTTGGGAGGAGATAGACACCCTACCCTAACCTCACCCCACTATACCTTCCTTTCTCCGCTCTGACAAAGATGCTCTGTCTTTTATATCATTTTCCCTACTATCTCCACTTCATCCTTCATTTTATTATCTAGTGCACCTAGATTCTGAAATGGAGTTGGAAATGTTAGTTTTGCATAAGATTTGGAATCTTTACTATAGGCTCCCCCCCACCTACACACCTACACACACACACACACACACACACACACACACACACACACACACTTACTAAACCACAGTGATCACCTTGGTTCTTGTCACAAAAAGATGAAAACAATTATTAGGAGACTTTGAAAAACTTGAGATCTTTGAATATTGTTAGTGGGAATTCAATATGGTGAAACTGTGTTCCTCAAAAACTTAGAATTAGCAAATTTTACAGAAACTTCACTTATGAAAATGAGTCTAAAATAACAAAAAAACAGAATCTCAAAGAGGTATTTGCATTGTTTTGTCCATAGTCAAAATTTATGATCTGTTAGTTTTTCTTTTAAGGCCAAGTGTTGTGAAACACTTCTGTAATGTCAGCACTTTGAAGTTGGAGGCAGGAAGATCAAGAGTTCAAAACCAGCTTCACCTACACATTCAGTTGAAGTCTAGTCTGCACTATAAGAGATCCTGTCTCATAAACAAAACAAGACAAAGCTTTTTGTATATATCCATGGGGCCTTTTTGAAGAAATGTCTATTCAAGATTTAGCTCTTTTTAAGTTGTTCAGGTTGACATTGAACTTGAACCCTCCTGCCTTTCCTGATCTACTGAGAAGTTGGGATTACAGGTCTGCATCCCCAGGCTAGGCAGCTCGGTGGTGTCTCATGTTGACTTCTGATTTACAGGAGCTTGAACGCTTCAGAGGTGAGATCTTTATGCTAATAAGCAGCTTTCTCCGACTCACTGATTAGTGCTTTGCTTCAGTATGCACGTCTAGGGTTCCTCGATCGCTGGTGTGGGCAGGCATAGGGAAGACGTTAGGCAATTTAAGAGCTGGGATTTAGTGGGGGGTCCCCAAGTCACAAAGAAGCTGCCATACAAAGGGGTTAAGATAAGTTGTATGTGACTCCTGAGCAATTTCAAGAAGAGGTGGTTAAAAGCCTGACTCATGGATCATATTATGTGTGTGTGTGCATGTGTGAAGATATTTATGCATATGTGAATATGTTTATATACATATATATTTATTTATTGACTATAATTTTTTTATTTTTAAGGGCCATATTGTGATATATTGACTCAGACAATAACCATGAAGTATGAGAGGCCTTACTGTCTGAAGTCACCAGCTGGAGTCTCAAGAAGGTTCGTATTATAGCTTAGAGGCCCCAAAGCCAGAGAGCTCAGGCTGTTAACCTCACTGGACATCTGAAAGCCTGAGAACCACAAGCTTTTGAGCAAAAATCTGAAAGTTGTCAAGTAACATTTGCCTTTTTCTCTATTCAGGAACTCAACAGATTGGACAAGACTTGTCCGTCAACCCAAGTGTTAATCTTTCCCAGAAGCACCTGAATTTGACATACCTAGAAAAAACTGTTTAATTTTATGTCCAGCCATCTTTAGGTCAAATTAAAACATAAAATTACCAAAATCCACATTACATGAGTCAAATATATATTCGAGTCCAGTTTCAGATTGCTGATTTCACGTTACCTTCACCACCCTCCCAATATCTCTTCAACCACAGCCCCTCTATTTTTACTATGTTAAATGTTTAATATTGGGAATGTAAACTTATACAACCACTTCGGAAATCAATCTAGTGCTTCCTCAGGCATTTAGGATAGTGCTTCCTCAAGATCCAGCTATACCACTCCTGGGCATATATCCAAAAGATGCTCAAGTATACAATAAGGACATCTGCTCAACCATGTTTGTAGCAGCTTTATTTGTAATAGGCAGAAGCTGGAAACAGCCCAGATGCCCCTCAGTTGAGGAATGGATACAGAAATTGTGGTATATCTACACAATGGAATACTACTCAGCTATAAAAAAAAAAAAAAAAAAAAAAAAACAAGGAAATCATGAAATTTGCATGTAAATGGTGGGAACTGGAAAAGATCATCCTGAGTGAGGTATCCCAGAAGCAGAAAGACACACAGGGTATATACTCACTCATAAGTGCATATGATCTTTTTTAGGTGTATAGATTTCATTATGTTTATCATATCTTATAGGACTATATGAGTGAGTATCTACCATATGTATCTTTCTCCTTCTGGCATACCTCACTTAGAATGATCATGTCAAGATTCTACTGTTTGCCTGCAAATTTCATGATTTACTCGTTTTTGATTGTTGAATAGTATTCCATTGTGTAAATGTACCATAATTTCTGTATCCATTCCTCCGCTGATGGACATTGGGTTTTTCCAGGTTCTGGCTATTACAAATAAAGCTGCTATAAACATGGTTGAGCAAATGTCGTTGTTGTGTACTTGAGCAAATTTTGGGTATATGCCTAGGAGTGGTATAGCTGGATCTTGAAGAAGCACTAAACATAATGAAATCTATACACCTAAAGAAGATAAACAAGAAAGAGGACCCAGGGTAAGATGATCAATCTTCACTTAGAAAAATAAATAGGATGGACATTAGGAATAGGAGAAAACAAGTAACAGGACAGAAGCTTACCACAGAGGGCCCCAGAAAGACTCTACCTAGCAGTGTATCAAAGCAGATACTAAGACTCATAACCAAACCTTTGGCAGAGTGCAGGGAACCATATGAAAGAAGGAGAGTTAGTATGACGTGGAAAGGATAGGAGCTCCACAAGGACCAAATATATCTGGGCACAGGGGTCTTTTCTGAGACTGAAGTACTCCACCAAGGACCATGTATGGATATAACCGAGAACCTCTGCTCGGATGAAGCCCGTGGTAGCTCAGTACTTAGTAAGGGGAACAGAGACTATTTCTGAAAAGAACTCAATGGCAGGCTCTTTGAGCTCCCCACCCCCCAAGGTAGGAGCAGTCCTGCTAGGCCACAGAGGAAGACTTTGCAGGCAGTCCTGAAGATACCTGATAAAACAGGGTCAGATGAAAGGGGAGGAGGTCCTCCCCAATCAGTGGACGTGGAAAGGGGCAGGGAGGAGATAAGAGAGAGAGGGAAGGTTTAGGAGGGAATGAGGGAGCAGGATACAGCTGGGATACAGAGCAAATAAAATGTAACTAATAATAAAAAAGAAAAAATAATAATAAAAAAGAAAAAATAAGTGCATATTAGACATATAATATAGGATAAACATACTAAAATCTGTACACCTAAGGAAACTAATCAGGAAGGAGGACTCTGGCTAAGATGCTCAATCCCCATTCAGAAAAGCCAAGAGGATGGACATTGGAGGAGGGAGAAAACAGGGAACAGGACAGGAGCCTACCACAGAGGGCCTCTGAAACGCTGTACCCTGCAGGGTATCGAGTCCCTGGCAACACCTCATTGAGAGCAATGAATCGCACATATAGAAATAAATAAAAGGAGATGCCGGAAGACAGGGTAAGGAGAAGAGAATGAATGACCAAAGAAGAAAGGGGAAAGCAGACAAATAAGATAAAACAGGAGAAATGAGAAAGAAGAAATGAAAGAAGAAAATAATAGTGGGAGAGGAAAAAACCTAGTTAGAACATGAAGTTGGCTGTGATGACAATTTTCCTGGCTGAACAGGTCTTTAGTTATTTAATTACTACTATACAGACAATTAAACATTCAAAAGAAAGAGTCATGTAAAGGTAGTTAACAGTGACAAATTTATTACAGCTCCTATTCTTCCAAACATATTCTCTAAATATAAAATCACATATTCAAATATATCTGTATTGTTATTTGAAAACAGTCTCCCTAACATTAATGCCTATAATGGAATCCTCTGCAGGGTTCTATAGCAATTTTATAAATAAATATCTCACTATAGGCACTTGGGTGGTTTCTTATCTGCAGTAGTTATGTGTATGTGAGTGGGGGATTTCAAACATCTGATGCTGTATTTGCTGACTCTTGGCCTCTGTGTATCTACAGATATAAACTTGATTTGAATGGCCATGGTAGATGAGTTCCAGAGTATAAAGGTTTGTGTACCTCTCTAGATGCCCACACCTCAACAGCATGATAGTAAACTTGAATCTCTGGAGGCCTCTCAGGTTAAGAATAGTATGTCTGCACCGTTATTTGTGTTTATAATATTAGGCAGATAGATTTTAACTTTGATATTTTTATCCATAATATACCATCATTGTGGATCATATATATATATATATATATATATATATATATATATATATATATATAATATTTCTTTTGTTTAACTGGCTAATTAACTGGGTGGTAGAGCTATACCCATGACCCTCAGTTCACAACTCAAAGACGAAGTACTAGCTTTACATACAGAATCATTGAGACTTCACTGGGTTTCCCTTGCTGTGGGTCCTGCATCATGAGAAGAGACTGGTCCCTTACTATATACATCACACCGCACCCTACGTAACTGTGGCAGGATCAACGGTGTCTCTGCCTTGTCTGAGATGTGTCACTTACCCCTATTGTATGCCATCAGGCGCAGTCATAATAAAACACTCTCATGAAAATCTCCCATCAAACTCTCACTAGTGAAGTAAGAGACTAGTACACGAGACCATGGATGTTGGATTTGTCTTCTGGAATGTTGGTGGTACATTCCACCATGCTAATGGCTGTGGCTATAGCCATGTCTCCTTTTTGACATATATCTGACAAGATGGGACCTCCCTTGTCCTCACGTCTGTTTTTTGTATAGAGGGAAACAGAAGAAAGAGTCAGAGCAAATTAATTTTTGGTAAATCGATTGTAGCATTTCATCTCAGCTTATGTCCTGTTGTAAATCTAAAGAGCACAGAAGAATATCTGTACGAATATCCCCTTACACAACTTCAACTCATGCTCTTTTCTAGCCTATCAGCTGTGTCACTTCCATAACTATCCTACAACACCCTGCATCTGGAGACTGCCTTGCCTCCGAACTTGGTAATGAATACTCCGTACTTTCTATTCACACCCTATAATCCCACCACGGTGTGCCTGCTGTGGAGAGCTAATGAAGTCTTGAAAGAAAGTGTGTTGTTTGACATGAGGATGGCCGTGCAAGAACTCCAATACCTCAAACCCATTGGGATAGCAAAGTGTCCCTTGTCTGTGTGTTAATGTTGACAGTGTGTAGAAAGTACAGGCTGAAGCTTCTTCCTCCTGGATGTTTACTGCCTGAGCCTGCTTCCTTTCAGACAGCCTGAGCCCAGATGAGTCAGCTTGCCCCCTTATGGTACAGCTGCCTGCTCAGTTCAAATGTCTGAAGGAAACCTGCTGAGTTTCTGAGCTGCTGCTGGCATATCTGCATCAGAACCCACAGCCCACCGCATCCCAAATTCTCTGTCTGTGTGTCTGTCATTTGTTCATTCCTTGTCACCCCAGTTAGGTCAATCCCCAAGCCATGCAGGTCACAGCAATCAACCACTCTATGTGTAACGTTTTACCTTATTATGATACCTAGCATTTTACAACTTATAAGATACAACCATGGCACTATGCTCTCTCAAAGAGGTGTTTAAAGACCATCATCTTATATCCTTGTTGACACAAAACTTCATATATATTTTTGCCCTTTGCCAATTTATTCTATAACCCTATTAAAATTATAAAGATTCATGAACCTGATTTTTCAACTTCATGTGATCTACTGAATCCTAACGTGCTTCTGCAAATTCATCAATCTTTTTTTTGGGGGGGGGGCAGGGGTGGCCATAGGGGAAACATTTTTCCTGTCCAGTGTACTGACTCTTGCAGTACACTTAACAATCCTACTCTGTTTCTTTTTTTTTTCTTAATATTTATTTACTTATGTATATATAATTGCATTATTTGCACGGATGCCTGCATGCCAGAATAGGGCATCAGATCCCGTTATAGATGGTTTTGAGCCACCATGTGGTTTCTGGCAATTGAACTCAGGACCTCTAGAAAGAGCAGCCAGTGCTCTTAACCTCTGAGCCATCTCTCCAGCCCCCAAATTCATCAATCTTAATCTCAAAATTTAAACATTGCCTGCTAATATCTAAACCTTTATTTCTATTTGCATTATTTTTCTAGCATTTGTAAAGACAAATCAATATCCTTTTCTTAAAATCAGTTTTGGTGGATACTATTTCCTCCCAGTCTTTAAAAACATTTAAATAACAAAACTGAAAAAAAAAATTCAAAATTTTTATTAGTTATGAATTAATAAGCTTATCTTAATTTGGGCCCTGTTACTTTTACTCATTATGTAGATATTAAGGTAAAACAGTCAATTTTTTTTACCTTATTTCATACTTTTTTCTTTTTCTTATTTATTAATACATCTTAAAATAATTTATATGATATTTTGTCTCTGAGACATTCTCAAAGCCTTTGGAGACTTTACAACTCCACTGAAATCAGTCATTCTGAAGAACTTCTATATTGCAGTAAATCTGATTCTTTCTTTCTCTGGTCTCATCCCACTTGACATTTGCAGCCATGTTATGAAGTCACGCCCAAACTTTACTTTTCAGTCTGGCCCTAGCTCTCTGGTTTTTGACCCAGTACATTAAATGCTGAGATCACAGGATCATAGACTGCCACCTCTTCTCACTTCTCTTCTTGTACTTACTAAATAGACTTTTAATTTAATTTTCTGAGATATATTCACAATCTACTTGTCAACTCCTGTCAAGGTCTTTTATAATGCTTTACAGTGTTGTTCTTTCAGCTGTCCACACTCAGTTGTGGATAAAACATCCTTGTCTGAGATGTGACAGTTAAATTTCCCAAAGTCTTCTTGAAGGCATCTAGATATAGTCTGTGAGGGTTATTTGTTCGCTTTTTTGTTGTTGTTGCTGTTTATTACATTGATTTATTGATACATATATATAGAGAGAAAGAGAGTGAGAGAGAGAGAGAGAGGGAGAGGGTGAAGGAAAGGCAGAGAGAGTGGATAAATAGTCCATGCTCCTTCGCATATGTGGAGGTTAGAAGACAACTTGACTGTAAATCGTCACTTTTACTTTCCACCACATGTATCCCAGGGACTGAACTCAAGTGATCATCTTGGACCCAAGTGTCTTTATGCACCAAGCCATCTCACTGGCACAGTTGTTTGCTTTGTGAGACAGGGCTTTGCAATGCAGCCTTGGCTGACCTAGAACCTGCTAGAACTAAGTCAGCCTCAAACTTGGAGTGCTGCTTCCATGCCTCCTGAGTGCAGGGACACTAAGTGTGTGGCCTTATATCGTGTTCTTTCTTCTCCCTTTTCGTATAAATCATCCATTCATTCACTGTGTTCTCTTTGCTCCAATTTTATTTCTCTAAATGTGTCTTGGGCTTTTGTGGATTTCTCCGTAACTCATGAAACTCTTGTCTGACAATGATCTCTCTGGTATTTCTTCTCATTTTTCTGCTTTAGATCACTTCCTAGGAAACACTTCCTTTGATTTCAAGAGGAAATTTTCTTTTTTATATCCTGCTGTGGTACATTCCAATTTGCCTTTCATAGCACTTACCCAGTTTCTAATTACTGCTCAAGTTCTGTCCTATTATCAGAGGATGCACTTCACAAGAGTGACACCCACAGCTTCTTTATTCAGTGGCATATTTCCAATCAACACTACTGTCATTCTGCTTCTGGATGCATACATGGATCTGTCAGTAGCACCATGATGTTCCACTCAAATAGCATGCTTATTTCTGTCTCTCAGAGGTAGCAGAAGAACTTACATGAGTAATGAGTTGGAGTAGGATTTTGAAAATGTCTCTTTCTCTGGGCTTGTTTATTAGACTAAAAGCAGTATCTTCCAACAACTAAATTAGGATATCTTATCTCTGTTTCTCAAATCCCTGCTTAAATTTATCAACTAGGTTCCAAATAATACAGGATGGGAACTATATTCATTGGGCCATTAATAATCCCCCCAAATCCTAATTTCTGACTTTTTTTTGTAGGTGCACATTTGTAGAATAAGTTTATACAAGACTTCATTGATGCATTAAATTGAGGTTTGAAAAATCATGGGAGAATAAAAATGGACTTGAGGTTATTAGTTATGTTCATATGTCTATCTGTTTGTGCATTCACACATGTGTGACAGTATCTGCAGAGGTCAGAAAAGAATCTTGTATTTCCTGAGGTCATAACAGTTGTCAGCTACTTTACATGATGGGTCAGAACTGAACTCAAGTTCTCTGCAAGAGCAGCATGTCTACTTAGCTGCTGGACAATATCTCCATCATCCAAAGTGCAATTTGGAATTGACAGAAGACTGAAAATAAGATGGGAGAGGAATAAAAAGAACAAGGAAAGAATGAACAAAGAAAGTGAGCTTTTCTCTCATACTTAATGCAGATTATTTCCTTTTTCAGATTATTTCCTTGATGTTAAAAACAAAGTTGGACGGGAAACATGATGACAAAGAAGTTGGTAAATTTTCTAAATGTCTAAAATTCTAGGTGAAAAATTATAAATCAGACATAGCATCAAAGGTGTTTACAGAATGAATAGTGTATTTTGTTTATTGGTATGTAAAAAAAGAAAATGGTCCCCAAAGTCACAAACCACAATCAAGTCTGTCAACAGTTACCGCACAGCCTTTTGCCCCAAAGGCTGCCTTTTATAAAATGTAAAGTATCTAAATAAAAGTCAAAAAGAAAGATATATAGGGAGATTTTGAAAATTAGATAAATAATGGGAAGTGTAGCACAGGATGAAAATGAGTCAATTAAAATGTTAAAGGACTCATTACTTTTTTGTTTAATATTAGTTTATTTACTTTACATCCCAAGGGTGTGCCTTTCCTCCCCTTCTCCCATTTCCTTTACTTCTCTTTCTTCCCCCTTCCCTCTCCCTTTCCCACCTGGAAAGGGGACTCCCCCATATTAACCTTCCCCAGCACATAAAGTCACTTTAGAACTGAGCATATCATCATCCCTTGAGGCCAAACAAGGCAGCACTGCCAGGGAAAAGTGATCCAAAGACAAGCAACAGGGTCCATGTCAAAAACAGCCTTCCCCTCTCCACTTGTTAGACGCTTCATATGAAGACCAGGTAGTCCATTGGCTACATGTGTGAAGGGGCTTTAGGTTTAGATCATGCCTGCTGAAAGGACTCATTTCTAATTCCTGGATATTCTACTTTATTCATTGTTTAGTATCTGTGACTTAGTAGTGGTTTGGCTCATGTGCCAGAATAACAAACATAATGAAAAAAAAAAATGATACCAGCAAAACTGTCCATCAGCCTGAGATATGGTATCCTGGCTTCTGAGTTCAAGATCAAAGTCTTAGCTTTGAACAGCCTAGTATGCCCAATCAAATGCCAGTATTTCATAGTTCTTTCATTTAAATCAGAAAAATAAATGTCATCTGTTTATGACATGCCCCCCCCCCCCATTGTGGTCTGTACTGAAAAACATCAAGCAGGCAAAAGCATAACATTTGAGGAAAAGCTTGTTCAGTTTTATTTCCTAGAAGTTGTGAGTTGGGAAGCAAATGAAAGCAATTTTCTTTTGGAAGTAAAACTTGCTTTCTTACTCAAAAGCAGCTTTATTTGGTAACAAATATGGGGCCATTAACAGGACAGAGCTTATTTCTTTTCTGAGCTCAATTCAATTGTTTTGTGTATATTACATAAATATTAAAACCTGCTAATGTAGATTGCATACCTTCAGTCCTTGTCCCATCTAATGCCTGTCAATTAGAACAACACAGTGTGTCGGGAAAGGGGAAAGAAGAGAGTACGTATGAGCACATGCAATCCTGTTTGTTTTTCTTTTTCTTTTTTCAAATAACACAGATTATTATGGAGCAGGTAGGAAAATATTTGTTAGTGGAAATAATTAACTTTCTCAGAGCTGTTGATGTTTGCCAGGTATTGTCCTCAGCTTTTGCATTTCCGCAATTAATCCTCTCAATGTCCTTTTCATACATGCCTCTTATTAAATCTGTAACTCAAATGAGAATTCTAGGACACGGAGACAGAAAGTCACTCACCCTAATTTCCATAGCTAGTGAAGCATACTGATTGATTTTGTCCTAAGAATAGGAACTTCATAATCAGGCTTATATTTACACAGAACTCATATAAAACCTGCCACAGGCCTCATCTTAACAAAAATATGTGATTGTTCATATAGACTCTGAAAATTCACATGAAACTCCAACACAGGGGAGTTCTGAGACCAGTCCATATAATTTCCTCTAAATCATCCTACAACCAAATATATATATATTTGGTTGAGAGAGAGAGAGAGAGAGAGAGAGAGAGAAGAGAACATGGTGTATGGGCTGAGAGATTAATAGTTATAACACTAGTCCTGGTTAAAAGGAGACAGTGTTGAGGTAATGCTTATGATAATGTACACCTGTTATCTCAGCTCTTCAGAGAGAGAGGCAAGAAGATCAGGAATTCAAGGTCATCTTCTGCTACATAGTGAGTTCAAGGCCAGTCTAGTCTATATGAGACACATCCTGTCTCAAAACTAAGATTTAAAATAAGTGGAAACACACACACACACACACACACACACACACATTTTTGTGTTCTACTGTGTGAACTGGGACTGCTGTCAAGAACGTTTCTAAATAACTAAAGATGAGTAGCTATTTCATCACAAATCTGTAATAGGTGTTTGAGGTGGTGATGACCTCTGTTGGAACAGCACATCATACCTTCTTAGGTTATTTTAGGCAGAGAGGCAGAGAGAGATCGAATAGTTGCCAAGGTAAAAAACACTTCCAGAGTATACAGACATCATTTTGAAAGGAACCTGAGTAAGCATGGAAGGAAGATGCTCTAAGTTAGATGAAAAGGAAGTAGCTAGCTCAATGTAATGAGGGTGGGACAGTCTGGTGAAGCTCTTGTGAAAGTTGAGCTTGACAGAGCACGTGGTGGGGCCAGGTGGGGCAAGGTGTCAATGAAAGTTTTAGGTTGAAGGTAAGGACTCAAGAACAATGCATATACTTAAGAGTGCCACTTTTGTGTTTTGAATTATGCTGAGCAAGTTTGCTGAGAACATCATGTCACATACTGTTTGTGGGGGAGGATGGGCTAAGATCAGCAGAGAGTAAAATCAGATGGTGTTGGCAAAGGAAACAGCATGTCTCAGACACAGCTGCCTTAGGACTGATAACCACAGCCCTCCAAGGGAAAAAGCCAGGTTTCCAAGAGCCAAAACCTTAACCAGCCCAGGCCCCTGCCCCAGACTGGACCTTGCCAAGTCAGCCCCTGCAAGGATGCAGAATTAACACTCTAACCTTTCATGGAGCCCTCTGAGAAAGTCTCCAGTACGTCTTACTCCCAACAGAAATGCATACCTCAATTGTTTATATTCTCCCAGTCTTCAGAAAGTTGCTATAATAGCATAAAGGTACTTTTCCCTGTTACCAGTGTGTATGCTTTGGGCCAGTTATTTTTTCTCTCTCATTTATTTATTTTTATTCACTTTACATCCTTGCAGCCCCTTTCCTCCTTCCCTCCCAGTCCTACCTTCTCTCTCTCCTCCCTCCCCCTTTCCTTTTCCTCAGAAAAGGGGAGCTCCATTTCCCATCCACCCCAGCTCATCAAGATGCATCAGGACTGAGCTTGTCCTCTTCTCCCTGGCTTGTCAAGGCAGTCTCACCAGGAGAAAGTGATCAAAAAGCTAGCAAGTGAGTCCTTGTCTAGTGCAGTCCCCAATGCCCTTACTAGAGAATCCAGTTGAAGCTTAAGCTGCCCATCTGCCACATCTTTGTAATGGGCCTGGGTCCAGTTCATGCTGGTTCTTGGTTGATGATTCAGTATCAACAAAATTCTCTGGGCCCTGGTTACTTGGCTCTGTTGTTTTTCGTGTGGAGCTCCAATTACTTCGGGTTTGTTTCTCTTTTCTCTCACATTTCGGCACTCCCTACACATCTGACCATTGTTTGGCTGAGTCTCTACAACTGTTTTGAGGCACTGCTGGGTAGAGCCTCTCAGAGAACAATTCTTCCAGGCTCCTGTCTCCAGCCGTAGAAGGCTAATATTCACAGCATCAGGGGTTGGCACTCTCCGATAAGTTGGGTCTTTGGTTGGGGTAGGCATCAGTTGGGCATTCCCTCAATCTCTGTTCCAGCTGCTCTATCTTTATCCCTGCACATCTCATAGACAGGGTAAATTTTGAGTCCAAACAATTTTGAAAACTTTGAGTCTCACTCTCTTTTTGTATTGGTAACTATGAAGTTCTTAACTGGTCACAATCCTTGCTGTTCAAAACAGACCTACCCGTAGGAAAAGCTTCAACTCAAGAATCTTTTAGAAGTTCATTAAATATCTCAAAAGCTTTTCCAAATACCAAAAGGCCCCAGAACTCCATTTAAATGTAAATATACTTGAGACTAAATTCTATGATTTCAGAATGAATTGGAGAAGTGCTTAGAACTGAATGTTCTTTGCAAGAAAGAAATAGAAAAGCAATGAAGATTAGCCACCAGGACAAACTGTGGTTTCTGCAGATGATTTAAGCATCACTGCAGTTCCCTAAGGGGTAGTGGGGATGAGCCTTGGAATCCACTAGCAGAAATCAGAAAAAATGAGCCACTGTATACTGAACTATAAGAAAATGAAAATCTTGGAATGAAGGCTTAGATGGGTCTGGCAGAGTCTTTCTTCCAGGTGGCCATTTTTATAGAAATCTGTCAGATTTGGATTCATAATGAAGAGATGATCTAGCTGCCTATTTGTAGAGTAAGTCATGGCTCCATCCAGATGGCCCACATGTGTGCTTGGTGATGATCCTAATCATTCTTTTGCTTCTTGATAGGATCCATGCCAGTGAAGTCTAGGGCTCATTGGGACAAAATGTTGTCTTGAAAACAAGGAGATATTTGATCTTGAACATATTAATGGTTCTATGTCAGAATTAGAATTCAGAGAAACTTATGAGACAAACTAAAAGGTAAACTTGACATTGTTTAAAACAAGAAGTATGTGGACAGTTTTCTCAGTACCACTTGAAGAAACTGGCTTTCCCAAAGTATGCTGATGGCCCCATTGTCAAGAATTATTCAGGAAATTGTCTCCTATACCAATGAGTTCTAGGGTCTTCCCCACTTTTTCTTCTTACTGATTTAATGTGTCTGGTTTTATGTTGAGGTCTTTGATCCACTTGGACTTTAGTTTTGTGCAGGGTGATAAGTATGGCTCTATCTACATTTTTCTACATGTAGGTATCCAGTTAGACCATCACCATTTGCTGACGATGCTATCTTTTTTCCATTGTATGGTTTTTGCATCTATTTCAAAGATCAGGTGTCCATAAGTGTGTGGGTTTATTTCTGCATCTTCTGTTCGGTTCCATTAACCCACAATTCTGTTTCTATGCCAGTACCATGCAGTTTTTATTACTGTTGCTCTATAGTACAGCTTAAGATCAGGGATGGAGATACCTCCAGAAGATCTTTTATTGTAGAGGATGTTTTAGCAATTCTTGGTTTCTTGTTATTCCATATGAAGTTGAGAATTTTTCTTTCAAGGTCTATAAAGAATTGTGTTGGTAATTTGATGGGAACTGCATTGAATCTGTAGATTGCTTTTGGTAAGATGGCCATTTTTACTGCCAAGCCATGAGCATGGGAGATCTTTCCATCTTCTGATATCTTCTTCTAATTCTTTCTTTAGAGACTGGAAATTTTTTTCATACAAGTCTTTCACTTGCTTGGTTAGGTTCACACCAAAGTACTTTATGTCCTTTGTGGCTATTGTGAAGGGTGTAGTTTCCCGAATATCTTTCTTGGCCTTTTGTCTTTTGTACAGAGGACTCAGCAATAAAAAACAAGGAAATCATGAAATTTGCAGGTAAATGGTGGGATCTAGAAAAGATCATCCTGAGTGAGCTATCCCAGAAGCGGAAAGATGCACACGGTATATACTCACTCATATAGACATATAATATAGGATAAACCTACTAAAATCTGTATACCTAAAGAAACTAATCAAGAGCGAGGACTCTTGCTAAAATGTTCAATTCCCATCCAGAAAGGCAAAGAAGATGGACATCAGAAGAAGGAAAAAAAGGGGAACAAGTTAGGAGCCTGACACAGAGGACCTCTGAAAGGCTCTGCCTTGCAGACTATCAATGCAGATGCTGAGACTTATGGACTACCTTTGGGCAGAGTGCAGGGAATCTTATGAAAGAAGTGGGAAACAGTAAGATCTGGAGAGAACAGAAACTCCACAAGGAGAACAACAGAACCAAAAAATCTGAGCACAGGGGTCTTTCCTGAGACTGATACTCCAACCAAGGACTATGCATTGAGATAACTTAAGACCCCTGCACAAATGGCAGTTCAGTATCCAAGTGGGTTCCATTGTACTAGGAACAGGGACTGTGTCTGACATGAACTGATTGGCCTGCTCTTTAATTACCTCCCCCTGAGGGGTAAGCAACATTACCAGGCCACAGAAGAACACAAGGCAGCCACTCCTGATGAGACCTAATTGACTAGGATCAGAAGGAAGGAAAAGAAGACCTTCCCTATCAGTGGACTTGGGGAGGGGCATGCATGCAGAGGGTGGAGGAAGGGAGGGGAAGAGGGAGGGAACCACAGGGGGGATACAAAGAATTAAAAAAAATTAAAAAATAAATTAAAAAAAAAGAAAATGACATTAACTAATGTGACACTACCATCCCTATTCTAGGATCTCAAACCCAAGACATTATTTTCATACACTATGCTCATTAAAAAAAAAAAAAAAATCTAACTTTTGGTAACATAGTATATTGACAAAGCTATGAAAAAAAAAAAAAGAAAACAAAATCAAGGCATTGTTGCCCTACCTTATGAAAGGGATTGAAATCAACACTATAAGTAATTTTTTAATTTCATCTGTCAAC
The DNA here is from genome assembly GCF_907164565.1 of Psammomys obesus. Classification (NCBI taxonomy): domain Eukaryota; kingdom Metazoa; phylum Chordata; class Mammalia; order Rodentia; family Muridae; genus Psammomys; species Psammomys obesus. Next base: position 25,460,006 of record NW_026596051.1, on the reverse strand, counting down.
AGTAACTGTAGGTATGAGTCATCTGAGTCAAAAAATGATAGAACATAAGATTATTAATTAAAACATCATTATATGGTAACAATGAAAAGCTATTCAAGTGTTGACCAGTAATATTTTAGTATTAAATATAATTACTAAGATAGCTTAAGTAATTAAGAAGTTTTTAATTAAATAAGATAATCAGGATGTATTTTGAAGAAAACCAAAGACAGGTAACAGTGTAAGGATGCTGTCTTAGTTGACTTCCTTTTTGGTGATACAACATTAACCAAAAGCAACTTGAGAAGAGCCAACAGTCTAGTAAGGAAGGAAATCAATGCAGGAACTCAAGGCAGAAAACTGGTGTTAGAAACTGAAACAGAAACCAAGGAGAGATGCTGCTTACTTCCTTGCTCCCCATGGCTTGCTCAGCGTGCTTTCTTTTACAACCAAAAACTACCTGCCTATGAGCAACACAGCCCACAGCAGGTTGTGCCCTCCCACTCCAATCATTAAAATCAAGAAAATGCCACCACAGACTTGCACACAGACCAATTGGATGGAGGCATTTTCTTAGTTGAGGTTTCTTCTTCCCAGATGATCCTAGCTTGTGTCAAATTCATAAAAACTAAAAAGCATAGATGTTAATGTTTATAATAATTGGTTTTTCTAGAGAATACAGAGCTCTATTGAAATTTGTAACAGACAACTAAAATAAAAAAGAGACTAGTGTTATTTAATGATTTTTTAATTTGATAGTAGAATGGAAAATGAATAAATAAAAAAGTGGGGATTTTTAACTGTCCATCTTCTATTCAGATAAATAGCTATGTTATATATTTTTGACTCATTCATAAAATTACTGGATACATACATAAAGTAATGAAATAGTAAAATTTATATTTTTAGGCAAATTGATAAGAGTATCCTTACACAAACAAGAACAAATATCATGATCTTAAAGTCACACAGAATTTCTTGTTGCCATTTCTTTTTGTTTCCCAAAAGGTGTCCAAAATTTTTAAAATGGGCTGTGAGCCTAAGAAATGAAAATAGAAAATAATAAAAGTGAGATTTGTCTTTTCTTATATACACAAGCACTCATAATTCTAAAACTTAGTGTCAACTCTACTTGCTGAAGAAAATAGGATATCTTTTCTCATTCAACAACCTACTTCTCAGTGAATCTGCCCTACACAAGATTTTCAAGAATTTGTTTTATGGGTAAAAACTTTTGGAAGATAAAGTCATTTCAAGGTAAAATAGATAATATTCATCTGATTAGCAAAGACTTGCATAGACTTAATAATAAAAGTCTTGGGCATTATATCAATTCACCCAGGATAAAAGTCAGTTTCATACTAGGAGAGATTTGCATTCAGAAGCAAACTTTGCAAAGACTTTCTAGCCTGATAGTTTTCAATAGCATTTGTGAAATGAAGGGTTTGCAATTATTCTTAGTATTTGACACTGTCTCAGAGGGTCTCATGAGCTTACAAGTGTCTACTTAGATGGACAGAACTCCAGATCCAAGGTCAGAAAACAGATTCCAGTATCTACTGGGCCTGATCTGACTTAGACACAAGCCATTTCTTTTATGTACACACCATTTCTCTTTCTGTAAAATAAGTTCTTTGGTATAGATGTCTGCAACACCCCTGGACTTTGAATATTGTGATATAACTTCATTTTTACATTGAACAGAAAAGGGCACCCAGATGGCCTGCACATACTCTCAGGAACAGGCTGGCATAGGAGTCTTGTTTAGTCCCTTTCACTCTAGTTCTGAGGACCACCAGTTGCACTGCAGCATTAGTGAAGTGATAGGATATCCTTAGTATACTTGACATGAAATTTGTGACTCGTAACCTGTAGCTAAATAATGTTAGTGACCTTTGCATTAAATAGCTCTTAAACTTGGTCACTTGTGATTTTTATTCATATATTAAACAAACACTATTTCAACTCAAAATGTCCAAATGCTTAGGATATTTTTTTACTTCCTATTTCTCCGTTGTAATTTAGCCATTCCAGATCTTCCCAATACCTCCAAGGTAAGAGAATAGAAAATTAGAAAAAAAAAAATGAAAGCTATGTTCATCTCAGCCTCAGATAGAGCAGGAACATGGAACAATTCTACCTCAGTAAGATCTTCTTTCCCTAACAAACATCTCCTGTGAGTTAGCATTAATATCTCTTCTGTTCCATTACTAGAATCCAAACATATGTATCTCCTAAAGTTTCCTTTTTATTTACCCACTACTCATAGGACACCTGTCTTAGTTAGGGTTTCTACTAGAATTTCTATTCTATTGTGGTGATGAAACACCATGATCAGAAAGCAAATTGGAGAAGAAAGGAATTATTTGGCTTGCACTTCCATTTTACTGTTCATCATCAAGGAAAGTCAGAACAGGAACTCAAACAGGGCAGGAACCTGGAAGCAGCAGCTGATGTGCAGACCTTAATTGGCTTTGTTTCTGGTGGCTTGCTCAGCCTGCTTTCTTATAGAACCAAGGGTTTCCATCCCAGGGCTAACTTCCAACAATTGGCTGTGCCCAAACCCATCAATAACTAATTAGGTAAATGCCATTCAGGCCTGCCTACAACCCTATCTTCTGGAGGCATTTTCTTAATTGGGGTCCTCTCCTCTCAGGTGACTTTAGTTTGTGTTAAGTTGACATAAAACTATCCAGCGCAACACCTTTTCTTAGCATCTTGAACCACCATGAGTCTTTGTATTCAACACCATATTACTAGAAATAGTGGTCTCTGATTAATTTTCATAAAAAAGTTTTCAGGTGAAGAGAAGGTCACATGAAAAGAAGATAACATGAAAGTAGAAAAATGATGAAAAAAAAGGCTGATGTGTTTACAAATGAATTATATACTTCTTTATATTTTGCCTATAAGAAAGTCATAGACTTATGAGTTTCTTCAGTGACCTACTTAAAGTTATTGGTAATTTTGGCACAAGAAAAGGTGTCTCAGTGCCTCAGGCTTGGAACAATAGCTGAATGAATTCTCTGCTTCTTTGAATAGTGGCTCATTCATCAAGAGCCTTCACCCTGGGTCAGAAAGTGGAGAAACAGGATTGATGGGGGGCACCTAAGGATATTTATTTCTCTTGTTTCTAGACCACTTCAACTAGATAAATAGAGAGGATGTGTCCTACTTTGCTTTTCTGTTGCTGTGATAAACACCATAGTCAAAATCAGGTTGGGAACAAAGGGGTTTATTTGGCTTACAAGTCTAGATCATAATCCATCATTAACGGAAGTCAAGGCAGGGAGTCAAGAAGAAGCATGGAAGACAGCTGCTTACTGGTTAGCTCCTCTTTTGTTCAGCTTTCTTTCTTATAAATCTCAGGCCCAACTGTCCAAGCATGGCACCACACACAGTGGAATGCACACTCCATCATCAGTTAGCAATGAAGATAATGCTTAACAAATATGCCTACAGTCCAATCTGATGAAGGCAGTTCCTCAGTTGAAAGTCCCTCTTTCCAGTTATTGCTTAGCTTATGTTAAGAAAAACTACTCTTCATAGAATGTCTGATCTTTTTTTCAGATGTATTCATTCTGATTCGTGTGTATGACACTATGCTTTTTGTGACAAGGAACCTAGGAGAATTTGGAGGCTTTGTTAATTTGAACAAAACCTTGGAGATGCTAATGACACTGCTACCTAGTGCTGTAAGAATTGCTGAGTTGATTTTTCTTCCATGACAATCTCATGTGTTAGAAAAAACAATGTTCTTCTGAATCATGTTTGTGTTTGTTAACATCTCTCCTACAGCTGACATTTTACAGAGAGGACGGGAGGAAAGAAAAGCTTCAGCCCTCAAGATAACTGTCACTGCTGTGTTTTGTGGTTCTCCCAGTGATGTGTAGGTGCAGTTTCCTTGACTTCTTTATTATTCCTGAAAATCATCAATCCTCCAAACCCAGTCTACTTACCTACACTTTATGATCAAAGGCAAGATCCTCTTCATTGATCTTTTCAATCTATGATACCAATTCTTCTTCCTAAAGACTCCTAAGTGAGGTAGATAACACTAAGTAGGGCATGGTGACCTCATTGTGTCCACTAGTCCAAATTTGCATTTTGCTGAAGTCTCAAGACTGACTCCCTACAGAGTTGATTGCTATCCAACATGTGAAGCCAACTGAGGCTATCTAGTCAGTTCTGCTTCTCTAGACTGTAATTGTTGGCAAGATAGCTGTAATTGTTGGCAATCTGCACATACACATACCAACACACACACACACACACACACACACACACACACACACACATCTATCTACATGTTCCATTTTAGCTTCTATTGTTTCTCTCCCACATTTTGTTTTATATATATATATATATATATATATATATATATATATATATATATATTGACTCTCTCAGCACCCAAGTTCTGCCATAAATATTGATCCATTGAAACTGCATTACAACATTGCAGAGAACATGTCCATCACTGAGAGAAGCTCAGTAGTGAGACAGACCACCTTGCTTGGCTGGAAATCTTGAAGCTGACTCTGCATGAAAGAGTTGCTTTGACCACCCAGGGAGATTTTTCTAAAGCCTGTACTGGATATGAGAGAAAAGAAAAAGGGAAATTTTAAATCAACCAAAGGCAAACAATCAAACAAAATCACAATAATTGTGGGAGCAGCCTTACCAGGCCACAGAAGATGACAATGCAGCCACTTCCGATGAGAACTGATAGACTAAGATCAGAAAGAAGGAGAGGAGGACCTCCCCTATCAGTGGACTTGGGGAGGGGCATGCATGCAGAAAGGTGAGGGAGGGTGGGATCGGGAGGGGAGGAGGGAGGAGCTTATGGGGGATACAAAATGAATAAAGGGTAATTAATAAAAGTTAAATAAAAAATTTTAAAAAATGTCTATCAGGTTAGTCTGACATATCAGGGCTATGTGTTGCCTCTTAAAAATGTCAAGTTTGGAAAATGAAAACAACCAATAAACAAGAGACCATGAGTGTCCATGATTGTGTCCTAAAGAAGAGAGTTGCATAGTTTTTATAGCATTGAGAGGGAAAGAAGATAGAATTGGAGAAGCAATTTTTTTAAATTTTTTTTTCTTATCAGTTACATTTCATTAACTCTGTATCCCAGCCATGTCTCGCTCCCTCATTCCCTCCCAATCCCACCCTCCCTCCCTCCTCTCCACCGTGCCCCTTTCCAAGTCCACTGATAGGGAGGACCTCCTCCCCATTAATCCGATCCTGTTTTATCAGGTATCTTCAGGACTGGCTGTGAAGCCCTCCTCTGTGGCCTAACAGGACTTCTCCTCCCTTGGGGGGTGGGGAGGTCAAAGAGCCAGTCATTGAGTTCCTGTTAAAAATAGTCCTTGTTCCCCTCACTATGGGAAACCAATTGGTTACTGAGCTACCACAGGCTACATCCGAGCAGAGGTCTTAGGTTACATCCATACATGGTCCTTCGTTGAATGTCAGTCTCAGAAAAGACCCTGTGCCCAGATATATTTGGTCCTTGTGGAGCTCCTATCCTTTCCCCATCATACTAACTCCCCTTCTTTCATATGATTCCCTGTACTCTGCCGAAGGTTTGGTCATGAGTCTTTGTATCTGCTTTGAAAACACTGCTAGTTAGAGTCTTTCAGATGCGCTCAGTAGACTCCTGTCATACGTTCAATGCACATCCCATCTGTCTTTCTAAACGAGGATTGACATCTTACCCCATTTAAAAAATGTTCTTATACTGTGAAGTGGATATGGGCTAAAAAAAAAAAAATACCACAAAAGATAATTGTGAAAATTACATGACCTACGGGTGTGAATTTCTGAATAATTGCAATGTGTTTTACAAATGCCAGTCATTAATAAGACTATAAGAAAATGGAGTACAACATGATTGAACAGTGGGGAATTCTTTTTCAGATACATCTGTATTATCTAATTTTACAAGCCTATGGACAGATAATCACAATACTATCAGTACGATCAATATAATTATAGATAGTGGACCACACAGCAGTCTCTATACACAGGTATCAACAGAAGCTAACTGAATATAGTTCCTCTTACAATAAAGTTTGATTCTTCACATACAGTAGAGAAAAGAAGTCAGTAAATACGGATTAGACTAAGTGAAAGCAAGACTGCATGAAATAAAAAATTAGCATTATTCTAGAAAGATAAAACCTCACAACTGTCAGTATCTTTTTCCATTTAAAAACTGACACAAATCGCCCTGAAGAATTCATTAAAATCTAGGGTTATAGAAAAGATATAATGGAATACATTCAAGGGGCTGGTATTTAAAGAAAATGGCTTGCCCTTACATCAAAGCCCTATTCTGTTGCAAATTATACGGAATATTTAAGATAGGCATATATCATTGCTTATTATTTTCTAATTTAAATGACTTGTCCAACTAATAATTAGTTCCAGTGGCATTAAATAAAAGGATTTATACTGAAATGCAAAATAATGAAAGCATTCTTTCTCAAACAAGTGCCCTGAGAGACAGAGAGAGGTCATGATCTCAATGAGAAAAATACTACATTCTTCAATCTGAGCTGAGCTGTGGTACTGAATCCTTTTGCCAGGGCCCTTCCATTTAGTCTGCTGTGCCTAACATTGCAGTGTGCGCGCAAGACACGGGAACAGTATCACCTGCATGCTGAAGGGAATTGCCCTCCAGAATTGCTTCAGGAAATGGAGAGCTTGCACCCTTCATGAATGGAACAACTCATAATTCCCATGTTTCAGACAGTTGCCAGGAACAACTCAACTTGGAGCTATTGCAGTAGTGGATAAAGCCCAGACTAAGTCTGACGCCTGCACTCCAGCGTGGGCTCAGAGGTCCAAAGCAAATCCTAGTCCATCATCCAGGTCAGTGAAGCTTGAAAGTGAGAGCCAAAGCCACATGCACCATCTGGGTAAGAGGGAAAAAAAACTAAGAAGCAGAAGCCAAAAATAAAACAAAAATAAAAAGACAGCTTTGACATTTGGTGGTAACCCTGCTCAGTAGGAAGAGTCTAGGAGAGCCCTGAAATTGCTGTGGTTCAAAATCTGCCCCCCAAAATGCATCTGATTTTTATGCTCTTTTCATCAGGAGTCCTTGTATGTGAAGGAAATAAAGGACACACACACACACACACACACACACACACACACACACACACACACA
>NW_026596051.1:25373046-25452837 GCF_907164565.1 Psammomys obesus | reverse complement strand
ACACACACACACACACACACACACACACACACACACACACACACACACACACACACACACACACGCATGCACCCAAGCATGCTCGATCGCTTCTACCCTGGAGTTCCTCAAGGAGTCTCTGCCCTTATCCTGTTTGTCTCTTTCCTTTCTCCCTTTGTTTATTTCTTCAAAGGGGGGAAGATACTAACTTGTAACCAAGAGACTTTTAATGGTCTGTGTTTCAGTGGGTCTGAAACATCAGCATTTGCATGTTCTCTTCAGTCTTTGATTGGGGTAAGATGACTTCTGCCAATTGATAGAGAGTGAGTTTTGCATACGTAGTAGCTTTTTAAAAAATCTTGCATCCACAAAAGAACATTACATAAAGACATGTTTAGTTTTTGGGAAATTTGATGAGAATTTGTTACAGTAGCTCATTCACATTATAGTATGCAAAAAAAACCCCACAAATTATAACAAGCAGTTATGGAATCTAAGACCAAATTTCTCAAGATGAAGTGAATATGGAGATAGATTTATAACTGTTTTAATATTCTGGACTCTCTTGAAATAATATAATCACAAAAAACTAACATATATCTTATGGATACTGGTTACATTTTCTTGATAGAGTCAGTGAAAATCAATGAAAGCTTATCACCCATTAAATATATCTTAGGATATTCTATCCATGTTTTGTCTTTTATGAATGTAGAAATAAATTACAAAGGACACAGGTTAGACTGCTATAAAACCTTATACATTGTCAGGTTTAGCACCACCATTTTAAAGTAGATTTTTTTTTTTTACTTTCTTTTTTATTTATTTATTACAATTTATTCACTTTGTATCCCAATCTTACCTCCTCTCCCTCTTCCCCTCCCATGCCCCTTCCCCAGACAATTGGCAGGAGCACTTCTCCTTCCCTTCCATCTGACCCTACTCTATCAGGTCCTATCAGGACTGGATGCATTGTCTTCCTATGTGGCCTGGTAAGGCTGCTCTCCCTCAACAAAACAAAAGTGTGTGTCTGATCAATAAATATCTGGTCAATAAATAAATAGACACCAATTTCTAGAAAATACTAAAATAAAGAATAGGTTGAAATCCATATCCTTCAATTATGCTTTAGATATTCCAGAAGATCAAATACTAGACATACATCCTGACAAAGTAAAAGATCCAGTAAAGGAGAGGTTGTATCCTGCTTCACTCCAAACATCCAACTGATCCCTTGTATGTGCTTGCTTCAGATCTGAGAGCTGGAAGACGTTCTTAGGACCTGTTCACATTTTCAGAAGTCACTTTCCACCTTCACTGACAGGATTAAAATGAGCTTCCTAATGGCACTAACCCCCAAAGAATGTTACGGCACTAACCCCCAAAGAACTCATATGGCCAACATGATGACTCCCACATATTAAGCCTACTATTACCTACTCTGTTTTGGTAGATTTTCACCAAGTGTTTGATATACTTTATATCCTCAGTTATTGTTTCAAATGCTATGATTCTTTTGGAAATCTTTATGCACAGATCTATGATTTCCTTGAAGCCTATCACCCATGCCTTAGAATGAACAGTTAGTAAATATGGAAGCACCCTTTGCTTAATATCTATCAAGCACGTGCCAAGAGAATGTTTACTATGCTGTGTGCGCTGTGATATTCCCTTTGGTCATTCATCATTTTATAATTCTACATTGCTATTTGTTAATATCCAAGTACCTGACAAATTATTTTGGGGCAAAAGAAACATTTTGAACTTAGAAATAAGCAGTACATCACTAAAATCATCTTTGACCACAAAGTCCTATGGATGATAGAAATGATGTCTCCTCTCTTGTCACACTTTGAGGACCTGGTGAAGGAAACCTCCCACTTACTCCCATCCAAGCTGTGCTGAGATCAATGTTGACATTGTGTGCAAGCACATATAAAATAAATGATGTGGGAAGAAGGTTCATCATCTATTTTAAAATGCTATCTTCTATTTTAGACTGAACATGTACAATTTCTGTTTAGCAATTTCAGCTAATTGTTGGATTAACATTTTGGGGAACAGATTGCAAACTTCAAAATGGAAAAGATCATTTTAGGGAGGGAAGCTAGGCAGCTGTCAGGGAGTCAGAATTAACATACATTTGCATAACAGATGTACAGTAAGGTGTCTATGACAGACAATCACTGAATATTAATGCTGTAGACCACGACATCATTTGCGTAAATGCTGTCTGCTGGGTATTGAGGTTGGTGTGCTCTTTGCAGAAGACAAAGGGCCAGAGAATGGAACAGATGTACCAGATACACTGATGCATCTTAATTTATGACATTCTCATGAAAGACCTTGTGCTGTGATTTCAGATTTTATTACAAATAATTTGGAGATAAAGGAACTAAGTAATTATCTTTTTCCCCTACAGTTAGTCCCTCTCAAAGGATGAGGGTTCATATGTGGACTACCACTGTGATGCCTCAAGAGAGTAGCATTCTTTATATGGTATGGGGGTGGGGTAAGGCTTCAAAGGAAAGCTTTCCTGAAAGGCAACTTAAGACTTTCAATAAATTTGTCTGTTAGCATCTTCTTGTCACAAAGCAACTCGCCCCTACAAACAATCTTGAATGAAGCAGCAGGTGAGCCTAATGCAAGATTCAAACGGTAATTTTTTAAAAAATGCCTTTGTGTTGAAGTATAAAAATCACTTTGTCAAGTCAATGCTATAAACGTATGCTGAGCTCATTTTATGTACAAGCTCATTTTTGTTTTCTTTTGTATCCTATTTTATTTTAATTTTTTTGCTTTCACTCAGCCAGCCTTTTCTAGACAATCTTTCAGGTAATGACTGCCTATGAAATTGCACACTTTCCTGATCTTGCATTGTATAGCTGGTCTTGGTTGTCTAATTCACCATCACACATTTGATCAACATATATTTAAGTATGCAACATATACTGAGGCTTGAGGCATATGCAGAGCATAGAAGGCACAACTTCTGTCACATGGAAGCCTATTGTTTAGTGGGGACTGCAGTTAGTCAGCCAGTCAACAAATATTTACTGAGAGGAATTCTGTAGTGGATATTGTTAAGGTGCAGAGATGTAGCAATAAATAAAACTGACAATCATCGCCCTCAAGGAACTGTTTTTATTTCTAATGGAGAAAACAACTGATAACAGTAAATAAGATGATACCATATATACAGATAAAAATAGGATAATGGGAGAGAATGTAGCAGAGGGTGAATGGCAGTGATCTGAAATGAGCAGACTGGCTTTATTTTCAATCATGAACTATATCTACAAAAAGCAACAATTGGCCTGACACCTGAGTATTGAGAAGCCAGCAGCCACATAGAAATTGGAAGAGATGCCATTCAATTCAAAGAAATTGCAAATTTCTACTTCCTGAGACAGAGTGCATACAGTCCCACATAATTTGATCAGGAGGAGATAAGCCCTATGCATTAGGCTGTTTACAGGTGTTGGAGATGAAAACAAAGGGGAGAGACTGAGAGCTGAGATGGGCCGAGGATATTGGCAGAAAAAAATATTCTGAGTTTGGTGTGAGTGTGTGTGCGTGTGCGTCCGTGTGTGTGTTTGGATGGCTGTTGGAAGCTGACAGCTTGTGAAGTGACTTGTATTCAGAAAAGAGAAAAACATATATGCAAATCCATTTGAAAACACGTGCAGGAAAGTAAGACATACTTTGATACTTACACTTTTCATACATAGAGAATTATATTTTCAGTGAGTAGATAAGAAATTATGTAATTATGTATGATGTGACAAAGAAAACTCAAAGAAGAGGTCACATTTAGACCAAGAACTTTGAAGATAAATTACCAAGGAAGGTATGAAACAGAATGAAAAGATTTTAACCTAGAAATCTCTTCTGAGCACACTCTATGGGCATACACAGAACTATAAAGTAGAGTAACACACTCACCTCGGATTTGGGGTAAAAATCTCAATCCTTCAGATTAGCAGTGTCTTTTTAGGAATAACCATGTTATTTTAACTCTCACGAGAGAGCCTTGCTTAGGACTGACAGTGGAAGCAGGATGTCCACATTAATTCTTGCTCTCCCTTTTATTCCAGTGCTGCTGGTACACAAACGGTTCAAAGAAATCCTAGCATACATTGGCTCTGCTCATTGGGAGGATGCAAACACCTGGCCCAGGGCAGGAGCTGTACTAGTACTTGTTCCCCTGCAAGGGGTGGTGTTTAGCAGAGGTTGGATATCTTCATCCTGCATAGCATCACACTTGACCAAATTATAACCACTCATTCAATCACATCAGAAATATTTATTGATGTTTACCTCCCCACAGCTCTTAATTTGAACTGCTAACATGTCCCAAGAAAACACTCTGCTTTAACCTCTGTGCAATATTTGTAAATTCGAAGTATTAAGTTTCAATCTGCTGTTTCCCCATAATGCATTTTTCCCTTCAATAGAACTCATCCCTTTGCCCAAGTATCACAACCAGCAGATGACAATAACTTTGAATTTGGGAAGAATGTTTGAAGAGACCATCCACAACCATTCTAAATACTTCCTTTCCAGATACATAAAGAACATACCCATAAGATTAAAGCAAGGCAACAGCATCTAGCCCGTTATCGTTACCACTAACTTCTTCCGTTTTCATGTGCCCAGTATAGTTCTTTCTCCAAATACAACATTTCCTAAGAGTCCATTCCTTAGTGTTGATTGTATGCTCAGTGTCACAATTTGAGTTGCAAAGATAAAAATACCATATTCAAACCGAACAACAGGTTGGAAGATAGGAAGTTCAAAATCAAATCACCATTTTATCCTTATCATCTGTCAAAGGTCTGTTTTCTGGCTTACAAACGTCTCTCCTCACTGCATTCTCACATATCCAAAAGGGACCAAATGATGGTCCCCTATCTCTTCTCATAAAACTCTGACCTATTCACAGTGACACCCTGCTCATTACCTGATCTTCCCCCTACTCTCTGACTTCTAAGAGTTATTAAATTTGGCTCAAATTTCAATAGACAAAAGTCGGGCATCCATATTTTAGTTTGTCATTGTACCAGACATTCTTAATTTTATCTCTGAAATTACTTTGAACTTAAACTGTTGAACAGTGTTTGAAATACTGAGAGATCAGGAACTCTTAAAAATAAGCTGAATACAGTTTATGTCATGAAATGTCCAAGAGATTTTTTGGGGGTAAGGGTGGAATATTACAACTTAAGAAAGTATTTTGGAGCTGGGCAATGGTGGTGCATGCCTTTAATCCCAGCACTTGGAAGGCAGAGGCAGAGGGATTTCATTGAGTTTGAGGTCAGCCTGGTCAATAGAGCGAGTTCCAGGATATCCAGGGCCATTACTCATAGAAACCCTGTCTCAAAAAAAAATTGTTTTAGACTGTCAAGTTGATGGAGGTAGGAAAGAATTTACGAGGTTCAGTCTTAATTGTCACTTGATTGAGTTGCAAAGCAACTAGAGTAACACAGCATATTTCTTTTTTTAATTAAATTTTTAGTTTTTATATTAATTACAATTTTTTTCACTTTGTATTCCAGCTGTAGCTTCCTCCCCCATTCCCTCCAAATCCCTCCCTCCCTCTTCTCCTCCAATATCCCTCTCCAAGTCTACTGATAGGGGTGGTCCTGCTCCCCTTCCAGCTGACCCTAGGTTATCTGGTTTCATCAGGACTGGCTGCATTGCATATTTCTTGAAGCATCTGTTAGGGCATATGCTTAGCTTAGAAACTAGGGTGAGGAAGATTTGCCATGAATGTAGATGGTACAATCCATTAGGCTAAGGCCTAGAATGGAAAGAGAAGAGGAAAGAAAGCAGTCTCCTTTTTACCCTCCACCTCCTTATTTCTCTCCTTCTCTTACTTTCTCTCCACCTCTTTCTCCAATTTTGTTTCTCAGACATTTGTCACAACAAGAAGTAATTGTTTCATTCATCTACCTAAACTGAAGTTACATTGCTGTACCTAAGTCTACTTTGTGAGAAACTCTATTATCCCTGTGCAGAAAAATTAAGGAAGAAAGTAAATTGCAGATGAAACAACCTGTGGAGAATTGTCTGAGGAAATAATATGCTGTAGCAGAAAAATCCCAAGTCGTAGCACCACGTTTAACATGGATAAGCTGCGTGATCTGGGAAGCAGTTCCATAGGAGTTAAGGAATCAGAATATACTGTTTTCATAGTCCACTCTCATCTTTGATCATCATAAATTAAAAAAAATTGGAGAAGGGATGGTAGTAAAGGTCTATAAATGAGCCACTAAGAGGCCAAGGCAAGAAAAGAGGCTGGACAAGGCTGGACAGTGGGTTCCAGTCCATTCAGGGATACATATAGACTGTGTGTAAAAATCCAAGGAAAGGGATAAATTAAAAACAAATAATTTTCCTATTCTCCATGCATATCAATAATATCCATAGTACCATCAGTGGCTAATACCAGAGTTTTAACCTTATTCTTGTTTTCTTTCTTTTTTCACCTTTACTGCTCCTCTTTTTTTCTGTGAATTTAGTGTAACTATGATACGCAGTGAGCAGTTGTTTTTTCTTGTTTGTTTTTGTTTTTTATTTTGTCTATTTGGTGGTCTATGTGCTTCTTATATTTAAATGGGTGTCTTTCCTTAGTTTGGGGGAGTTTTTTTCTTTTTCTTTCCCTCTTTTTTTATTGTTTTCTTCTCCATATTAATTCCAACCAGTTTTCCCTCCCTCCCCTACCCTTTATTCCAATCCACTCCTGTTCCATTTCCTTTCAGAGAAAGGCAGGCCTCCCTGGTACATCAACTGAACTCAGCATAACAATATCCAAAAAGACTACCCTCACACCGCCTTATCAAGCCTGGAAGAGCCCAACCCAGTAGGAGGAAAGGTGTCCCAAAAGCCAGCAAAACAGCTAGAGACAACCTTACTGCCACTAATAAGAGTCCCACAAGAACACAAGAACACCAAACTATACAACCATAACATATCTGCAGAGGACTTACCTCACACTCCGTGATTATTACTTGAGCCTTGCTTAGTTGATTCTATGGTTTTTCTTGTGGTGTCCTTGACCCCTCTGTCTCCTACAATCTTTCCTTCCCCTCTTAGGAAGGATTTCTCAAGTTTGTCTGTGTGTCTCTCCATCTGTTACTACCAACTGCTGGATGAAGACTCTCTGAAGACATTCATGTTAGAAGCAGTCTAAGAATATAGCAGAATATCATTAGGAATCATTTCATTGTCTTTTTATTTTATTTCATTATTTTATTTTTGTCAGTCATTTTTGGCTTTATTTTAGGTCTCAGGCTTTCCAGTCTCTGGTTCCTGGCTATCCAGGCAGTAACAAGGGTGCGTTCCCCCTTGAGGAGTGGGCCTCAAGTTATACCAGTCACCAGCCACTCCCACAAGTTCTGTGCCACAAATATCCAGCATATCTTGCAAGCAGGATGAATTGTCTATAGAAGGTTTTGTGGCTGGGTTGATGTCCTAGTTCCATCACTGGAAGCCTGGCCTAGTTACAGATGATGGCCAGTTGAGGCTCCATATCCTGCATAACTAGGGTCACCCTTGTAGATTTCAAGGAGTTTGCACTTCACTAGGTTTCCATATCACCCCTGAAATGCCCCCCAACTCCAGTCACCTCTCCCACTACTCTCCCTCTAGATACCCACCTCTCTCCAGCCTGATCCTTTTTGTTTCTTTCTTCACCTCCCTCCAGTCCACCCTCGAAATTTATTTTATTTCAACTTCCCAGGGAGAGCCATGTGGACTTCCTTGAGGCCTCCTTGTTACTTAGCATCTCTGAGTATGTGAGTTGTAGCATAATTGTCTTTTATTTAACAGCTAATATCCACTTATAAGTGAGTACATATCATGTTTGTCTTTGGGGATCTGGATTATCTCACGTAAGACGATTTTTTTTTCTGGTTTCATCTATTTGCCTGCAAATTTCATGATGTCATTTACTTTAGCAGCTGAGAAATACTCCATTGTGCAAATGTTCCACATTTTCTCTATCCTTTCTTTGGTTGAGGGACATCTAGGTTGTTTCCAGTTTCTGCTATTATGAATAAAGCTGTTATATAATTTTTTTAAAATGATCTTGTCAAAGATCTGGTCTATAGCATTGATCTGGAGTTCTTTTCCTTTATTTATGTCTACAATTCAAAGATTTTGTCTTTTTGTGGTGTCTCACATTCCGTGCATATTTCTTTTGTGTGCTTTTAACTTTTTTTTCATATTCTTAGTATGTATAGTCTAGTTCCTCTAATTTATCTTAAGTCCTGATATTCTGTCATCCACTTACTCTATTCTACATGGGAGGCTTTCCCCTGAGTTTTCCAATTGAGTATTGAGTATATGGTACATCTAGAATCTAGGTAATTCTCACTGAAAATTTTTTTTTTTTTTTTTTTTTTTTTTTAGGACTGGTGGATTTGGGGAGAGATTTGCTGCCTTGTACTGTTATAATGTTGGTGTTTTATAGGACCATGGCATATGAACTTTATTCTTTGCTTGAATTTCCAATATAATATTTAAGACTGTCTCAGACTAGACCAATGTATAGGCTATGCACCAAATCCTGAGTATTGAGGATGGTGAGATTCCAGGTACTCACCAATGTAGATCATAGATCATCACACACACACAAAAAAACAAAACAGTTGAATCTGGGCAAAGCCTAGAAGTGGGACATGGTACAGGTGAGCTAGGATATGGGGTGGGGACTAGAGGTTGAGGAGATTATACATAAGTTCATGGAGTCAATAAGATCATCAGACTAGACCTGAGCAGAGGCTATGCTACCAGGACTAAGTCTGGAGGTTGAATGTGGTGAGAGAAGCTACGAACAGACAGATAATCAAGCTGGTTTAGCATGCAGGGTACAGGATGGGCCAAGCTTAAGGGTGGGAATAATGCAATGAAGACTGGTTAATTGGGCCTGCAAGGAAAGTGTGAGATTCAGACTAGAAATGGGAATAGAAAGCACATTAAGGTACACTAGGGTTCAGTGAATTCACTGGATGGGGCAGAGGATATGAGTTCTAGGCAAAGCATGGAGGTTTAGTATGACATGTGTGGTTTCAGTGGAATAACAGAGAGGGATAGTGCAAGCATCCTATCTAGGTCTTTGACTCATGTGGTGGCTATTGGTCTTTGGTAGAAAGTGGAACTGATGTAGTCACCCCAAAGAAATGGAAGTACACTGTGAGGAGGGCCTGAGACAGGTGGCAAAGCCTGTACTATGGGGGCCCTAGGGACACCTTAATGGAGAAGGAGGGAGGAAAGGACAGGTAGCCTACTTGAATCCTTGCTAAGCGTGCTGCCTGTGGATTCCTTGGTAGAAAGTTTGTCTATAGTCAGAAGCAAGTCCCAAAGCAGTGAAGATGATCTAGGTTGAGGGGCTGAGGGAAATGGCCAAGAACTAGAGATTCCCTAGGTCTTTCATCTTGAAAGCCAGCCAATAGTTATCATACTCTTTTTCTCTTTCCTAGATGACATTCAAATCCAACATCTTTTAAAGTCTTCACCTGGAAAGTGGTCAAGTGTTCTAAGTGAAAGCCTTCCCAGCCCATCAGTGTGATAATACTTCTATGTAGCCTCATAACTAGGATTACAGGACTTCTATCTTGACTTAGACTTTTGGAATGTGGATATGACCTCATCAAATAGCCATCAGTGGCATAAAGGACAAGTTAAAAATTGAAATTTGGCTTCTACAAGTTAGGGCTTGCCATTACTGAGACCTGTAATTCACTGTAATATGTGTTAAGAATGGTCTTCTCAGAGAAGTGACTGGAGTAAAGAAAGCTGTAGTTTGCTTGTGATAGGAGAATTTTAAGGTAGCTGCATGTTGAGAGTTTAAAACACACATAGGAGGAAAATAGAAGTTGTAACCTAAGAAGACTGAAAAATATCAGAGAGGAACAAAACCATGGTGTCATGCAATAACATAACAAAGTTCTAATATTTTAGAAGGATCAGAACAGTTCTTTCTTTTTCATAGAGAAAAGATGATCATTGAAACCTATAATTTCAGAGTGACATTTAGTACTGGTCAAAAAATGGCTTCCTATACTCTGGGAGATGAAAAACTGATGTGTTTTATGGAGAGAAATGACACGTTTAGATTTTTGTCCTAAAGGATTTATGAAAACAACATGAAATCTATGTTTGAGGAGAGGAAGAGAAAAATAAAGGATGAAATGAAACTTGGCAGTGCTGGTAGTCTAGAGGATGAATATTGCTGTACCCTACAGGAAGGCTTTACCAGTAGGAAAGAAAAGGCAATATGCTGCCCAACAAAGACACTGAATTTAGAGTCATGTGAATGAACTTCAGAAGGGAAATGAAGAACAAGTTAATAAAAATTTTAAACTTGGACAAGTGGGTCAAAATTAAGACTAGATCCTTATCAATGTTGAAAAGCTAATAGTTTAATTTTAGATATCTGAATCTAGAGAGAAGATTCACAGCTTGTTTAACCTGTTGCATTTGAGCCCAGTAGAGATTGGATTAGATACAGATCAAATAATCACTAAACTGCATAAAATAACAGATAGTGTATGATGTGAAAATTTACCAGGGGGAGCATGCAGGATGGAATCCCATACAAAAATACATATGTGTTTTGTCGAATTAATACCTGTTTTTACCATAAGGATTTTATGTAAATATACAGAAATTATAGCACACAAAGTGCTTTAAGAAAAAAATTATCAGCCAAGCATGGTGGCTCATGCCTGTAATCTGAGTACTCAAGGAGGCAGAGGCAGAGACAGAGACAGGCAGATTTCTGTGGATCAAGGCTAGCCTGTTCTACAAAATGAGACCAGGACATAAGACAACACAGAAAAACCCTGTTAAGAAAGAAAGAAAGAAAGAAAGAAAGAAAGGAAGGAAGGAAGGAAGGAAGGAAGGAAGGAAGGAAGGAAGGAAGGAGAGAAGAGAAGAGAAAAAAAGAAAAGAAAAGAAATTATCCAGGGATAGACAAAAGTGTATGGGACACAGAGTCAAAAGGAAGTAAGCATTTTATGGAGATATGGCAAAAAATGTGTACACATTACAGTTCATTCAGAGAAAGGACCCCAAATATCTTTTAGATAAAGGTACATTTCAGTTCAGTAACTACAGTTCCAAAAGAGTGACAGGAGTAAACTCAAACTTCATTGTGTTGAAGAACACATGTGAAAAGAGGACTCAGAGACAGCCATTTCAGGTAATTCCTCTGAAACTGTTAAGATTTAGGGAAGACAAAGGAAATATGCTGGTTGGAGAGAATGGGCAATTAACTGAGTTTAGTCATTGTACACATAAATCTGTATTTCAAAGGAAAGAGGCTAGAGATGGTTGAAAGTCAGGTAAAGTGGTGTATGATGAGAAAATACTGAAGGTACAGGAAATAGGATATCAAATCAGAACAGCGAGGTTCCTGCGAAATGACTCCTACCTTTACAAAGAAAGTTACACATCATTTTCTCAGTTGGGGGCATGAATAAGCTTTGTAAGTTTAGTGATAAATGAAGATTTTTCTGTAGCTCCAGGAGCTTCTAATTCCTTGTAAGCAAAGAGGGAAAAACTTGTGGTGAATGTGATTAAATAAGATGATAAACTTCTAAAATTTTAGATAACTCCAAGAAGTTTGAATTATATATATATATATATATATATATATATATATATATGTTTTTTTTTCTTTTCCTGAATGACTGCTGATGAGGAAAACCCAGAAGTGGGGTGGTAGGGAGAGGCATGACCTCCGACTTCTTCCAGTGAACTTTTCCCTCTGAATCATCTTGTCTCCCCACAGGCCTCTTGCAGAGTTGTGTTGAATGCCACTCTCTTCAAATTCAGAGGGAGTGGTACTTGCATTTATTAACTAAAATGAGCAGGTTCTCAATTGGGTGGTGGTTCTCCCAGTATCAAAATCCCAGTATTATTCTCTACTCATCTTTTACTCTCTAGTCCAATAGCCCTCTGACAGTTTGGGCTAGTCACCACAGGGACACAGTCCCTGTGAGGGAATCACACACTGATGAATCCCATTGTTTCTACATGTCCATCATCACAAATTTTTCAGATAGGCCTCCTAAAGAATCTGAAGCCTCATCTCCATCTTCCTCACACACAGACACACAGACACAGACACATGCACACGCACACGCACACGCACACGCACAAGCATACACACACATTCTTCACTTTGTTTCCATCATAACCCTCCTAGGACCAGGAACTGAGGCTTTGTATACAAGTGCTTGACAGTGACTTGCAAGCACAGAGCACTCTGTTTTAGCAGCTTGATGAGATAGCAACCATTTACCTCATGACTCTATATCCAGTTGCATGTTAATGCAAGGAAAAGGAGGACTTTGTCATACCAACTAACATTATATGTGGAGTCTCAAACCACCTGACACTGGTAGGACATGGTAGGAGGTTGGAACATCACATGTGGAAAAATGCATCATAGAGCATTATACTTGAAAATATGCACAAGAGAATGTCCTGATTCAGAAAGAAGGAAGTTGAGCGAAGCTACCTTGATGAGTCTTTCTTCAGTTTGATAGCTAGGTCTTCGATAACTAAAATATTTCAAGTGGTATTCACAAAAGAATTAAGGTCTCCATAAAGTTTAAGATTGCTTTTTCAAAGCAACAAAATGCATAACCAAGGAATGGGTCAAGTCTCAATTCAAATCCCAGTCCACATATTTATATCTAAATGACTAAACAGGTTGTCTAACATTTCTGTCAGTACTTTGTGTTCTACAAAGAAAGGATGATGTTCACATTGATCGTTGTTCTAAGACTGTATTGACAAAAACACTAGTTGTTATGCACATGTGGCCTTTACAATTTCTATTATTTAAAATTAAATAACATTAAATGTCATTGCAGTTGGGTCAGATATTGTTGAAGTGTGTAATACCCACACATGTTTAATGGCTATCATGTGAGACATGATAAACTTAAAACTCTTACGGGTTAGTTCTTAAATGTTCTTCAAAATCTATGTTTTGAAGACTTTCCTCAGATGATGGCGCTCCTGTGAAATTGTGGGAAATTTAGGAGATGGTATTTAATTGGAAGAACTAGGTCATTTGGAACAGGCCCTTGAAGAATGTCTGTGCTTGCTAATTTTATGTCAGCTTGACACATAGTACTTTTGGGATATGGAACTTCAATTGAGATAAGGCTCCCAATCAGGTTTGGCCTGCGTGTTAGCCCGTGGTGCATATTCTTGGTTAATGAATGACTTGGAAAGGTACAAGTTACCTTGCTGCAGGTGTTGAGTGTTAGAAGAAAAGGTGAGAAAGCAATGAGTAAGCAACAAGTCAGTAAGCAGCTATCCCCATGGCGTCTGTGACAGGAAATAAGTCCTTTCTTTCCCAAGAAACTTTTAGTTGTTTTGTCACAGCAATAGGAACCCAAAGACAGTGTCTTAATCCTTTTTTTGTTGCTTTGATTTTATCAAAAGCATCTTAAGTAACACTGTTACTTGAGCATTTTATTTTCCTCACAGCTTGAGGGGGTAGCTCATCGTGACAGACAAGTCACGATGGTTGGAGCTTAAAGCAGCTGGTCTGTCACATAGCGTCCACCATAAAGGGGAGAACATGCATGCTGGTGCCTTGCTAATTCTCCTTTTACACAGTCCAGGATTCAAGTCCAGTTTTAGGGTGAATCTTCCCACCCCAGTTAATCTAATCAAGATAATCCCTCACAGGCATTACCACAAAAGGTGCTAACCTTTTGTAAATTGCTTCTCAAAACTGTGCCTAAGGATTTCTATTCAAATAATTTCAGATACTGTAAAATTGACAACCAATATTAGACATCACACAAAGAGTACATTGGGAGTCTCTGCCTTCATTTCTTTTTTATTTCATGATCATCTGAGACGAGCAGCTTGATTCTATCCCATAACCTAAGAAATATGGTCTGCTGCCTCACAGGCACAAAATGAAGGATCATGTTATCATGTACTGAAAACTCTGAAGCCATCAGAGAAAAAACAAACAAACAAACAAGCAAAACCCAACAATAACAATTTTAATCTCTTTCTGAGTTATTTATCTATGAAAATTTGTTACAGCTATGAAAGATGATAGACAGCAAAATTATTATCATAACAGAAAGTTCTGCCTGACAGCATGGCCATTAGAATTAGAGAAAATCTATTAAAAATATCTAGCACATACTATGTTCCCATATATAATTACATTTTGCTTAGTTAGCTAAATTAATTTTTAAGAATGTGTGCTAAATTCTCACTGTGTTACATACATATGGTGCAATTTTTACTCTGAATGTGAATAGAAATGAGATTATTCCTATTCTTTGAAAGAGAAAGTGAAATACTATTCTATTAAACTAGATAGAAATGATTGCAAATGTCTTATAATGTCTCAAAAATTACAGAGAAATAGTTAATCAAAACTTTTTTTCCTCAATCCTCAATATATTACGAGATTCTTGTGCTTCTATATATTGGCACTGGCTTTTATTAATACACTTCAAATCTAACAGAATAAATGCAACTGTGGTTAAAGGAGAGATTGAAAATTTTAGAAGTTTCATCATCTATAAAGAACAAAAATGAGGCAATAAAGGCATAAATAAATAAATGAATAAATAAATAAATAAATAAATAAATAAATAAATAAATAAATAAATAAATAAAGAGAAAGTAGGTAAGCTCCGTGATCTGTAATTTTGGATGGTACATTTGTGAAAGGTCTTATATTACATGTTCTGTTCCTTTCAGAGATAATTGAAAGGTATGGTTATTATTGGGGGAAAAAGGGGAGGGATACTTTTTCATTTTCTCTTGGCTGATCAATACCTGCCACTTTGTGAAGAACTAAGTTCTGAGGTACATGTGCAAAGGAACAATTTGATGTTGAAATCATAGAAATTGATTGTTAAGTGCATCCAAATAGCTGAGTAAAGATCTTATCAATAGGACAAATTATGCTCTTAAGAAGTGAGGTCTGTGTCCATGTTTCTCTACAGTCTCTAGAGCTTTCTACATTCTTTCTGAAAGAAATAAACCAGAAAATTCAAATAATGAGCATGACTGTGTCTTGTTAAACACATCCCTAATTATAAAACAACAAACAAAAATGAAGCAAATGAATATGAAATTACATGATTAAATTAATGTCACAATATTTTATACCAGTTATGTTTGTCAGGAAGAAGAGTGTACTAGTATAATTCCTATATCTATGATAAAATATCCTGACAAAAGCAATTTTAACTGGAAAGGGGTTTATTTGTTTGATGACTCTCGGTGACAGGCAATAATTATGGGAAGCTGACAGGAACCTGAAACAACTGCTGACGTCACATCCACATTCAGGAGCAGAGCAGCAATGAATGCACATGTGCCTGTTTCCATTAAGCAACTTCTGTGCACTTACACAGTCCAGGGCCCACATCCAAATGATGCTGCCCACAGAGAAAGATCTTCCCACCTCAATTCAAACAATCAAACAACCCCCTACAGATATGTCCACAGGTCAACCTGGCCTACACAGTTCCTCACTGATAACCCCCTTCCCAGATATTTCTATATTGTATCCATTCGACAGTTAAAACTAACCATTACATATATTCATTAGAAATGCACCCAACAGTGTTTTAAGTTAAAAAGAAAGTATACATCTCAATCACATATAGCTGAACTAAATAGAACTAACTCATTTTTGGTGATTTTCCTCCAGATGTCTAGGAGCTCTGTCACGTAGAACCTGTCTTTTCCAGGTGCTATGGAATCACATGAGATACCTTACCAAACATAAGTTCAACATCTGCTTTGTTAGCTTGCATTCACCAATGCCTGGTCACATGTTCCAGGAATTATGTAAGGTACTTGCAGTATACTGCTAAAGTTCCAAGTGTCAGGCATAAGTGACCTTGCCTCTGAGGAGATCACATTAGTTTATAAGCATTTGCAAGCTATTCATTAAGAAAGCAAATTATTTTCCTTCTACAAGCTTTCTAATTAAATGTCACCTTCTTTGCCCTTACAAATAGACTCAATTCCTGCTTGAGTAAGAATGTCAGCCTCATCAAGTCTCCCACTGCTCTTTTAGGCTTGCTAGTCGTTCTTCCAGAGGAATTCTCTTTCTTGAAGCAAATCAAATTCTCCGTAGGAATCACTGGTCTTCTTTTCATCTCACAGGCCTTGTCTTATCAACCATCTCTATTTCTTCTTACATCATTACTAATGTGAACCTTCATAAATTTGTTTAGACCTCTCACTGTAAAAGTTCCCCTGAAATTGATTGTATTCTGTGTATTATTTTAAGACAGTTTTTACAATGTCTTTGATGATAAAGTCTCGAAAGTATAATCTATTGACTCTTCCAATTCATTTTTAAAAACCTATCTTCAGAATACATCAGCAACTTAATTATTTTTATTCCATATGGGGTTGTTTACTACGTCCTTGTGCCCTACTAGATCCCAGGTTCCCCAAGTGTTTTATATACCCTGATCCTCAGTGCTTCTGCCCAAAGCTCAGAGCAGGGTAGCAAGTGAAAAAAACATTGAATGAATATTCAACAAATAAGCCCACTGTGATTGACACAAAATGAGATTCTAAGCGACATTTTCATGATTGAATCTAGTGGGTATTTTTCCATTTTTAATTTCCTGGACTGCTCAGTACCTTACATCCTCAGATAAACCATTTTGTTCATGTTTGCTAATTCTTTGATGACCCTGGCTCATTAAAACTTCAAATGTTCTTGCCTCTGTGATGGTTCTTTCTCAGCCTACTTAATTGCTTCCTCTACCTTCTCTTAAGCACTCAAGTGAATGCACAGGAATTTCTTCTATGGGTTGCTTATCTCAGTCTTTAAATTACTATGGATAATGTTATTTACCTTAAAGATTTGGTCTGCCATTTTCATAATGATACTCTTGTAAATATATATATATATAATAAATATATATTATTTCCAGACTGTTCCCTTGAATTACAGCATGTTTTAACTAAACTACCTGTTCAGTTTTATTGATGCCTTAAGTTGGATGGAATAGGAATTATGTATTTTTAGATTTCTCATGTTGTCTTTCTCTGTATCTCAAAGGCAGATTTTTATCAATCCGAAGAAACAGGGTTTATACCCTATTTTTCTTGCTTCCTTTATCCTGTTAATCACAAATTTGCTGTCACTTTACTTCCAAATATTTTTTTCCCTCTCTATCTTTCTCATTTTTCTCATTCTCCATCTTGGATTCTTGAGTCCAACTTTGTTACTCTCCTTGTCCCCAGATCCAATCTTCTATTCCCTATACAGAAGCCAAACTGACTTCCAGAAACAATAATTTGAGTGTTTTATACTCTGCAGCAGGCCCCTAAAAACTCCCTTCGTACATAGTTTAAGGGCCACGCTTCCAAATTACTAGCTCACTTGACCATTTCTAGTTGGGTCTTTGTTTCTTGTCTTTTGGTATCTTAGCTCGATAATGAGCAGTGTTAATATTCTGCATATACCTGTTCTTTTTCAAATTGAAATCTGTGATTAATTATATAGTTCAGTAGTAAATAGTAGCTAACTTCCCCACAGCCATGAGTTCTTATTTTGAGATTTATATTCAATGAGGATTAAGTGCCATTGCTCTTCTGTGCCCTGTACATATCTGTGACAGTAAATTGTATAGAAGAAACTCCATTGGAAAAAATGACAAACTTAATCTGTGGTGAAACATAACTTTGTGTTGTCATTAGGGTTTCAGGATAATTTGCTACATTGGCACACCTGGGCAAGTTCAGCGTAAACTACAGTGAGTATATTACAAATGAAGAATGAGGCTTAGAAAAGTTAGTTCTCCTCTCTGCTCACATACTCAAAACATAATTCTTTTGTACTCACCAGTTTGCATATTCACTGGAGCTATTTTACTAGGAACTATTCAAATAGAGCCAACTTGATTCTAGAAGGAGATGAAGAAAATGATGGGAAACGGCTTTCTCTAAGTATAGCAAACATTTGTAGAATTAATGAGTTTGCAGTTTATAATCTGTTTTCCACTCTAGCAAAGCTGGTACTGTTCCATCTGAGCTGAGAAATTGCTGGAGCTTGAATTATCCATGAAGGCGCCGACTGTTTGTTATGCAGACTAGCCAGGAGCGGATGGGCTTGACACATTGAAATGCAATGAATTCTGGAAACCCAGCAAGTGCTATTGCAATTTGGTGGCCAGAGTTATATTGTGTCTGTCCTTATTTGGGTACCATCCCAGGCATGTTGAGGAATAGAACCAGGGGAAATGGGCCTTCAGAGAATGGCAGGCTCTTTGCTCTCACTGTATCTGTCCCTGATATAACCAAGGGTTGGCAGGCAGATTAGTTTGTGGACTTCTACTTCCAGAAGACAAAATTGACAAACTTTTCTTGAGAATAGAGATAAATATAGCTCAATATATCAAAGGTTTACTCGTTCAACAGAGAAAAAGTATCTGCAGAGAGCTTGTTTCTACCTTGTGTGCTATTGATTGTTGCTGTTGTCTTTCATGCCTTGGTTAGTGCATATGGCTTTGAAAATTTCTGGAATCTAAATTTATGTCTAGTGTTTAGCAAATTCTTCAGGGCATGGTCCTAGTAAAAGGCAGAACTGGCACCCACCTTAGGAACCAAAAGGCCACATGCATACTTTGCTAGCCTAACTTGACTTTTGAGTCTCAGTACATTCTTAAATATCAGATAATCAAATCCTCGCAGCAGAGAAAGAGGCAAAGATGCAGAGGTTTAGAGAATGCACTACTGAGTCTAGTTGCCTTGAAGGCAGTAACGTTAACATTCTCAGGTAACAGGACTGAAGATGATCAAAAGAACCTTACATGCCACAACATCATGAATGATAACATGGGCTGGAGAGATGGCTCAGAGCTTAAGAGCATTGGTTGCTCTTCCAAAGGTCCTGAGTTCAGTTCCCAGCAACCACATGATGGCTCACAACCATCTATAATGAGATCTGGTGCCCTCTTCTGGCATGGAGGCATAGAATACAGTATAACTAATAAATAATTTAATAAATAAATAAATCCTAAAAAAATGAATAATAACATGATTTTAGCTAGTGTCCTGACAGACAGCCTAGATTTCTTTGTCTTGTTCTTGGTTTTTGTTGTTGTTGTTGTTTTGTTGTTCTGTTCCTGGCTCTCCAACATTTTTTAGCCATTTTTAAATAAAAAGTCCTTTTTAATAAAGTCCTCTCCCTCTTTTACCAGTCAAAGCAATATCTTTTAAACTTCTTTGCTGATAAACTCCCTCGTGACCATGGTGTAAGAAATATTATTAAAAAAATTATTATAAAAACTGTTGTCAAATAATTCTATTCATAAAATAGATGAAAGTAAGAGTTCTCAAGCATACTAAAGCAATATACTTCCAGCATGTTAAGACTGTACTTTCTTGTGACTTAATCTGCCATCCTAGATTAATGGTTCTCAACATGGTACAATTTTGTCTAAGTCTGCTTGATTGTCACAATCGGGTGGGAATGCTAACCCTGAAGCCAGAGATATTGTTCAACACCTGATAATGCAAAGACAAGACTTACCTATAATGAACCATCTGGCCCAAGATGTGAGCCATGCCAAGGATGAAGGCTGGCTGGCTTTAGATTTGTGAGGCTGAATGGAACTTAGGACTCATTGGTCCCATGACATTCCTTTTAATTGCCAGCTTTTAAAAATAATAGAGGTTATACCAAAATACTTCCCATGTTTTGTTATTCTGTCTTGTCCCAATAAGTAGTCTTATTGTCAGCTGTCTACCAAGTATGATGCCACAATAATACAAAAGGAGCAAAGAAAATTGTACACATGGTAATCTCTATTTTAAGAGATGTCACATAAATAGGAAGGCTACAACAGAAAAGCTTATCAACTAATATACTCATAGATGGAATTTTAATAAAGACAGTAAGGGGGAAAAGAAGCTGGGGTTAAGTGTTTAGGAATCAATAAGAAAAGATAAATCTGGATCCAGAGACTTCTTTGGAAGCCAGCCTGTATGTGAAAGCTGAATAATGGGCATTCTAAGAAGAAATCTCATTGTATCCTTTAAAACCCTTTAAATGGTAACCTCACTGAAATAGGTTGTTTTACTCATTGCTGTTAATGGGTCAAAATCTAGCTCAGAAATTGCCTTTTTAAAAGAAATCATGAATGATGTTCACCAGCAGATAAGATGAAGAGCTTCACCTGTTTTACTTCATACAAACAACTCTTTGGATGTACTTGACAAGTGAACTTTGCGGGAGATAATCATCAGTTTCTGCCCCATTCCTCATGTGTAGAAGCCTAGGCTAACAAACTACTTTTACTTTATATATCCCGTTAAAAACTCTTACCACCACAGTGTCTCTGAACTGATTTTGTAAACAGCTATTAGTTAAATTTTATATTGTCTTTTGTGCTTGGTGACTAAAAGAAGTTCCAAGAAATCCTGTAGGCACAGGAACGAAGATGGAAAGTCCCTGAAAGCCCATTTCCTCTGTGAACTTTTTCTATGCTATCTTGCTTTAACTCTCAGAAGAGACTGCAGATGTTCCTGATCTACCTTCTAACTGGTCTGGGATTAAATACTACCTCTACTCTTTGCTTAAAACATATTATCAATGCTCTAGAGTTCTTCCGTTCTTCCTTCCTTCCTAACTTCCTTCCTTCCTTCCTTTCTTTTTTCTTTCTTTCTTTCCTTCTCTCTTTTTTACAAAGGAGAGATGATAACATTCAAAATGATTGTAACATTTATGGAGCCCTTAATACATGACTGATGTTTCTCTATATAGAAAATTGTAGAAGGTATTGGCTAAAGGGGGGGGGGAACAAAAACAGCTCTTGGATGTCTTGCCCCAAACTGTGCACATGAAAATATCACAATTACATTCCAAAGCTTGTCTCTGAATACTTTATAGGAATTTGTAGTCTAGTTGTTTTTTTCTGGGGAAAAAAAAAAGAGTAAATACCAAACCCAGAGATGAAAATGTGAAAAGCTATTTGATGGCATAGCTGTGAATATAGGTTGTGTCTCATTCTCCCCAGTGTATTTTCATAACAATCATGCTGCCTCAACAGAGAAATCCATTTTCTGGATGAGAGAAAGTCAGTTTTTTGTTTTGTTTTTGTTTTTTTTTAAGGTATGGCCTCTGGTAGGTTGATGACAACCCAGTGGATGGCCCCATGCCCATGGATATATGGACAACAGAAATTGAACTCAGTGGGTTATGAAAAATAATGGAAAGAAAAATGGGGTATAATGTAGAGAGCAGTAGGAGAATGGGGAGGGGGTTTAGGTGGTGAATATGATCAAGATACATTGTATGTATACTTGGACTTTTCAAAGAATTAATAAAATGGTGTGATTAAAATGTGCTTGTTTCTTAAGCTATTGGAGAGAAATTGAGTTTCAGGTGAATGTATATACAAGTATATTTCTTGTTTTTTAAATCTTTAAACATAGCTGGAACTCTGAAGTATACTATTGGTATGTGAAACGCTCTTGGCTATGATGTGAGCATAGTGATGTATCATGCCTTTTTTCATAGATGACCCTTTGTCTTCATACATAATCATTGGTTAGATCAATAGGCTGTTATACTGAAACTATTCCCATTTAGTTTCGAGTTCTCTGGTTCTCCTAAGTTGTGGATAGAATGTTATCAGAGCATATCAATTCTTCTCTCCAAGAGTGACTCTTTAATGCCTTTCTTGTCTCCTATTTACCCTGTTCTCCTCTTCTGTCTAATGCCATGGTCTTTTTGAGAGTTTGGCTTTCTTCTTCATAAGCCACATGGTTTCTACTTGCTTCTGTGTCCAGATGGAGCAGGTACCACAGCCATTTGTATGACCTAGACTCTGTTAGCTTCTCTCACCTTTGTTCCCATAACTTCTGCCCCTCTCACCCACCTGACACTCATTTCTCATTCACTTTCTGCTCTTCGCACAGACTCAGAAGTATATTTATAGCCAAAGACTTTTATTCACGTTATAATTCATTTCATATTAGGAAAGAAAGTAACTCTCTTCCTGGCTCTAACACTACACAGCACATCTCTTCTTTCTAATACATCATACATATCACAATCTTCCTTTTCTTAATAATCTGTACTATTCATGTATCTGACTATAAATAATAAAGCCATCTATATATAATAATAACAGTAATGACATTATACTATGTCTACTGCCTTCTGTGTGTTTTCCAGGATTCTTGAAGCTTCCCTTCTTCATCAAGCAACCTCTTACATGTAAATCACTGCCTGCCATTTCCATCCCCAGCCCACAGTAAGGCCAATGAAAATATTTTTCCTCAAGAAACCCAAGCACCACTTTTCCCTAGGTAACTGGAGCTAAAACCAAATAGTCATAATGAGTCTTTCTATATGCCTGAGCTAAAAATAAAATTTTCTTGTGTTGGAGTGGTTCCCTATTTTGTAACGAGTGACAAGAGCAAAGAAAGATCATCTAGAGCAGTGGTTCTCAACCTGTAGAATGTGAGCCCTTTGGGGTTTGTACAGCCCTTTCACAGGAGTTGCAATTCAGGTATCATGCCTATCAGATATTTACATTGTGGTTCATGACAAAAGCTGCAACAAAATAGTTTTTTAGTAAAGACTAACAACACATGAGGGACTGTATTAAAGGGTCAGAGTATTAAGAAGGCTGAGTATCACTGGTCGAGGGAGAGAAAGAAGAGTTGGAATTAAGCACACTAGTAGAAAGGTGATCATAGTAACAGTAGTAAGAAGCAGAGGCATCCCCTTGAGCCTTGGAATCCTCTTTCTCACTGCTTACAGCATCTAGAAGCCTTTTTCCTGACACTTTAACTTCATGAAACACCCATATGATCACTGTTTTCTCTGCTTATTAATTTTGTCTGTATATTTTTATTGTATTTAACTGTATAGGTGTAGACGTAATATATTTAGTATACATATGTGGATACACCCCAAAAACACACTCTCATTCTATACCGCTATTTCTCTGAATAAATGCTATGATTCCATTTTACAGATAAAAATAAGAGTCATAAGAACCATATTCTACTCATTACCCTCCCCCTCAGCTAATTACTGTGGAGTCAAATACAAATCAAGCATATTTGACTCTCAAATGAGATGTTTATGTTTTCAAGTATAAGCTTAACATTGTAGCATCAATTTTCATTCATGCATACATACACTATTTTACTCACTCATGAAACAACAATCAGTTTTCTCCTTTAAGACAGATAAAAAAGAGGGAATTTTTTCATAAAAATTTTAATACTATTGAGAAATAATTTCATTGTATCTCATATGGGTTCCTACATATTTTGTAGTAACTATTTTACTGGTTTAGTTTTTGAAATGTTTGTTTTGCAATTTGCCTAAGAAGGTAGAGTTTATCCTCTTCCTTCTGAGCAAAGAAACTACTTTTTTGTGAATAGTGCAATAAACGTTTACTTTTGAGACCCATACTGGGAAATCTTCTTTGTATCTCTTAGGTGGAATGCAGCCCCAGTAAACAACAGAATCTCCCTACAGGTAGGTGGGTTAAGGAAAACTCATGTGAGTGTGAAGCTCTCATTGTCTACAGGGTTGACACTGATGAAGTCTATGCCTCTGAGCCAGGGTTCTCATACATCTTGTGGACATATTCTTGTGACGAGTTAACATGTTGTCTTGCAAAATGAAAATAATTCCGTGACCTTCATTCTTGACAGATGTGGCTAGCGAAATTACTACAGGTTAATAACTATGAACAATAGAACTTGATTCAATGGTGTTACCACGATCTTGTTAGCACTGGAGCGTTTGAATCTAAGACTTAATACAATATACAAAGAAGTTACAGGAGATGATTAGAATTAATCAAACAGCCAGCCCTAACTGTTCGGCCTTGTACTATTCTACTAAGTCATGAGATTCTGAAGAGCGCCTGGGATTTGTGAAGTGATTCAGAGCCCAAGAAAGGATAAGTGAACTTCAGGAAGAGAAGACTGATGACTTATGGAGTTAAGAGACTCATAGTCAAATAGCCGTAGGTTCAAATCTAACACTCTGCATGAAAATGAACCATTTATTCAATGCTTTTGAGCAGTGATTTTCTTATCTGTAAGGCACAAATAAAGATCCTGTCTCACAAGAGTGTCATGGCCATTAAACAAGGTGATACATAAAAACACTGATCATGAAGCTGCCCATGTAAAAAGTATTTACTAAATGGTAGTTATTAGCATTCTTAAAACATCCTCGAGGAAGATCGGGTGATTGATTGAATTACCTATATCAACGTCCCCGTAACTATCACATCATTCACTATTAATGTTCCTAGTTGTCAGCAATATAACCAGGTTACTATAAACAGATTTGCCATCTGAACCACTGAAGCTGTGGGAACTAATGTGGCCCCAGACTTTAAATGTAATTGAAACTAAAAGTCCTTTCATGCAACCAAAAAATCTCCAGGCTGCAACTATAAGATAGCAATGAGGCTGGCACTCACTTTTTGCCTTTCTACAAATGGTATGAGAAATTACAAGGCTAGAGGTTTTCCTGGTTATCCATTTGTCTCTCCCCCACCTTACAAGGGAAGCAAGGACTGCTGTTGCCAAGCAACAGTACAGTGTTGAAAGTGATAGAGCGTGTGCAATGTGGCACTTTGGGAGTGACGGGCTTAGTTCTAGAGTTGGCCCAAGGGCACTGAAAAGGAACATAGGAGACTGCACTATTCCTCAACAGCTGCACAGTCATGTCATTAATGCAAATCTCCCAATAATGAAAGGAGCTCCTGCCACAGAGAAATCCCATCACTGGCTTTCTGTGAACTGTAGAAAATCCTCAGAACCACAGTGCATGGAAGCTCTGGAGAGTTGCAATTTGCACTTCTAGCTCCTCACCTTGAACAGAATATGCCTTAAATTCAGTAATATTTATTGAAAAATGATTCCATTTAAGACAGAATACGAAAAGAAAGTTTGGACTCTTCAGCACCAAACGTGAATGTATTCTATGAATAAATAGAATGAGCCTTTGCTTCACGTGAAATCATCTTGTTAAAGAGGCTGGAAAGAATAAGAACAAGATAGAGGAAGAATTCAGAATTTGGTGGTGACACTCACCTATTTGCATTGTCAGAGCGGAAACGAAAGTTGCAGATGTCTCAGTCACATTAGCAATGAAATCCCCGTGATTAATTGTAGTCCACATTCACTAATAAAGAATGTGCTCCAGCCTGGACCCAGTGCTAAGCAGTGCAGTTACATAACAGTTAAAAGCACAGACCCAAGAACAAGACCTCCCAAGCTTTCACCCAGTGCTCCAGGTCTGAGGGATGACTAAACTTGAGAAGGCCAGCTTACCTCTATGTGCTCAATACGTAGCTGAAACAGTTTTTAAATTTTGAGGCAGAGAAAAGGTTCAGTGGACAAGACCAGAGACTGCTCTTCCACAACATCTGGCTTCAGCTCTGTACCCATGTCAGGCATCTAACATCCCCCTGTAGCTCCAGTTTCAGAGCATCTAGAGCCTCTATGCTCCCTAGGCATCTGCCTTCATGTTTGCATGCCAATACACATACACATGCACCTCATTAAAAAAAATGGGAACAAGTTCAAAACACCCCAAATTTAAATGTCTCTATATTAGCTAATTGCTTAAGAAATGAGTTCTTTTCTTTGCATTATCTTTCTTTCTTTCTTTCTTTCTTTCTTTCTTTCTTTCTTTCTTTCTTTCTTTCTTTTTTTTTTTTTTTGCTAGTTCCCACTGTTTCATGTTTTAAATAAAACATGACAGAAAGAATGGGAAAGTTTTTGAAAGTTTTCTTTTTCAGTACTGGACTGGAGCTAGAAATAATAAGTGTAAACCTGAGGTTGATGGATCTATCCCTATGTTCTTTAAAGCTCAATCACTCTGTGCTATACCACTCCTGGGCATATACCCAAAAGATGCTCCACCATAAAACAAGGACGTTTTCTCAACAATATTCATTGCAGTTTTATTCATAATAGCTAAAATCTGGAAACATATTAGATGTCCCTCCAGTGAAGAATGGATACAGAAATTGTGGTACATTTACACAATGGAATACTACTCAGCTATTAAAAACAATGAAATCATGAAATTTGCAGGTAAATGGATAGAACTAGAAAAGATCATCCTGAGTAGGTAACCCGGGCCTAGCAAGCCGTGCACGGTATATGTTCACATACAAGCAGATATTAGCCATATAATACATACTGTACTATAACCATAATCATACCATAATCCACAGACCTAAAGAAGCTAAATAACAGGAAGGACCCTAGGGAGGATGCTTAATTCTCATTCAAAGAGCATAGAGAATAGACACTTGAAGCAGATGAAGAAAGGATACAGAATGGGAGCCTATGATAGATGTCTTCTGAAATATTCCACCCAGCAGGGAATGGAATCAGATATTGAGACTCACAGCCTAATTTTGGGAAGCGTGCAGTGAGTTTTACAGAAGAGTTGGGGGATAGAAGGGCCAGAAGGGGACAGGAGCTCTACAAGGAGACCAAGAGAGTCATCAAATCTGGGCCAAGGGAGACACTACAGAGACTAATGCACCAAACAAGAACACCTAAAATGCATGAAGAGCATCTAAAATGCCTCAGATGGACTCAGTCTCCATATGGGTTCCCTAGTAGGAGATCAGGGGTTGTCTCTGACATGGACTCTGTTGCAGGGACCAGGAGGAGATAAGTGAGGGAACTACAATCAGGATATAAAGTGAATGAATTATAAAAATGAATGAATGACAAATGAAAAAAAAAGTGTGACTCACTGATCTAGATAGGAAATTAATATTCATTTAAATATTGAAATAAGTGTAGAGAGGGAACTAAAATGACAAACATTGTTTGGAGATTTAATCAAGGTTAATTTCTGAGTATTCTCCCAAGCATATTTGTTTTTTATTGTACAATTCATACCTTGATTATTTTCACCCATTATCATGTGATAACTTCTTATTGTAGTCATCATCAATATTTCTGGATACACTTTTCGATGGAGTTACATGAAAGTGTTTATCTGTGCTCTTCTTAGTTCTAACTTGCTATGTGCAAGTGCTGTTTCATCTCTTCTTCAATATGATCTGGTTGAACCGAAGCCCACATCAGTGTCTTCCAAGCTTCTCTGGCTAAACTGTGCAATACAAGTAACATGATTAAACATGATTAAAGCCACGGTTTGTCTAGAGCAGATGAATATATTTAGGTTGTTACATAGTAATGGAAACTGGGTTCATGTTTCACCACAGATTCTGATCTGGATTCGATACTTCTCTCTCTCTGTTTTCTTCACAGTATCAAGGTTCTGAAAGGAAGGCAAAGTGCAACATCGTAGTTGCATAGCAATGAGTTTGCTGTTCTCCAAAGGCACACTAGCTGTTGTCCAGATTGACAAGGTCATGACTTCAAAGCTCTCTATGATAATGTGTTTTTCCAATATCCTGAAAATAAACAAATATGTACACACTTCCATAATCTTTGTGTCTATCATAAATTATCATAGTTTAGCCCCTTCTTAGGTTCCCAACCTCACTGCATCTCCTTATATGTCCTTCCTAGCTTAGACTTCTCCTAACGTTCTTCTCCTCTTTATTTCTATTCATCTTCAACCGAGACATGGAAGAATGGTTCAACATTCATAGATAAATAAATAAAATCCACCATGTGACTAGAAGGAAACCAAGTAATTATCCCATTTGATGCAGAAAAGATACCTTGAAACAAGCATCTTGATCTCAAGTAGCAGACAACACAAAAAGACTAGGTTGCTCATTGCAGGAATATGCAGTATGTCCATCTAAACTTCATGAAACAAAGGTAAAGTTAAGAAATATTCTTCACTGGGAGTGGGAAAGAGTGATATAGAACTTATATCTTCAAAATTGTTTCACTTTACTTGCATAATCCCTAACAACAACCTAAAAACATTACTCCTTAAATCCAAAGATAAGTGTAGTCCTCACCCTACATCAAGGAAACTTCTCTTTAAAACAGATAAAAACCATGACAGAAAACCACAGCAATCAAGGAGCAGAGTTTGGGAAGCTCAGTTCCAGTGAATCTTTGACATATTCCAGTAACGTAACTAAGGGATCATTGTGGAAGAGGGAGAGGAATGATTGGAAAGGTCAAAGGACCAGGAAGATCATTGTGGGGCTGTGTATCTTAGTAATGTCAGAAGTGACACTCATAATGTCTCAGAAACATGACTGTCCAAAAGTGAGACAAGAAAGAAGACTGACACCAGCCGATATTCCAAAGTGGATAAGGAAAAGCCCATGAGGCTTCAACTATATACGGAGAACTACACACTACTGAGGAATGCCCGGAGTGGGAGAGCTGGTTCTTCCCAGGAAAGAACACATCAATTGGTTGTCCAATACTAAAAGGTCAGCCCTGAAAAAAAAAAAAAACGTTATACATACTGGATAGACTTTATTTAGGAATACATATACATATATTACATATACATAATATATATACATATATATGCATAACCATTACTGAAAAACAAGGAAGCCATTAATTTGAAGGAGTGTGAGGAGGAACATTTGGTAGGGTTTAGAGAGAGGAAAATATTGCAATTTTATTATAATAACTAAGTAATTGTTTTACTACTTTAGCTAAGAAGGAGGTGACAGATGCTGGCAAGAGGGCCAAGCAGCATAAACAAAGCCTATCATGAACAAGAAAAATTGAGACGAGTTTTATTTCACTAAAGATTCATCATTAAGCACTATTTTTGAGGAGGATAGATATGGGGCCCATAAGAGCTGTTGAGTGGAGGTTTAATATATTACCCATGTTTGTCATAAAGCCCCCTTTTAATATCATGATGGCAATGTCATACAGGATTGTATGACCCCAATTTCTCTCATTTTCATATCTACTCATAGTTTTTCCATTCTTCCTCAGAACCTCTTTTACTGTGTACTGGGTCTAAATTATTTTCCTTAAAATAATGCAAAGATATCATATTTAATCTTCCTCCTTATGCCTTGTTCACAAGATGCAACTTCTCAGACAATCTGAAGATCAGTTTCTTAGTGAAAAGGAAGGTTCTGGAAGATGTGCTCAGTTTCCATGAAAATGAAGCAGAGGAAGAAGAGGGGGAGGAAAAGGAGGGGAGGAGAAGAAGGAAGGAGGAAGAAAGAGGAGGAAGAAGAAAAAAGAAGAAAGACTGAGAAAGTTCTGAATCAATGAATAAGTATCTACCAACTATAATTCCTGTCACCATAAACAGATGCCATTAGCTATCAGAGCTTCTCAACTGTAATGACATTTTACATGGATATGTTTTGTTCTGTGTGTTAGAAGATACCAATCAGCATCTCTTCCTCTGATAGCTCACCAGTGGCCTTCTTTTCCTCCTCATGTTGCAAAAGCAAAAGTACTTCCCGACTTTTATCCAATGGCCCCTGTAATGCAAAAATATCCACGGCTGCAAATCACTGGCGTATTTCTACATGCTAGCTAATAAATGTTCACCAATCGCCTCTTAACAAATGTATACATGTCTTACAGTTTCTAATATTTACTCAAAGACACATTTTTAATTAAATATAATTTACCAGGCACTCTATAAAGAAATTGTTGTCATCAATACTACTATATTGATAAGAAATTGAGGTCACTGAATTTAAACATTGTTTTCTGGTGGAAGAGGGAAAATAAGGAGTGGACCCTTTAATCGAATCCCTCTCTATTCAAAGATTCCTAGCCATTCTGATATACTATGTCCCAAACAGGTATTGCCTATACTCCAGGATGAGAATTTAGGGATTCCAAGAAAACTTTTATGATGTAGTCCAACTAAGCCACTCTGAACAGTAGATTTCTCAAGATATTCAGTACCTAGCCAGGTTGAATATTGAGTGTTTCAAGATAATAGGAGTGAAAATAAAATCACAGAGGTAGATCTGCTATGATTGTGATTTCAACACCCAGCACAAGCTAAGAGGGCTGGCTGTAGTTCCTTAAGGGATCATGCACTTTCTTCACAGAGACATGCTGTCCACTGTGTCCCCACTGCATTTTGCACTTGTCTAAGCACTTTTCAATTCTCTTGCACTGACAGTATCTTCAGCACAGAAATAGCTTTACTCATCTTTTTTTTTTTTTTCAGAGAAAGCACGTAAGAGAAACTCAGTCACAGCTGGCTGAATTGAGTGAATAAATGAACTAATGAATCACAGATTCAGAACTGTAAACATGCAAAAACAAGAGTTAAAAGAAGCTCCTGGCAGCCCCGGTACAAATGGGAACCTGTCAAGTTAGCTACTTATGGGAGGTGTTTTGTATTACTCAAACAAGAAGCCAGTGGAAGCACAGCCCATAGATTTAAAACAGCAAATAAAGTAGGGGACAAATAGCCCAAAGTGTATAAAAAATTCTCCAGCCTATCTTTTCAGTTTTATAGTTCAGGCTCTGGCTGGCACAAGTCACCTAACTCAGTTCCTCCCACCTTTATAAATTGCTTTGTTAAATATTCAGGGCACTGGCCTCTGTAAAGCCTATAAACCTGTTAGCACCAGGAAGTGATCTGCAGTGCTTCTGCAGGCACAGCCTGTTGAAACTGATTTAAAAACACAGCTCGAGCCTAGAAAGATTTCCCAGATCTAGAGATGGGCATCTGGAGGCAATTGGCTGCCTTCTCTGTCTCTCCACAGCCATGGCTGAGAGATGTTGAAAATTGCTCCTTTATTCTTTGATGAATTACTGACCTGGAAAGATTCCTGATGCATCTTTCTCTTTTAATCTTCATGATAGCTGATGATCCTTGGAATTTTCTTCTGTCAGAGCCACTGGAGCCCAAAGTGATATCCATATTGATGATGCAAACAGAGGACAAAGAAGAGAGGTGACCTGCGCAAGGTTCCACAAGAACTAATGTACAAAATGGAGGTTAGCTCAGGAAACCAGTTAGACTACAGAGCCGGTGGGTCAGCTCTCCCACTGGACCAGAGAAGAGGTTCACAAAAGATATTGATCCAGGAGTCTGTAGCTCGATTAGGGAATTGATTAATTGACAATGTTAGCTTTTCAGGGTTGTTGGAATTACTCATTCACTCCTGCACATATCCTAAGTATTATTATATGCCTACTGTGAGTTGAGTAATATGTGTCTTCAAATATGTGATAAATGGAGCAGGCATAGATCAAGAAAATAGACTAAGAGAAAGATATATAACATGATATGATACAAGTACAATGCATTAAATATATTTCTGTGATGACACAGAATACCATATAAATCTATACTATGGCATATTAAAAGTATTAATTTACTCTGCTTTGGCTGGTATAAAAGCATATAGTAGAGTTGGTTAAATAACAGAAATTTACTTTTTCATACTTATGGAGGCTAGACATCTAAGATCAGCCAAAGTTCCAGCATTTACATGTTCTGTGGGCAAATGGCAGAGATGTTGGAGGAATAGAGAAATAATAGGAAGATAGGAGAAAGAGAGAACGGAGCATACACAAGCTCAAATTCTCTGGGCTTCTTCTCATCTTTTAGAAGACTTTTCCTATAAAGCTGTCACCTTCAATCACCACCATACTGATTGACACTCAGGTGTTAGACACTCAGCACAGGTTTGGGAGGTACAGAATTTCCTGTTAGTACATGAGGTTGTAAACTGTATGACATAAGATGATCAAAGTATAGTGTATACTTGTGTGAAAGTTTCCTCGTAGTACATAACATCATGCACAGTGAATTATACTATGCAAAAATTATTATCCACAATGAATACACAGAATGCAAATTAAAAAAAAATAAAAGGACTAAAACTGAAAAGAGACAAAGACCAAAGAGTTCTGGCAGGAACTAATCAAAGTCAAGTACATTCTCCAGTTCTAAGAAAAAGTGTTGAATCGGAAACTTGAGAGCGATGCCTAAAGATCCAAAATAAACATAGACATGGATAAACAGACTATCAGAAAGCAAAGTGTAGTGACTGGGCTCATGGGCTATAGGTACAGACAGAAGGTGATCATTATCCAGATACAGTCATAGACAAATCATCCGTGTTATCTCAGTTTTCTTTAACCCAACTGTAAAATACATATAGCTCACTTATAAAGTAGTTGTGCAATTTGCATAGAATATTTTATATAGACTTCAGCCTGAGGTTGTAAAAACATAAATAATAAGGGCAATCGTTATTGAGGTATTAAACATATTTCAGTAGCACTCCCTTGGTCCCTATATGCCTTCAGCCAACCACCTCTAAGGTCTCTGGCCTGATCTAAGCCTCCAATTCTCTGTATGATCCTGAACCACTTATTTAAACCCTCTGCCTCATTTTTCAGATCCACAAAATGGGCACAATGTTAAGTGCATGTTCCACAAAGACACAAGTGAGAACTCGTAAAGTCAAACATGCAATGTACTCTAAAGGAAGTTCAGACCAGAACATGTCGTTACTTATGGAGTAACGCTTTTACTACCATTTCTTTTCAGGATCTTTGCAGAAGCCTGGAGCCTCCTCCACTGCTTCTACACTTCCTGCCTGATCTTTTCCCAAAGTACCTAGAACTACAATTTCAGTAAATACATAAAGCGGCTTCATTTCTTCCTAGGAACCCTGAAATGGACTGGCACCTCATCTCATTCAGAATGAGGGAAGTATTCACATTACCCTGGACTTCCTCACTTCTCTGACCTCTTTCAATGTTATCCTAGACTGACTTGTCTGCCCTTGTGCCCCAGCCTAGTCACTCTTCTCACATGTGTTTGGTCTCTGTATTTTCAGATATTTCTTGTGTTGACAGCATTCGTATTTATACCCAGGTAAATTCAGGACCTACATTTTGTGTAGGTGACCACTCAAACCTAAACTAACCTTGGATAAGTAATCTAAATACTGAATGGCACCTATATTTGTCCTATCACCCTGGCCTACCTCAGTTTTTTTATTTTTGAATTATTTAAATTATGTGCACATGTGTGTGCTTGAATGTTTTCATGTGCACCGCATGTTTGCAGGAGCTTATGGAGCTCAGAAAAAGGCATTGGATCCTCAGTAACTAAATTTACAAGCACTAAATTTAAGACATCATGGGAGTGCTTAGAAATGAACCCTGCAAGAGTTCTTTTCCACTGAGCAATCTCACTAGTCTTCTTTCTTTGCTTATCTTGTCTCAAATGTATGTATGTAAAATGAACATTGTCCACTGTTTACTGCCTTCATGAATATAAGCTTCACGAGGATAAAATTTTGATTAGGTTCTCACTGTGCCTTTGGCAAGTGTTGGTCATATAGTAGAAACCACAAGCAATGAACTTTGTTTGGACTGAGATATTCGGTGCCGTTTCTAAGTGGCCAACACCAACTTGAGTGAAGTGCACCGCTGTAGTGGGGCTTCATGATACCTGTAATCCCCAGTGAAGAATCCATGAGTTCAGAGCTCTTTTCTGCCAGACTAGTGTCTTCTCTAAAACCATCCTGAAAAATCTATCAGGGTCATACACAGAGGCAGAGGGCAAGTAATCTGCATTGTTTAGCAATTTAAGTTTTACCTTAATGACCCAGTAAATCACAGTGAAGAATCTGAATGTCTCTATAACAGGGTGATTCTGAGAAACTGCTGACTCCAGCAGCCTCTGGAGGGATGCTATTACTGATTAGCTTAAGATGGGTCCTCTGCAGGCACTTTTATGCTCCACTTAGGTCAGGGTGCAAGGGAAGATGTATATTTTTTCTTTTTCACGTGGCAGAATGTAACTCATTCACAGGCAGGGTAGTAACTGTTCACTCGCTCTCTCACTTGCTCTCTTTGCGCATGTGCGTGTGTGTGCCTGAGTGTGTTCTGCCGTTATTTAAACTAGACACATCGGATTTTAACATTCTTATCAAGTATTAGAACAGGTTAAATTCCCAAAGGTTTTCTTCCTCCCCTTATTACAAGGGGCCCTCACCAGTTTCACACCTAACTTGTCACTAATTCCCTACCTGTCTCCTTGCAGCTATTTTTAGGACCAGGCAACACAGTCGGCATCTTGGCTCATGTGCATTATAGAGATACATCAGTTAAAACAATAGGCAACCATCTCTACTGTGTGGCATACAGGTCCCAGCTCTGACACAGCACGAGCCTGATATTCCATTCCCGTGTGTGTTCAGGCCTTAGGGAAATACTGCTGCCCATGTCTTGCTCTGTGTTCTTGCAATGAAAAGGTCAGTGCATCTGAATGCCATGAAGGCTTGCAGGTGTGTCCCTGCCAACGTCAGAAACAAATGCTAAAGGATGGTAGCAGCGGAGCCTGCAGCAGGAAAAAAAAAAGACAAATTAATGTGTGTGACCTTTCCTCTCTGTCTTCTCTGGATAAGAACTTGAAGACTTATGCACCACAGTGTGTGGGAAACGTCTTTACTTGTGTGTTTTCATCTTCCTTCTCTTAACTCCAGAGGTCGTGAGGTGTTTGTATTGGTTACATTGCATTGATAAGGAACATTTTCCTACCCAAACTATTCATGTGGCTTGTT
The DNA here is from genome assembly GCF_907164565.1 of Psammomys obesus. NCBI lineage: Eukaryota > Metazoa > Chordata > Mammalia > Rodentia > Muridae > Psammomys > Psammomys obesus. Next base: position 25,418,335 of record NW_026596051.1, on the reverse strand, counting down.
GTACCCATGGGCAGACCTGAAACATGGTAATTTTTTATATTACACAGTAACAGTAACTGTTACTGTCTGTTAAAAAGTTGGAAATTTGAGGTATGTATGCATAAATGTAAACAATCAAATAAAACAATCAAATACGAGAATTCATTTATATATAAGAAATTTCAATTTCGTTGTTGGTATCTTGATATGATTAAAGTGATTTAAATTGAAATTCTATTTCAATGTCAACATATTTGAGGATTTAAAAATTAATTTTTTAAATAATTTCATTCATTTATTATAATTGCTTCACTTTACACTTATATGCAGATGTATTAAATCTTATGAAGGAAATTCAGTTATGTTTTATGTTTTAATCTTTTAAATAATTTAGAATGAGTTTACTTTGAGAATATGAGAGAATTAGAAAGGATAAAATTTGACAGTCTGAAAAGACATGCTAAAAAGAACAGAAACAACATTTTCCAAGACAGATCGGTTTAGCACTAGAAGCAGCAACTGTGAGCAGACATCATTTGCCAGAAATATCATAAATTTATAAAGTAGTTTATGTCTAAACTAGCTTCCTTAATTGAAAGCCTGTTCATCTTGCCTACTAAAACAAAGATGCGGTTAGTGATTGAGGTAAGAGACCATCAGCCTCCATTTATGCCTTTGGAGTGGACCTTGACTACCAACCTTCCTCAAGCATCACAGCAGAAAGTTTCCGTATCTCAGCTCTCACCTACATTACTGACCTTAAATGCAAGGCCTTAGCAATTTTCTTTGCACAGATGATTTCAGGGAAACAGGCAGGATGCCATGAGACTGGCAAGTGCACAAAAACTGGATTCTTAAAGTCAGGTATCTGCTTTCTACAGTCAATTGTTATCCTAAAGTAAATAGAGACTTTTGTGAGACTTTTCCCTTTAGCTTATTTTTAAATTTTTTTCAAACTCCCATGGATTAAATGTGTGTTATATATTTTATATTTATATAATGTGCTTTATATATTTTATGTTATTTGGTGCATACCTAAGAAAGAAAAACATTATACCCCAAGTAGACAAGGCAGAGTTAGAGTTAGAGTTCAGTCTGATACAGAACCCCACAGTAACTTACGTTATTCACATTAAGCAAAGTTACCTTTCGAGCCCTTCGTAACTGGGCTCACAGATATGGCCAGACCAGAAACTCTGTAGTTCACACTGGGCACACATCTGATATTCATATTCCACTCCACATGTGGCCTGGAAATTTAGAGAGTCTTAGAGAAACTTGGAGTCTTAGAGAAAAGGAACAGAAATCAGGAGTTAAACTTCAGGTCCTGGCCACTTTCTCTAATGTATCCTAATCAACAATAATGCCAGTATTCTGATCCCACTTGACTCCTATTCAAGTGTCTCAATTGGTTCTGCATTCTGAAGAAGGAAGTGGATAAGTAAATTCTATTTCTTTAGAGTTCTTTAGAACTCTCTTCTAGACTTGACTCATTTTGGTCAAGGCTCACAGTGAGGGCTAGATATAAAGCATTATTGCTATCAGTCTCCCCACTAATATTATCTGGCCTACGTATTTCAAGGTATTTCTGTATTCTGGAATTTTAACTTCATAATCTTCCCCTCAGCACTACACAAAATAAGACTTAAAGGGCATTAGCAGTGTTATATTATGAATAGTTTATTATCCGTCTTCACAACTTCTTGATATGAAGCTTCTTACAAGTAGGGAGATGAAGATCCTGCTTGTCTTCTGCTCTAATGCACTCTCAGCATCTTGCCCAAGATTGAAGAGCACTATATGTAAAGAAAATTAATAAATGAGGAAATTAGCATGCTAGCATATGACTCTAGAGCCCTGTAACCATTTCATAATTAAAAATGTATTAATAATATTTCAAGAATCTAACCTGACATTTTAAAATGTCACTGAACCAAGACTTGTGAGCAGCTAGTATGATACTTTGACAAAATATATACAACAGAGTATATCCAGTTGTGTCCATTTTGTCCAAAGGATGAGAGGACCCAGATGCTGGAGATTCAATTGTCTAAATTGGTGATATAGATAAGAATAGCAGCTGTTTCTTTGTGACATGAGAGAATATTTTACCTATTAATAGCAAAGTTAAATTTTCAAAAAAATTAAATTTTTGATAAAGCAATAGATTTGTTAGTAAAGCATTGCTAATGATAAAGCAGAGAACATTTTTTTTAACTCTCCAGGTAACTGAAAGTGGACTCTGAAACCTGAACAAGTAAATTAATAAATTCTTCAACCACACAATGGTAAGACAGGGCTGGAAAATGAAAGTTCTTGTGTAGAAGGTCTATATATTTCTATGTATTTTCCAAGAAGGTACTCTGTCTCTCATAAAACACTTCAATACCCACAGTTAATAGATGCAAAAGACTCATTGTGATTCTGAAAGTTTGATGGCCAATAGAGAAGAGCATTGACTCCATCAATAATTATAGTTAGATTGGAAAGATATTATTATACGGTACGTATGAAACAAATGAATATGGGCTTATGTTCATCTGGAGAGTAGCATACTTATTTCAAGGTGATGTTTGATCTCTTTTCTTGTTTGAGACAGAATACTTGATAGGTATGCTAGTGAGGGGGCTCACCATGGGGAAAATGAGGTTAATTTACGGAGAAACTTTCCTTCCCATTTCTCACCTAACATTCTTTCTACTTTTACTAGCTCTTCAGCATGCATATATCCTTTATAGTGTTTATCCTAAACACATGCAGGTGCCTTTACTCAGGTTGTTCTGATCCCTGTTTTCACAGGGCTGCTTTCCCATGCTTTGCATTTGACTTAAATCCAAATCCATGAGACAGATGCCATCTATCTGTACACAACCTAAAGTACTTTCCCCTAGTAAAATTATTATTACTCAAAGGAAATAATACATCCAAGCAATTTTAAAGAAGTATGTAGCTATGGATTAAAATTATTTTATACAGTGGGGATCCAACTCAGGGTCTTACATATGCTAATCACTTTGCCATCAAACTACAGTCCCTGCTCACAAGGTTTGGATGTCCATCATGTCCATCTGTTTCATTAAACTATAAACCCCAAACCAGGCCTCATCTCTGATTCACTCATCATACATACTAGTTCCTTATAAGTTAGTTGATACATATTCAGCAGTGGGTAAAACCTTTTGAATGAGTAACTATGTTAGTGGACTGAACATTTTTATCATCACCCATCCTGACTATATAATAAGTTAATGAATCCATTGTTAGCATTTACTACATACTTACTATCTCGAGACACTGGAAAGATAATGGAAACAAAGAGAATTAAAGGAAATTTAGCACCTTCGCACGATGTTGAATAGCCTGGCTGGAATGAAAACCAGGTGGTCTGAAGCAGGCTAAAAGTATAGACTTTTACAGTACAGTAGATGCTATCTTACTTCTCATGAATGAGTAGGTGAGATAATTAATAACTGAATAAGTGTAAAAGGGAAGTTGTGCTCAGGGAACTGCTAAATAATATAATTAACTATATATTATATTAATAAATTTTAACTATATAATTATATATAATATGATTATATACTAATATACAATATAATAATTATATATTAAGATAATTTCTGCCTAAAATGACAGAGCAATAGAGCATCTGTTGAATACATAGAGCCCCATTGAGACCTGGTGAGATAAGACAGTAAGTACAAAATAATTTGTAAACATCTACTGGTTTTGGTAATTGTTAATATAAAGGATTGATTCATTTCATAAAGAAATAGGTAAAAATCAGAGAGATAGGAAATCTAATATTAGGCATATGGAATCTAGCCTTATCCATAAAGACAGCTAGTGTTAGTTACTTAACTTCACAGTCTCCATGAAAAGACTCCATGAGAAACTGAAGATTCATCAAGAAATAGCAACAGCTTGCCCCAAGATCAAAGAACAACAAGGGTCTTGCCACAAAACCTTCCTGTGAGAAGATGTAGAAGAAATGAAAAAAAGTCATATTTAGGGCAAGGAGAAGAAAGACATTTTGAAACGCCTATTTTATTATTTTATACTCCTCTATTTCTCTTCCAAATTAAGAAGTAAGCTGAAATAAATAAATAAATACATACAAATAAATAAATAAATAAATAAATAAATAAATACATACATACATACATACAAATAAATAAATACAAAATATAAATTAAACATAGGCCAAAAGTTGGGGCTGCAGAATCGATGACAGTATAGACAACAAAACGAGCCAGGTGATCTTGCCTGAATTTAGGGCTATTTCTCAAGACTAGTAAGGGGAGGAGGGACTGTTTCTGACATGGACTCTGTTGCCAGCTCTTTGATCACTTCCTCCTGGTGGGCAGAGCCTTGCCAGGGCACCGAGGCAGAGGCAGAGGATGCAGGCAGTCAAAATGAGACTTGATAGGCTGGGGTCAGATGATAAGGTAGAAGGGCTCCCCCTTTCTGAAGACTGGAGAGGGGAATAAGGGTAAAAAGGAGAGAGGGTGAGACCCAGAGGAGACAAGCAAGGGAGCTACAGTAAAGATATAAAGTGAATAAATTATAAAATATAATTTTAAAAAGGTTAAATTAAAAAAAAAAAAACAGCCTATTTGAGGAGCCTAGCATAACCGTTCTCTAAGAGGCTCCACCAGCACGTGATTAAATCAGATGCTTAGACTCACAGTCAAGCATTAGGCAAGGATTGGGGTGTCCTGTGAGTTCCCTAGTAAGCTGAGCTGGTGCGGTGTATGACATGGATTCTGATGCCTGCTTTTTGATCACTTCTCCCTAATGGGGCTGCCGTGCCTGGCCTCAGTGAATGAAGCTGAGCTTAGTCCTAATGCAACTTGATGCTCTGGGGGGAAGAGGGTGGAAGTGTGGGATAAGGAGAGAAAGAAGGGGGCCGCATTCAGATGTAAAGTGAATACATACATTAAAAATAAAATTAAAAAAAGAAGAAAGCGCTGGTTGACCTCTGAGTCAGCATGTCCCTAGGATAACGCCCTTCAGGATAAATCTCCAGCCTTCTGACACTGATACTCTCCTTCCATCTTGAAAACAGCTCTGAGATACTTCATTCCATGTGCAACTCATCATACTTAATCCAGATTGGACACTTAGGCAGATGTGGCACAAAACAGCTACAAAAAATATATAAGATGGATCAAGGACTAAGGGCATGGCCCAGGAGAGAAGGTAAAATGCTAGTTGTGCAAGCATGAGGACCTGAGTTCAGATTCCCAGAATTCATGTGCAAAACTAGATGTGGTGATATAAGCCTGTAACCATGGAGCCTGACTGTGAGGAGAGACAGATAGATCCAAACAGATGAATTGCCAGCCAGACTAGCCATGATGGAGGTCTCCAGGTATACTGAGAGAACTGTTCCCAAACAAACAAACAAACAAGAAATTATTAGGTAGAAAAACAATTGAAAAAGACATCCTGACAAAAACAAACAAACAAACAAACAAACAAAAATCCACAGATTTTTCCCATCCAGCACCCTTATAGGAAAAGTACTCAGCTTATGCAGAGAACACTCATGAACTCTGCAGGAAATAGAACAGTAAAGAAATCAGGTCCTATCTCTGCAAGGTAAATACCTTATAACAATGTATGTGTGTGTGTGTGTGTGTGTGTGTGCCTGTGCATGTGTGTGTTTGTGTACAAGTACTCCCATGTGAACCTTAGCACATTTACAGAATGGGAACAATGATCAATTATAAAAGGGTTTCTAGCTCACCCTAGGAAAAGGAATACGCGCAGGAAGGGGTTGCCATAAAAGCTCAGTAAAGAATGGAGTCTCCTATGATGTCACTCAGATCTGAGGAGGAAACAAAGGGGCAAATTGGCAAAATTAAATTAGAATATACAAACTAGAAGTTAAAAGACTGTGTAAGGTGTTTGGGTAGTAACAAATTAGTAAGAAATCCTGTAATCTGAAAGTCAAGTGAGGTAGATTTGCTGACTCTGTAAGATGAAAATAGAGCCTGTGTCATGCTTTCTGTAGAGAAATTGGAAACAGCAGAGGCCAGTGTTCAGCATCTGATTGTGAATTTAAAGAAAATGAGAACAATAGATATGTGAGCTAAAGACCAGGATTCAGTGAAGAGGATGTAAGAGGCACAGCAGAGTAGGAGTGAGACATTTGTTGGGAGGTAAAGTAGCAACATGAGTATATATAATCCCAAGGGCTAGCAGAAATGAACTTCTCATGGTCTGTAATTGCTTTATTGAAATGGAGGTGTTGCTCTGTTTCTGATCCAAAGAACTGATTCTATCACATGCTTACTTTAGAACTCTGAAAATTGCCTTTAGTGTTTTGTTTTGCTTTAATTTATATCTTCCTTACAAGATGATAGAATGGAAGAATTCTGTTTCATTTTTTGAGAACCAAAATAAACAGTTTTTTTTTCCTCTTCATAGAGTTTTAACTCAGAGCTAATTCTCCTTATATATACATTCACATCTGGACACAACTGATTTTTCATGACCTATGAGGCTTCAGATAATTATGTTTTAATATGGGTACCATGTTGAATCTAGGATTAGCCCCACTGGTTGTAACAGTTGAAGGCTTGCATTAGCTCAGGAATTCTTGACCCATAATTCCCTAATCTATTAAAGAAATAAATTTTTCCATGATTTTGTTTTATTAGTTAATCCAATTTACATCTTGGTCATAAGCCCCTCCCTCTTCTCCTCACAGTTCCACTCTCCCTCCTGCATCCCCTCTCCCCTATTCCTCAGAACCCCAGCTCATTTATTCACATGAGGACTGAGTTCCTGTTCTTCCCTTGTGGCCTGGTAGGGAAGTCTCATCAGGGGGAAGTGATCTAAATTCAGTCAACATAGTCCAGGTCAGAAATATCCACCAAACTAGTGTCCCGAAAGGAAGCCTAAGATGCCTATCAGACTTATCTTCTTGAGGTCTGTGCATTGTGGTTTGTCTATGCTGTGCAATATGACTAAGATCTACTTATAAGTGAGTATATACCATACGTGTATTTCTGGATCTGTGTTCTCTCACTCAGATGATCTTTTTAAGTTCCACCCATTTGCTTGCAAATGTCATGATTTCTTTGTTTTTAATGGCTGATTCCATTAAATGTACCATTGTTTCTTTATCAACTCTTTGGTTGTGGGACATCTAGGTTGTTTCTAGTTTCTACCTATTACAAATAAAGCCACTATCAAAGATGCTGAGCAGATGTCCATGTTGTGTGGTGGAACATCTTTTGGTTGTATTCCCAGGGGTGGTATAGGTGGGTGTTGAGGTATGGCTATTCCCAGTTTTCTGAGAATGTGCCAGACTGATTTCCAAAATGAATGTGCAAGTTTGCACTTCCACCAACAATGGAGGAATGTTTCCCTTTCTCCACATCCTCAGTAGCATATGTTGTCACAGGAGCTTTTGATCTTAACCATCCTGATGGTATAAGATAGAATGAGAATTGTTTTGATTTGCATTTCCCTCATGACTAAGGATGCTGAGCATTTCTTTAAGTGCTTCTCCACCATATGAGATTCCTCTGTTGAAAATTCTCTGTATCTCATTTTTAAATGGATTACTCGGTTTTATTTGTGTTCAATTTCTTGAGTTCTTAATATATTCTTTGTCAGGTATAGGATAAGTGAAGATCTATACCCAATCTGTAGACTGCTGTTTTGTTCGATTGATACTGTCTTTTGCTTTACAGAGCATTTCTGTTTCAAGAGGTCCCATTTATTAATTGTAGATGTTATGGCCTGAGATGTTAGTGTTCTGTTCAAGAAGATGTCTCCTGTGCCAATGAGTTCAAGGCTCTTAACCTCTTTCTCCTCTAACAGATTTAGTGTATCTGGTTTTATGTTGAGGTCTTTGATCCAGTTGGACTTGAAGTTTGTGCAGGGTGATAAAAATGATCTACTTGCATTTTTCTGCATATGGACATACAGTTAGAACTGCTCAGTTTATTGAAGATGCTGAGTTTTTTTTCCATTGTATGGTTTTGGCTTCTTTTGTCAAAATCAGGTGTGCATAGGTATATGGTTTCATTTCTGAGTCTTTGATTTGATTCAATTGATCAGCCAGCACATTTCTATACCAGTACCATGCAGTTTTTATTACTATTGCTATGCAGTGTAGCTTGACATCCCTCCAGAAGTTGGTTGTTTTAGCTACTCTGGGTTTTTGTTTTTCCATATGAAGCTTAGAATTATTCTTTCAATGTCTGTGAAAAATATTATTGGTAATTTGATTGGGATTACATTTAATATGTAGATTGCCTTTGGAAGGATGGCCATTTTTTACTTTGCTAATCCTACCAATCAATGTCATGGAACATCTTTCCATCTTTTGGTGTCTCTTTCAATTTCTTTCTTCAGAGACTTGAAGTTTTTGTCATACAGGTCTTTGACTTCCTTGGTTAGAATTATCCCTAAATATTTTCTATTATTTGTGGCTATTATGAAAGATGTGGTTTCCCTAATTTCTTTCTCAGTCCATTTGTTTTTTGTATACAGGAGGAATACTGATTTTTTTTTTTTAAGTAATCTTGTGTTTGCCACTTTGCTAAAGGAGTTTATCAGCTGCAGGATTTCTCTGGTGAAATTTTTGGGATTGCTGTGTATACTATTGTAACATCTTAAATAGTGATACTTTAACATCTTCCTTTCCAATTTGTATCCCTTTCAATTCCTTTAGTTGACTTATTGCTCTAGCTAGAACTTCTAGTACTATATTGAAGAGATATGGAGAGAATGGGAAACCTTGTCTTGTTCCTGACTTTAGTTGGATTGCTTTGAGTTTCTCTCCATTTGTTTGGTGTTGGCCATCGAATTGCTGTATATAGTCTTTATTATGTTTAGGTATAGGCCTTGTAACCCTGATCTCTCCAAGACTTTCATCATAATTTAACTTCAGTAGGTGAAATCTATCTAATTAAGACCTAATGATTCTTTGGATTTCCTCAGTGTCTGTTGTTATGTCCAACTTTCCATTTCTAGGTTGTTGTTGTTGTTGTTGTTTTGTTTTGTTTTGTTTTTTAATTTTTGTACTGTCTCTCTGTCTTTTAGTTACTTTGGCCAGGGGTTTGTCTATCTTGTTGATTTTTTCAAATAACCAATTCTTTGTTTTATTGATTCTTTGTATAGTTGGTTTTTTTTAAAAAACATTATTGATTTTAGTCCTAAATTTGATTATTTCCTGCCATATACTCGACTTGGGTGTATTCTTCTTCTTCTTCTTAAAGCTTTCAGGTGGTCTGTTAAGTTGCTTATATGGGATCTCTCCAATTTCTTTATGAAGGTACTTAGTGCTATGAACTTTCCTCTTAGCACTGCTTTCATGGTGTCCCATAAGTCTGGGTAAGTTGTGCCCTCAGTTTCATTGAATTATGGGAACTGTTTAATTTGTTTCTTTATTTCTTCCCTCACTCAGTTCCTTCCCTCAACCCAGGCAGTTTTTCTGTTTCCATGAGTGTGTACACTTTTTTGTTTTCTGTTTTTGTTGAGGTCCAGCTTTAATCCATGGTGATAAAGAACAATGCATTAAATCAATTTTCATGTATCAGTTGAGGTTTGCTTGGTGCTAAGAAAAAAAAAAGTATATTTTTTTGTGTTTGGTTGAAAAGTTTTGTAGACATCTATTGGGTCTATTTGATTCATGTTAGCTTCATTATTTCTCTATCTTCTGTCTCAAACTGTCCATTGGTGAGAGTAGAGTATTGAAGTCTCACACTATTAATGTGTTGGGATCAGTGTGTGATTTAAGCTTTAGTAATGTTTCTTTTATGAATGCAGGTGGCCTTTTATTTGGGGCATAGATGTTCAGGATTGTGATGTCTTCTTGGTAGGTTTTTCCTTCGATGATCATAAAGTGTCTCTACCCATCTCTTTTGATTAATTTTGGCTGAAATTTTATTAGTATTAGGATGGCTACTCCAGCTTTTTTATTAGCACTGTTTGCTTGGAAAACCTTTTTCCAGCCCTTTACTCTGAAGTTTTCCTATCTTTGTTGCTAAGTTGTGTTTCTTGAGTACAGCAGAATGCTGGATCCTGTTTCCACAAACATTCTGTTAGCCTGTGTCTTTTTTTATTTTATTATTATTATTAATTACACTTTATTCATTTTGTATCCCCCCATAAGCCCCTCCCTCCTCCCTTCCCGATCCCACCCTTCTTCCCTTTTCTGCATGCATGTCCCTCCCCAAGTCCACTGATAGGGGAGGTCTTTCTCTCCTTCTTTCTGATCTTAGACTATCAGTTCTCATCAGAAGTGGCTGCATTGTCATCTTCTGTGGCCTGGTAAGGCTGCTCCCCCCCTCAGGGGGAGGTGATCAAAGAGCAGGCCTGTGTCTTTTTATCAGAAGTTGAGTCTATTGATGTTGATAGATATTATCAAATATTAACAACTAATGATTGTTAGTTCCTTTTATTGCGGAGTTGGGAGTGATAGTATGTTTGTGTGCTCACTTTCTTTTGGTTTTGCTTTTGTGATGTTATCTATATCCTGTCTTTTCTTAGGTGTAGTTGAACTTGTTTCCTTCTAGTAACTTCTGTAGAGTTGGGTTGGTACAGAGATATTGCTTAAATTTGTTTTTGTCATGAAATATCTTGTTTTCTCTGTCTATAGTAATTGAAATTTTTACTGCATATATTAGTCAGGGTTGACATCTGTGATCTCTTAGTATCTGTGTAACATGTGCCCAGCCTCTTCTGACTGTCACAATCTCTGTTGAGAAGTCAGGTGTGGTTCTCATAGTTCTACCTTTATATATTACTTTGTCTTTTTTCCTTACCACTTTTAATATTTTTTTCTTTGTTCTGTAGTGTTTTGATTATTATGTGGCAAGAGGAATTTCTTTTCTGGTCTACTCTACTTGGTGTTCTGTAGGCCTCTTGTATGTTTAAGGGCCTCTCTTTAGGTTGGAGAAATTTTCTTCTATGATTTTCTTAAAAATATTTTCTGGACCTTGGAGCCTGGAATCTTCTTTTTCATCTCTTCTTCTTCTTAGGTTTCATCTTTTCATAGTGTCCTTGATTTAATGGATGTTTTGTGTCAAGAATTTTCCCATTTTAATATTTTCTTTGAAAGATGCATTGATTTCTTCAATTGTATCTTCAATGCCTGAATTTCTCTCCTCCATCTCTTGTATTCTCTCATTGATGCTTACCTCTGTGGTTCTTATCTCTTCTCTAAGTTTTCCATCTCCAGAGATTTCTTAGTTTGTGGGTTTTTTTTTTTATTGATTCTAATTCCATTTTCAGTTCTCAAACAGTTTTTATTCATTTATTTTCCCTTTTTTTTGTGGTTTATGTTTTTCCTTGATGGTCTCTATTTGTTTGGTCTGTATTTGTTTGATTTATTTCTTTCCTCTTTATATGTCTCTAATAAATGCATAAGTATAAATTTAAGGTCATTCTCCTGTGCTTCAGCTGCATTACAGTATCTATTGTTTTGGAGGATGTCTGGTGGAGCCATGATGTCCTGGTTTTGTTGATTGTATTCTTACACTAGCCTTTAGCCACCTGGTTGTCCATAGCCTTGGCTGTCTGTTCTTAGAACCTGCACTGAAGTTTGCATCTGCCTGTCTCTGGAGTCTGGAGTCTGGAGTCTGGAGTAGTCTTCAGGATAATGAGAGAGGTGCAGGGAAACACAAATTGGTGCTGGCATTTTGCATATAGCCACGCTGGAGTGTGTGTTTCGGAGGGCATTGCAGGGGTGCAGGTGTGGGAGTTGCCAGGGGTTCCTTACAGGGCAGGGCATGTGCAAGGTGCCTGGGAGGGCACTGATGCAAATGCAGTTACCTGGTAGGGCAGAGGCATGGATGCCTTGAAGAGCAAGGTGTGGGTGTTTCCGGTAGCAGCCCCTGGGGATCCAGTGCTCCTAAGGCAGCAGAGCTCTGGCTTAGAGGCCTACCGGACACTGTGCTGCTGGGATTCAAATTTGTCAGGGCTCCATCATCTTGGATCTGGGATTCCTTATGATTTTATTGGCCACCTGGTCTCCAAAGTGGGACCAGTAGAACATGGCTTGGAGGTTGGGATGCTGTCCTAGAAATCCAGAGCGGTTTGGCAGTCTCTGATCTGCCCCTAAGATAAGGTACCCATTGGTGGCTGCCATCTTGGTACCTCATGGATCTTTGTTGTTGTTGGTGGTGGTGGTCACATTGTTATGATCATTTTCTTCCTAATTAAAAAAAATTCCATGACAAGTAATGAAGACTTCATCTTGATATTTGAGAGACCAAACCTGGAAGCTTGTGTTGGTTATTAAAAGCAAAGTCTGTTGACTGAGAAATTGTTATCTTCTGTAGCTCTGAATGAATGTGTGTGCAAACATGAATGCGCTCCCAATTCAATAGGTAATAAAAAGATAAAATCTGAAAATCAGTTTTTTCTCTAAGAAATCACATTGAGTTTTACTCTACAATGATTCTTGAATATGTTCTCAGCCAACATAGCTCACAAGCAAAAGCACTAAGTATACAAGTTTTACTTTATATGATTGGTCATTGGTATTGATTCAAGTTTCTTAGAACTCTGCATGTTACTGAGAAAAACTTCAGCCAATCACAGTTTCTTGAAAGCCAACATGGCTCACAAGCAAAAATGTCAAGAATATAAGCATGAGTTCACAATTTCTGTCCAAACCACTATGAAGAAAAAAGCTTACTCCTCTGGTTTGGGTGGTCTGGGTTTAAATATGTCCATTCTACATGAGGTGCTGTAACTATTTAATTCTTTAGTTATAAAGTACAAACTGAAAAAGATGTTAGCTAATATCATACTTCTATAATTAAATATATTGGAATGTAACGATAGCCTTTTGTTACCAGTCAGCTTTGATAATCATAAAACAACAACAACTTAGGAAGAATTAGAAGAAAACGCCAGAGATGCAATAATGTTAACCAGACTGGAGATAGCAAACTGACTCAAGCATGTTGAGGTCAGTAAAAAAAATAGATACCATAAGAAAGTAAATCATAATTCAAATATATTGTGATACAAACAATTCAACAGATAGCGATAGAAGAGACTGTAAGGAGAACTAGATAGCATATAACCATAGACTGAAAGGATATCTAGTATTAGACAAGCATTCATAAAATTGTCAAGAACAAAGTAAATACTACCCTTGATATAAGAAATGTACTAAAAAAACAAATCAGCTCCAGACCAGCCAAGACATAATCAGCTCCACAAAACGCCAAATTTTCAAAATTCTTAAGAGATTTCAGTGACTACAGTTAATAACGAGGGTATATTGGCAGGGTTTTTTTTGTCAACTTGACACAAAGTAGAGTCATCAGAGAGAAAAGAGTCTCAGGAGATCTAGCTCCAGAAAATCTAGCTGTAAGGCATTTTCTCAACTAGTGATCAATGAGACTGGGTAGGGAGGGGAGCCATTGTGGTTGGTTTCATCCCTGGGCTGGAACTCCTGGTTCTATAAGAGGGCAGGCTGAACAAGCCAGGAGAATTAAACCAGTAAGCAGCACCCTCCACAGCCTCTGCATTAGCTTTGGTCTCCAGGTTCCAGCCTGCTTGAGTTCCTGTCCTGACTTCCTCAATGATGGCTTGTTATCTGGAAATGAAAGAAAAATAAACCCTTTCCTTGCAACTTGCTGGGTTTTTTTTTCTTTTTCTTCTATTTATTTATCTATCTATTTATTTATTTATTTATTTTGGTCATTGTGTTTCATTACAGAAATAAAAACCTGACTAAGACAATAGTTTAGGTTTTTCTTAAAATTAGAAATGAACAAACCATTGTTTTATCATATTTAGAATCTTTCCTGTGATCATTTCTCTCAAATAAATGTTATCTTGGACTTTAGATATTATTTATGAATATATCCTGTCTCTAGAAATCTTTGTTTCTAATCATCCAGTCACATACCATCTATACCTGTCCCATCTGCTGAGCTAATATAAAGACTTGTATCTACACCTTAGAGTGGCCATTCTCCAGGGAGAGAAAGGATACAGGATTCTGTCGCTAGGCAAACAAAAGTAGCTCTCATAGACTCAGGAAACAGGCATGCAGCTTTAGACTACATTCCATTAGACAGGGCCATTATCTACAATAGAAAGTGGGCTTGAGCTTAACATTTTTAGGTTTCCTTTTATTTATCATAGACTAAGCCTTGATTTTTATTAATTAAAAAATCTGCATTTTAATTTTTAATATAAATTAAAATTTATTCATTTTGTATCCCACCTGTAGCCCCCGCCCTCATCTCCTCCAAATATTACCCTCCCCCTTTATTTTCTTCCATGCTCCCACACTGGTAGGGGAGGTCCATCTCCCCTTCCATCTGACCCTAGCCTATCAGGTCTCATTGTCTTCCTTTGTGGTCTGGTAAGGCTGCTCCCTCCTCAGGTGGAGGGATCAAAGAGCCAGTCACTGAGTTCATTTCAGGGATAGTCCCTGTTCCCATTATTGGTAACCCACTTGGATGCTGAGTTGCCATGTACTACATCTGTGCAGGGGTTCTAGGTTATCTCCATACATGGTCCTTGGTTGGAGTATCAGTATCAGAAAAGACCCCTAGGCCCAGATTTTTTGGTTCTGTTGCTCTCATTATGGAGCTCCTGTCCCCTCTAGGTCTTTCTATCTCCCCCTTCTTTCATAAGATTCCCTGCATTCTGCCCAATATTTGGCAAGGAGTCTTGGACTCTGCTTTGAAATTTTCCTGTGTAGAGTCTTTCAAAGGCTTCTGTCCCAATCCCTGTTTTCTCCCTCTTCTGATGTCTGTCCCATTTGCCTTTCTTAATGAGGATTGATCATCTTACCCAGGGTCTTCCTTCTTGCTTCTTTATGTGTTCAGATTTTATTATGTTTACCCTTTATCATATGTTTAATATCCACTTATAAGTGAGTATATACCATGTGTGTTTTTCTGCTTCTGGGATATCTCACACAGGATGATGTTTTCTAGTTCCCACCATTTGCCTGCAAATTTCATGATTTCCTTGTTTTTAATTGCTGAGTAGTATTCCATTGTGTAAATGTACCACAAATTCTGTATCCATTCCTCAGTTGAGGGACATCTGGGTTGTTTCCAGCTTCTGGCTATTACAAATAAAGCTGCTATGAACACGGTTGAGCAAATGTCCTTGTTGTATACTTGAGCATATTTTGAAAAAAGCTGCATATTTATTTTGCTTTCTGACTCTGTGCTTGTAACTTCAACACTTTCACAACAATTTCCTGCTCTTCAATAGGAAAAGCCTGCTTGATCCTTTTCACACACATATGACACACATGGAACCACCATAGATCCTGCTGAGATGTTTCTTTGTCTTAGACAATCTCATAGGCCTCACAGCATGAACCCTTTTAAGTCTGACTGGGCACATACCACATGAATATTTAGGTGCTTTCTCAACCTTTTGGTAAATAGATAAACCAACTTGTTGCCAGGGTTTTGAAACAGCCTAGTTTTGTTGGAGGCTGTATTGCAGGAGAGCCTACTACACTATGTCGAATGCTGGACCATTCTGAGTGCCTCTAAACACTGCCCCTGGAAGAGTTACCAGGTTGTCTTAAGCTACCAATCTAACTAGAGACCCATGAGAACTCATATGGGTTTTGTTTGCACAAGTACCTTGTAAACTGTGGGCTCAATAATATTAAAAATATAATTATTCCCCCAATAGAACTGCTGGCAATTAAAAGTGGTCTTTTAAACTTATCAGAGGAATATTTACCGTAGATTTATCATGATATTACCTTTCAATTAATTGGCTATGTGTCTGTGGACAACCTCAATTTTTAAACTGGATAAGAGCCAATGATGTCACTACTTTGGTTGGTATTATTAGCCTCTATGACCCTCCAATAACTTCTGTTGATAGACTTACTGTATTTTCATCGCCCCTCTTTACCCTGTTGTGTGGGCACTGAGCTATTCTTCCAGCTGCAGCAGAAAATGTGTGAATAGTCACTATGGGATTATTCAGGCTGTCCTTTAAAGAATCCTTTGCTGTAAATCTTCAGTAAAGGGTTGAATGGTAAAGGATCTGAGAGGAACAGCAGAATACAAATCACTTAATTCAAGTAGGAGTGACGTGAATTATGAATAAAAACAGTCTTAGACAGCAAAATTATGACCTATTCACATGGCTTTTCAACAACACAAACTTCTCTGCCACCTATATGATTTTTGGAAATGCTCACAGAACATACACATTGGAAACAGGTTCAGTGAGAGTAGATGATCAATGCTATGGATGCCGGCTCCATTTCCAAATTGAATTACTGTAGCTTTGGCTATATGAAAGAAATCTAGTCACGATTACAGACATGTTTATCATTACCAGTCCTCATCAGATGCTCCAATAGCTAACTGTCCATTTAGGCAACAGTAGATACCTAAATTGAATATCAAGAACAACACTGTTTCCTGACATAACTAGGCAATCGCCTAGTGACCACAAGTGTGGCTATCCTGCAGCTTTAGAGGACAGGATTCGAAGAACAGCATGTCAGGCATCATTAGATCAAGGTATGTTATGAGTCCTTCTATATTGGCTCACAGGTGTCTGTCTTCCCAGATACTCAGAGGGCATAGAAAGCCAGCCATCTCCTATCTTATGAGAGCTCCGATTACATCATGAGGGCCTAATGATCATGACCTCATCTACAGCTGATTACTTTTCAGGGCCCCAGAGCAATATTGCATGTAGCATCTCTTTTTTTAACCAAGGAACTCATTATGTAGAAAATTAAGTAAAATGAGGCTCTTATTCATGCAATTTGCTTATCTTGTCAAACTAATTCTTCATCCATAAGCATTTGGCCTAATTGGATTATACAGTTCATACACAGTTTCCTTCCCCGAAGCCAAGGTTACTATTTAAATCTTACTGTATTAGCTAGAAGAAATTGCCCACAGATATCAATGTTATACTACATGATTTATGTGACTTAAATCAATAATCATCACGTTGTGTCATTTTCCTCAAGATCATATTCCGTGGGTATAAATAATATACACAGAAGAGATGAGTCTCACTATTTTATCCTAAGACACTTAGAGAATTCATCTCTTCTTTTTAGTTTTGACAATTCTATACATGCATAGGATGCAATCTAATGATATATACCTCAGTACCTTCTCTTACTTTCCACCCCCTCCTGCTGTGTTCTTTACTTCTTCAAAACTAGTATCTACTTTCATGGGTTTTTGTAATCTGATTTAAAAGAACATTTTAACACAATGATGGTGTCTCTTTAAAAAAAGGAACAATGCTTTAACAAGTGTGGTCATTTCTACCAACATTTTAAAAAGTTCTCTGATTCTTCGAGGTTCTTGTACAGACACCACATGCAAAAAGTCATCCAATTTAAGAGGATAGATTTTTTTTTCTATAAGGAAAAACAGTGGATTTTAACAGGTGAGAAAAAGCAAGAATCTGATTGCAATAAAGTAAAATGGTTAGTGTAACTTAATGTTCTCTTGCAACTTGCCTTGGTCAAAGGAAATTTTTTGAAAACCGAACAGTGGATACATGAATGTGGATAAGTCAGTCACCCACAGGAAGAAACTCTATTCAAAACAGTGACAGAAAAGAAGGGAGGATGACTAAAGACAAAATGGAAAGCTGTAACAATCAGTAAGTTTATCTGTAAATAAAGTTACCCTTCCCTTTCCTTCTTCATGTTTTCCTTTTTATTATTTTTAATAATAAAGTTATTAATAGGATTATTATTATTATTAGGATAAAGTTATCCTACCCTTCCCTTCTTCATGTTTTCCTTTTTATTATTTTTAATATGATTGATAATTTGTAGCAATGTACCAGTATAGAAAAAGTAGAGTTGCTGCCAGCAGAGTTGGACATATTGAAGTTCCCAAATGGAAAATTTAAAAAACCCTCACTGAAAGTTTATTTAGGTCTAAGGTGCCAAAATCTCTGAACTGTAGATTCTGTTGTGTCCTTTCTGATACACACTCTGTAATACTTTTTTGTTAGTAAGTGGAGAGTATTTTTGTCACATTCTTCTAATTTGAGATCTTTTTAAATTTTTTTATTAATTTTTATTAATTACAGATTATTATTCACTTTGTATCCCAGCCATAGCTCTCTCCCTCATCCCCTCCCAATCCTAATTCCTTCCTCATGTCCTTCCATGCCCCTCCCCAAGTCTACTGATAGGGGAGGTCCTCCTCATCTCCCTCTGGCCCTAGTTTATCAGGTCTTTTTTAGTATTTTTTTCTTATTTTTTGTATTAATTACAGTTTATTTACTTTATGTCCCAGCTGTTGCCCCTTCTCTCATTCCCTGCCAATCCCACCCTTGAACCCCTGCTCAGATGTTGCCCATGGCATCTCAGTATCCAAGTGGCTTCCCTATCAAGGGGAACAGGGACTGTCTCTGGCATGAACTCTATGGCTAGCTCTTTGACCTCCCCAGCCCCCTGTGGGAGGAGCAGACTAACTAGGCCACAGAGGAGGACATTGCAGCCAGCCCTGGTGAGACCTGATAAGTTAGGGTCAGATGGAAGGAGAAGAGGACTTAGAGAGTTTATCAGGCCTTTTTTTTATGTAACTGCATTTATTAAAATTCTGCGTTTGTGATAGCAAAATGATTTTACGTTCTGATTCAAAAACATTATTTTACTTTTGAAACATCTTCAGAATTATGTTGAAATATTATAGTTAGAATGACAAGTATATCTATTTAATAAGTTGATTTCATGAAATTTGCAGGCAAATGGTGGGATCTAGAAAAGATCTTTCTGAGTGAGGTATCCCAGAAGGAGAAAGACACACAAGGTATGTACTCACTTATTTAGACCTATAAGATAGGATAAACATGCTGAAATCTATACACCTAAATAAGATAAAAAAAAGAAAGAGGACCTTGGGTAAGATGATCAATCCTCACTTAGAAAGACAAATGGGATGCACATTGGACATAGGAGAAAACAAGTAACAGGACAGGAGCCTACTGGAGAGGGCCTCTGAAAGACTCTACCTAGCAGTGTATCAGGTCTTTTTTTTAATTCTTTATTAATTACACTTTATTTACTTTGTATCCCCCCTGTGGTTCCCTCCCTCCTCCCATCCCAATCCCTCCCATCCTCCACCCTCTGCATGCACGCCCTTCCTCAAACCACTGATAGGGGAGGGCTTCTTTTCCTTCCTTCTAATCCTAGTCATTTAGGTCTCATCAGGAGAGGCTGCATTGTCTTCTTCTGTGGCTTGGGTCAGAGATATTTGCAGGTAAATGGTGGTATCTGGTCCTAATGATGTGAATGGAACTGTCCCTCAAGGAGGCACTCTGTAGTGCTGTCCATGGTACTGAAAAGAGTGGCAAATTCACTAGAAAATCCGGTTTTACTTTCTTACTATAATTTATTATAAAAATTATTTTTCTTTGTTATAATTTCCTTTATTATTGAGAATTTTATATGTACAATGCAAGACAATAATATCCACCCCTATTCTCTTCCTTATATCTTTCAGCATGGCTTTTCCCAATTTTATGCTTTTTTTTTTTTTTTTTTTGTTAACGCATGAATTTGTATTATGTTCCCTACATGTAAATAGGAGTGGGACTATCCACAAGGCTATTCTTTCCACTAGAGCATGGAAACCCAACCAGTGAGAATGCCATTAAAAAGAACATTCTTCTTTGCTGAGCAAATGTCAGATTCCTATAGATTCTCAGTTAAGCCTGCTGTGAAAGTTTAAAGAAATGTTCAACTCCACATGGAAATTATCTATAAAACTTTATAATAATATCAAACTAAAAATCTATGTTTAGCAATTACAATGATTTTCTAAAATAACATAATCATCAACTGCCAATAGCATCATAATTGTTCTCCACATGTCCATACTTTTCTTATAATAAAAAATACTTTTAGAAAATGTTTTCTCTCTCTCTGTCTCTCTCTCTGTGTGTCTATGTGTGTGTGTGTGTTTAATATCTACACTTAGAACTTAACTCAAGGTAGGAGTTCTATCCATTTTCTGGGTTCATAACACTTTTTAATGGCCATTAGCTCGATATTTTTCTTTGAGGAGTTTTGCAAGTCAAAAACTAAACGAACTACAGTCTAACATTACAGAATAGAGACAATAAAATAAAACACCAATCAAGCCATTAATTGGGAGGTGACATTAATGTGATTTCAAACTCACTGAACAGGTATAAGATATTTACACAAAGATCCTGTGAGAAGATAAAGAATAGTGATCAGAGGCAAAGAAAGAAGACAAGATAGGTGAATTGCTCTACTCTAACACAGCTGAAGGTTTTGATATGGGTAACAATGCCAGAAACTGGATAGAAATTCCTGTTCAGTTTCTACTGGTATTTGGTAAACAGATAATTGGAGAAATCAGAAATGGAGGAAATAAATAAATAAATATGGAAGAGGCCATTGCACATATATGCATGTACATATATATATATATATATATATATATATATATATATATATATATATATTTGTATATACTGAGAAAATATTTTTAAACAGAAAATTATTTGAACATTCTTTTCAAATTTTATTATTTATTATTTATTACAACTTATTTACTTTGTATCTTGGCTATAGGCCCCTCCCTTGTCTCCTTCCAGTTCTACTCACCCTCTATTTTTTCCCCCTATGCTCTTCCCCTGGCCCACTGATAGAAGATATCCTCCTTTCCTCCAATCTGACCCTAGTCTATCAGGTCTCATAAGGACTGGTTGCATCCTCTTCCTCTGTAGGCTGGCAAGGCTGCACACCACAAAGGGAGGTGATCAAAGAGCCTGCCACTGAGTTTATGCCAGAGACAGCCCCTGCTCCCCTTACTAGGGAACCCACTGAGTCTGTGGGCTACATCTGAGCAGGGGTTTCAGGTCCTCTCCATGTATGGTCCTTGCTTGGAGCAGCAATTTCTACAGGGGACTCAGGGGTCAGGATTTTTGCTCTGTTGGTCTTCTTGTGGAGATTGTCCCCTGCAAATCTTTATATCTCCCCACTTCTTCTCTAAGATTCCCTGAACTTTGCCAGATGTTTGGCTATGAGTCTGAGCATCTGCTTCAACATTCTGTTGGGTAGAGTCTTTCAGAGGCCCTCTGTGGTAGGCTCCTCTCCTGCTCCCTGTTTACTCTCACTTCCAGTGTCTACTCTGTTTGCCCTTCTGAAGGAGGATTAAGTATCTTCCCTAGGGTTCTCCTTGTTGTTTAGCTTCTAAGTACTGCAGAATTTAGTATGTTTATCCTATATTATAGAGATAATGGTCACTTATAAGTGAGTCTATGCCATGAGTGTCTTTCTGCTCCTGGGATACCTCAGTCAGGATGATCTTTTCTAGATCCCACCATTTGCCTGCAAATTTCATGGTTTCCTTGTTTTTAATTGCTGAGTAGTAGTCCATTGTGTAAATGTACCACAATTTCTATATCCATTCCTCTCTTGAGGGACATCTGGGTTGTTTCCAGATTCTGGCTATTACAAATAAAGCTGCTATGAAAATAGTTGAGCAAATGTCCTTGTTGTATGGTTGAGTATCTTTCTGATATATGCCTTGGAGTGGTTAGGTATTGAGGTAGCACTATTCCTAATTTTCTGAGAAAGCACCAGATTGATTTCCAAAAGTGGTTGTAGAAGTTTACATTCCCACAGCAATGGCGGAGGGTTCCCCTTTCTCCACAACCTCTCTAGCATGTGTTGTCACTTGAGTTTTTGATCTTAGAAATTCTGATCAGTGTAAGGTGAAATCTAAGTTGTTTTGATTTGCATTTCCCTGAGACTAAGGACATTGAACATTTCTTTAAGTGTTTCTCCACCATTCAATATTCCTCTACTGAGAATGCTTATTTTAGCTCTGTACCCCATTTTTCAAATTGGATTACTTGGTTTGTTGGTGTTTAACTTCTTGAGTTTTTAAAAATATATTCTGGATATTAGCCCTCTCTCAATATAGGATTTAGGGAGATCTTTTCCCAGTCTGTAGGCTCTCGTTTTGTTCTGATGAGTATCCTTTGCTTTGTAGAAGCTTTTCAGCTTCATGAGGTTCCATTTATTAATTGTTGATCTTAGAGCCTGTGCTGTTGGTTTGTTTTTGTTCAGAAGTTGTCTCTTGTGCCAATGAGTTCAAGGCTCTTCATCATTTTTTCTTCTAATAGGTATAGAGTGTCTGGTTCTCAGATGATATGAGAGTATACATGAATAGCCCCAAAATTCAACCGGAGAATTCCTTCAGCTGATAAACACGTTCAACAAAGTGGCTGGATACAAAATTAACTAAAAAAAATCATAAGCCCTCCCGGATACAAAAGACAAATGGGCTGAAAAAAATTAGGGAAACAACACCCTTCACAATATCCACAAATAATTTAAAGTACCTTGATGGAGTCTAACCAAGCAACTGAAATACCTGTATGAAAAAAATTCATGTCACTGATGAAAAAAAAATTGAAGAAAATATCAGAAGTTGGAAAGATCTCCCATGCTCATGGATTGTTAGGATTAATATAGTGAAAATGGCCATTTTACCAAAAGCAATCTACAGGTTAAATGCAATTCCTAACAAAATACCAACACTATTCTTTATAGAACTTGTATGAACAATTTTCAATTTCATATGGAAAAACAAAAACCCAGAATTTCTAAAACAACCTTGGATAATAAAAGATCTTCTAGAGGTTTCTCCATCTCTGATCTCAAGCTGTACTGTAGAGCTACAGTAATAAAAATGGCTTTTTACTAGCATAGAAACAGAATGGTGGATCAATGCAATCAAATTGAAGAGCCAGAAATAAACCAACACACCTACAGATACTTGATTTTTGACAAAGAAGCCAAAACCGTACAAGGGAAAGAAGACAGCATTTTCAACAAATGGTGTTGTTCTAACTCAATGTCTACATGTAGAAAACTGCAAATAGATTTATACTTATCACCCTGCACAAAACTAAAATCCACTAGAATCAGACACCTCAACATATTTGAACATTCTGATAAGAAATTGTATATCAATAATAAAATTTAAAGTAACTAAAGAACACTTAGTATGTAATACAAGGAAATAAAATCTCCTCTACTCAGTATTGATGAGAAATTTACAGTATGCTGTGTGTGAGGTTAAATCGTTAATTCCCTGTGAGTTTTCTATCCTGTTCTTTAAAATATCTTCTGGATTCAGGTGCAGTGGTGCTCGCCTGTAATCCTAGTACTCAGGGAAGCAGAGTCAGGAGGATTTCTGTGAGTTTGAGACCAGCCAAGTTTGCACAGGGGAACTCTGTCTTAACATAACAATAATATGTCTTCTTTCAGAATAATAGAACAAAATGTGACATTTAAACAGTATATATAGAATTTTCTTGTACTTCGTGTAGATAAATCTTTGTTTTTTTTATCGTATGTAAACTTTGAGCATATCTTAATATATCAGAAGATGAAACGCAATTTATTTATATTTTATTAAGTATAAAAGTGTTACTTTTGAGGAACATGTTTTTGCGGATAGTAGCAGTGCTGTTTCACAGGGTCTTTTTGAGTAGCTCTGACTGGACAAGACCTTGCTGTGTAGATCCCACTGGTTTTGAACATGTGTAACCCACTTTTCTCTACCCAAACTGCTGAAAAAATAGGCATATACCTCCATGCCTGACTCATAACAAAGATTTCACACTATGTCTAAAATATAAGATAAAATATTGGTAAATAATGACTTCAAATATACTATAGTAACCATCAAGCCTCATGAAATCAGAAGTGTGAAGAATTGGGAAAAAGAGACATCAACAGAAGTTAGAGAGGAAAAGGATAAGACAAAATGGGTGCAAATAAAATACAAACATTGTCTATGGCATAAAATTGTCAAAACTCCAATATTTTTGTGCACTAGATGGTTTAATTAATAATAACGTTTTTTAATAATTACCCAAATCTCCCACATTGTTTTAAAAATATTTTGCTACTTGGATCATTACTCTGTATTAAAATTTAATTTTTTTTTATTTTCTCTATTTATTATTATGATTTATCCACTTTGTATCTCAGCTGTAACTCCTCCCTCACTTTCTCCCAGTCCCACCCTGCCTAGCTCTTTTCCACTATGCCCTTTCCCTAGTCCACTGATAGGGAAGTTCTCCTCCCTTAGTATTTGACCCTAGCCTATCAGGTCTCATCAGGACTGGCTGCATCCTCTTCCACTGTGGCTTCTGGAGCCTGCTGGTGGAGCCGAACAGTTCCTGAGAGGGAGTGAGGTTGAAAGACAATTAAAAAACCAACACACTACACGTTGGATCAGTTCAAGAGGGCTGTCAGTAGAAATTGTCCCACTGGTTTATTCCACAATTCTTTTTTATAGTCAGAGCAAAGCACCTCATTACAATGAATTTGTTCAAGAATTCATACTTGTTTACCTTGACCACTTGTCTGTGTGATCCTCACATAAACAAAAGGAAGTGAAATTGCAAAAACATTCTGCCTATCCCTGTCTCCAGGTGAAGGCCAGGGTGAAAACATCTTCTTCACTGATAACTCAATAATCAAGGAGCCTGACAAAATAAGTAGCTCTCCACAGGTCTTGCTTTTTTTATATTTTTAAAATTGACCAGATGTCCCTCAATGGAGGAATGGATACAGAAATTGTGGTACTTTTACACAGTGGAATACTACTCAGCAATTAAAGCCAAGGAATGGCAGGCAAATGGTGGGATCTAGAAAAGATCATCCTGAGTGAGGTATCCCAGAAGCAGAAAGACATACATGGTTAATACTCACTTATAAGTGGATATTAGACATGCAATATAGGATAATCATACTAAAATCTGTACACCTAGAGATGCTAAGTAAGAAGGAGGACCCTGGGTAAGATGCTCAGTCCTAATTCAGAAAGGCAAATGGGATAAACATTGGTAGAAACAGAGAATAGGACAGGAGCCTATCACAGAGGGCCTCTGAAAGACTATTCCCAGCAGGATATCAAAACAGATGCTGAGACTCATAGCCAAACTTCGGGCAGAGTACAAGGAATCTTATGGAAGAAGAGGGAGATAGAAAGACTTGGAGGAGACAGGAGTCCCAAAAGGAGAGCAACAGAACAAAAAAAAATCTGAGCCCAGGGATCTTTTCTGAGACTGATACTCCAACCAAGGACTACTCATGGAGATAACCTAGAACCCCTGCATAGATGTAGCCCATGATAGCTCAGTGTCCAAGTGGGTTCCTAAGTAATAGGAACAGGGGTTGTCTCTGACATGAGCTCAGTGGCTGGCTCTTTGATCATCTCCCCCTGAGGGGGGCAGCTTTACCAGGCCACAGAGGAAGACAATGCAGGCAGTCCTGATGAGACATGATAGGCTGGGTCAGATGGAAGGGGAGGAGGACCTCTTCTATCAGTGAACTGGGGAAGGGGCAAGGGAAGAGAAGAGGGAAAAAGGGAGGGAGTGGGAGAGCACAATTGTGGGGGAGGCTAGTTCTGGGATACAAAGTGAATAAAGTGTGATGAATAAATTTTAAAATCTGAAAAATAATTGACCATAACTTAAGAGCTTTGGAGCAGAAGATTATGCTTGTCTTCAGTTGTCTTTCCTGAAAGATATACTCTTTTTTTTTCTTTTTAGTGCGTATATCCAGCTATGTCTTTTTTAACTTTTATTAATTACACTTTATTCACTTAGTATCCCCCCATAAGCCTCTCCCTTCTTCCCCTCCCAATCCCACCCTCTCTCCCCCTTCTTCACGCATGCTCCTCCCAAAGTCCACTGATAGGGGAGGTCCTCCTCTCCTTCCTTCTGATCACATCAGGAGTGGCTGCATTGTCACTTCTGTGGCCTGGTAAGGCTGCTTCCCCCTCAGGGGAGGTGATCAAAGAGCAGACCAATCAGATTATGTCATAGGCAGTCCCTCTTCACATTACTATGGAACCCACTTTTACACTAAACTGCCATGGTCTCCATCTGTGCAGGGGTTCTAGGTTATCTCCATGCCTGGTACTTGGTTGGAGTATGAGTCTCTGGGAAGACCCCTGTGTTCAAATTTTCTGGTTCTGTTGCTCTCCTTGTGGGGTTCCTGTCCTCTCTAGATCTTACTATTTCCCACTTCTTACATAAGATTCCATGCACTCTGCCCAACAGTTGGCCATAAGTCTCAGTGTCTGCTTTGATAGTCTGCAGGGCAGAGCCTTTCAGGGAAATGCAAATCAAAACAACCCTGAGATTTCACCTTACACCCACCAGAATGGCCAAGATGAAAAACTCAAGTTACAACACATGCTGGAGAGGTTGTGGAGAAAGGGGAACCCTCCTCCACTGCTGGTGGGAATGTGAACTTGTAGAACCACTCTGGAAATCAATCTGGTGCTTTCTCAGACAACTAGGAATAGCACTTCCTCAAAACCCAGCCATACCACTCCTAGACATATATTCAAAAGAGGCTCAAGTACACAATAAGGACATTTGCTCAACCATGTTTGTAGCAGCTTTATTTGTAATAGCCAACAGCTGGAAACAGCCCGATGCCCCTCAACTGAAGAATGGATGCAGAAATTGTGGTACATCTACACAATGGAATATTACTCAGCAATGGAAAATAAGGAAATCATGAAATCTTCAGGTAAATGGTGGGACCTGGAAAGAATCATCCTGAGTGAGTTGTCCCAGAAGCAGAAAGACACACACGGTATATACTCACTCATATAGACATGTAATATAGGATAAACCTACTAAAATCTGTACATCTAAACAAACTAATGAAGAGAGAGGACCCTGACTAAAATACTCAATCCCCATCCTGAAAGGCAAAGAGGATGGACACAAGAAGAAGAAGAAAACAGGAAACAAGTTAGGAACCTGCCACAGAGGGCCTCTGAAAGATACATTCTTAACCGTCATTGGTACATGAATTCCCTCATTCATGCCCCGTCTTAGGTTGAATATTCCTCACATTGATCTTACCTGTCTTTAAGTACCAGCCTCTGCTTGGGCAGATGCTGGAGTATAATCTTAGCAGATCAGCTTTAACATTCTAAAACTCCTTGATAAAGGTTTTAATTATTACTGGTAGGAAACAAGCTCCTAATAAGAGTAAAAAGCCAAGTCCTATAATACTCCATAAAAGTGACTTAAAAGACCCCTTATCAATAACAAGCCTTTAGAAACATTCACAGGAACCATAGTAAAAGGCTGTCTAACAACCAGAACCTGTTGTCCATTTGAAAGCTTAGAAATAGAGTTTGTTAGCATTGATGGCAAGAAATATTAAAGTTTGAATCTTGTATAAAATATTAACATTTCTAAACAACAAAGCATAAGAATTTATACAGCCTCCCAAGAATTTCTGTGGCAAGCTTCCAAATAAGGTCTGCAGAAAACCAGAGTCAGACTACCAAAGTCCCATAGTCAGTCCTTTTTCCCAGTCTTCCTGATTTTGTTGAGAATTGTCCTGATTACCAGACCAATCAAGTATGTATCTGAATGGTCTAGTTACATTGAATCTAAAAAGTTTTTCTGCACAACATCTTCTCTCCGGAGCAGAATGAAACAAAGGTAGGTCGAGAGCATAAGTCCAATAAAGCTCTCTGTTCACCTTCAGGACCTAATTTATTATTGTAGCATTGGGGGCATTCTCCTGGGAAACACCTCCTGCAAATCTCTCCAACCTTTCTGGTATCCACTGTGCATCTTCAGCATACTCACAAAAACACAAACATGCCCTCTTCTCCATATTAATACAGTGGCTGGGCCCTGCCATATTCCAGTAATCGAATCTTTCCATTTCACATGGGCATAATTATCTTTGGTATTAGGGTGCCACAATCAATCATCCACAAAATGGCCTTGCATATCCACCTTCAAAAAATTTAAAATAAAGACAGCATGATTAAGATAATTCTGTGGTGTTTGGTGATATGACTCCCCTTTTTTATTTTTTGCAATTGGTTCTTAAGAGATCCATGGGCATACTCCACAATTCCTTGATTTTAACTGTGAATACTAGTTTTATGACTTATAGTCATCTGAACACAAAACTGCTGAAAAGCTTGACTAATATATGCAGTACCATTATCAGTCTTAATAGTGGAAGGAATACCAATTGTAGCAAAACATTTTAAGCAATGAGTTATAACATTTTTGGTGGCTTTTCATAAAGGAGTTGCCATGATAAATCCTGAAAAAGTATCAATTGTTACATGAACATATTTTTAGTATTTTAAATTTTGAGATATGAGTTTGACCATTTGTTGTTTAGAATGGTTCTAACCCTAGGTTTTAAGTAAGTTAACTTTATGTTACAGATATTAAACATACCCAATGACCAAAAATCTATAACCAAGATATATAGAACATATCCATTCAAAACAGAAAACTTGCTGTTTATTGAGTCTGGTTTTTTATGACCACAGAGGCTTTGTAGCATAATTAACCATTACCTTTCTTACTGGAGAAACAGAGAAGGTGACATTTTTTTTCTTGAGTGGTTTTAGCTGTAGCTAGACACTGCTCAGCAAATTTTGATTTCCACAATAATTGATCTCCTGCTAAACATTCTCTTGCTAATAGCTTATAGTCCCCTGGGCAGAGGGCCTTAATAAACAAGGACTCTAACAGAGCTTGAGTAACAGTGCTGTAGGACCATATTGAGAACATGTAGCTTTCAATTCTTTCAATTGTTTAAAAGGTATAGGTGCATGGACTCTCACCATATTACCCTGTCCATCAGGTTGCTCTATAATTGGAAAGCCATAAAACTCAGTTATATCTTCTTCTTTCTGCCTAGCTTGTTCTTCCTCCAACTCTGCAAGCTCATCAGGATCTAAGTCATCCTCAAAGTCTTCTAAAAAGGAAATATTATCATCAGGAGGAACATATAAATCTTCAGGAGGAGCCAATAGTTTAATCTCATTTTGTCCCGAAGCCTTCCATCTTTCTTTCTATTGTCTCTCTAACCCTGATAGTTTCACTTTCTCAGTGTCATGTCACATATGTGGACTATTTCTTTTTTAAATTCCATGCAAAAAACAAACAAACAAAAAAAACAAAACAAAACCATGAGGCTACCGCCTTGTCCCATTTTTAGTCTCGAATTTTACTAACCATGCCATTTTTCTCTTTACTTTATGATCCAGAGTTCACCAACACTGTGGTGTCCTTCACTGCTTCCAAGTATCTCAAAGTCCTGGTTAGGACTCCAAACTGCTAGAGCCCGCTAGCAGAGCCGAACAGTTCTTGAGTGAGGAGTGAGGACTGAAAGAAAAATTTAAAAAACCAACACACTATGCTTGGGATCAATTCAAGAGGGCTTATTGCTTATAGTCAGAGCAACACACCTCCATACAGTGAAGGGGTTTGAGAAGTCAAACTTGTTTACCGTGATCCTCACACAAACAAAAAGAAGTGAACTTGGCAAAAGCATCCTGTTTATTGCTGTCTCCAGGGTGAAAACATGTGTTTTCACATGTGTCCTGGCTAGGCTGCCCTACCCCCATGGAGAGATGATCAAAGATCTGGGCACTGAGTTCATGTCAAAGACAGGCCCTGCTCTCCTTATTAAGAAACTCACTTGGAGACTGAGCTGCCTATGGACTACATCTGAGCAGGGGGGTCTAGGTCCTCTCCATGCATGATCTGGGTTGGAATATCAGTCTCTGCAGGTGCCCCTGGGCCCAGGATTTTTGCTCTGTTGGAATCGTTGTGGAGCTCCTATCCCTTGCAGGTCTTTCTATCTCTCCCTTCTTCCTTAAGATTCCCTGTACTCTGCCCAAAGATTGACAGTGAGTCTGAGCATCTGCATTGATACCATGCTGGGTAAAGTCTTTCAGAGGCCCTCTGTGATAGGCTCCCATCCTGTTCCATGTGTTCCGAGGTCTATCCTGTTTGCCCTTCTGAATGAGGATTTAGCATCTTCCCTAGGGTCCTTCCTGTTTAGGTGCACAATGTCATCTGTAGTTCAAGGCGGCCAAGGACAGAGTCAAAAGTAAAAACAAAGACTCATAAATTGATAGATTTTTTTGGTTTATAATAAATGTTTTTAGAGAGATAAGTTATGGAGAAAAATAATTTTACCTGTTTCCCGTATTCAATAACTTGAAGAATTAACATGTAAAATGAGACTTTATTTTATTTCTTGGACTTAATATGCTATTTACTTGAGGCTAAGAAAAGAATTCTTTCTTTGTCTCTACATTTTCTGTAACTACTAAAGTTTGTGCTCTATCTCTTCTTTGATAAGAGAAATAAACATTAATATTAATATGGGGAGTTTAAGTAACAATGCTTTGAATTAAATGAGCATAAATAGATATTCTAAAATTAAATATAGATAAGTGATGAAGACATAGATGTAGATATTTTTTAAAGGTTATTTGTGCTTAAGATATAAAAAGACTCAGCTGTCACCAAAACAGAAAATTGATGTTGGTTCTTTAGAGATTTGGATACCCATGGGTAGAACTCAGACTCCAAGATTCTGAGCAGTGTATGCCTTTAGACAAGTGTTATTTCCTGTATGTCACTCTGAATAAGCTTAATGGCTATGTGTCCTGGTGTTCCCAATTCTTGTACTTTCCATCAGATATGCTCCATGGTCACCAAGCTCTGTTCCTTTTCAAAGCCTTATTTGGAACAGTTCTGAAAGGATCATAGTGAACTGGATAGTGTAATATAATGAATGCACACTGGAGCATGAAATATTTTACAGTGTCCCTTAGACAACCACAGCCAAAGAGATAATGCAGAATAGAAAGTAAGATAGAGTGAATGACTTCTACATATTATGGGAAAACTTTTTTCAGCTATATTTTTAGATACTTTTCAGAGTTCAACAAATGAGTTTCTTTGGTTCTTGAGAAAAGGCAGAGATTATCAATGCAAGCAGAAATCCTTTTAGTGCGGGCATAATCTTGTACATTTTGCAATTTTCTTGGTCCATTTATTTTGAGTATCAGAAATTTTATTCACTTGTCAGAATAGCATATGTGAATTAACTTCCACTAGCAGAAACCCTTCCCAGGACTTACACTCATGAATAAACTGAATACTTTATTATGACATGAGGTAGATATGAGGTCCCACATATAAAATAAAATGCAGCTCACTTATTAATTAATTAACAAGGAAAATATAATGCAAATAGAGGCATGAGTACATGACATAAACATATATGGACATACCCACATTAATAGATACACATTACAGTATATCTCTTATGAAATGAATGACTTTCTCCTACATTAAGGTGAAATATAGAATATTAGATATATTACAGATACAAAGACATTTAAGGTTTATTGTCAAGACCTTTATTTATTGTCTTAATAAATAAATTTAAAATGTATGTGAGTGATAAACAAATTAAGGTGTGTTCATGAGTGGTTTCTGATAAGCAACACATAATTTGGCATAATTATATTAGAAGAGAGAGAAGAAAAGACAGGCTTAGAAAGGCTTTGAATTACCTCACTTTACATGTTCATAGGTTGAAATGACTAATCATAGGTGTGACCTTGGCTGTACTTAGAATCAGCTAGTGCCCAAGCTGTGGACACTCCTGTGAGTGGTATTCTTGAACAGATTATTTGAAGCAGGAGGATCCACCATAATGGTACTTTCTGTGGGCAGACAAGATAAAAGGATATGCAATAAGGAAACCTTGTTTCATGTCTGTTTATCCTCACTTTGAATTAGTACATTCAACACACTCCTGTTGCTGTGACATTTCTTTATTAGTGTTATAAACAAGTTCCATGTAGTCTTTAGACCAGCAGATCCACAGGAACCTTCTCAGCCTTCACTGTCAGGTTGATTGGGTGAATTAAGTCATGTGTTCTTATGGACCGAGAAAGTACTTTGTTCTCTGCATCTCCAGTGTTAGACAGTTATTATTGGACTATCTTGATTGTGTCCTACAAGCCAATTAATACATACCCTTCATTACACACACACACACACAGTCCATCATAATACTTTAGGAACACTAAATTACATGTGAGGTAAGGTGTCAATAGTAAATATGATGTTCTCTTAAGTGTGCTAGGGAGCTATGCATCACTGTAATAATCATCTAAGATACTCAGCTTATGCAGTTTCACCTCCCCCTCAAGACATTAGAAGTTTTATTCTGTGCCCCCCGAAAAGAGGATCAGAAATTTCCTAAAAACAGGAATTGAACACTATCACAATTATCATGTCTTAACTTTTGTGAACATTCTATTTTACCTATAAATAAAATTCTCTTTTGATTTGTACTAAAGCTTTTGTGTGCAAGCCCTGATTCCCCAAATGAAAGGAAATGCTTTTTCTTTGTTCGCATTTATATTTAGCAACAGAACATAAGAGAGATCTGCTAGGACAGTTGTCTTTATATTCTATGTTAACTGGAGACTGATCCAATTATCAACCATATTAACAGAGCCATAAAGAGAACTAGACCAAAGCTTTCATAATTATGTCAAGCTAATCCCTTGATTCTTCACTGCTGTCTGTCATTAGTCAACACAATAGTACACAGTTAGGAGGAAAGAAGAAACTTAGTCTTTATTCATAAATGCTGACAGTGCAATACTCCCCAAGTCCCAGAAAAAAAAAATCTCCTCTTCTGATGAGTGTAGGGCTGGCCATTTGATCTATCAGGATAAAGCAGCGTTGAGTTAAAAGGTTTTCAATTTTGTTCCTGGCTCTGTTGCTCACTAGATATAAAATCTGGGCAAGTATGGATTGCTTTTTTGTTTTTCTTTTCTCTGTTGAGAGCCAGCAAATTTTTACTTTTTTAAAAAAATCATTTTATACATGGAAAAATATCTATAACACGACTTAATATGGCTTCTTTTCCCCACCATTCCTTCCCTAACTTTACCCCAATCTGCATCCTGAAATTTTCATTGCATTGTTAACATTATGACAGTAACTTTGGCATTGATGTCATGATGTTACAGTAGCTTGAAAATGTAGAGCTGGGTATTTACTGCAGCACCTAGCACTCCGTCTCACTACTTCATCATGTAGGAATTCAGTCGACAGAGGAAGAAAGTGGGACTTCTGATGTGGTCCATAATACCTACACTTTGATTTTCTAACAAGGTGTTTGCTTGTCCCACAAAAAGACTTACCTGTCTGCATCCTCAAGGGAATGCTTCAGTTAAGAAGCAACAACTGCTTAATCTGATAACACACGTGCTTCCTGGGCGATATATACCTGGGGACCAGTAAGTGTGAGAGTGATAATTTTGACCAATATGTTCTTTTGTATGGTCTAATCAATGGTAGTTTAGGCTCACCTTATCGGAAGTATTTTTGAAAAGAAACATTTTGATTTCAGGTTTCCGTTTAGATTTTAGAATAATTTAATGCATAGTGAGATGGTTTATTACCCAAGATTAAATATCTATAATATTTCATGTATACTTTATACATAGATTGTACACAGAGCCTGAGTAATCATTTGTAGTGTATCTGTGTTTTAGATGAGACCAGCTTTGGTGAGGGCTCAGACTTGGTATTTTTCTCTTGTGTTATGCCCCTTCTCCAAATGCTTCCAATGCCTGGCTTGTACCTCTCATTTTTATATTTCAAATTTAGAGAGCATAATGCAAAATAATTGTAAAGAAGCAGACTGGTTTTTCAAATACTTTTATAAATTGATGCTGGAGATCTTGTAGGGAGAAGGAGCTAATTCAGAAGTGTAGTGTCATTGACAAAGGAGAAGACGGTTACACTTAGGACCCGAAAAGATAAACCGCAAAAGTAATAAAGAATTTCAGGGGACAATAATATGACCCTGAAGATTAAGAAAAGTCCTTGAAGCAGGGAGTGGTGACACCCACTTGGAATTCCAGTACTCAAGGAAGCAAAGGCAGGCAGATCTCTGAGAGTTTGAGGCCAGTGTTGTCTACAAAGTGAGTCCAGGACAGCCAAGGCTACACAGAGAAACCCTGTCTCAAAGAAAAAAGAAAGAAAGAAGGAAATAAAGAAATGACCTTGAAAAAGTGAACAAAGCATTTAGTATTTCTGAAAATAATACTTTCTTTAAGATCCTGAAATGAAAATCAGTTGAGAAAAAAAGCATATTTTATCAATATTTTAAGTATTGATAAAAATAAATTAAAAATGATAAAAATATAAATAAAAAATTATTGATAACAAATGTTCTATCTCAAAAACAATGGAATACGCTCAGCCCAGATTTGTGCATTCTAAAAACAGGTCATGAATACAAATATAACTGCAATTAAACAGAAAGTAAGAAGAAATTACTTTATGATCTTTACTTTTGTTTATCATACATTTTCTCAAAATCTTTACTCCCAAATTATGTCCTCATTTTGTGGTCTCACTTTAATTGGCCTTGATTCAGCATTAATATCTGATTTAATGAGGCTTCTATCCTGATTCCTGGGGCTTACTCATACCTTCAATGCTTACTTCTATTTTTCCTGCATCTCTGGCTCAACATAACATTTTCTTCAAGGATTCCACCTCTGAACTCAATAATCTTTCTACCCGGCCACACACTGTTCTAGCAAAGCCAGTCTTTTATATTGATGTTTCTCTCAGCATAGAAAACAGTACCAGAAAACTAGACCAGTATATATGTGCACACACACACACACACACACACACGGTTCTGTCATGCTGGCCCTTGTTATGATTATAGGCTCATAAAGCTGGGTAGGACTATTGATTGCTTTCTTCCTTAGAAGCTTGCATGAAAGCTAGTTCACAAGGAAGAGACTTTCTGGAAAGACCCTTCTTGTAAGTCTCTTGGAAGTATCTGAAGTGTATAGTATCTTCAGCAATAGATTCTTACTTTCGACCTTTGGGAAACAACAGGGCAGTAGCAATAGCTTATACTGTTAGAATTTTTCAGGCAACCCTGACCAACAACTCAAAAGAGGGCTTCTAATGCTTGCTGTTGGATTTTTATTAGATGCTCTATGGCTCTTGGAAGGTATGTTGCCAGACAGCACCTCCTCTTAAGGAGGATAATGGAAAGACTGTAATAGCCAGAGGAACAGGGGGTTTGCTGTGAGATTGTATATCCTAGGAATGTTGGAAGCTACAGCCATGATATCTTACCAACATGGATTTCTAAATATGACCCGAATGAGGAAATCAACAGAAGACATACTAACACAGACGGCGGAAAGTCACAAGGCCTCAATACTAGACAAAATCTACAGGCAACTAAGGATTGCTGAAATTTGAGTAATCATTTTCCCCAGGGAGGAACACACACCACATAGCTGACCTTGAAAACATATACATACAAGTGATTCTTATTGAGCAGGGTTACATTTATATATTTTGGAAAATATATGTATATTTATATATTTAGAATTGTGTGTGTGTGTGTGTGTGTGTGTGTGTGTGTGTGTGTAATAACAATTAGCAAAAAATTAGGCCATGAATTTGAAAGAGGACAGGGAGGATTACATTCTCATGGAAAGGTTTAGAGAGAGGGAAGAAGAAAAATTATGTAATTATACAATAATCACAAAAATATTTTAAAATTTTATTTATGAGAGTCTGTATAGAAGTTATAGAAAATAACTAAGTGAATATAACCAAAGGGGGTTAAACATCTTCCGAATCCTGAGACAGCATGTCTAAATGATAAAGATAACTATGGAAATGTGAGAAGTTACTAAAGTTGACT
Organism: Psammomys obesus; assembly: GCF_907164565.1. Taxonomy (NCBI): domain Eukaryota; kingdom Metazoa; phylum Chordata; class Mammalia; order Rodentia; family Muridae; genus Psammomys; species Psammomys obesus. The sequence goes on along the minus strand of NW_026596051.1, from coordinate 25,382,751 downwards.
AAAAGGGGTTATGGCAAGAGACCTTGCTTGCATGACAAAAACCCAGAGCCTTCAAATTAAAACCCTGTTCAAGGGAAATTCTATTTCCCTGGCAAACATCAGAACAAACACAAGGGAGTTGGTGAAGACTCTGCCAGAAGAAAGAGGAGCAGAGGGAAATAGGTGACTAACAGAAGCCTTGTTTGTGAGCTTCCACAAGAAGCATTATAAACAAGGTTTGCTTTTGGTTTGTTATTCTTTGTAAAATAAGCACTGTAGCTATGCTGAAAGGAAGGATATGAGAGAGAACTAGAAAGTTGTCCTCAGCAGGAGAGAAAGGGGAGACAGAGAGAGGGAGAAGAAAAAGAGAACACTTTTTAGTGGAAAGAGAATGCAGAATTCAAGCAATGGTTCTGAAGCCAGATGGTCATCCTGCCAATAGTCAGCAGCTAAAGGGATTGGCAGGCTCCAAGAAGCAGGTGTGCTTGGCTGTAAAACAAGCATTACCTGCCAGGCCTGGCACCTTCCCAGACTCATCTGCACCACACAGGCATATGGAGATTCTGATAAACAGAGAGAGACCACTGGAGAGGTAGGTAGATAGAACTGGGATCCAAGGACTCTTGGCTGTCTCTCTCAACCGCAGGGCCCCTCAGGCTCTCTCTTAGGATTCTCAGAAAGAAATCTTGTAGCCCAATATTTGTCTCCCTTGTACAGTTTTAAGGAATAAGCTAATCATCATGAAGAGTTTATTATCATAATGAGAATGAGAACACTGCCAGGTAGATCCATGGTTTACAGCTCTTTGACCTTCTTCTTTCCTTGAGCCTCAGTATTCTTCTATAAAAGGGGAGACAAGAGTAGGCTTCTATTAGCATTCAATGGTAACTCATGTGAGCATGAGTGCAAACTTGGTCATGGGTATTGGGTAGGGCCTTTGTCTTCTGATTCAAGCAGGGTCATGACTTCCCAATTAGATTTCTTCCCACTTTGTGAAAAGGTTATCTTAACTATATATATATATATATATATATATATATATATATATATATATATATATATATATAATCTTGAAGTCACTGTGAAATAGCAGTGTTGTGTAAACTTTTCCTGAATAGTATGGATCCCATCAAAGTCCAAATCGTTGAACCAATGAGTTTTATGTATGAGAATATAGGAGCAGAAATGACTCATGGAAACCAAAGCCTACCCCAGCATGGGTGATAGCTCACAAAAGATAGGAAACCTAGAGCACACCGCATAGCCTTCTGACAGCTCAATAGCTTGGAGAGTTTCCTTTCTAATGATTGTGTCCTAAACTTCTTTCGGGTAGCTTGGCTGGTTTCTGCATCTTTCAAGCAGCTGCTCTGGTCTGGGAATCTTCTTTGCAGATTGGCTTGTCTGAGAATCTTCTTTGCAGCTCAGATTCCTTTGATCTGAGAGGGACCTGAGAGGGACGTTTGGATATTGTTGTTTACTCTGACAGAGAAGGGCCTAGTGAATCTGCTCACTTTCAGGGACTTCCCAAAGCTCCTTTGAGTTGTTTGCCTTCCTATTTAAGAAGCTTCTCAGGAAACAACCTTGAAACCTGCCACAGAGGGCCTCTGAAAGCTTCTGCAGTATAGACTGTCAAAGCAGATGCTGAGCCTGATGGCCAACTGATGGGCAGAGTGAATGGAATTTTATGTAAGAAGTGGGAGATAGTAAGAGCTGGAGGGAACGGGAACTCCACAAGCAGAGCAACAGAACAAGATAATTTGAACACAGGGAACTTCCCAGAGACTCATACTCCAACCAAGGACTATTCGTGGAGATGACCTGGAACCCCTGCACAGGTGTAGCCCATGGCAGTTCAGTGTCCAAGTGGGTTACATAGTAATGGGAAGAGGGACTGCCTCTGATATAATCTGATTGGCCTGCTCGTTGATCACTTCCCCCTGAGGGGGGAGCAGCCTTACCAGGCCACAGTAGAGGACAATGCAGCCACTTTTGATGAGAACTGATAGACTAAGATCAGAAAGAAGAGGAGAACCTCCCCTATCAGTGGACTTGGGGAGGGGCATGCATGCAGAAAGGGGAGGGAGGGTGGGATCGGCAGGGGAGGAGGGAGGGGCTTATGGGGGGATACAAAATGAATAAAGTGTAATTAATAAAAAAAAAAAAGAAGCTTCTTGCAGGATGAAATGTTTCAATCTCAGAGAAAAATGTTACAGTACAAGCAGGAAGGGAAAATTTTTATATATAGGAGTACTAGGCAAGATACCAAAAGAGTCAAACACTTTCTTGTTCTCTCTCTCTCTCTCTCTCTCTCTCTGTGTGTGTGTGTGTGTGTGTGTGTGTGTGTGTGTGTGTGTGTACTGGAATGGTCTAATTTATTTATTTAAATGTTTGCGACTATTTTAGCCTTTATTCTCTAGAGGTACAGAAGATGAAGAGAGGGAGATGGAGGGAGAGCACAGCAAGGAATTGGCTTACATACTTACAAAGGCTGATATGTCCCATCATATCAATGGGTAAGTGGTAGTCTCCAAAGAGCCATCTGTATATATCTGATCCTGAATTTCAATAGTCTCCAAACTCAGGAATTGCTAATGATTCCCTTCAAATGTAATGAGAAGTAAAGACTATGAGAAGTAAAGACCAGTTCCCAGATCAAGGTAGTTAGGCAAGTGGCATCCCCTCTTACTCTCATGGGTAGCTAGCTGCTTTTTCTATGCAGTTCTATTGACTGGATGAGGCCTGAGGCCAGTTCACATTGAGGAGAACCATTTGGGTTATCCAGCCCACTGATACAAATGCCAAATTTCTTATGAAAGGTTCTCACAGACACACACAAAACAATATGTGAACAAATGTCTGGGTACCCTGTGGTCCAGTTGGGTGGACACAGAATTAATCGGGACACCTACCATACCATGTGAAAGGAATGGGATGAGTACAGAGGTACAAGAAATGTAAATTTTAATACCCCCAAATCTACTCCTATTTATTAACCATCAAGGATGATGGTGGCTTACTACACTGTGAAGAACTGGACATGGGCTTTCTAAAGGAAATTCAATGTATAAGGTTGAGTAGAAGTCTCGTTGCTATGTAAGTGGGTATTTTCTATGAGTCTGACATATTCTAAGTGCTCCCTTACTTGCTCTGGTGTTCACTCCAACATAACTCAAATACCAGGTCAGAGCATTTGACAAAATTTTATTATAATCAAGCCACTACTGATTGATCAGGGCAGCAGAACAGACTTGGGAACTGAATAATGACCCTGAAGGGACTTTGGACAGCCTATTTAAAGGCTGAAAACAGAAAATGAGGGGGATCAGGGTGATCTGTAGCATTGTCCAATCATATTTTGACATAAGAGGTTGAGCAAGGGAGTTTCTATTAATCAGGATAGGAGTAGGTTCCTGGGACTGAGAATATATTTTTTGACCCTGCCAGCAAGATAGAGAAGTTGTCTTAGAAACAGTGGGACTCAGACGACTGTTTCTTTACAAGTAGTCCCTGTGAGGTCTGAACTCAGACAAGTGTTTTCTTACAACAGAAAGTATTCAGCTATTGGTAAGTCTCCGGCTCTTCCAGAGCCTGGAACCTTGTATTTAGTTTCTCCGTATAATTAAATAGAGTCTGAAAACAAAACAGTAGTACTTAGAATAAGTTTCTTTTCTTGTTCCCAACAACTTACTCCTTATACACATCCTTAGAATTGAGGCTGATTTCATTCCTATTAAATAAGCTGAGACACAGAAGTGTTAAAGAGTATGGCCTGAGCCACAAGGCTAGAATAAACGTATCAAGATGCTTCTGCTCCTTTCACATCATGGCTTGCTTATTTTCTGGCTGCCCATCCTCTGCTTTAGTGTCTAGGAAATTTCCAGGCAACCTGTAGGCTCCCAGAAACAGTTTGAATGGGTAATGTTTGCCATTCCAAGCTTTCGTTCTTCTGTCTTTAATAGTATATTTCATTTATTTACTTATTTTGGGTGGGGCAGGCACATTCAAGCACACAGTATATGGATGTTAAAGAACACTTATGAGAGATATCTCCTTCCAACATGTTGTTTCCAGGGATGAAACTCAGGTTGTCAGGCTTGATGGTAACCATTCTTCATTCCTGAACTATCTCTACAGACCCTCATTCTCTTCCCTTTCTTTTCAGCATCTCTCTCATTGGAATGGCTAGGCACCTTTGATCAGTTTCTGAGTCTGTCTATCCTAATCATGAAGAAGATACTTAATGGTGAAAGTTCTCTCTGATGAGATCTGGGCTTTTTAGTCTCTAGAAAATAACACTTTCTTTATGCTACAAAAAGATTCTAGAATCCCATGAGCCCCCTCCCTACCCCAAAAGTTAGTGTTTCATGTGTCTCTCTCTCTTATGTGAGACTCCAAATAGCATTCGTGAAACCCCTCTGGCTCTCTGTTATAAAGACATATAACACATGCTGTGAAGTACTCTCAGACATGATAACCACCAGAGTCTTTGGCAGCAGAAGGACCTGAGTTAGCATTCTAGTCTCCTAAAATGTGTGCATAAATTTCAGCAAAACAATCAGACTTTTAGGATATTCTCCCATCTGTAAATTGAGCATGATTTTATCTAGCACATGAAGCTGCCGTAAAAATTTAATATGCTAATTCATGCAAAGTACTTTGTACAATGCTTGCAAAACAGGCCATGAGAATGAGCAATAGTGATCTCAGAACTATTCTCATTGCTCAGCCTCAATTTCCATTTTACTCTATGAGAGTGGTTTGGCTTTTCTAGAAAGAAACTTTCAGGGTTCTACACTACGCTAAATGATATCCAACTTGCATAAACTTTTGAACACTACATTCAAACATCTACAATACTTGGTCTGTTATGTAGTTGATTTGTTTTCCCTTTTTTTACCCCTTGTTTATCTGGTAGATGAGAGAAGAAAGACCATGGATACAAATCATGGTAAAATTAAAGCAAACAATTAATTAAAATTTAAAGCAAACAATTAATTAAAGTAAACATTTTTTATTTGTGTACAGGGGCTGGCTTTTTTTAAAGGTGGGGTTCAAGATAGCAGCATTGAGCATGGTAAAAAAAAAAGGGGGTTTTGTAGCTCAGGAATATGGGGTTTCCAAAGGGTGAATTTGATAGGCAAATAGGTGGTTTACAGAAGCAGGACATAAGCATAACAAGTTGGTCATAACAACTTCCTGAAACAAAGACATTTTTGTAAGGTGGCCCTAGAAAGGTAGTCATTAACAAGGCGGGCAGAACAACAGGTATCAAGCTACCTTTTGAAGCAAAGGCATAGTTGCTGTTACTTGGCTGTACAGAACCATTTGTAGTTAAGGTTACAGTGGGCCGTAGCCAATTCTTGAAAACATACTTATTCATAAACAGGAATGAATATAGATTTTTCTTACTATAAGAAGCCGAACAATAGGTGGAACTCAGGGCGTCTTGTGGAAGAGTACGGGGAATGATTGAGGGAGCTGGAGGGATCAAGGACACCACAGAAGACCTACAGAGTAAACTATCTTGGGCCCATGAGGGCTCACAGAGACTGAACCACCAACCAAAGAGCATGTGTGGGCTGGGTGTAGGCCCCCTTTACATATGTAGCAGATGTGAAGTGGGGTTGTCATGTGGGTTTCCTACCAATTGGAGTGGAGGCTGTCTCTGACTCTGTTGCCTGCATTTGGATCCTTTTCCCATAGCTGGGTTGCCTTGTCTGGCCTCAGTGGGAGAGAGTGTACTTAATCCTGCTGTGGCTTGATATGCCAGGACAAGTAGGTATCCAGTGGGGCTTCCTCTTCTTTGAGGAGAAGCAGAGGGGGGAAATTGGAGATATGATGGTGGGATTGGGAGTAGAGGAAAGAGAGGGCTTGTGATTAGGATATAAAGTGAATAAGTAAATAAGTTAATTGAAAAAAAGATGGCATACTCCATACCTAAGATGGAGTCAGGCTGGTTTATCACTCTCTCCTTGGCTCCTTGGCTCCTTTTTTTTTTTTTTTTTTTCTTATTTCTTTTGCAGTTCATCAGAGGTGATCACTCAGATATAACTTATAGCAAATTGAAATCTTTATTCCAGCCAGCTAGGGCTACATTCAGGTATTTGGGACTGTCTTAGTTAAAGTTTCTATTGCTGTGAAGAGAAACTGTGACCACAACTCTTATTCAGGGACCAGCTTGCAGTTCAGAAGTTTAGTTCATTAGCATCATGGCAGGAAGTATGTTAGATAAGAATTCTATATCTAGATCTACAGGCAGGAGGAAGAGACAGAGATACTGGGACTGGCTTTAGCTTTTGAAACCTCAAAGCTCACCTCCAGTAGCACACTTCCTTCAAGGCCATATCTACTCCAACAAGACCACAGGTCTTAATCCTTTAAAATGCCAACGACTATGAGCCTATGAGGACCATTTTCATTCATATCGCAATAGTGACAAAAGCACAGTGCTAAGTGTTTATAGAATAAATGGATTTTAAAGCAAAGTAGCATCCTTGTATCTCACTTGACCACAAACAAGCAGTTTAACAGAAGCTAAGAAAAGTTAGCTGGGGGTACCTTGACCTCAGATTCCTAGAATACAGTTGGGGCTTTCTACCAAGGTGGTCAAATTCTAGTTAAATCCTAAGTGGCCTTAGTAAGAACACAAAATAGAGAAAGATCTGCTCTATCTTGCTCTATCACCTATTCCCACTAACACAACCAAGTACTCAGACCTTTTAATTCTTTCTTCTGCTTTGCCTGTACTCATTGTCTTCCAACCTTATGAACTGCTGTCTCCATACTTATACTCCATACATAGATCTTTCTCCCTGTCCCTGCCCCTTCTCTCTCTTCCTCCCCTCTTTTCCCCTCCCTCTTACTTGTATTGTCCCAGTTTATCTGTTGCAAGTTGGCTCCAATGTGCAGAAAGCAGAACACTTGGAAATTGTCCTCTAGGCCTTAGAATACAGGACTCAGAAATCTCTGGCTCTTTCATGTTTTCTTAACGTCCTTCAATTGCTCAGAGAATGTCTAATTTATTCTGCTCCTATATTCACAAATCCTTCCTTCTCTAAATAAATATTAACTCAGCTTATCTGCTAAAACAAACCTAAATCAAGTCTCCTAACAAATGAACTTAGACAGAACCAGAATGTTGAGAATATAGGCATTGGAAAAGTAACTTTTTTGAAAATGAAGGTTCAAACCTCTCCTTGCCTTGAAATTTTTCATTCAATTTAGTTCAGCAAAAGTTTTTCAAAACTTCATGTACAGGCAATGGTAGTGTTATATGGGACAGACACTGGAGTTGTGGATAGAAGGCATAACAGTATAACACTATGTTTAAATTCTACATTTACTCTCGAGTAACTGAATATCAGGAAAGTCATTCTGAGGCTAAGATGAAGAGCAAGGGCAAAACACTCTTAGCTATCAACAATAACCATCAATATTCTCAACCTACTCTATCCTCCCTGACACACACAGTTTGCACTAGAGGCTTTGGGGATTTTTCTAAGATAAGACAGAAGAATATTGAGAGGGGTGGCATTTTTATACATGGATTGATCATTCTTAATATGCCTGTCTCAACTCAAAGGAAACCTGCTTTTCTATTATCCGCAATCATGTGGGTTCAGTTGCACAGGAACTCAGCTTCACCATCTTGTTTATCTTGACTCATTCCAGGCTTCACGTTAGTGTACTCTTGGATCCTGCCAGCACAGAGACCTGGAGGAGCAAGCTTTAAGATGTCACTTGATTATTATTGAAAACTAGTCCTTTTGTTTATGCTTTTGAATGGAAATGCCCTTGGAAGTCCCCCTACTTTTCAATTAGGCCACTTGAGTCATGTAGGTTACAAAAATGATAGGTTGACACACCAAGATCTAATGTACTATCCAATATCAACATTTAGGAAGAGAACAAAGCCCATGTCAAGGACAGTGGGGACAGAACTCCAGATTTGTTTTTTTTTTTCCTAAGTCATAACTATGAAAGTCATTATGGTGCTTTGAATGAGAACTTTCTCCCACATAGGCTCATATATTTGCATGCATAGTCCCCATTGGTGAACTGTTTGGAAAGAATTAGGAGCTATGGCCTTGTAGGGGTAGCTGTGGAATAGTTAGATGAAGTATGGCATTGAGTGTGAGACTTTGGATTTCGAAAGCCCACACTCCACAGCCACAACATCTCTCCTCTCTCTCTCTCTCTCTCTCTCTCTCTCTCTCTCTCTTTCTCTCATGCTTGTGGATCAGGATGTGAAACTCAGTTACTTCTCCAGCACTGTGCCTCCCATGATACTAATATATTAATTCTCTGAAACTGTAATCAAGCCCTGAATTAAATTCTTCCTTTAAAAAAGAATTTATTCATTTTATATCCTGATTTAGCCCCCTGCCTTGTCTCCTCCCTGTCTTATCCTGCCTCCCTCTTTTCTCCTATTCCCCTACCCTAGACAACAGACGGTGGAGGCCTCCTCTCCTATCATCTGACTCAAGCCTATCAAGTCTCATCAGGACTGCCTGGCTCCTCTTCCTCTGTGGCCTGGAAAGCCCTCTCTGCCGGGGGAAAGTGATCTTTTTATGAGTTGCCTAGGTCATAGTGTCTCTTTACAGCAAAAGAATAGTAACCATAACAGTCATCTAGAGCACTCTATGAGAAATGGGTGTGTGGAATTTCCTGTGTTAGATTGCATTCCAGGAAATGACACTGACCACATAGATAGATAATGCATCTTCTTGGATAAAGAAATTGAGAAAAAAAAAGCAAGGCCCATTAGAAAAGGATTAAGAAAGGTATTGACTGAAGACAGGAACGGCGGTAGTGGTGGTTTAATCTGGATTGTTGATTTAACTAGAATTAGAATCAGCCCTCTGAGAGTAATTCAGAAAAGACCAACTGAGGAAAGAAGTTTCACCCTAAATATGGGTGGGATTATCCAATAAGTTGGGATCCTGGAGCAAAAGAAGAAAGTAAGCTGAGTTGGGCACCAGTATTCATCTCTCTTTGTTCCTTAACCACAGGCATATAATGTGACACCTAGAGAGGAAAAGAAGTGGGTGGGGATTAGCAGGTCCTATCCCCAATCCTGCATTCTGCAGGCTGACACCAGACACTGCAGTTCACACTAAGCACACTTTATTACAGAATTCAGGAATGGCTCACACATCCAAGAGTAAGTGTGCAGTGTTTACTGTACTTGGCGGGTTTTGGCGGGGGGAAGAGAAACCATAAAGTTGGAGCATAGGTAAGTCGGAGGAGTGATCCTGGAGGAGTTGAGGGAGGTGGGTGAATTTAATCCAAACACATTGTACAAAATTCTCAAAGAATTAATTTAAAATAAAAACTAACAGCGTGGGTTAGTGATAATCTTATTACCCAATAGTATTCCAGAACTTGGGATTCCCCTTGTTTCTCACTGGATAAAACATTCATTTACTTCCTTCACACTCGTGAGATATTGTACCATGCTAATGCTTTAGAACGAATCAGATAGATCCCTAAGTCCTCAATACACTAAATATTAGTGTCATAGCAGCCTCGGCAATACATGCTTCTAAGGGTAAAATCAGAAAATTCTCATGATGCCAGCATTCACTGAGTGCAAGCCAGGAAGAATTGCTGATGGGCTCTAGTAAGAACTCACTGAGAATTGCTGGAAGGGGAAAGAAAGAAAGAAAGAAAGAAAGAAAGAAAGAAAGAAAGAAAGAAAGAAAGAAAGAAAGAAAGAAAGAAAGA
>NW_026596051.1:25323608-25373036 GCF_907164565.1 Psammomys obesus | reverse complement strand
AGAAAGAAAGAAAGAAAGAAAGAAAGAAAGAAAGAAAGAAAGAAAGAGCAAAGATTTAGGAAAATTCCTCTGCAATTTAGACAAAGCCAAAAGCAACTGGAACAGTTATGGAAAAGTCACAAATCCCTTAGAAATTGTCAAGGAAAAAAAGTTTTTTGTTTTTTTTTTTTTTTGTCCTCTGTGGAGACCTTCAAATGCAGCCTCTGTAAAGCATCATTAAACCTGCATGGGCCTAATGAGGTAACTCCACATCATCCACTTATTAAACAAACAAAAAGGTCTGTCTCATTTCCCAGAGAGCTCCCCAACCCACAAACCTTCTCATGAGCTCAAATTAAGTAATTAAATATTCAGACATCTTGTACCAACGTGTATTCAAGTCTTTAATTGACAGAGTTGAGGACAGAGGAAGTAAGAAGGGGGTATACTAATTATTTTTCTCATCAGCAAGTACTCACTAATGCTGTTTTCATAAAAAGCAGATTACACTATTTGCTAAGATCAAATGATATGGTAGGAAAAAAAAGTATATAGGGAAAGAGGCTATAAAGAAAAAGAGAAAATATATAGGTGTCTATTGCTTTTTTCTTTTTGTTATACACCCCTTTTTTTTGAGAGAGGGTCTCGCTAGGTAGCCCTGGCTGCCCTGGATCTTGCTGTATAGGCCAGGGTGTCCTCAAATGAATTAGAGATTCGTTTGCCTCTGCCTTCTGAGTACTGAGATTTAAGGCTTGTGCCACAAGCCCCGTCCCATTATTCAATTTTCAAATATGTTTTCCTGGCAGGCAAATATGTTTTTCAAAAATATCCTCTCAAAAAATATCAGGGATCTGGAAGGAGCTCGAAGAACAAAGAAGGTGATCAAAATATAGTGCATGAAATAATTTTAGATAATTATTTTTTACAAAATTCAGAAGTGGGCAATTAGACAACATATGTATGATCAATTAGATTTCTAGTGTCATAAAACTAATATGTTTGCACCTGACAACCCTGTAGTAAACAAGAAACAAAGTCATAGGCCTTAAATAAGTCACACTTCCTTAAATAAGGTAGTTATTATGTGATATGATATCTGATATGCAGTACCAATCAAAAAAAGTAAGGTAGTTTTTAGCATATGATACACAGTACTAATCCAAAACAAAGTAAAGTAGTTAGTTCTTAATACACAATATGGAATATCAATCAAAACACAACAGCAAGACTGGAGAGATAAAACAACAAGACTGGAGAGAGGGCTCAGAGGTTAAGAGCACTGTCTGCTTTTCCAAAGGTCCTGAGTTCAATTCCCAGCAACCACATGGAGGCTCATAGCACTGTAGAGTGAGATCTAGTGCCTTCTTCTGGTGCACAGGCACACATGCAGGTGGAACATTGCATACATTATAAATAAATAAATCTTTAAAAAAAAACACAAAAAAGTAGTCCTAAACATGCCAAGTCTTATAAAGAAGGGTCAGTTGAATGAAACATGAGATCTTCTAGGTTTCTGAGCTACAGTTTCTGCCCTCCCCTCCTTTGTTCCTTTTTCATGACACAGAGTGTCAACTGGGCTTGAAGTGTCTCTGCTTACACATTGTCTCCTATTGTCCTGTCCACAATTACCATATCCTCCTCTCTATTTTTTTAAAAATTCATGAAACCATAGTGTTCTACAAGTGATAAAACCAAAACCCCTCCATCTTCTTTCTCTACCCACATGGCTCAAATGCTATGGCTTCTTTTCCCCTCTAGTGCCGTAGTTGCTCTCAGTGTCTTTGGCGTCCACATTTGTCTTCCACATCCCAGGGTGTCTTGCTGTGGCTGGAACACGACAACTCTGAATATCCCAAAAAGAATTATCAATGGAAAAAAATGGAAATATGGAAGCTAACTGCTTCATAGAGGTGGCCATTCAAAAAGCTCTCAACTGGAAGAGTTCAGCTCTGTCCAAATGCGTAATCAAAGCCTGACTGGAGTGCTCAATCCCCATCCTGAAAGGCAGGGAGGATGGACATCTGAAGAAGAGGAAAACAGGAAACAACCTGGGAGCCTGCTACAGAGGGCCTCTGAAAGCCAGAAGAAGAAAACAGGAAACAACCTAGGAACCTGCCACAGAGGGCCTCTGAAAGCCTCTGCCCTGCAGACTATCAAAGCAGATGCTGAGCCTGATGGTCAACTGTCGGGCAGAGTGAATGGAGTTTTATGTAAGAAGTGGGAAATGGCAGGAGCTGGAGAGGACAGGAACTCCACAAGGAGAGCAACAGAACAAGATAATTTGAACACAGGGAACTTCCCAGAGACTCATATTCCAACCAAGGACTATTCATGGAGATAACCTAGAACCCCTGCACAGATGTAGCCCATGGCAGTTCAGTGTCCAAGAGGGTTACATATAAATGGGAAGAGGGACTGCCTCTGACACAATCTGATTGGCCTGCTCTTTGATCACCTCCCCCTGAGGGGGGAACAGCCTTACCAGGCCACAGAAAAAGACAATGCAGCCATTCCTGATGTCATCTGATAGACTTAAGATCAGAAAGAAGGAGAGGAAGACCTCTCCTATCAGTGGACTTGGGGAGGGGCATGCATGCAGAAAGCGGAGGAAGGGTGGGATCGGGAGGGGAGGAGGGAGGGGCTTATGGGGGGATACAAAATGAATAAAGTGTTAATAATAATAATAATAATAATAATAATAATAATAATAATACACAGATAGGAAAATGTCATTCTTAGAAGGAATAGCTCAGTGGAGACCGGTATGTTGAAATAAACTCATGGCAACTCAGCCTGGCAGTTGAATGTTCTTCTCTTACCCAACCACACTTTGATGGCAACTTGGACTTGGCCATGTAACGGTGTTTACATTGTGAGAATCAGCTGCCACTATAAAACACAGTGTTAGGGTTGTCCGTGAGAGTCCTTGTTAAACTGATTCTGGTGTAAATGCTCAAAGGTCTAAGGAAAGCCAGTCCTTTATTGTCCTCTCTGGTTTAAGGGTATTTTTAAAGAAAGGGTGTGTGTGTGGGGGGGGGTTCTTTTCTTTCTGGGAATTCTAAGGTGGTGTCATCACACAAGGAGATGTTTCCTAAAGCCATGGTTCTTTCAGCATATCAAAACACCATTACTCTGATGACTAAGGATACTGAGCATTTCTTTAAATGGTTCTCCACCATTCAATATTCCTCTCTTGAGAATTCTCTGCTTAGCTCTGTACTCCATTTTTAATTGGATTATTTTGTTTATTTGTGTCTAATCTCTTGAGTTCTTTATATATTTAGGATATTTAGCCCTCTATTGGATGTAGGCTTGGTAAGGATCATCAGGGAAATGCAAATCAAAACAACTCTCAGGTTCCATCTTACACTGATCAGAATGGCTAAGATTAAAAAAGAAAAAACTAAAGTGACAACACATGCTGGAGAGGATGTAGAGTAAGGAGAACACTCCTCCATTGCTGGTGGGAGTACAAACTTATACAACTACTTTGGAAATCAATCTGGTGCTTTCTCGAAAAATTGGGAATAGCACTACCTCAATAACCAGAGAAACCATTCATGTGCATATACCCAAAATATGCCTCACCATTCAACAAGGATATTTGCTCATCTATGTTCATAGTAGCTTTATTTGTAATAGCCAGATTCTAAAAACAACCTAGATGTACCTCAGCGGAGGAGCAGATACAGAAATTGTGGCACATTTACACAACGGAGTACTACTGAGCTATTAAAAACAGGGAAATCATTAAATTTGCAGGCAAATGGACAGAATGAGAAAAGATCATCCTCAATGTGGAAACCCAGAAACTGAAATACAGGCATGGTATACACCCACTTAGAAGCAGATATTAACTGTATAATATAGGATAACCATCTACAGATCCAAAGAAACTAAACACTAAGGAGGGAGAGGATGCTTAAATCTCATTTAGAATGGCAAACATGATAGATACAAGAAGCAGTGGAAGAGGGGAAACAGCATGGGAGCCTACTATATAGGGCCCTCTGAAAGGCTCCACCTAACAGGTGATTGAAGAAAATGCTGAGACTCACAGCCAAACTTTGGACAGAGAGCAGGGAGTCTTATGAAAGAAGAGTTAGGGGGGAAGGGGCACAGAAGGACATGGAGGGGACAGGATCCACACAAGGAGAGCAAAACGCCAAAAAAATGTTAGCCCAAGGGAACCTACAGAGAATGATGCACCAACCAAGCATCATGTATGGAAAGGACCTAAACCCCCTGCTCAGATATAGCTGATTCGCAGCTCAGTCTTCATGTGGGTTCCCGAGTAAAAGAAGCTGGGGCTGCCTCTGTCATGAACTGGGTTGTCTGCTCTTTGATCACTTGCCTCTTGCAATGCAGCATTGTCAGCCCACAGAGGAAGAGGATTCAGGTAGTCTTGCTGAGACTTGATCAACTATGGGCAGACGGCAGAGGAGAACTTCCCCTGTCAGTGGACTATGGGAAGGGGATGGGGAGAAGAAGGAGGGAGGGTGGGACTGGGAGGAGTTGAGGGAGGGGGCCTCAATCGGAATATATAATGAATAAGTTTTGAAAAAAAATTAAAATTAAAAAAAGATCAGAAAAAAATGCCACCCTTACGCAAGGTTCTGGGCTACAACCTTTAGAGACAAATGCATAGCTTCCAGTCAGCAGGTTTCCTCAATCTTGTGGGACCGTAACAGAAATGAAACCTGATTCTTTGCTTAGATGAAGTAAAGAATGTCATTCAGAACAATCCAGTATGATTAAAAGATTTGTTTAATTTTAATTATACATATCTGGAGGGTTGGGGGGTCTGGACATGTGAATGCTGCTGCCTGTGGAGGCCAGCACTTGATCAACATGCAGTTGGAGGTAACAGAAAGTTGTGAGCCATCTTTTGGTGCTATGAGAACTACTGTTCCTCTGCAAGAGCAGTGCATAACCACTGAGTCTTGCCAGCCCACGTCGTTCATTAAAATAGGGGGAAAAACACTCCTGAAAAGAATAAAGCATTCCAGAGAGCAGAAGTGTGGACTTCTCAAGGAAGTTTACTAATAGACATATTAACATAAGTTTTAATCACTGGTATTAAGTATCACACAAGAAAAGAATAAGGTATATGCAAGTGTGGATATGAAGTTCTTAAGGGTGATTTGCAATTACATTTAGCTATAGTCATGATACCAACTTGTTGACTCTTAACTTGGACATAAAACTATTTTTCCTTCTCTTTCTTTGATAAGTGAGATTTTTAGGGTGGCTCCAGTGGTTCCATGAAGGGGACAATAATATGATAAAATACAAACAGGTACCAGCAGCTTTGTCAAAGGGAATAATTTCCTTGAAATTGCAGATTTATGGCTGAGAAAGGAGAAAGAACTCAAGCAAATGTTGACTTAAGCAAATTATGTTGAAATTCTTTACTCTCATCTGCCTATAGGCCTCAAAGAGATCCTGGGTTAAAAGGCTCCTCTCCTTCCCCTGTCCCATGATGGTACTTGTTTTTCTAACACCAATACTGTATGTTAAAAACAAACCAATCTAATTCTGGGATCACTCTGCTAAAAGGGTATCAATCACGCATGTACTAAATGAACTGGAAATATGTAGTTATTTGAATTAAATGATCATGATAGCATGTGTAACTGAGATAAGCAGCTCAGGGGTTAGACAGGAGGAAAGTGACAAAGAGCTGATTTTTTAGGTGTATTGAGCATTTTTCTTTTGCTTTAAGCTCTATTCCTAACTTCTTTCCCTTACAGACAAAACTTTTCCCAAGGTACTTTTCTTCCTCACAAACTTAGAAGCTTCCCTTACCTAAAGACCCTGCAAGTGGGCTCAGTGGGCTCCACTTTTAGTTAATGAAACTGCCTCTCCCCAGGGTCCCGAATCTTCATTATTGTTTCCTTCTTGTTTGGAAGTCATGTCTCTAAATTTCTTTCCTTGGCTGCCATGGCTGTTCTCAATTGTGATTAGCAGCCAGCAGTTCTGATTTGTCTCTTTGTTTGGTTGGATTTTTTTTTCCCCCAAAGTTCCTAAATGCAATTTCTCAGGTAATCTGGGATGGGTTTCTACTACTGTCCTTAAGATCACTGACTGCTCTTCAAGAGGACCTGAGTTCAATTCCCAGCACCCACATTGCAGGCAGCTCACAACTGTCTGTAATTCCAAGATCTGACACCTTCACACAGATATACATACAGGCAAAATATCAATGCACATAAAAATGAAAACAAATAATAAAAAAAAACTATGTGTAAAACTCTTTCATTGTAACTGATCCTTTTCTTTGAAAACATTGTGTTCTACAGTAGAACCCAGATGAAAATGGAATAAGCTGCCCTGAATTCTGGATCCTGTTTACAAAAGAGATACTATGTGGGAAGAATGACCCCCACAATTTCTCCGCAGGGAATACCTGATGGATCTGAAGATATTTTTAATTTTCACATTTAGAGGGGTAATGTGTCTAGTAGTCAGAAGTTATGGATGTTGATAAATATTCAACGTTGTATAACATCCTGTGTCTTAGAGTTTCAATTGCTGTTACAAAACACCATGACCAAAAGGCAGGTTGGGGAGTAAAGGGTTTATTCAGCTTACATTTCCACCTTGCTGTTCATCAGCAAAGGAAGTCAGGATAGGAAATCAAACAGGACAGGATTGTGGAGGCAATATATGATTCCCAATTCACGATCATGTCACGGAAGGTTGATGGTGCTGGCTTGCCCTACCTGACTTGTTCGGCCTACTTTCTTAGAAACCTAGAACCTACAGCTCAGAATGGTACCACACACAATGGGCTTGGCCCTCTGCATTAATCACTAATTGAGAAAATGTCTTAAAGCTGGATCTCATGGAGATGTTTCCCCAACTGAGGCTACTTTCTCTCTGATGATTCTAACTTGTGTCAAGTTGATTCAAAAACACCCCATTAAAATAAAATATCTGTCCAAAATGTCAACATTTTGTTCAGGAAAAACAATTTTAGATGTTTTCTAGTTAATGAAAATAAGAATTGTTTGTGACTCTGTAGTAGTTACAGAGGTACCTGCTCTAGAGGTAGGTATATAAAATTGTATTTGTCAATCCTATAAATCATACTTGTCTCACTGCCCAGTACCCCAGGTACTCTAGTGTTATACAGTTTCTCACATGTAAGTACTTATCTAAACCCAGGACAAGGAGGGTTCCTACTGGCTCGCCACAGAATCTTCATTGTGATCCACATTTTTTACTAAGTCTACAGCACAGAATGGGCCTAGGCTGTATAAAAAAGATATGTGATCATGAGCTATCAAATCAATGGAGAGAGAGACAGTAAGCAGCATGGATTATTCTTTGGTTCCTGCTTGAGTTTTCTGACTTCTCCCAAAGGCAAATTATGACATCTAATTGTAAGGCAAATAAATATAGTCTTCCCTCCCCAAGCTGATTTTTGTCATACTGTTCATCACAGCAAGGGAAATGAAACTAGAATGCACATGGTGGACGACAGATGATTCAGTGTCTCTATAAGTTTGTAGCTGGAAGTGAGGAGGTCAATGTGTGAAAGGCACCTGTGCTTCTGTTTCTCTGAGTGACTCTGAGTCTTTGCAATGCTTTTTGCCTACAGAATGAGAACTCTAAAATGGCAGAGCGCATAGCAATCTGAACATTAAGTAAGCTGAACAAGTAAAGTATTTAGAAAAATTGAGTGAAATGCTCAAGGTCTCATGGAAGCCAAGGCCAGAGTACAAGTAATGCCTGTCACCTTTTCTTTCGGCTCTGACCCTTTCCAATACACCTTGTGTAATTATTTGACAGATCTGAGGTGGGAATAGTAATCCAATATTATGATGGGCAAGAAGACAGGAAGCAAGAAGGTTCGTTTTATATGGGAGAACTGGGAAACATTGTCAAAATAATAACCTACTTCCTGTGTGTATTCTATCAGTGTTTCATGTACTCAGTTGAAATAGAATGATTTTAGTCGAATATACATTTAATCCATTATCTATAACAGCAACAGTCGATCAAATAGACCAATACAGTGTTGAGAAAATAATTCATGAGGATTTAAACCAACGAGGAAAGGGGTTGAAAGTGAATAACTATCATAGTGCACAGGAGCTATTGCTGTGAGGCAAATCTGCTACATTAGCTAGGACTCAAGAATCCAAGTATCTTGCTATTCTAATGACTCCATACAGCATCCTGGTATTATCATTCCATTTTTTTTTAAACATGAGCAAACTCAACAGCAGAAAAATTGAGTGAAATGCTCAAGGTCACATGGAAGCCAAGCCCAGAACAGAAGTAATGTCTGTCAGTTTCCTGTCTGACTCTGACCCCTTTCAATACACCTTATTTTAAGCAGTCTAGTTGGCAGTGGCTAATGGCTTTGTTATTTTTGAATCATTAATATTTCTTTCTGAGTAATACTCTTGGCAGAATTGCTTGTTTCCCAAAGTGAGAGATATTTCTGCAAGGAGTGCCTTTAAATAGCATTGATTCTAAATCAGAAAAACAGTAACAGCAACAAAACAGTCTACCTAAAAGGACAGTATAAATTTAATCTTAAAATATTATTTAGATTACAATGAAAGAATAACAATATATCATATCAATATCAAGAAATTTGGAAGATAGGAAAGTTGGATAGAACATACGGAATATGAAGTAACAGTTTTATAAAACATGGAAACAAGAATTCAGACTGTTAGCTAGGAGCCCGAATTTCTGCCAGAAAATGCAGTACAACTTGGCATCCTGCCCTGACCTCACAATCCTGAGTCTTGGCTCATACCTCATGCTACAGCCAACTCATTTTCTGCAGACCAATCGATGGTGTTCTAATAGCTGAGTATCCTGCCCCGAATCACTTGCAAACCACTAAGAAACACTTTTCACTATTTATTTTCTGACTTATGACACAGAAGAGGAAGGTTAGTTGATTCTTCCAATGATTGCTCCTAAAATAAAAACTTTCACTACAATCTTTGGAGCCACTGTGAACCAGTGTTCAAGAAGACAGCAATCCTTGCAAACCTATTTGTCCATGAGTTTTGTTTACTCATATTTTAACACCCATGCATATTTATCTCTCTATCTATAGTAAAGATTGTCTAATTTATTACTAATTACTTGAGAGGACTGTGCTCTTAAGATATAGAATATAGAACCCATATAAATTTAGATAATGAAATGCATATAAAGGATTTATTGAAAAGTATGGGATCACTTTTCAAAACACAATAGCTATTATATAATCAAAGTGAATACTTTTGATCATGTCATGGTGATGACAATCTGTTCACTTGTGGGAAGGGTACCTGTCCAGAAGCTTTGAAAAACAAGACTGAGATTCAAAGTTAGCCAGTAAAGACAGTCTTGGTATCATAAGATAGTATGAGCAAAAGAATGGAGAGAATTTGAGTCACAACTTGTAAATTTAAATTTTAGTCTGAAATTGCTGTGCGCTGTATGGTGGGCAGGATTCTCATAATACTGCTACTGTGTAAATCTTCACCACCAGATCTCAGCAATTGGCGGTAGCAAATAAAGAGAAAAAAGTATCTATCAGTACGTCGGGGCACAGGAGCGTCTATACCATTGTCAGTTAGTGCTATCAGGATCCCCACATGTACACATGCTGTCCTCAGACTTACTTAGGCATCAAATACCTTGTTTGAACAAGATAGCAACCATAGAGCAGAAGGTAAACCAAACTTTGCTGACCAATGGTCAGCAAGGTAATGGGAAAGTGTGTGGAGTGACCAGTTTGTCTGTCTGTCTGTCCATCTCTTTCCGTCTCTTTCTTGAACCTCTGTTGTCTTTCATTTAAATGTTTTAAATGAGAAATTCTATTTTTAGACACTAGTCTCTTTGAAAAGTAGTGTAACAATCTGAGGCTTTTTCAGATTCCCAATTCTGATTCAAATGTTGCTTATTGCTAAGGAACAATTATCAGCAAATTATCATTAAAACACTTTCTGAAATTCGATATCTGATAGAAAAGAATTGCATCTCTCCTTTAATGTTAAGCTATCTGCTTAGCCAAACTGTTTCTCTAGTTAGAAAGCCTGTTTGGTTTCAGGCAACTTTTCCTCTTCTTTTCATTTTGAAGAAATATAGAGAAAGAATTTAAAAAGAAAATCATTTAGGAGAGAGGCTATAAGGCTTACTGGCCTTTGAAGTCTGATTATATCCACAGATTCTTACAGGCCATGGTAGACGAGGTTATTTTTAAATTCGGAAAACAACTCAAAGCCTTTTTCTTAACCTACATTTTAAAAATAGAAGTATAAGTTGTGTGTAATAAGATACAGATTTTGAGCACATGAAGAAAGTTTAACAAGTGTAAACAGCCATGCCCTCTCCCTGCCCCTGTAGTGGTATGCAAAATTATCAGCATCCCAGAGACACAGCTGCCCAACCCATTTCCCAGCCAGTGATCTTCCTTTGGATGCCAGCCCTGCCTCGATACCTGCTAATTGCCAGCTTATCATGGCTGTTCTAGAACGTCGTGTAAATGGGCATCCACAGATAATCTTTCTCGGAGGCTTCTTTTCCCCAAATGCAAGGCTTTTTGAAACTTTTCCAAGTTATGGATCTTAGGAGGTAATATATTCCTAAGTATATTACCTTTTATTATTATAAATCTAAAGTCTACCTAGTACCCTTGCTTTAAACACTCTCATACTTAGTCAGAGAATGAGGAACAACAATGGAACATGAACACTATTCATTAGAACCCACTGCCTGTTTCCCATATACTGTAGAATACACTGACAAGGTGTAAGGTTTGTGATGAATGGGTTTCACTTTAACACCATCCCAAAGTGGAAATATCACAACCAAAGTATTGCAAGCTGGAATACACTTAATAAAGCCGAAGCCTCTTCCATCTTCCCATTTCATTTTAAATAATTAAAATTTCTGTTTGATATCCCAATGCTTTGTTTCAAATGTCATTGCTGCTGATTATATTGGAAGGGAACCGGACTTTCAGAACTACTGCTTTAGAAACTTACAAGATCATCATCTTGGGACAGTGGCTGCGAAATCTGCAAATTTCTCTTCACAGGTTTTCAGAGAGAATAAAAGAAACAATCCAGAATTCCATATATACCTTTCAGGAGCATTCCATCTGCCTCCTTGTACCTTCTCCACTTCAAAAAGAGATGTGTCAATTTGGCTGTAAGTAAAATTTGCCCCAGCCATACTGTAGGATACACACTGAGAAAGATTGAGAGATAGTTTTGATAATCCACACTAAGGCACCTCTAGAGTTCTGAGGATTTTCTGCGGTGCAGAAAGCTTCACTGGAGGATGGCAGTCTGGAGGTAGGATCCGTGGATCAGTTGTTTTGGCTCACAAAGCAGAGAGCATTCTGTCAGCTCTGCACACACAGTTTATGCCTGGAGTTATCACACATTCCTTATGTTTCTGATGCTGACTTATCTCTAACGGCCCCAGCTCCAACAGCTGCTGCTTCTTTCTTTTCTAGCATATGAGTTGATGTCTCACAGATTCCATCTAAGCATTCTTAACATTTTATTTTTTTTCCTGGGTAGGTTTTGCTGTTATGATTATTTTCATCCCAACTACTTTCACCCTCTAGGCTTTCATTTCTCTCTCTCTCTCTCTTTTGCTCTAAAATGAAAACCATTTGTAATATCAACTGCCACAAGTAACAAACAGAAACAATCCTTACTCTAACCCCTTTATGAAAATACTGTTTTATGAAATAAAAATATTTCAGAGTTCTGACTTATTAAATATGGGATTTGAGAAAAACTATATAATAATAATAAATTCTATTTACTCATTCAGCTAAGGCCCCTGTTCATCTACCTCTTCCTGCCTCTTCTTATTACTGTGTTTTGGGCAAGTGACTATTGTATTTTGTCCATATCATGATACCCTTCCTGTTTGTACACATTCTTTGACCATGCTGATTTCTAAGTCTTACCAGGATAACAAAACCTACTTTTCTTTCAGCCTCCATAATCCACAGAACCACAGACGGTAGGTATATGATAAGAGAATAGAGGAAACAGATAGATACCATTAATAAAAAGAAACAGGATGGCTCTTGATGGGAAGGCATCTGAACTGGGAGGATTAAGTATGGAGAGAGAGGAGAGCAGGAGTTATGGGAGGAAATACAGGGGAAAGAATATGGTGAAAATTAAGGGACAATTAGGGGGTAATATGGGAATGTAATATAGTAGAAACTTCCTAAAATATGTACATATGTGAAGGCAATCTCAATGACATTGCTAAATAATGAGGGATATAAAGTCCCAGCTGGCTAGCCCTTGTCACCAAATGAGGCTTCCAGTACCAGGACTGGGTTACATGTAATTGAGTGTTGGCCAAAGGTGTCCCATGGGATCCCCAAACAACCTAAGATTCTGTTTCCAAGAATATATAATTCTCTCCACAAATTGACAGCAAAGCCCCATTGCTGAAGACAATACCTGAAGAAAACTCACTGACATGACTGCTGAGCTGGTGCCTGCTTAAAGCCTTCAATCCTATACTCCAGCATCCTTCTGGTTTTCTTACTCAAATTGTTATGGGAGGTTGCTTTGCAGATCCCCAAAATCTCATGTCAATTCTTAATCTTCAAAGTGAAGTATTATGAATTCAGAACAGTTAGGCCAATTAAGAGGCTGTAAAGCCAAGAGGGCTTGGTGACTGTGAATGGATTAATCCATTAGAGTACTGATGAGGTATCTCATAATTGAATCATTATAAAAGCCAGTTTGCATATGTCTTCATAATGTGATGCAACATACTCCTTCACGAACCTACAGAAAAATATGGAAATGCTCATTAACTTTAGTCTTTTGAACATGGACTCTCCAGAGTCCTAACAGTCAGTTACCTGACTTCTGATATATAGTAATATCAACAGTATAAGAACCAGGAACAAAGATATGGCTATTTTAGAGATGGTAAAATAAAATGGACTAAGCGGTTTACCATATTACATGATAAACTATGCAGCTTAGAACATAACTAAGGGAGCAGGGTTGGCTAGGTAGAGATAACATTTGATCTCTAATATGACACAAATCAATAGACTATTTCATGGCAGCCAAATTTATACAAGAGAAGATTTTTCAAATTCCCCCCAATGTGCACAGCTGTATGCACAGCAGGTGTCAAGAAATGTGTGAAGTAACCAAGGAAGTTGTTGGGAGAAAATGATTCTAGAGTCTGTCCTGTACTCCATTAGCGACCAACAAAGGAGACTTTCTCTGATGAATTAGTATGGCCATGGCAAATGGATGACAAGCAATAATGAACCCCAAGGGCCATTGAGGCAGAGGGGATTATCAGTGAAAAAGGAAGTAGCATTGACAAGCAATCTGAAAGAGCAAAGATTAAACTAACAGAATCCAAGCAAAATATAGTAAACATCACATATAAGATGGTATATACTCATTCATATAAACATACAATATAAATTAACCCACTAAAATCTGTACATCTAAACAAACTAAGCAAAAGAGAGGGCCCTAACTAAAATGTTCAATCCCCATCCTGAAAGGCAAAGAGGATGAACATCAGAAGAAAAAGAAAATAGGAAACAACCTCGGAACCTGCTACAGAGGGCCTCTGAAAGCCAGAAGAAAACAGGAAACAACCTTGAAACCTGCCACAGAGGGCCTCTGAAAGCTTCTGCAGTATAGACTGTCAAAGCAGATGCTGAGCCTGATGGCCAACTGATGGGTAGAGTGAATGGAATTTTATGTAAGAAGTGGGAAATAGTAAGAGCTGGAGGGGACAGGAATTCCACAAGGAGAGCAACAGAACAAGAAAATTTGAACACAGGGAACTTCCCAGAAAATCATACTCCAACCAAGGACTATTTGTGGAGATGACCTGGAACCCCTGCACAGGTGTAGCCCATGGCAGTTCAGTGTCCAAGTGGTTTACATAGTAATGGGAAGAGGGACTGCCTCTGACATAATCTGATTGGCCTGCTCGTTGATCACTTCCCCCTGAGGGGGGAGAAGCCTTACCAGGCCACAGTAGAGGACAATGCAGCCACTTTTGATGAGAACTGATAGACTAAGATCAGAAAGAAGAGGAGAACCTCCCCTATCAGTGGACTTGGGGAGTGACATGCATGCAGAAAGGGGAGGGAGGGTGGGATCGGGAGGGGAGGAGGGAGGGGCTTATGGGGGGATACAAAATGAATAAAGTGTAATTAATAAAAAATTTAAAAAAAGATTTTGAAATTTTTATTAGTCAAATTTTAAAAGCAAAAGGGCAAATAGAGGTAATTATTTCACTTATTTAACTTACAAAACCAGATATATTATTATCATAACCAACAATGAATATAAGAAACTATAGTCAATATAATCAACATTCTTCTTTATGTATTAACTCTCAGAAATCCAGGTTCTGCTTTCTTTCAAAGCGTCTTCATTTAGATAAGCTTTTCTGTAATACAGTCCCTCCATCTCACACAGCATCTCAGTTATGGGCAGGGCAATTCAGCCAATCTGTACCACCCAGGAGAGGATGTACCAATGTTGCATTCAGTAGACACTGCAGAAGGATTGATTAGAGATGCTTGGTTTTCCTCACATCCAAATGCAATTACGCTGTGAAAAAGAGGCAGAATGAGTTCATTCACTCTGCTCACATTTCAAATAAATCACTATATAAAGGTAGGTTGTGTTGTCTTTAACTTGGAAGATAAGTGATCAGAATGAAAGAAAACTATTCTATATGCATAGTTTTACATGGCAAAGAAAGTGCTCAGGTGTAGGTACCATAGAGATGTCCTCATGTAAAGATTCACACAGGGTAAAGCATTGGTTTGAGTGAAATATCCAGCAAATCATTCAGTTGAAAATGTATTTTGGAATGCCTGATTCCAAATCCAAATGCTTTTGGTTAGCCTTTCACTGTAGAATGGCAGCAGCCAGATATAGAGTCAAATTTGCTGATGATAAAATGCCCTAGACAAATGCATAGATTTTTTTTATCCTGTTATCAGGAGGGATTCAATAATCACTAACTAAGAAACTGCCTTTGATCTATCTTTACATATATTAAATACAGTTATTGACCCATCAGAAAACTGAGAATGATTCTAAATAAAGATTTTCATTTTCCTAGTTATATCATGATAGTTTGTCTTCCAGAATAAAATGACTGTTAGAGTCAGGGGAAATTGATTTCTTAAATCTGACTCAGATGTTGGATTGGTTTGCTTTATTGTATGAGTCTAACTGGATGTTTCTTTCCTTTCTTTTCCTTTTTATTTTCAGTATCTCCTGTTAGTAAAGAAACAAGATTATACACAATTTATTTATCAAAGTGATGAGGTTTGGGGGGTGGGTAGGGTAAACCACACAGCTGACTTGGAAACAGAATAAATGCTTTTTTATTTACTAAACAATTAAAGTGGAAAAATAGAAAAGAACAAAAATTTGCCCTTGCCAAATTTGTTCTGAATAATTCATTAATTATTCATAAATTAAAAGATACTAATAATGTAAGGACCAGCAATGTTCTGACACATACAGATAGTTTACAAATATCACTAGGTTCCTGAATAACTCTGAGTTACTGAAAGCTGTGACCATCCTTATAGGATTATATGCCTTATATGTGGGGTAAGGTGAATCTTCCTTATTCTTAACAAGTTCTTGAGAAAGGTTGGTGCATTCATCATATTTTTTATTACTCTGATAAAACACCAGGACCAAGGAACCTTAGATAAGAAAGGGTTTACTAAGCTTACATCTCAAGAGGAGAAATAGAGGTGGCAGGCAGCTGGAGCATCAGCCTGAGTGCTCACATCTCAAAACACAGACAGGCAACAGAAAAAGCACATGGAAATAGCATAGGAATTTTGAAACCTCAAAGCCCACCTCCTTGTGACATACTTCCTTCAACAATACAAGATGAAACACTATAAACTCTTAGACAATAACACAGGAAATAATATACATAGTTTTGGGTGTGGCTTTGCCTTTTATATAAGTCCACAAAGACACAATCTAGATTATATTGATAATCTGCATTTCCTCAAAATTAAAATCTGATGTAAAAAAATCCTGTCAAGAGAAGATGACAATTCACAGTCATAAAGAAGTATTTGTACAAATACTTCTAAGACACAAACTAGAAAGAATTACTACACTATATACTCTTACACTCAGTAACTAAAAAATAGTTACCCTGATGAAAAAATTGGAAAATGAAATTAATAGATGTTTCACCAAAGATACATAGATACTAAAAATCATGTGAAAATATGCATCACATTATACGCCATTAAAGAAACCGTCAACACCAGACCCCAATGGGCTTCATAGGAAGCCCATTGGCTGCTCATTTTCCAAGTGGGTTCCCTAGTAAGGGGTACAGAGGCTTTCTCTGACATGAACTCAGTGGCAGGCTCTTTGATCACCTCCCCCTGGGGGTTGCAGCCTTGCCAGGCCACAGAGGAAGATGATGCAGCCAGTCCTGATGAGACCTGATAAGCTAGGGTCAGATAGAAAGGAAAAAGGTCCTCCCCTATCAGGGGACTAGAGAAAGAGCATAGGGGGAGAAAAGGGATTGTGGGTGGGACAGAGAGGAGACAAGGGAGGGGGCTGCAGTGGGGGTACAAAGTGAATAAATTATAATAAATAAATATATAAATAAAATTAAATAAATTTTTTTAAAAAGAAACTGTCAACCCACATAACAGAGATTTTTTTTCCTACACTTAAAATATGACCAAAATCTACCATCATCAAATGTAATTGAGGAACTGACGGAGAAAGAACTCTCTTTCATTGTTCTGGGACTGTGAAATGACACCTTCAACATAGAGGATACACTTGCAGTTTTATCTTCTTATATATGTAAAGCATATCTTTACTTAGCACCTGACTTGATTGGTTTAAGATCTGTGTGCTTATAGCTATACAAAACTTACACAAGGATAAGTGCTCTACTTATAATCACCAGAATTTAGAAGTAATTAAAATGGCTTTGAACACTAAAAAGATAAATATGGTCTATCAAGCCATGGTGTAAATATAAATATTGTATCTATAGCACCATTAGATGCTGAAAGAAAATGAACTATCAAGTCATGAAAAGGCTTAGAAGAAATTTAATGGCACATTATTAGGTGAAACAAGCTAATCTGAGAGTCATTGTCATGGAGTGACTATATAGCCTACAATTTGATGTTATATAAAAGCTAAATTTATGGAGATGTCATAGAGATATGTGATTGTCAGGGGTTGAAAATTATGAGCTTAAAAAAATTAAAAAGAAACCAGAGCAGAGATTTTTTTTTTCAGGCTATGCAATTTCTACATAATAGTCATCTTAGTTAGGGCTTCTATTGATATAATTAAAAAAAAAAAAAAAAAAACATGGTCAAAATCAGTTTGAGGGGAAAAGGACTTCTTTTCATCTTGCAGCTTGTTGTCTATCATGCAGGGACGTCAGGACAGGAACTTGGAGGCAGGAATTAATGCAAAGCCATGGAAGGGCAATGCTTACCATCTTGCTTGTTCTGCCTGTTTTCTTATAACATCCAGGACCTAAGGTCCAGATCTGGCAATGCCCATCATGTGTGAGGTACCACATCAATAACTAATTAAGAAAACACGCTACTGGGTACATTTTCTCAGTTAGAGTCCTCTCTTACCAAATGACTCTAGCCAGTACTAATGTGACATAAAAACAAATATTCTGTGCAATGCTATCATGTTGGATATGTGTCATCGTGCATTTGTCAAAACCCATACAACTTAGGATAGTAAGGGGTGTCCACAAGTGGAAACTGTGGGTTTAGAGTAATACCAATGTTTCAGTGTAGGTTCAATGGCTGCAGTTAATATATCACTGGGGAGGAAGATGTGGAAGGTTGGTAGACTGTGCCTGTTAGAGGAAAGGTATAGGAATATGGCTGTGGAGAGAGGAACATCTCTCTGAAACGTTTTTGTAGATCCAACTCTTGAATTTCAGGGCTCGTTCTCAAATTAAATAGCTAAAACCAAACAGATAAAAGCAATAAGAACCATGCACAAATGTTTCATAGTGACTCAGCTAGTCAATTTGTTCTCAGGAAAACTGAGTGAGTGTCAGGCATAGGACATTTCTTTACAATATCTCCTCCTATGAATTTTTCAAGAAGTTCACAAAATAGACAGGTATCTTGTGGCTCTAAGGACTAGATTCAGAACTTTATGATGATTATGAAGTAATCTGAGTCACAGAATGGGACCATTCACAGAACACACTGGCTTGCGTGGTAACATATGAATATGGAAACATATGCATGAAGATATATACAAGAAGGGTATTATTTCAAAAATTATTTTTTTCTAAATCTTTTGAAACTTTTTTATTCTATTAAAATCTCACTACTAAAACAACGTTTAAATCTACTTTTAAAATTAATTAGAAAATGTCATATAACTCTTTCAGGGACATTCTGCAAATGAGAGCTACTGGTTATTTCTTAAGGGTGCAGCTAAGAATCTGGTTTTGAATCAATTCACCAGCACCTTGAACACCACAGTTTTCTTCAGAACCTGTTAGAGACTGTTTATGTGAGACATTTTTGTTGTTTTATTACAAGACAAAAATCCAATGTATAAGCTGTCAGCTTAAAATAGCGATTTAAATGTGTGAAGATATGCCATGTTATGAAAATAAAATGTGCAAAAATCTTTAAAACTGTTATTTTTTCTCTTTTTCTTTATTGGTAACTGAACTTGATTAATGACCTATTAAATACCACCTTGACACTAGCTTCCTTTACCTTTTAGGTTGTAGGTATCCATCGATACAAGGGAAAAACTCAGCTTAAACTCTACAAAAATCTTACCTGGGATTCCAAGAAACAGACAAGTGTTCATGTGACATTGAAGGAGGAGCTATGAGAAGAGGCCTCACCCCAGTTTTGTTCTTCGCTGAAATAGAAAAGATGCTTATATTGGCTACAGATTCAGGCATATGCCCAAAACTCCTGAGCAAGTACTTTATCATCATCCCGAGCATCCTCTCATGCAAAAACTTGCACTGCTTTGCAAACCAACATTATGATTCAGAGAACTTAAAGAACAAAATGTTATCATTTTAAATGATGAGGTTTTTTTTTTTTTTTTTTTTTTTTTTTTTTTGGCTTGAGTGAGGTGCAATGTGTCTGTTTTTTTTTTATGTTGGTGGATGGACAGGCAATCTTTGCTAAAGAATGTGTAAGATTTGTGTCTTAGAAAATAAATGACTGTCCTTTGGATTCTTAGAAGTGTGGGGATGGGGTCATATTTGGTTGTTTCTCTTCAATAGAGTGGCAAAGAGATAGAAAGCCCAGGACCAAGTCACTACTTTATTTATTATGATGACCTGTGTAATTGTGGTGGTAAAACCAGAATATTGAACCTCACATGGCATTTTTAAATAAGGAATAATAAAATAACCCTCATGGTTGAGTCCTCAGGAATAGATATCCCAGCTCACAAACTATAGATAGTTTGGGAAAGATTGGTATTGGGCAATTGTTATCTCCTTGCATACATCTTAACTGAGTTCAAAGCAGGGCTACTAAAAACAATGACTTTCTTGAACATCTGGTCTACAATATGAGAAAATTTTAAGCTGAGTGCCTGAGGAATGGATCCAGGTATCCATCACCAAGGTATTTATGGATGTTATGATGGAGCTTTGATGACATTCTCTAAAGGTCTGTTAATGTCAAACTGAGCCTAATCAAATTAGGTTTGCCAAGAAGGGGCAGATGGTTTTGATCCTTTTTTCAAGACCCCTTTTAGCCCTTTAGCATCAATGATAGAATTATATTTAAGCTAGCTAGTTTTTCACACACACACACACACACACACACACACACACACACACACACACACGACTTTCTTTTACAAAGTCAAAATGGGCAATTGATTGCTTACCTTCCTCTCAGTAAGGTTTATTTATAGAATAACCACATGACAGCCAGAAATACTTCAGACCAGGAGGGACCCAGCCATCTGTTCTTCTGATATAGGTTTCCAGCATTTTCTCTGGAATACGAGTACTTAACGAAATGTTGCTGCAGTATCATCCAATTTGTGTATTTATAGGAAGAAGAATGTGTGTACATTACATATTTGGACTTGTTTCTTTTGGGGGGGCGAGAAATACAGCTTTTGCCATATGCTTCCCATACACTAATTACCTCCCTGTTTCATACATCCAGTCTTGAATAGTTCACCATTCAGTTCTCAGCAGGTTAAAATTTTCCTTTTGAGTCGAGATACATGTAAACCCATCATTCTAGAACAGAAGTCCTTAGCAGGATGGCAATTAATCAGACAATTACTAACTTCTGAGTGAGTTTCTAAAAAAAAAAAAAAAAAAAGCCTTAGCTTGATCTACTTCCAGAATCCTGAAGAGAAGGCTGTTTCCCATGTAGATCAGGAGGCCCTTCCCCTGCTCCTAGCCCTGTTGCCCTTTATGTAAATAAAGGCCTGCTTCTGATTCTGGGGAAGTTAACTAACTTTACAGTTTACTCTTTATGCCAAGCTGTGCTGAACATGTGCCTGTTGCAGTTCTCACAGCACATCCCTGTATGGCTCCTGATTATAACACTCACTCACAAATCAGAAAACCAGGACTTCCAAGAGTAAAATGCTAGTAAATCCCACAGTCAATTCGGATCCTTTTTTCTTTCTCTCAATGGGATACCATCTTGTTCAGTTGTCCAGTTCTTACAAACTTCATTAGTTC
This sequence comes from Psammomys obesus, assembly GCF_907164565.1. Taxonomy (NCBI): domain Eukaryota; kingdom Metazoa; phylum Chordata; class Mammalia; order Rodentia; family Muridae; genus Psammomys; species Psammomys obesus. The sequence continues at coordinate 25,352,315 of NW_026596051.1, read as the reverse complement.
AGCCAATATTTATGGCTGAATTACTTTCATATATTACTGTACATTGAGAGGATATAAAATGCTACATGAAGGTGGAATCTTCTCTCCCAAAGAACTAGTAATTCTGTAAGGAGACCCACAATGAAGACAGTAACAACGAGTAATACTAACAGTTGCAATATAGGATGATATGTAGAGACAGTGCTTAATGACACTTCAGAGAAGTATAAACTAGGAAAAGAATGAGAACAGGCCTGGTAGGTAAGGCTTGGGAAGAGTATTTTGTGTACAGTGGGTGAGAAGAAGCTTATGACCTTCCAGGCTCACACCCAAGGCTCATGATACTATCAATAAGGTATGCCAGGCGAGGTCACTGTAGGAAGAAACCCCAAGGGAGGCAAACCCTGATATCTGGACAATGGCTGATCAGGGATATAAGTCTATCATTTACTAAGATTCTGGAGTGACCATTGGCAATATAAGAAGTTTTTGGGTATATGTGGTAAGTTTGTAATGTTATTCATACTTTTCAGAATTTAGAACGGCTTCCATGGAGAGTGGGGTTGGTAAAATGGACAAACCAGAATGGCACTAATCCTACAGCATCAGGCAGGGGGAAAAGGATTACTTCTGCCTGGGTATAGAATGTCTGGGCATGAGGCACAGTATGCTTCTCATTTGAGACTCACCTAAAAAGATGACAGTAGTTAAGCAGGAAAGACATGATAAGAGATTGTCTTTGCAGAGATTTAGACATCTCTAAGTACAGAATACTTTTGGATAGCAATGAATGGTCTTTATTTTTCCAAGTTGTCATTAGACCAAAACTTTATCAGCAGACAGGGAAGGGCTGCCTCCATTCACCATTATTTGCTTTCACACCTCAGCCCCTATTGTGGCCACCTTCTCACTCCACTAGGCCCCTTACTGAAGCATGTCTTATAGAGCCCAAATCAAGAGAATCAAAGAACCAGGCCAGAACTAAAGAGTAATGCCAAGAATTTCATCTTGGTAGGTTCCAAGGTCAACATTTGTTTGAGCCTTTCTTCTCAAGGACCGGCTCAAGGAAGATTAGCATGAACTTCACTTGGGGGTAAAATACATTATCTCAATTTCTACTCAAGAACAATAAAATGACACCTGCACTTTATTGTTCAACCAGGGACAAGTCTGGAACAGTGTTGAATAGCAAATACTGATGAGAACTGGAACGTAAACAGATGCTCAAATGAATTTATGTGACTAGAGAGACCATGGACACTAGAGGAGAACTTTCTCCTGCCATATTCCTAATATAAAATAAAAAATATCATTTCTGTTTTCCAAATATTTATCCTTATGCTCATAGGGAAGTGTAGCTCTTACCTCTCATCCAAGAAGCTTTATTTTACAGCAGATAGAGATGACTACTGAGATATACAACTGGTCAAAAATGCAGAGAACAACTGATATGATGATGTACTAACACTGTTTGACACGTGTACATTGAAACCCACACATTAGGCATAGGGAACATTCTAGAAGAGGAAAAAGGATGGGTGTAAGGATAAGAAGATCAGGAGGTATGTTGAGAGATTGTGTCGTCTACATATAACAGGGAAACTATGCACATAAAATTTCAATGACATGGCTGTCTAAGTACGAACTGCATAATGCCAGTCGACATGTCATCATGCATAATGGGAGTTTCAATGTAAATGAAGAGTTACGGGCAATCTGTTATGGGCAAACTGATTACAGACAATCAGTTACTGAGAGACGGGCAAATCAGTTTTTTTAGGAATGAGCTCCTTGATACATTACCCAATCCCAACCAATCCCAAGTGGTCAGCCCTAAGTACATCTAACAACACCCAATGTAATCACTAGTTTTTCTTATTGTTGTTTGTTTGTTTTTATGTGTCTGTGTGTGTGGTGTAACAATTATAATTTTTTTAAATAGCCATGAATTTGAAAGGGAGTTAGGGGGAGCATAGAAAGAGTTGGAAGGTGAGAAGGAGGATTAACAATAATGTAAATACGGTATGCACTTATGAAACTCTCAAAAAATAAGTTAAAGAGAAGAAAATATAAGATTACTTTCTAATATCACCAGAAGAACTTAAAGTACACTTAAAACAATGCATAGAGAAAATAAATACAAAGCAGGATGTCTAGATTATCTCAAGTGTTTCTGGAGTCTTAGTTTTGTTTCTTGTTGCTGTGATATAGACTTTGATAAAAACAACGTAAGGGGACAAAAGGATTCTTTGGCTCAGAATTCTAGAATTACGTGCTATCATTTGGGCAAAGATGAGGTGGCAGGAACTGAAAGCAGATGGTCACATCATATTAACACTAAAGGGTACAGAGCACTGATTTGATACATGCCTGCTAGTGTTCAGCTCATTCCCTTTCTCTTTTAGTGCAGAATCTATCACATGAAATGGTGATGTCGACACAAGGTGGGTCAGCCACAAAACCCCTCACAAGCATGACCTCATCTAGACATTCATACTCCATTCCCATAATAAGGCCTTTTCCCAGGTGTTTCTACATTGCGTCAAGTTGACAATTAAAAGTAAACATCACATCCTCTATACCTTTGTCATAACATGAGCCATCGTTTAGCGCACCATGTCAGTTCTTAATTTTAATACCAGAGTCTGTGAGTTGTGAGTAAAATATCAAACTGAGGTGCCTCAATAAAGCACTAGGAAGGAAGAGAATAGGGAAGAAAAAAATGTCCTTCAAACACTCAATTACCACTCAGTTGTATGTAAAATGTCTTTGAAGCTCACACAAGATCTTTACTCCAGTGCCGGATAGCATGTCATTGTCTTAAATCTTTAGAAGAAAAAAATTCAATTAACACCACAGAGCTGGTAATTCTACACTATATTTTGCAACCAGGAGAATGGCAGAGAAAGAACAATTTCAGTTGATAGCTACATCAACCGCAGTTCAGTTGATTAAAAATTTAACAGTTTTTCTGATGAATGTCCTAGCTTGGATTTGGAAAACACTGACGAATTTAATTTTCCACTGACTAAATAATCATTTTATAAGCCATGTATAATTCATGTAATGGCAATGTTATGGGCTTGTTAAAAAAATGACTGCTACTAAACAGTTAACATTCTAGCTAGCAGAGGCTTGTAAAAGACCGTTACAGGAATTAGTTGGTGCCCCTTAACTTAAAATGAGGTTTTGCCTTCTAAATCTTTTAAAGAAAATAAGTATGGCTTATTAGTATAAATAACACAACACACCAGTTCCCAATGCCTGCAAAAACAAACAAACAAAATGTGTGATGGTAAAAGAATTTTTTTACACTAAGTGTTTTTGTCATCTCTACAATATCACAGAAGATATTATATTTCTCAAATCAAAGTCCCAAAGCTGGACAAAGGACACAGTGAAACAACCTAACAGGATGGTTAAGGAAATGAGTGATGCGCTGTTTTTACATTCACCTGGAGTGGCTGCATTCACTATTAAGGCCTGATGCTATAGTCCCACACCAGTCTTTCTACTTTGTCTTACTTTGAGATTTTATTAAATGATTCTGTCTATGAAACTCATACAGAAAAGCCATTTAATAACAAAGGACAGTGCATAGACTGGATCTAGGCCCTCTACGCAGATGTAGCAGATGGACAGATCAGGGTTAACGTGGCTTCCCTTACCACGGGCTAACTGTGACATGGACACTGTTGCCTGCTTTTTAATCACTCCCCTTCCCCTGCCTGGCCAGGCCTCAGGGGAAGAAGACAACTTCAGTGTTGATGTGACTTGATGAACTGGGGTGGGGTGTGAGTTCCCCTTTTCTGAGAAATATGTAAGGAGGGATGGTGGAAGAGGAAGGGAGGGAAGGTAGGACCAGGAAGAGAAAAGGGAGCTAAGATTGAGTTGTGAAGTGAATAAATAAGTTATTCATTCATAAAACTGCATTCAGATTATACCATCAATCTGAATGTTTGACCTCTGTTAACCTGGGCTGATTATAATATATGAGCACGTAGTCAGGTACTACATTACAATATTTTGGCATATTCACTGGTGACCGTTACAATTTTAATGGAGACAAAATAATTGCCAGCACTGTCACAGCAGCACTAAGGCAGAGTAACGTTTTGTTACTCTGTGGTGATCGTCTTATAAAAATCCCCACTGTACTGCAATTGTAGAAAATTATAGCATATATTATCACTATGTAATACTTAAGTTGGCATTCACAGTATAAGACTATGTTACTATTTTATTTATTCTTACTATTCCAAACTTGTTTTATAAACTTTGCTCACTAAGAGGAAAGCATTTCAAGTAAAACAGTATGTTATGTAATGGGGGCTGTCTTGTGCTTGTTCAGTTTAGTCTGTAACTTTATTAAATGACAAGGTCATGTTGAACGAGTGACTTGTCACACCACAGAAGTTTCGGGGATCTCGTTCCACTTACAGGAGTGTTGGAACCGTCATGTAGAACTACAGAAAATAAAATTTCTTAGGAAACATACTTATACAGATACTATTTGGTCTGGCAGTACCCAAGTATGGTGGTTTGAATAAGAATGGTCCCCAAAGGCTCCTGCATTTGAATGTGATGTCACCAGAAAGTGGCACTACTTGACAGGGATGAGGAAGCTTGGCCTTGTTGGAGTAAAGATGGCCGGGTTGGAGGAAGTATATTACTGGGAATGGGCTCTTGGTGCCGTTGGATCCAGTGTGCCTCCCTGCTCCCCACAATGAAGATAATGGGGTAAACGTCTGAACTGTAAACATATCCCAGTTAAATTCTCTTATAAGAATTTTCATGATCATGAGGTGTCCTCACAGCCAGAGAACACTAAGACACCAGGATTCAGCATATTTTACGCATTGTTGACAGGGGTCACTGTAGTGGTTAATCTTAACATCAACTTGATTGGCCTGAACAATCACTAAGAGATTAGTAACACATGACTTTGAGAATATCTATAAGGGCATTTTCAAAATGATTAGTCATGGGGAACCCCCATAGTTTCAATCATGATAAAATCATAATGATGAATGATTAAACCGATGAGGGATGAAACATTTGAATAAACTATTCAGAGGTGCTGAGACTGTGAAAGTTTGATATCAGTTGGAGAAAATGGGTCACTGGGGCATATCTTTGAAGGGACTATATCATTCCTGGCGCCCTTGGTATTTCCCTACATTTTAGTCACCACAAATGAGCAAGTTTGTTCTATCAGATTTCTTTTTTTAATTAAATTTTTATTTTTTCATATTAATTGCAGTTTATTCATTTTTTATCTTAGTTGTAGCCTCCTCCCTCATTCCTTCCCAATCCTACCCTTCCTCCTTCATCTCCTCCCATGCTCCTCTATAAATCCACTAATAGGGGAGGTCCTCCTCCCCTTCTATCTGACCCTAACCTATCAGGTCTCATCAGGATTAGCTGCATTGTCTTCCTCTTTAGCCTGGTAAGGCTGCTCCCCTCTCAGGGGGGAGATGATCAAAGAGTCAGCCACTGAGTTCATGTCAAAATCAGTCCCTGTTCCCCTTACTAGTATAACCTTCTGCCTCACCACAATACAGAAGCAATAGAAACAACCAACATTGGGGTGAAGGTACAGAAATTATAAACCAATATAAATCTTTCTTCCTTTTAAGTCAGGTATTTTTAAATTTTGTATTTTTCAAAAATCAGCTATCTTTTCACAGAAAAAAAAAAGTTGATCAGTATGACAATAGATTGTGAAACACCAAAACCCTGGGTATAATTTTTTGTTGTCTTTGTTTGCACTTTGACCACTCCAGGACATGATGCATACAGACCCCAGCATTTAATGTTACTTTTACAGGAATAGCTATGCCATGATGGATGGGTCAGTTTTGGATTGCACACCTGTGTATGTTCAGAGCTGAAATTTTTAAGAAATATTTCCCCACTAGTTCACAGAGCTTCAAGTAAAAGCAAAATTTTCTTCTCCTTTTCTTTCCCAGTGGACATGGAAAATACCTCAAAATAACAGACAGTTTGGCTCTGCCTGCTTCTCCAGTGAAACATCCACTTCCCTGGCCTGTATAATCCATTCTTTCTATCCTATTATAAAGTTCACATTAAAGCTTGTTTGCATGTACTTCATCACATCACTCAGTTTCTCAAAGTCTTTGAGTCATCAATGACAACAACAAAAAATGCTTGGTGACATAAACTTTCTCTCTCTTGTTCCCAGGATTCTCCCCAAAACAAAGCTGTTCTAAATAACCCATTCTACAAAACAGCAGTATGATTTCTAAAGTACAGAATTAGAATATTAATAGTGGTGATGTTCGGTAGACCTCAATAGACCATTTTCCCTAATGAGTTGTATTCATACATGACAGAGCACATCACAAAGGTATCAAGTCATGAGGTTTAGAGATTTTTATATTCAACCACTCCAGACATTACTGAAGAGAGAATACACCTGGAAGAGATTCCAGAGCTCCAGCTCAGAAAGTTTCGGGCATTTAAAATCAAATAATCATGTCCATGTCGATCTTTATTTTTGCCCACTGTTTTACTTGACTGATGTTAAATTCTAGGTTTTAAGGAATTATGTCAAGTGCAGAGTCAGGTATGCCTAAAGCTAATGGGAAATTCCCTTCTCTTACAGAGAAGGAACTGAACACGAAGAAAGTGGAACAGTGAAGAAACAATGGCATTGTGTGACAAATTCTAGCTCACTTCTGAGTCACAATGATGCTTTTAAAATGTATTTATTAATATATTTATAATTAAAGTAAAATTATATCACTTTCTCTGCATCACTTTTCTCTCTCCCATTCATCCATCGCCTGCCCTCTGTCCTCCCCTGTAGCCTTCGACTGTCAAGTGGATAGCATTTTTTTCATTATTATTGGTACATACAGATACATTGTGTGTGTGTGTGTGTGTGTGTGCACATGTGTGCTTCTGCATATACACACATATATATGCACAAGTATATAAATAGAACCTGTTGAATCTGTTCGGCTGTGGATACATATGGTTTCAATGCTGACCACCTATAAGAGGGCTTACTCCTGGGAAAGGCTAATTCTCACTTTACTCTGAAGTTATCTTTTCATGGTCATGAATTGTCTAGGGGTGGGCCAAAAAAAAAAACTTTCCTCCCTTCCGCATTAACATGCCCATTGATATTGCCATTGTTCTGTGCAGCCTTGTTTGTGCAGCCCTTTCTAAGAGAGACTATTTCACAGCAAACTTCTGGTATTCTGGCTCTTATGATCTTCCACCACCTCTTCTGTGATATTTCCTGAGACACACATGCAGGAGTTCTGATGTGCATACCTCTTTTGGGGATGGGTTCCTCATGATCTGTTGTTGCTCTCTACATTGTGTCCACCTGTATTTTTCTGTGATGGTCTCCATTTGCTGAAGATTGAGACTTCTTTGATGAGGGATGATGGTTATACTTATCTGTAGATGTAAGGATAAGATTTAGAATGCAGTAAGGAATCATGCTTTTCTAACAAAGTGGTGATAGTAGATTCCTTTCTAAGGTTCATGACCTCACTAGCTCTAGGAAGTTGCTTGGGTTTTCAGTAGCAGCCATGATTTTTGTTGATTGGGACTTAAGTCCAATTGGACAGCTTTTGATTTCCACATACACATGAGTGCCACTTACTGCACCTTATGAACATCTTATCATACTGGTCTTTGTCATTGTTCATAGATGTTGCAGCTGGGTCTGTCTGTTTAGTTGCGTTCCTCCCTTGGCAATTTGCATAGGATTTTCTGATAACAAAGAAGCTAGACTGCAAAAGGAGGCCTTAAGATCATATCCAGATCAGATCCTCTGAGTTCTCTATTCTAACTAAATCTTCAATAAGGGCCCACCCTCAGTTCTTACGATGCAACCAAGGGCCACATTGGTAGTCTACATTATTTGGGGAGTCTTTTAAACAACCATGACAAACCATGGGAAGGCAAGATATTTGTGGCTAGAACTACAGTTGTATGAGGGCTGGACCAAAAAAAAAATTTCTCCCTTCCATGTTAACATGTATAGATACACATATGTACGGATATATTAACATTGTAAGTAATTTTATGTGACTATAAAATAATAGAATTCCTGCAGCTTCATCAGACAACCTTAGTATTTTTTATCCCTTGTCCTTCCTTATTTGCCTATGTTGACTTCCCTTCTCACTAGTGTGATCCACCTCTTCATTTTTCCAAATGCCATTTCATATCACCTGTATCTTGCTAGTCTTCACTACATCCCTATCCACATTCTCTTTATACTTTCCTTCTTTCTACAGTTACCCCATGTTATATTCATGTCTGAAGATTTGGAGCATGGAACTAAAGACGAGAGAGAACAGGCAGCATTTGTCTGTCTGGGTCTGGGTTACTTCATATAACACAATTTTTAGGTCCATACATTTACTACAAATTTTGTTATTTAATTTTTTTCTCTTTACAGCTGAAGAGTATTCCACCATTATGTATATGTACCACATTTTCATTATCCATTCATCTACCGAAGGACACGTACATTATTTACATTTCCTAGGTATTATAAATAGGGCAGCAATGAACATATATGAGCAAATATCTTTTTTTCTGTGTAATCAGATTTTTATTTTAAGACAATTTTATAGGGTTAAATGGGGCTACTCTCATGAAAAGAACAGATTTCTCCTTTAACAATATTGTTGGTTTGGTATACAAGTTCAATTAAAAATGCTATACCATAGGGTAGAAGGATAAAAGCTTTCTAACTGAAAGTTAGCTATAAAACAATTATTTATTCTTTGTACTAACACATTATTAGTAAATCTTTTGAGGTACTTGGCTACTTCACTATTTTTTAATTCTTTATTAATTACACTTTATTCACTTTGTATCCCCCCTGTGGTTCCTTCCCGCCTTCCGTCCCAATCCCTCTCTTCCTCCACCCTCTGCATGCATGTCCCTCCCCAATTCCACTGATAGGGGAAGTCTTCTTTTCCTTCCTTCTGATCCTAGTCAATTAGGTCTCATCAGGAGTGGCTGAATTGTCTTCTTTTGTGGCCTGGTAATGTTGCCTCCCCCTCAGGGGGAGGTAATTAAAGAGCAGCCAATAAGTTCATGTCAAAGTCAGTCCCTGTTCCTATTACAATGGAACCCACTTGGATACTGAACTGCCATGGGCTACATCTGTGCAGTGGTCTTAATGAGCAAATATCTTAAGAGTAAGACATTGGGTTTTTGGAGCATAAGGAGTGGTATGCCTGGCTCATATGATAGATTTAATTTTAGTTGTTGGAAGATTCTCCACACTGATTTCTAGAATCAGTGCATAATTTGCACTCCCCTTCAACAGTGAATCGGGCTGCCCCTTTCCCCAAAAACTTGCCAGCATTCAGTTATTTTGTCGCATTTAGCCATTCATATGATCTTCTTAATAGATCAGAATCATCTCAAAATCATACTTTAATACATACATCTATACATATATGAATGAGAGAAATCCAGACCCCAAAATTCCACCAAAAAAAAAACAAACAAAAAAAAAAAAAAAAAAACCCCAACCTTCTAGAAAGAACCAATAGTTCCAGCAAATGGCAGGGCAAATATCAACCTACAAAATAAGTAGCCCCTTTATACACCACCCCCAAACACACTAAGAAAGAACTCATGAGCAAGGCATGCTCCCATTCAGAATAGCATCAAAGACCATGAAATACCTTAAAATAAACCTAATCAAGGAGGTAAAAGACTTCAACAAAAAAAATTTCAACTCTTTGAAGATATTGAGAAAAACACTAGATTAATGGAATTACAGCCCTTGTTTATAGAACTAACACTGTGAAGATGCCCATCCTAGCAAGGCAATTTATGAACTTAATATAACCCCAATAAAAATATCCATGGAATTCTTCACAGATATATATTCAAAAAATTAAATCCTAAAATTCCTATGGAACCAGAAAAGAACCCTGGATAGCCAATGTATTTCTGGGCAAAAAGAATAGTTCTGAAGCAATTGCTATTTCAGACTCTGAGATATATTATATAGCTATAGTAATAAAAAAATGAGTTGGTACTGGCACAAAAACAGCTGTGTAGACCAACGGAAGAAATTGGAAGAGAAAAATATGGATACACCTAAGTCTAATCATCTGATACTTAACAAAGAGGACAAATAATATACACTTAATAAAAGACAGCTTCTTCAACAAATGATTCTGAGAAAACTGGAATTCTAAATGCAGAAGAATAAGATTAGAGCCATATTTATGACCTTGAACAAAGGATAAATGCAAGATATCAAAGACCTCAATCCGGAATCTGAAATTTTAATCCCACTAGAAGAAAACATAGGCAATATGCATACAATAGAAGTGTAGGAAAAAAATCTAAATAGGACTCTATTTGTCCAGGAATTAAGGACAATAACTGACAATTTAAACTTCACAGAACTAAAAACTTTCCAAACAACCAAGAAAAGAATTAATTGAGTAAAAAAGAACCCCACAAAATGGGCAAGAATCTTTGCTAGCTATGTGTCACACAGAGGTTTAATATTCAGAATATACAATGGACTCAAAGAGCCAAGAAAACAAATAATCCAAATAAACAATGGGCAAGGGATCTCAATAGAGAGTTTTCAATATAAGAAATGAAAAATGACTAAGAACTTTCTCTAGGGAGATGCAAATAAAAAACAACACTGAAATTTCAATTCACTCAACTGAGGTGAATCTACACAGAAAAACAATGAAATAAAACAGAAAACGAATAAAACATCAGCTGGGTGCAGTGGTGAACATCTGTAATCTCACCACCCGGGGAGACAGAGGCATGCAGATCTCTGTGAGTTTGTGGTCAGCCTAGTCTATAAAGCGAGTCCAGGACAGCCAAGGCTTTACTTAGAAACTCTGTCTAAGAGAGAGAGAGAGAGAGAGAGAAAGAGAGAGAGAGAGAGAATAACACATCACAAAACAGAAGGAGGGTGTTTTTTGCCTCATTGTTTCAGCATCTAAAAAGTGATTATTTAGGGCTGGAGCAATGGCTCAGCAGTTAATAGCACTGACTGATCTCCAGAGGACCTAGTTTCAATTCCCAGCATCCATATGGCAGCTCACAACTGTCCCTAACTCCAGGAGCAACACCCTCACACAGACATACATGCAACAAAACACCAATGCACATAAAATTAAAAAAATAAATAATTTAAAAAATAGTTATTTATGTTGTATGAATACCATTAGATGAAGTAACAGGGAGCACCTATTGGCACTCATGGCTACCTGACTTGATGGACCAAAGACAAAGAATGGATTACCAGAAAACTGTGTGAACATCTGAGCTTGAGGAAGACCCGGAAGATTGTAGGGTTGATTTATTTTTAAGGGGAAGGAGGTTGTTTGTTCTGCTTGTTTGGTATCTATTGGCATAAAAGCCTTTGGAGTTAAAATAAAACCTGCATGTTTGTCTTTGTGTCTAGACTTCTCTTTCATACTCAGAAAATGGTGTGAGTTCCAATTTAGTTGGGCTTATAAAACTGATAAAATCAGATGCTTCGAGTGTGTGCTAATTACCAACTAGCTTAGAAGATCTTTATTTTTTATTTCTTTTCCTGGGGTATAAAGAAAATGGATTTTGGAAATTCATGCTATATTGTGCTGTGAAACTCACTGATTCACTTGGATTTCTATCCATCACAGCTATGTTTTGAGAGGATGCGACTTTGTAATTATGTCCTTTATTCTCTCCTTTTCTTTCTGTACTGTTCATTCTTACTGTGTGTGTTCAGGTATTTTGCCAAGGCTTAGGAAGAAGAATGAGTAAAATATAAAGTTCAAGGACCTCTCAGTCTGGGGGTGGAGGTGGCATAATGGATATTTTCAAAAGCAATGTGATAGCATAAGTGTGGCAATCTAGATGGGAAGGGGAAACAGGGAATCTTTCCTCTTTCGCCTTCAAGAAAGGCTTCCAGAAGAAACATCTTTTAGCCGGACATTAGAAGACAAATGATGGTGCATGTACAAAGCCTGGACAATAGTATCTTCTTTATCAAAAATAGATATTTTGCAGACAGTGTATTCTGATGCCAGTTTCCCCTCCTGCAACTTCTTGATCCTTACCATCTCCTTAATCCACACTTTTTCTTTCTCTTTCATATGAACAGACACACACAAACATACACACACACACACCACACACCACCTTACCATCACCATCAGAACCAATAACAATAATAAGAAAACAAAAAAAAGTGAGGAGAAAGCATAAGAAACATACAGAAGTAGAGAGAGACAAATTTACACAGAGACATTCAATTAAAAGACAGCATTGGTAGGCATAATATATAAGCAAAGGACCTGTAAGGTTAAAACAAAATGCCCAGACAAATTTTAGTAGGTTTATCCTATACTATATGTCTAATATCCACTTATGAGTGAGTATATACCCTGTTTGTCTTTCTGCTTTTCAGATAGCTCGCTCAGGATGACCTTTTCTAGTTCCCACCATTTACCTGCAAATTTCATGATTTCCTTGTTTTTTTTATTGAGGAGTAATATTCCACTGTGTAGATGTACTGCAATTTCTGTATCCATTCCTCAGTTGAAGAGCCTCTGGGTTGTTTTCAGCTTCTGGCTGTTACAAATAAAGCTGCAGCAAATGTGGTTGACAAGAAGGAGAAAACAGGGAACAGGACAGGAGCCTACCACAGAGGGCCTCTGAAAGGCTCTACCCTGCAGGGTATCAAAGCAAATGCAGAGACTTATGGCCAACCTTTGTGCAGAGTGCAGGGAATCTTATGAAAGAAGTGGGAAATAGTAAAACCTGGAGAGAACAGGAGCTCCACAAGGAGAGCAGCAGAACCAAAAAATCAGGGTACAGGGATCTTTCCTGAGACTGATACTCCAACCAAGGACCATTTGTGGAGATAACCTAGAACCCCTGCACAGATGTAGTCCGTGGCAGTTCAGTGTCCAAGTGGGCTACATAGTAATGCGAACAGGGACTATCTTAGACATAAACTGATTGGCCTGCTCTTTGATCACCTCACCCTGAGGGGGTAGCAGCCTTACCAGGCCACAGAGGAAGACAAAGCAGCCATTCCTGATGAGATATGATAGACTAGGATCAGAAGGAAGGAGAGGAAGGCCTCCCCTATCAGTGGACTTGGGGAGGGACATTTGTGGAGAAGGGGGATGGAAGGTGGGGTTGGGCAGGAAGGAAGGAGGAAACTAGAGGGGGGATACAAAGTGAATAAAGTATAATTAATAAAAATTAAAATAAAAGCATTTTGTCTGGGACAAAATACTCCAAATATGCTATTGACTTTATTTTGTGTTGCCCATCTATTGCTGAGTATGAGACTTCCCCTTCAGCATGGTTTGTATACCCAAGGAGACTCCCTTAAAGAAAACTAAGGGTTTTTTTGGGGGGGGAGCAGTTGCCAACTCGAGATGGGGCATGTGGCCACTTGTCTCGGTACTGCAACTCCATCTGGTTCACACCAGCGCAGACCATGTGCATGCTGCCATAGCTTCTGTGAATTCACATGTGCATCACCCCATGGTGTCTGGAAGACCTTGTTTCTTTGGTGTCGTACATCTTCTCTGGCTCTATCTTTCTGCTTCCTCTTCTCCAATGTTCCCTGAATCCCTGTGGAAAGAGATTTGATGGTGACCAAGTCTTACAGGGTCTATCACTCTCTGCACATTGTCAGCTGTGGGTTTCTGTATTTGTTTCTATCTTCTGCAGGAGGAAGCGATGGTATCTTGAGAAGAGCATGAATACTTGCTGAAACTCCTCTCATGCTGCACATTAGAGCATCTGTCATTGTTCCCTAAGAACAAAAGGATAAGCTCAGAGCTGATCCCTGTCTTGGAGTCCATACCATAGACAGATGACATTCAAATGTGCACATGTAATGCAGAAAAAGCAGTGAAATTCTAGAAGAGTGAATGGGTTACCATGGGAACAAAAGGATAGCGAGATGCTAACACATCCTGGAAAAGAAAGAGAAAGTTTTATACAGGTTGACCATGAGCTATGAAGGATAAGGTGAAAAAATGTAGGCAGGGTATGAGGGATCATGCAGAACACCACAAAACATCAGCTTTGGACACAGGAAAGCTCTTGGTTTCATAAGTGTATCTCACAATTAGTGAGAATTTAACAATGAAATCAAGCAAGAGTCTTTGTAAGTGTCGGAACCTATACACCAGCATGAGCCGCATAGCGATGAGTCTCCATGCTCATAGAAAATTGTGCATAAAGTTGATCACTGCAGATTTCATCTGCCAAAGTCCTTTGTCAAAACACACATGAAGGTCATCTGATGTAGATAGCAGGTGTTATTGGTCTACAGAACAAAATTCTGCTGCTGGAAAATCTTCAGCCAAACACCTTATTGCTACCAAAATCTGTCTAGGTAAACTGTGTTGTGATAAACAATACAGAAACATAAACAGAAGCCAAAGAAACCATAGAGATTTTTAAAGCAACCAAGAGATTAAGATCTCAACTAAATTTACTCCTGTCAAGCAATACGATTGTCTAAAACCAGGGGATTAAATGACACCCCAACTCTCTGATTTATTCTTGATAATTGAAAAATACTTCAGACATCTCTGAAATTTTGCATTTTTTGTCAAACAGTGCTGAAAGCGGAATGCAAGATAAACAAAAATTGTCTGGAAATTAGGAACATAAAACCTTTTATGTTTCAGAACTAAAGGCTATAAAAGCAAAATATTTATCTGTAACTGTTCCAGTGGGTGGTAATGAGATATTTTTAGGAGAACAAAAGCTTCTATGGCATATGCGCTCTGCCTTGTTTAGATCAGGTTCAATTACAATGTAATGACGAACCAACTGCAGGTTTTATGGTTAAACAAAACTCCATCTTGTTTATGTACATGTTTTATTATGCTGCAGAATGTCTGCTTCTTAACATTAAATATGGACTGTGTTCTCAGCTGCCATAGATTCAGAAAAACAAGGTCATTTTTAAGGAGTCTAGTATATCAGCTAAAGTAAATTTGGAAAGCCAAGATTTGAGAAGGGGTTCCTAGAAGAGATTTTAGCCCATCATGGGATGTACTCAGTAGCTAAGCCACATGGCTTTTGCCCAAGCCTCAGTTTCCTCCTGGTACAGTATGGCATAGCATAACCAGGTCTTACGTTCTTCTTAGCATATATAGATATAGACAAAGAGAGAGAGAGATGAATGTCTCTGCAGATCAGGCCTTGTTTTAGTTACAGTTTTATTCCTGCGAATCAATGTCATGCCATGCTCTTTGCATCTATGGGGCCATTTTTGTTCAAACCACCACAGGCCTACACCAACTCCTTTGTCAGTCCTGAGGACAAGCATCAGCCTGAGCCATGCCCTCTGCAGCACTTCAGGTACTGAACAGAAGGTGACAAGGATGGTTTTGTTATTGAGGGGAGTGAATGATGGTCATCACATTGTATTGAACAATCAAATATGTCTGCAGCAAGGGCCAGCACTTAGTATGGACTGCATAGTTTATTATTTTTTCATCGCAAAAGATCTACAATAGAGTCATTATCATAGGCTCTTTTTTAATATGGGGAAAAAGGAGAATTGACCATTCAGAATTCTTTGCTAAGGTCACTCTAGTGGTTTATGTGGAGTCAGTATTAGGAGAACCTGCTAAGCCACATAGCTTGTATATGGCCACTGAAGTAATATTTTAGTTTTTTACCACTGAATCACAACTGAAAGTTTTACTTATGTTATCTTATTTTTATCAAAGTAGTTGAAGTACAATATTTAAAAAATATTAACTATTATGGCATTAGTTGATCTTTTTGAGACTGGGTCTCATATATCCCAAGCTAGCCCTGACTTTACCATATACCTGAAGATGACCTTCAACCTCAAATCTTTCTGTTTCTACCTCTTCAATGTTGGGATTACATTTAAACATTTCATATGTTGAATTTCTACATATTAATTTAAGAATTAAAAATTTTTAAATGCACTATTATAAAACATTTATAAAATATTTGCTAGAGCATAAACTTCTACAATTATTATCAGTGGACAAAGAAGTGCCAATCTTTTTAGTTTACATTTTCAATGGTTTTAATTTTTTTACAAAATAGGTCATTTATTCCTTCTAATTAGAACTTTCCCAAAGCACTGAAGTTAGTATTGCCTTATTGAAATATAAATTGACAGCCCACATACTCCTAAGATGATAATGAATATCATCATACCCAGGTTCACTTACAAACATTTCCTAGGACTTTGCCAGTGTGCCAGCCTGGTGCAAGCCTTGAAAACAGACACAGAGAACAAAGAACAGAAGACTGTGCCAGCATCCCTTACAGAACCACTGGAGATAGTCATCCAGAGACCACAGTAGGCCACAAGAAGACAGTCTGAAGAGCCTCTCCAGTATGTGCTTTGACTACTTTGGGACTCTCAAGGTGATGTAAAAAGAGCAGGGAGCAGGAGTCAGCCCTACACTAAGCAGCAGGCACCTAGGAGAGGTGAAATCTTTGCCAATCAGCAGAGCACAGGGATCTGGATTCCCCCTCCCCAAATCCCTTCTGTTAACTGCCTGATCACTGGGGAAGCATAATAAAGCACAACTTTCACATCATCTTATCCAAAAGGAATAAATATGTGAAAATCCTAAGGTTTCACACACAAATGCAGGGCAGAGGAAACCCAGTCTGTACTTGGCAGCCATTCCTGGTGGCTTTTTGCTTTGTCTGGCTCTCTACTTTCCAGTCCCCAAACACCCAGGAAATGTGATGACTACTTACTGCAACTCAGGTACCATGACAAGAACTTGGTTGTATCTTAGTGCCTGGAACAGTGTGGAATTAGAAAGGTGTCCATTAATTAACTTTCAGGGAAGTGAATAAAAAAATTCCTTCTTTCTTAGGGACAAAGATTTACAGAGATAAATAAGGAGTATGGATAGGATTTTCACTTGCATTCATATGTTAAAACATGCTCAAAAGTTAGATTTTTCCCAAGAGGTACTCTTGCCCTAAAATCACAAGATTCAGTCCAATTTTATGTAAGTACAGTTTCTTATGCTTCACAGAATGCCCCTCTCTCAAAGTACCCCTTTCATAAAAATTATAAAATATGTTCAGGGTTCGAATTCTGAATAAATTATAAGTGATCTAATTCCTTTCAAACCATAGAAACCATAAATAGGTACTATATTATGTCAAGTTTATTAACAGGAAACTGAGGCATGATTTTTCAAAGGCATTGTCAGAAGTCAGTGCTCCAGGCATGCTTTCCCATCACCATGGGGATTAGTTGTTCTCTGAAGGACATAGAAGCCAAGTTCATTTTAAGATTTCAAAGGTGACATTATCTGTCTTCAGGGATTCCTCCTGGCTCCTCTGGCCTTATATACATTCTGTCGTTTAATATTCTTTACTACCCACAGAAATTTTGCAGAAAAAATACACAATGGTTAGTTTCATGTGGCAGTTGGGTGGATACAAGGCACCTGGATATTTGGTACACAGATTAAAGTGTGCTGCCATCCTAGTGCTGGAGGACATCCTCCAGTTGCAGCACTGAATGGAATAGAAGGCAGTGGCAGAAAAGTCCCTAGCCTGTGTCTTATTGTCTTTGTAGAAGTGTAATTAAGCAGTCTTCTCCTATGTGTGGACTCAACAAGGCCACATAAGCAGCTCTTCTGAGCCAGTCTCCATTATCTACAAATTGATGTCATATAAAAATTTCTTCACACACACACAAATTATTGGTTTCAATTCTTTGTAAAAATCCTAACAAACAGCCCAAATAGGGAGACATGCTTTTATTAATGTTTATGTTTTTCTGGGTAACAAATCCTGAGTTAGCTGTTGAGTATCAGTCAATCTGTTTTTGGTGAAAACTTTTTATCTCTTCTTTTCCATTTTAGTGGTATGCAGTGTTAAGTCCAGAGCACTGAATCATTAAGACCAAAATCAGAGTGTTAGGATAAACTAGATCTCTGAAGTTAGAGCAGGCAGACTATGGTCAACAGGCCTCATCTTGCACATTGCTTCCTCTGTCCTTCCATTGTGGTTTCTTAGTTTGATCTTGAGGCACAGTTCTTACCTGTTACATCTAGTGGAACTCAGTGGTCTTGGCGGATTTTAGATTCTTTCTTCTTATTTTGATTAACGAACCATGAAGTCAGTGTATATAACATGATCTGTATACCTGGCACCTGTGCAGTTTGGGTGCTGTGGGGAGCTCTTTGGGAAATGATTCTGTCAACTCCCACCTAGGTTCTTTCTTCCATTAGCTGGTTAGCTTTCCAAGGCCATGACCTATTAGCTGAAATCATGTTGACACATCTTCCTTGTTCAGAGCCCATGACTTTATCTATTGAGGAATAGCTATTGGAAGGTTATTGATTTTCACTCCATTACCTGGGTAATCAGAAATAGGAATAATGCAATGTACAGGTCATTGAGACTGAAATCGGAGAACTAAATTTGAATACGCTTTATTACCTTAGGTACTTAGAATCAGTCATCCCATCACTGTAAATGACAATAAAACCAGACTTGCTTATATTTTAAGGTTTCATTAGGGTAATGTGCGTGGAAATGTGTGCTGTTATGAGTTACAAAGTGTCAAATATGTTTTTCCTATTCCTCAGCTACATTTTACATTGACATTTTTTAAACACCCCTGGAACTGAATGGGAGGAACTCAAACCAATATGCACTTCTTAAGCTGCCATTTCTAGATTCAGCATCGTATCTTGTGCTGGAACCAAGATGAATTGACATACAAGGAGCTGTTGGCATTTGGCACTACAGAGATGGTAGGTAACCCCAGGAGATTTAGAATAGTCCAAATCTTGTCTGATGGTTTGTTAAGATTAATTTGCCATTTGGAAAAGCAAGCTGGGTGTTAAGTGTCTCCACATTAATTGTCTCTATACATTTTAAAAGAAAATTGTCTCCTGCTAGTTGCTCCTTTTCTACTTGACCTACATCCATTTTGTAGACTGCCCTCTAGAGGTTTCTTAAGGTAATTATCTGCTTTTTTCTAGAAAACCCAGAGGACTTAGTAGTAACTAATTACAGCAGTAGATTGCAGAATCTTGGCTTAAAAAAAGAAAACCCTAGGAGTGGTATAGCTGGGTCTTGAGGAATCATTCCTAATTGTCTGAGAAAGCGCCAGATTGATTTCCAAAGTGGTTGTACAAGTTTGCATTCCCATCAGCAATGGAGGAGGGTTCCCCTTTCTCCACAACCTCTCCAGCATGTGTTGTCACTTGAGTTTTTGATCTTAGCCATTCTGATGGGTGTCAGGAGAAATCTCAGGGTCGTTTTGATTTGCATTTCCCTAATGGCTAATGACGTTGAGCATTTCTTTAAGTATTTCTCTGCCATTCTGTATTCCTCTACTGTGAATTCTCAGTGTAACTCCGTACCCCATTTTTTAATTGGATTGCTTGATTTGTTGCTTTTTAACTTCTTATAGTTCTTTATATATTCTGGATATCAGCCTTCTGTCAGATATAGGGTTGTTGAAGATACTTTCCCAGTCTGTAGGCTGTAGCTCAGTATCCAAATGGGTACCTTAGTAAGGGGAACAGGGACTATTTCTGACATGAACTCAATGGTGGGCTCTTTGGCTCCTCCTGCCTCCGAGGGAGGAGCAGCCCTACAAGGCCGCAGAGAAAGACTTTGCAGCCAGTCCTGAAGATACCTGATAAACCAGGGTCAGATGAAAGGGAAGGACATCCTCCCCTATCAGTGGACTTGGAAAGAGGCAGTGAGGAAATGAGGGAGGGAGGGTTTGGGAGGGAATGAGGAAGTGGGATGCAGCTGGCATACAAAGTTAATAAACTGTAACTAATATTAAAAAAAGAAAAAAAGAAAACCCATTTTCCTTACCATTATGAAATGTTAATTAATTTATATGAATACCTTTTCCATTTTCAGTAAAAATTCAGATGAAAGATCTAACGTAGTACTACTCTCCTAGCCTCTGCTTCTTTTATTACTAACTTGCAGCTAATTTTATTTTATTTTATTTTATTTTATTTTTTTATTTTATTTTATAAAGAAGCCCTGTCTCAAGATAGAGACGGTTAGGACAGCTTTTTTTTTTTTTTTTAAGATTTATCTATTATTTATATAATGTTCTGCCTGCGTGTACACCTACACACCAGAAGAGGGCACCCGATCTCATTATAGATGGACATGAGCCACCATGTGGCTGCTGGGAATTGAACTCCAGACCTTTGAAAGGCAGCCAGTGCTCTTAACCTCTGAGCCATCTCTCCAGCCCCAATTTTATTTCTTATATAATTAAAAGTTTATTTTCCTCTCTAACAATTTTAGGAAAATATATTTTCATACATATTAACTTTTGTGGAAGGATAGTATGTATCAGATATCTCTTCATATTTTCACTTGATTCTTATATGAAGTTTCTTCCACATTTCAGGAAAAAATTTCATTGTTTACAGTTAAAAAAATAGCGAGCCCTTTTTAGTACTCCATAACTACAGTATGTGAGTTCATATATATTTTGCATTAGGCAAACATTTTTGTAACAGGAATTATTTTCAGCTCCTTTCCATGCCTATGTAGATTGCTTAGATAACTATCTGACAGTTTTGACCCATTTCTGTGCTCTTATCTTGTATGTTTGAGTATATATTTAAAATACACACTATATTTAAACTTTATTGTATTCTTTTTTATTTCAAACATGTTTTATACATGGCAGATAGACAATGACTAGCTGCTGATTTCTTTGAAGTAATTCTATGTTCTCAATGATTCTCCATATTAATTGTATTAAAAGATAAAAAGGTTTTAGCAATTGTCATATACATGGGATAGATTCTGGATGATGGGCACAGACTTCCTTTCTTCCTGATGACCTTGAAGCTATCAAGTAATTATAACTATATTGAGATAATGTATCCAAGTACTACAAGTGATAAATAGACTTGATTATCTTTGTTGGGTTTTATTGAAAGGTTTAAACGTCAGTGATCTGAGGAAGAGAGGAAAGATGGGAAAATAAGACTAACTGGATAATGAAACAAACTGGTGAAATAGTTCAGGGCAACAAAGGGACCTGGCACTCTCAGGAGCTGTGTCAAATGAGGAGTAGTATCATCACTGGTTTGTCCTCCATTCTTGCTTGATTCATAGAGTTTCTCTTTTCTCCCTCTCTCTCTCTCTTTCTGTGTAGTTGTAAGGGAAGAAGAATGCCTACTTCCTACATATCTTAAACTTAAACATATCTTAGTTTCCAAGAAGTATACTTTATCCTAGTCAATAACTGTTTAGAGTGTTGCCTCTCTTCTGATTCTGTTAACTATGTATATTAGTCAGTATGGTTTGCTTTTGTAATATTTTTTTTACTCTGCTTTATCTTAGTGCAGAGCTCAGAAGAGAGTATGATGTAAACTCAATGCATTATGTGAGTGATCAAATGTTCCCAATAGTTGTTAGTGAGAACACTCTGGAGAGATGGTAGTTACTCTAATGTCCATCACAGGAGCAATTGTCAGAAGTCTTGGTAGGTCAACAAAATATGGGGCTTTGCCACAACTACCGAATATTTCCTCAGTGTCAGATCTTTTGTTACAAAATTTGCTTATGGAATATGGGCCTTTAAGATGTGAAGTTTCTACTTCAGCCAGTCCTCACTTGAATACATAGTTTAGGCAGCAATATAAAAACATTCTTGATAAATCTAATCAACTTTATTCTTAGAAGAGCACGGTGCTAAAACTGAATAGGAGCCACTGTGTAATTTTGACTGGACCAAAATGTTATAAATGCTCTGAAGAACTAGCTCTGTATTAGGGCCAAGCATGTATCATGGAAAGTAGTTAAAAGCATCCATCTCAGTCATTTCGTGGGAAGGAATGCATCTCAAAGAGTCAAATGGACCCAATATTATAGAATCTGTCTACAGGGTAACAGATTGTTGAACATCTTTGCAACTTTTCTTCTGGGCCACTGCATTATGTACTTGTTTCAATTAGGTCTTAGGATGCTCTAATTCGAGATGGGCAAATTCTAAATGACTAAAACACATCCAGAGGTCTGTCATCTAAGGCAGACACAAAAACGTAGGTATTATTCATGTTTATTGGGTCATGAATTGTTTCTGAAAATCGTTTTTAATTTCCACAAACTGCTAAAAAAATATATTGGCTTGTGATATCATCGACCTTGGGGTAGTAGCAATGGTAATTAGTTGGTGTCTCAGCTTAGCTCCTGTTCAGCACATAAGTCCATGTTCCTCCTGAGTGCTTGTACTTCCTCCAGTAAATCAGCCATGTTGAACTATAGGTTCTTTCTTCTTTGTGGATCTATGTTTCAGCTGCTAAAAGTGTAATTGGAGGTTTAAACGTCTGCACGTTCAGTCATCTCGTTCAGTAAAGTCTTTAATCTAAACAAGTGGTACAAGGGACTTTTTGGAATGTGTCTCCAGACTTAGTCATCATCTATGTTAAATAACCAAAATTGTGCTACAACCACTTTTTTTTTTTTTTTTTCCAAATGGACCAACGCATTCAGGAAATTCAGTGATAATCATTTCCTCCATTATCACCTGCCATGAACTGCTTAGAAAATCAGGTTTGTAACTCTTGTAACGTTTGGGAGAATAAAAACTATGTTTACAGCATAGTCCTGTGACTCATAGATCATATTTTGTTTCATTGCATTTTCTTCAGTTACAAGTGAGCTCAGCTTGTTGTTCAGAACAAGCTGTTCTTACTTCTCATGGGAAAAGTAACTTCACTTAGTTTACCTCAGTAGGAAGTAGGCACACCTGTAGCATTTCCAAGGTAAACACATTTCCCAGAAGGACTGTCCCAACAGGTTTTCCAGATGAACAAGTAAGGAAGAACTATCATCTTAGTCCATTTTTGATGCTATAACAAAATGCCTGGGGCATGGTAGCTTATAAACAAAAGAGATTTGTTCATTTTCATTGCATCCGGAGGTTGAGAAATCTAAAGTCAAAGTGTTGCACATGGTTTGTAAGAGCCCTCTTGCTCACCTTTACATAGCAGAATGTGGAAAAGCAAAGAGATGAACAGGGTCTTCTCAAAAGTCAGAATCAAACCCACAACTGCCTTCTGTGAGCTCTTTTTGTGATGATAGCATCACTTTATATAGGTCCCACATTAGCGATATCTACCTCCCCATAAAGTCTCACCCACCGCAGCTCACTCCCACACCAATTTGGGTGCTGTTTGAACACATGAATTTATAAAAACACAATTAGATTATATGTGCTGGCGATCGGTACTGTGGATTTCTGGGAATGTCTTAGACTGCTGCTAAATAATATGAAACTCAAAGTCTTGATACTTTGTGATTGGTGGAGGAAGCCGGGAGTTCCACAGAAGAAACGGCAAATTGCTTTCTTTTTCTGAGGGCTCCTCTTGGTTTAAATGGCTTCTTGTCTTTGTCAACAGTATCCATGCTGGGCTTCTATTTTCTCCATTTGATAACTCCCCCAAACACACACTCAATATACACATACTTGTGTGCATGCATGCATGCCTGTGCGTGCGTACATGTCCATCTTTGGTGATTCCTCTGCCATTTCAGTTCTCACTGCACTTCTCCATTTGCTTTTGCTCATTTTGTGTATTGTGTTTCACGTTACGATTGTCTAAAGTCTTGTGCTCCAAACTGCCCACTCCCTCACTAGGACCTGGCTGTTTCTACGTATGTGTGGTTACCTTTAAAGCCCATTTCATTGCTCAGGAGGCACCACTGAGTTGTGGTGCTGTGATGGAGTGAGTATCTAATGGGGGCAGGTACCCAGCTGTGCTGACTTCATGCTAACATGAATCAGACCTGCTTACTTAACCGTTTTCTGTTGTTGCAAATAAGTGTCTGAGGGATCATATCTAACAAACATTCTGAATTTAGATTCAAGTTTTTTTCTATCTGATCATTTAAGCTAAATACATTTCCTTCTGTGCTTTAGAATAGTGTAATATACTAAAGTAGATGAGGAGAGAAAACTAAGACATTAGATTAGGACAGATCTAAGCCAAGCTTGCCCTTCCCTCCCCTTTTTTCCCCCTTCCCTTCACTTCTCCCTTTCCCTCCCCTCCTTTCCTTATCTCTCCCCCTCCCTTTTTTCTCTTCCCTATCTTTTCTTTCTTCACACCCATGAGCACCTGACCTACATTCTAGCACCCTTCAGTGTCATTTTTACCATTTGTAAACTGGAGATAAAGTCTTGTGATCATTGAATGTGAAACAGCATTCAATGTGACAGTTAAAAATGAAAGATTACTACTGTGTGCCAGGTGAAAATCTGTAACATCCCTCCTAGATTGGGCAATTAACCCTCCGATGTTATCTTTATCTGAGAGGTGGAGAAACAAAGACGTGAATCTCAGTTTCCTGAGATCAAAAAGAAAGCAAGAGAAGAGAAAGGGGTTTGACCAAACTGTGAAACTGTGACCTAGTCAGTCAGTTCCCAATTGCTCCGCTGCACACACATGTATTGACTAGCTTATCCTTTCTTCTTAGGGTTTCTTGACTATTCTTACTGTTCTTTAGCCCACTTTACTCTCAGTCCATCAACTTTCTGTCTCCTGTCATTTTGTCATAAAGACAAGTTTGCTGCACCTATGCCCAATAATTTATTTGTTTCTATTGGTCTGTCAAATGGGTGGTCTTTATGGTCCTAATAAGTGTTACATCAGAAATTCCTGGAAGACCCTGAGTTTTTCTTAATAACTTTAAAATATTCAGTTAAGATAGAATTATATCACTTCCCCTCCCTCTCAGTCGAATCCCTCCTGTGTTCTTTCACTCCAAACCTTCCAATCCACCCAACCCCCATATTCCCCCTCAAACCCATGGCATCTTTTTATTTGATTATTGCTACATAAAGGTATTGATATATAAATGCAACCTGGTGAGTCCATTTAGTGCTGTAACTATTTTTTTTTTTGATAGAAGAAAGTTTGTAGTTTCATTTGGGATCTAATATGCTTTAAACAGCCATTATATTTCTCTTTACGTATTGAAAAGGAAGCAAGGAGAAAGAACAGATGTATCTTTATGCATGCCAGTGGAATGAGGAACGTGAGTAGAAACGCAAACTCTTGAGAACTGTAATAGTAGAGTTCAGACAATCTAGATTTCCATACCCAGATTCATACTCTGCACGCAATGAGCTCAGAACCCTTGCACAGATTACATAATTTCCACAAGCTCTGACTACCACACTACAAAATGGCATTACTCCTCCCCCTAAACAACAGATCTGAAGGTAAATTAATTAATAATGAACATGCATTTTACACTTGGCATTTAGTAAGATCCCAGTAAACATTAGCTCTTTCTATTTGTCTCTTAGATATTTGGTAAATATTTCATTTTCATAGTAATGCATTTATGGTGTGCTCATTTCTTTGTTCAGTTCAAATATTTGCAAAAAGATTTTTATGCAATCTCTTAATAAGTAATTTAAATGGATAAATTAAAGCACAAATCTAATGAAAAGGAAAATAAATAAAATAAAATCAATGCAAATAAATCCAGACAAAGCATGGTTTTCTTAGGTCTGTTTTTCAGCAATTGGCTTTACACACCTGCATTTGTGAAACACCCTTCATTTTTTAAGTGTTCAATAACACAAAATAGATGTGCCAGTACAAGCCGATACTCACCCATTTCCGAAAGCAGCAGTAACCTCACACTTTTAAAGGCTTCCAGGGTGACACCTCAAAGCTTTTCTTTTGTCAGAGGCAATGCATCTCAGGTATAAAAGGAAAAGTAACTTTCAGAAACCTAACATAGGCTACACATTAGCATAAAATACAGGCAGTAACAGTCTCAGGAAAGCAGTCCTATCTGCCTCACACCACAATGCTAGGAAAGCAGTCCATTTTGCCAGTCTAGTCATCCTGGAATTACTACCATGCTATGTTCACACACGCACACACACACACACACACACACACAAATGGTTTTTTATTCATTGGAAACTCCTTTTTACATTTTTATTTTCTTGACATCCATATTATTTCCCGTTCTGAATAAGAATCTAGCATCCTCCCTTGGGCCCTCCTTATTACTTAGCTTCCTTTGGTCTGTGGATTGTAGTATGGTTATCTTGTATTTTATGGCTAATATCCACTTATAAGTAAATACATACCATGTGTGTCTTTCTGGGTCTGGGTTACCTCATTCAGGACGATCTTTTTTAGTTCCATCCATTGCCTGTAAATTGCATGACTTCCTTGTTTCTAAAAGTTGAACAATATTACATTGTGGAAATGTACCACAGTTTCTCTATTCATTCTTTTGTTGAGGGACATTTGGGTTTTTTCCAGATTCTGGGAATTACAAATAAAGCTATTATGAACATAGTTGAGCAAGATGGTAGAGTATCTTTTTGGTAAATGCCCGAGAGTGGTATAGCTGGGTCTTGAGGTATAAATGTTCCCAATTTTCTGATAGAGCACCAGATTGATTTCTAAAGTGGTTATACAGGTTTGCACTTTGTTTTATAGGTGTTTGATTTCTTGAGATCTTTATATATTTTGGATATTAGCCCTCTGTCAGATGTAGGGCTGATGAAGATCTTTTCCCAATCTGGAAGCTGCTGTTTTTTTTTTTTTTTTTTTTTTTTGTTTTGTTTTTTTTTTTGTTTTGTTTTTGTTTTCATTTTTTTTCCCCTGGGCATCTCTCTCTTTTTAATTTTTGTTTTATTTATTACAGTTCATTCACCCTGTATCCCAGCTGTAGCCCCTCCCTCATTCCCCTCCCTCTTTTCCTCCCATACCCCCTCCCCAGTGTGCTGATAGGAAAGGTCCTCCTCCCCTTCCATCTGACCCTAGCCTATCAGGTCTTATCAGGACTATCTGCATTGTCTTCCTCTATGGCCTGGTATGGTTACCTGCTGCCCCAAGCGAGGTGATCAAAGAGCCAGCCTCTGAGTTCATGTCAGAGAAAGCTCCCATTCCCCTTACTAAGGAGCCCATTTGGAGACTGAGCTGCCATGAGCTACATCTGTGCAGGGATTCTAGGGTATCTCCATGCATGGTCCTTGGTTGAGTATCAGTCTCAGAAAAGACTCCCTGTGCCCAAAATTTTTGGTTTTGTTGTTCTCCTTGTGGAGCTTCTGTCTGCTCCAGGTCTTTCTATCTCCCCCTCCTTTCATAAAATTCCATGC
Organism: Psammomys obesus; assembly: GCF_907164565.1. Classification (NCBI taxonomy): domain Eukaryota; kingdom Metazoa; phylum Chordata; class Mammalia; order Rodentia; family Muridae; genus Psammomys; species Psammomys obesus. The sequence goes on along the minus strand of NW_026596051.1, from coordinate 25,325,167 downwards.
ACTCTACACAAAGTGGCTAAGAGTCTCAACACCTGCTTCACTACCCTGCTAGGGAGTCTTTCAGAGGCCCTCTGTGGTAGGCTCCTGTCTTATTCCTTGTTTTCTCTCTCTTCTGATGTCTATCCCATTTGCCTTTTTGAATGAGGATTGAGCATCTTACCTAAGGTCCTCCTTCTTGCTTAGCTTCTTTAGGTATACAGATTTTAGTATGATTATCCTATATTTTATGTCTAATATCCACTTATAAGTGAGTGTATACCATGTATATCTTTATACAAAAGTACATTTGCTCAACCATGTTTGTAGCAGCTTTGTTCATAATAGCCAGAATCTGGAAACAACCCAGATGTCCCTTAATTGAGGAACGGATACAGAAATTATGGTATAATGGAATACTTCTCAGCAATTGAAAACAAGAATATCATTAAATTTGCAGGCAAATGGTGTGAACTAGAAAAGATCATCATGAGTGAGGTAATCCAGAGGCAGAAAGACACACATGGCTGCTGATTTTTTTCTATTGAGAATTTTGTACCATAGATTTTATATTTGTCCTCTCCCAACTCCTCCAAGATCTCTCTCTCTTTCTCTTTCTCTCATTCACTTACTCACTCACTCACTCACACACCCACCCACACACAAATACCCATGCAGAGACACAGTTTCATGTTCATTCTCATTCCTAATAGAATAAAATCAAAGCAAAGTGCAACTTGAAAAGTACATGAAGTCTGATGTGTGTTGACTGATACTCCTGACCACGTGACCTATCCTAGAGTGTGGTTCACATCCTAGTATCACTCCATTGATATCATACATGGATCCTTGGTTAGGGGAGCATTTAAGCTTTACATATATGGTTTAATGTATAATATCCACAGTGCATAGGCAGCTAGCAAAAGAATAGTATGGAAAGAGAAGATTTCTCAAGGAGTTCAACCATGTTTGTAGCAGCTTTATTTGTAATAGCCAGAACTTGGAAACAACCCAGATGTCCATCAACAGAGGAATGGATACAGAAATTGTGGTATTTTTACACAATGGAATACTACTCAGCAATCAAAAATGAGGAAATCAGGAAATTTACAGGCAAATGGTGGGATCTAGAAAATATCATTCTGAGTGAAGTATCCCAGAAGGAGAAAGACAAACTTGGTATATACTCGCTTATATAGACCTACAAGATAACATAATGAAATCTACACACCTAAAGAAGATAATCAAGAAAGTGGACATGGGTGAAGATGATCAATCCTCATTTAGAAAGACAAATGGGATGTGCATTTAATGTATGACAGGAGTCTACTGCAAAAGGCATCTGAAAGACTACCTTGCAGTGTTTCAAAGCAGACACTAAGACTCATAACCAAACCTTGGCAGAGTGCAGGGAATCATATGAAAGAAGGGGAGTTAGTATGATATGAAAAAGATAGGAGTTCTACAAGTACCAAATATATCCGGGCACAGGGTCTTTTCTGAGACTGACACTCAACCAAGGACCATCTATGGATATAACATAGAACTTCTGCTCGGATGTGGCCCGTGGTAGCTCAGTAACC
>NW_026596051.1:25299504-25323508 GCF_907164565.1 Psammomys obesus | reverse complement strand
AGTGGACTTGGAAAGGGGCAGGGAGGAGACCAGGGAGGGAGTTGGGGACGGGGAGGGAATGAGGGAACGGGATACAGCTGGGACACAAAGTTAACAAATTGTAACTAAAAAGAAAGAGAAAAATTAAAAAGAAAAAAGAAAAGAAAAAAATAAAATAGTGTTAAAAATAAGTAAGAAAAAAATAGAAAAGGGTATTAAATAGGAAGATAGTAGCAGGCAGTAGAGTAGTTGATATGGGGATGGATAACTAACACTTAAGACTTTTATATAAAAACCTATTACTAGAAAAAATCTCAAAAAAAAGCATATATAAAAGAAGTTTAAATGGAGCAACCATATAGTAAAGAAGAGAATATTCCAACTAAACATCATATGGAACTGAAAAAAATCCTAGTTACAGAAATTTATAGACAGCCTTCAAATACCCCAGCTATTGCTCACACTATTAGTTTATCCTTCACAACCTGACAGTAAGATGTTGCTGAAATCATCACATACTTATTTCATCAAACATGGAGAAATTAAGCAGAAGGCCAACTGGAAGCTTTAGCCCTGCTAGTGAGTATTCATAGGGCTTGAAGGTATTATACACACCAACATAGAAGAAAAGAACCAGCATTCTTGTGTCTTGTCTTATTTTATTGTCTGCTTTTATTGCTGCAACAAAACACCATGGCCAAAATCAAGTTGGGGAGGAAAGGATTTATTTGGCTTACCCTTCTACATCACTTTTCATCACTGAAGTAAGTCAGGACAGGAACTCCGACAGGGCAGGAACCTAGAGACAGAAGCTAATGCAGAGGCCATGGAAGGGTGCTGATTACTAACTTGCTCCACATGGTTTGCTCAGCCTGCTTTATAGAACCCATAACTGCCAGCCCAGGAATAGCACCACCCACCATGGGCTCTCCCCCATTAATCATCAATGAGAAAATGCCTTATAGCTGGATCTCATGGAGGTATTTCTTTAACTGAGGGTCCTTTCTCTCTGATAACTCTAGCTTGTGTCAAGTTGACACCAAACCAGCTCAATCCCGTGATTGACAACAGTAGTTTCCCTGTAAGATATGCCCACTAGTGCAACGGTAGCACAAATGTCGTAGGAGTAACCAACCACTTTTTGAGTGAATTCGAAGCATGTTTCATGAAATACCTAAAACTTTAATGAGGCCAAAAACCTGAGACTAGAAAGGTCATGGACCATAGGAAAAAAACTACTATTATTCTGCTAAATGAACAGAGTAATAAAACAACTCTTGTGACAGACATGTTGCTGTATCTACAGGTAAGTGCATTACTCAACCCTCATCAGAGAAGACACCTCTTTTAGCAGATGGTAATTAACACAGAGGTCCACAACTGGACGATACACAGAGAGTGAGAGAGTATGGATCTCCTAGGCCTAAATGTGATATCTTTATCACAGCCCTCTCCTAAAGATTCAAGGATTTGTGTGAAAGAGAGCTAGAAAGATTATAAGATCTAGAAGTTCTGGACAACTTCAAATAATTCTTTCAAAATTTCACACAATACATTTTTATATTCACCAAACACACAATTCTTGAGTAGTTGACTCTTTTTAGGATGGAGAAAAATGTAAAATGGTGATGGTAAGCTTCCTAGGAGAAAATCTCTCTTACTTTGAATATATTAATCCCAGGGAAGTTTTTTTCTTAATCTTATTTCTTTGAAGGGGCTACCATTCTCTATGTTTAGTACTTAAAGGATTCCAATGGACTGATGAAGGACTATCCTATAGTTTAAATATGTAGTTTCCTAAGTGTCCATATATTCATGTTTAATCCTCAGAGTAGTAAAATTTGTTGATCCTTGGACTTTTCAAAGACAGGAGTAGTTGTGTTTAGGCCATTGGTGGTATTCCTTTTTACAAGGTATGAGCCCATGTTCAAACTTTACTCTCATCAGATGTGTGTCCCAAACAAAGAGACTGCATAATGTCCAACTTGACCCTTTATAACCATGAACCAAAATAAACCTCTTTATTTCATATCTATCCCACTCTGATATTATGATGACAGAAAGATAAATAATAAAGATGAGAAATGTATAGATGAACAATTACCTAAAGTTTTTATATCACCAGATGCTTGACACATAATGAATGCTCACCAACATGAGTTGGTTGTTTAACTCACTCACTTACAGCTCTCTTCATCTTCCAAGCTACATGCTAAATCTTACCAAAGGGGCCTCACACTTGGCTAATTGTTTATTGTCATCTGGCATTTATCTGGTTATTTTCTGCAAAAACAGAGTGCCCGGAGCTGATAAAATGTGGACAGATTCTGCTTATCAAAGCACTTCCAACATCAGGTGAAAACAGGGGTTGAAGCAAGTACATGGGTGAGAGGACGCCACTGTATTCCAAATGGCACTCTCGTGCATGAAAGAAGCGTGAAAATCAAAAGTCAGGAGCTGAGTGTCCATCTTATCCTTTTGTTCTAACATGCTAAGCAGTTTTCTTCACTATCCTGAGCCTCATTTTTCTTATTTGAAAATTTTGTGTTATGCATTATGTTTCAGTTTGTCATGAGAAGTTTGTTATGAGGAATTATACTCATAAACTTGTTCATTAACATGTAAGGATGTCACAGATATGCAACAGCATCCATTTTAGATGCAATAAAAAAAAGCCAGTTTTGCAAATTGTGAAAGTATAAAAGAAAAGAGACATTCCACAGACAACCGAGGTTTAGAGACTTATGACATCACAGAACCATATGCCTCTACTGAACAAATCCTTCAGTCCTCTGTTTTGACAAAAATAAAATGAAACAGCCAAGCATAGAAGCAGAATGAAGTACAGAGGTAAATTTCAATACACCTAAACATTTCTAGAGTTATTCATACTGCATTTTCATCAAGTAATCAAGGAGGTAATTTCTTCCTAGCAAAATCTCAACAGCCACTATCTGAAGTGTGCCTGGAGTCTGGGATGCTCTTACAGAGCTCTTACAGACACAGATACAGTATAAAACTTGAGCTTGTCTCCTCTGGTGTGGCTATACTACATATTTATGCCTGTGGCTCATGGGTGTTTCTGAAACAGGAGATATGCTTGTTTGCCTTTGGACAGGCTGCATTGGCATTCACCTGTGCTGGGCTTAGTCTTACCCTTCTGAGCTCTGCAGAATGTTTCTTTGAGCTAGAAGGAGCCTGAGGATTCCACACAAATCCAAAGCCTCCACATGAGGCATTGGCAGGAAGACTGTATTGAGCTCAGAGGCTTTTCCAGACTAGCAGGATCAAACACGTGACACGAATATCACAGGTGCACAGCATCATGGAAGACAGCCACCAAGTCACACATGCTAATCAGAAAGCCTGAAGGTTGGCAGCACTTGAGCAGCAATTTTATCTACCAGGCTCCTTTCCACCACTTTTCTTAGGAACTAGAGGGAGATGCTGGATTGACTATTAATGAATCCGGACACACTTTATTGGTCCTAAAGCACATTTGTCATAGCAATTTGCATGAGTTAGCACCATGTTTCTCAAGCTTACTACAGAATGGAGCAAGCAGGCTGCTTTAATGAGCTAACATATTCAGAATGGCTATACTTTTATGCTATTTATTGCATATTGTCATAAACACTATTAAATTAAATTATGAACCATTTGCATACTAAAAAAAAATAAAATTGTTCATCATTAGAGCAAGAAACAATCTTTAAGAAATGCCCACTTCAGCAGTTTTCATTCTGTCAAATGTAGAAGAAAATCTACTGGCAGTCTTTGTTTTCTGTTAGCTAAAGGAAGCCTTGGCACCTTCTCCAGGGTCCTGTATATTTGGTGTGGAAGGGAAAGACAAATGGGAGATAGCAGGTAAAGCACAGATGCAGTGGTACCACCCAAAGAGAAAAGCAAAGCTGATTTTGAATGAACAGGTAATAAAAGTTAGGAGCAAGAAGAGATAATCTAAACAAGGACAGTTCTGGAGACAGTGCATCAGATTGGAAGGGCTGGCGGAGCTTTATGAAGTCAAGTCACTGCAACAGAAGGTGAATTTCATGTCAGACAATGACTGACAGTGGTTCCGTCTGCTAGGGCTTAACTTGTCACCATCATCACTTCTAATCCTCTGACGTTTACTGCCCATGCTCACCTACAGTTGAAATCAACTGGTTTAGGATGGCCTATTTTGACATGAGGCACTACGTTTGCAGAATATTCTGTAATGCTGATATATGCCTTCACTCATACTTTTACTTATCTTGTATAACCAAAGGTCTTATTTGACAATGCTGCCTGCTGAGTTTATGTGACATTGTGATTTAAGATGTAGTCACTGGGTCCATCTACCTGTCTATCCTTGGGAGACTGGTTTAATCTTTCTGTTAGCTGTAACTACAGCACAGAAATTATAGTAACTATCTTTATGGTTTGAAGATAACTAAAATACACCAGGCCCTTCACATGGTGCCTGGTAATGTTTTTCTATGTCTAATATTTACTCTTTCTTATTACTATGAATCGCCCTTGATCTGTCATCCAGAATGAACATGGGGGGAGGGGAATAGCTGGCTATGTCAGTTTTGTTCAAAAATTAAAATATTATTCACTTCTCAGTTGCATTTTCTTTAAGTAAAGACAGTGAGGCCCCTTGTTACAAATAAGTAGAACATTTCTAAATACAGAATGTGTGGCTGTGTAAAAATTTTGATCCAAATGATATGGGCAGCATTACCATTATATTTTTTTATTTTTCATTAATTATACTTTATTCATTTTGTATCCCCCCCATAAGCCCCTCCCTCCTCCCCTCCCGATACCACCCTCCCTCCCCTTTCTGCATGCATGCCACTCCCCAAGTCCACTGATAGGGGAGGTTCTCCTCTCCTTTATGATCTTAGTCTATCAGTTCTCATCAAAAGTGGCTGCATTGTCCTCTTCTGTGGCCTGGTAAGGCTGCTCCCCCCTCAGGGGGAGGTGATCAAAGAGCAGGCCAATAAGATTATGTCAGAGGCAGTCCCTCTTCCCACTTGGACACTGAACTGCCAGGGGCTACATCTGTGAAGGGGTTCTATGTTATCTCCATGAATAGTTCTTGGTTGGAGCATTACCACTATTAAGATGACCAACCAATGTCTGGCCCAACCTGAGACCCACCCCATGGAAGAGATCCAATTTCTGAGACAATGAATGGTCTTTTGTCATGCTTGTAGACAGGAGCCTAGCATAAACATCCTCTGAGAGGCTTCACCCAGCAGCAGATTGAAACAGATGCTGAGACTCACAGCCCACAATAGATAGAGCATGAAGAGCTTTGTACAAGAGTGGAGTAAAAGATAGAAGGACCCAAAGGGGACAAGAACTCTACAAGAAGACTAACAGGGTCAACTAATCTGGCTCAGGGTGGCTTTTGGAGACTGAAACACCAACCAAGAACCATGCATGGGGACCTAGGGCTCCCACACATATGTAGCTGATGGGCAGCTTGGCCTTCAAGTGAATTTCCTAGTAAGGGAAACAATGGCTGACTCTGACATGGACCCTGTTGCCTGACTTTATACCACTTTCTCCTAGCAGAGATTCTTTGCTCAGTCTCAGTGGAAGCATTCAATCCTGATGTGAATTGATGTGCTGGGGTGGGTTGGTAGTTGGAGGCTCCATTTTTCTGAGGAGTAGGGGAAATGGGGTAGGAGGAAAAGGGATGGAGGGTGGTAATGGGAGGAGAGGAAGGAGAGAAAAATGATCAGGATGTAAAGTCAATTTTGAAAAAAATAAAGATAATTTCTAACACAAAGGTTAAATGCTCAGCACAGATCTGAAAACTACTACAAATAACAGTTCCATTTTAGTCTGTGTGGTCATTGCAATTCCTGAAATGTATTGTGTGATGAGATGAGAAGCATGTACTCTGAGATTCTATGAAAAAATAATATATGTCCTAGATTCATGCAGTTACAGTAATTTTTTACTATTTTTTTCTTTAACTTCCCATTTGTGTCTAAGTGATATGGGGAATATCTTGGCATATGCATACCAAGGAAGTCCTATGAAGGTCAGAGACAACCACTAGGGCGTGGTTCTCTTTACACCACAGGATCAGGCATTTTATTATTATTATTATTATTATTATTATTATTATTATTATTATTATTTTCAAAATTTATCCATTTTTTTATCTCAATTGTAGCCACCTTCCTCAACCCCTCCCAGCCCCATCTTCCTTCGCTCTTCCCTCCTATCCCCTTCCCCTAATCCACTGAAAGGGGGAGTTCTCCTCCCCTGCCTTCTAACCCTGGCTTATCAAGTCTCATCAGGACTGCTTGGATCCTCTTCCTCTGTGGCCTAGCAAGTGATCAAAGAGCAGGTAATCAGGTTCATGACAAAACTAGTTCCTTCTCCCCCACTTGGGAACCCGCAAAGAGACTGAGCTGCTAATCAGCTACATCTGAACAGTGGGTCTAGGTGCTTTCCATACATGGTCCTCGATTGGTGGGTTGGTGCATCTGTCTCTGCAGGGTCCCCTGGGCCCAAATATTTTGGGGGAGGGCAGATGTTTTTACCTTTGTTGGATTTCTTGTAGAGCTCCTGTCCCCTCCATGTCCTTCTATCCTACCCCATCCCCCTTTTTTCCATAAGATTCTCTGCACTCTGCCTAAGGTTTGGCTGTAAGTCTCAACACCTGCTTCCATCCCCTGTTGGGTGGAGCCTTTTAGAGGACCCTCTACAGTAGGCTCCCATCCTGTTTCCTCTCTTCCACCACTTCTGGTGTCTGTCCTGTTTGTCATTCTGAATGAGATTTAAGCATCCTGCCTAGGGTCCTCTTTGTTATTTAGCTTCTTTAGGTCTGCAGATTTTAGTATGGTTATCCTATATTATGTGACTGATATCTGCTTATAAGTGAGTATATACCATGCCTGTCTTTCCGCTTCTGTGTTACCTCACTCAGGATGATCTTTTCTAGTTCTATCCCTTTGCCTGCAAATTTCATTATTTCCTTGTTTTTAATAGCTGAGAAGTATTCATTGTGTAAATGTGCCATGGTTTCTCTATCTATTCCTCCCTTAAGGGACATCTATGTTGTTTCCATATTCTGGCTATTACAAATAAAGCTCCTATGAAATTAGTTGAGTAAATGTCCTTGTTGTATAGTGGAACATCTTTTAAGTATATGCCCAGGAGTGGTATGACTGGATCTTGAGGTAGTGCTATCCCCAATTTTCTGAGAAAATGCCAGATTGATTTCCAAAGTGCTTGTATAAGTTTGCACTTATACAAACGTTGCAATGGAGGAAGGTTCCCCTTTCTCCACATCCTCTCCAGTATGTGTAGTCACTTGAGTTTTTGATCTTAGCTGCTCTGGTATAAGATGGAATCTCAGAGTCATTTTGATTTGCATTTCCCTGACGACTAAGGATGTCAGGTATTACACCCAGGCTGATAAACTTGAATGACCAGTGGCTTTACAAGCTTATATATTTAGTTCATCCCAACTATCTGTGTGTGTGTGTGTGGTTTCATGTAACTCAGGATTGCTGGGATTACAGGTGTATACCCCCATATTGTATTTTATGAAGTGTCAGTAGAGGAACCCAGGGCCTTCTGCATACTACATACTCTACCAACTGAGCCACAAAACAACCCTAACTTTCACTCATTTATCTTTTACTTACAAAAATGTTAAAACTATATGAGCACTGAAGAATTCTGTATTGTGTGCAATGACCTATTCATTTCATTAAAAGATTCCCAGTGTGTCTAGGCAATGGCTGCAAAGTATAAACAGACTCCTTTTGTTATCCGTCATAACTGAGAAGACCCCTTGCAACTGCCTTAGACAATGTCCAGGACCAAGTGACACTTTGACGAAAGTGAGAGCAAGAGTGAACAAGCTTGTCATGTAGTTCAATATTCAGAATAAGAGAGATGAGGGGAAGGGCCAGTGAAATACAAACATTTGAGACAAAAGGAAAAGAACCATCCACTAAAGAAAGGGAATAAGCAGAAGAGGGGCTGAACCAGGGACAAGGAGGAGACTAGATAAAAAGAAAAAAAAAAAAAAAACTCTGTTGAAGGTGAGTTGATAATATAATGTAGGATGGGTGAAATTGTTGAAATAAGAAACTGTGTAGATCTACTGAGTTTAACTATTAGCGAGTCATTTAGGAGCTGTCCCCAGGCTGTTGAAACTAAATTTGTGGAACGTCAATGTACTAAAGCTAATTTGAAAACAGACAACAAGAACTGGAAACAAATGTTTTGTCAACTGTTTTTTGAAAACTTAAGTGGGAGGAAGAGATATGACGATTAACAACAGATGTGGCTCATTGGCTCAAAACAAGTTTTAACCTATGTTCCATCATGTCTTCTTCAAAAAGTGACTTATCTACTTACCTACTGATAAAATGCAGAAGCAATGCCTGCCTTTGGGCACTTTCATTTACTTTTGTTAAAAAGCCAAGTGTTTTAGATGTAAACAATATGTATATTATATATATTTATATATATATGTATATATACATATATATGTGTATATATATAAATATATGTGTATATATAAATAATATATACATATATAATATATTATATATGTATATATACATATATATTATATAATATATAAATGTATACATATATAGATAGATACATATTGTTTAAATATATACATTTATATATTATATAATATGTATTATATATAATATATATTAAATATGTGTATATATGTATATATTTAAACAGTATATATTTAAACAGTATATATACATATATATTTAAACAATATGCATATATATACATATATGTACATATATAGGTATATAAATATTCTCTTTGAAGTCTCTTACAGTGTTTTCATTATGTAGCTATTATGTAAATAGCTACAGACTGTCAGGACAATAGAACTCATTCTATCTGCCCAACATCTTTCAATCTGTTCCTCTGATTTTTATCAGGAGAAAGAGGCCAATACTATGCATATCAAAACCCATTCCATAGCTTCACTAAGGCTTTTCACAATAACTACATGTATCTTCAGAAATATCAACCTTTCTGGGCTGGGGAAAATTAGCTTTAAAAATGCACCTTCAATCTTGCATTTGATTTGCTGAAGAGGAGCACCTTTGAGATTTTACATTAAGAATAGAAGAAACTCAAGTGTGTGTACAGATTCAAGAGGGAAAGGTAAAATGGAAAAGTCAAGGAAAAGGTGCTAAAGTGGTTAATTGATGGAATAAGAATCTCAAGTCTGGGAGAAAGGAATCCAAAACACTAATCTTAGACAAAGGGAACTATCTCCTTCCACTTAAAATGAAAACATGAAAAATAGAGCCGTAACATTTGGAAGTGTGGTATGAGGGTGAAGCAGTAATTTTCAATAGATCATACAGTAGGCTTAATCACTTAAGATGCTCAAATAGTCTTTAAACAATCATTAAGGATAATTATTTCATTTATAAAGTACATAATATATATTTAGTTACTAAGTGGTATGAGGCAATGAAGATCATTGGCTGAAAATGACTCTAACACCTCACTTCGGGTTGCTAGGAAGGCACCCATTAGGATGGTAAAATAGGAGTTATTTTAATCTAAATCAAACAAATATCCACACAATATCATGTGGATAATTTCTAGAAACTAGTTTCAATAGATGAACCACAATGCATGAACCAAAAGCATCAATAAATTAGACACTGTGGTGAACCAGCAGCTTCAGAAGCACTTGAAAAAAAAAACAAAAACAAAAACAAACAAAAAAAAACCATTGAACCTCCAGATTGTCGGATTATACTGAATGAGAAACCTGGGCATATGGACAAATCAGCATTTTAACAAGTTCTGTATGTGCTTACTAAATTAAGAACTACTAATACAAACAGTCAAAAGGCAAAGCCAGATGCAGCAGCAAGGTCTTTGAAGATTTCAAAAACAACTATGAGGGCTTCAGAGGGTCAAGGGGAATTATTCCCTGTAATACTCATTATGTTGCTAGTAGCTACCCTCTTAGATGCATGTCAATTATCAACTGTAATCATGAAAAGTGAAGGATGCTGGTGCTGTTTTTAGAAGCACACACTTGATCACTTCTAAGGATATTCCTAAAAGTATCACAGAAACAGTGCCGTAACATCAGGCTGGTATATTATACCTAATTATCTGCTTCATTAATATAAAGCTTAAACCTTCCTCCATGACAAGAAAATGTGAGACAGACATCGACTGACATGATAGTTCTGCATTTAACTCCCTCTGTGACAACCCATGTGTGCCTTCACCAACCCTGGATATCACTTGACCCATACATAATGATGCTTTAATACTAGCAAGAATAAATAAGACTCTATATCATGTGCTTGGCATAATGTGTCATAAAGGCTGAATGCTTGATGTCAAAATGTTCACTCTCATGTTAGCTGTGAATCTTGGAGTTAAGGGCATTTACTCTGGATGTGATACTGAAATTACAAAAAGACACCATGATATTTGATAAAGTCTAGGTCATTGGGAGGACAAAGTATCCTGAGAGAAGAGAAGAGGGTCACAGAAAAGATTTGTAAGGTTGAGGGTAACTGATGTAAATCTTGGAGAATAGGCAAGAGAGAGAAGAGGCAGGAAAAAGGTAATTGATAGTTCAGAGCAGAGGACCCACATGAATAAGGCTTCAAAGTCAAAACTAGCTGACTTTTAGGGAATATACAAGAAATATAGGGTAACTGCGGAGTGGGATTCATGACAGAGAGATGAGATAAAACTTCTAGAGGATACAGGGCCCTGGCACAAAGACTACCTGCCATAACATGCCATCATGTGACATTGAACACATGTTCTTAAAAGGGAGGAAATCACTGGTGACTTTCCCACAAGAAAATGATATATTTTACAACCCCAACACAAACAAGGTAAGAACCTGTGTGAATGAAGAAGAAGCTGTCGTTAAAAGCTTTGTTATGTGAATCTGCAAATCAAAGATGATCACCTAAATGAAGCTATGCATAAGAGTAAAGTCTTAATTTTCTAAGATTTTAAGGGAAAACAATGTTTTCTGCTGGATCACAAGCTTGCAGTCAATACTTCCCACATTAAAATAAAAGAGTACACAGAATGAACTTCCCCAGCATACTAGATGTGACTAGCAAAGTGTCTGGAACAGTGGATGTGATTCTTGTATTTTGGGCCCTAGTATATTAAAGAAAGAACAAGCCACATGAGTGTTGGAGCCGGTTGAAGGCAAATGGTCCTAAACATTGGAAAGGATAATGGAAACCCAAGTTAAGGAAAGTATGTAAAAACTGCCACAGATTGAAAATTCAGAACCTTGGATCTAAATCCAATCCTATCATTTGTCTCAAAGCAAAACAACGTTAGGCAAGCCAGTACCACATCCTGGTTTGCTTCTTCCTCAACGATAATAATTGAAGCTATAAGAAAATGACCCACAAGGACTAGAGAGAAAACTCAGCCTTTAGGAGCACCAGCTGCTCTTTGAGAGGACTGGGCTTTAATTCCCATCATGCACATAGCAGCTTACAACTGTGTGTAAATCCAGTTCCAGATGATGTGATGCATCTTTTGGGCATTCTTGGGCATTACACACAAGCGGTACACAGACATACATGCAGGTAAATTATTCATATACATAAAATAATATTTTAAAAAAGAAATTATTCATGTTCCTCCATCCATAGTGTGTGAGGCTTCAGCAATCCTGGAGATCATTTTACCCATACATAATGATGTTTATTCCCACCCACTGAAAGTTAAAATATAAAGAAGATGCTTCTAGGTAGAAAACCTTTTTCTTGTAATAAATAACTTGAAACACTATTCTATTAACATAAGTAAACATATAGTTTAGGTTGCATAAATTCTAGAAGTAAACTACAGTGCAAAAAGGCCTCTGTCTTGCAAAGTACAGTGGACCCTGAGTGAGTGATTCATACTTCCTATGCTTGGGTCATCCTCTCCCTTTTCATACACACCAGTGTTAAGTATTACCTCTAAAAAACAGAATACCACAAAATGGTGGAACCAAATGTCTGTGCTTTAGCTGCAAAGCTCTATGCCTCTTTATGTATTCTAATTAGGTGCTGCCTGTTCTAGAATTGTGTCTTCCAGAAATCTCTGGTCTTCAAACAGGCTCACTTGAACTTGCTTGTAAGATGGCATCAAAGTTCCAAGAGAATAAGATATGTAGGCTTCTAATTGGCACATCTCTGCTGCCATGTTTTATTGGTTGAAACATAATAACAAGCCTGGCCTAGACTCCATCACTTGATAAAGTTGGGAATAGGCTTTAATTGGGGGAAAAATCCACTATGGATGTTAGCATTTGAAGTGCTGCTATTGGTATCAGGATTAGATGAGGTTCAAGGATGATTATAAATAAATTCTAAAAAAGTATCAGGCTTATAAAACTCTTAAGGGGATAAGCAGTTCACAGATTCAAGGTTTTGATTTTGCAAATTGAAAAGAAGCCAAATCCTTTGTCCGAAATTACCTGGCTGGTTAATGATGAGATGAAGTAAGCACAATTGTTTTGAGAATATTCTTAGTGATTCTGAACACAAATACATGTGAATGTGACCATGAATGAGCATGTCTATGCTAATTATTTGGGTGTGTGTGTGAGTGTGTGTGTGTTTGAGAGAGACAGAGAAAGGGAGAATAGACACTACTTGCAACGATTTTTAAAAAATATTGTCTAGAAGTTTGCTCATCTACTTCTTAGTTTAAAATATCTGGATTCAAGTAGTTTTGTTCTTTTTTTTTTCCTTCATGCTCAGTGACTTCTAAAGGACACTATCAAAAACCGTTGGACAATGACCACAGAATGAAAGCATTTCCCAAAGCCCCAAGACATATTTTAGCACTCCCCTCCAGACACCATTGTTGCATGGCTGCCCAAGATAAGACTAGCCCTATTTTATAATTCTGCTTCACTTCAGGGCAGAGAGAGTGAGGCAGAGCATTACAAACTCAGCCAATACAGTGCATTTCAGAAGCCCTTGTTCTTTCACTCTAAGGACAAGCTGTCGAGAAATGATATGGGATAGACAGTTCTTGCTTTTAGACAGAAGTGAGTTCATGGAAAAAAACCAACACAGGCTCCTTGGTTATTTTAATTGCCACAGATGCCAGAGGGCTGGGCTGGGGGGTGTAGCCATTATTGTGCTTGTTGCTGCTGATTTTGCTGTTATGTTTTCATTTTTGTTGCTGTTTCTTTAATGGTACTCTGTGCAGGATGTCTGTGAACATCTCAGTAATGAGAATCCAAATGTGCATTTCTTTATACATTTTCATCAGAATGATCTAGATCATGCAGAAGTAACAAATAGTCCCAAATTCAAAAAGGTTAAAACAAGAAAGATGGATTTCTAGTTCCCACTAAGTGCTCATTCTGCATGGCAGGGAAGCCTCTCTATGTTTCTCTCACTCTGGGTCCCAGGTAAGCAGAGCTTCTGTTTCCAAATCATTGCATATCACAGCTACAGAAAAGCAACATAGTATTTACAAACTGAATAAAAAATGGTTTCCCAGAAGTAGCAGCCTGCCTTTCACTGGTCACATGCCCATGCTTAATTGCAACAGAAGAAATAATAACAATTCTATAGAATGTCCTAAAGGGAACAAAACTGTAGTTTGAGGTATTTGGATGTTTACTCAAACAGATACTGTTATTTTAGGAGTGAATGATCAGAATTCACATGAACACTATATTAACATTCACCCTTCAGATTTCACAGTTAGGCTAAGTAGCTTTCCATGTTCCATCCTCTGGGCAAATGAAACTGTTCTTTTGTTTCGGTCTTCCTTGATGAAGAGAATGCAGACAAAGCTTGTGGACTCCTGTTCATGGAGTGTCTTCTTCATTCCCAAATATGTTATCAGTCTCCCACCTCCGTGTAAGTCTATCTGAAGTTTCTTTTCTCTTCTGTATCTCCATAAATATCCTTGACATAAATGTTTGACAGTCTCCACTCCCAGCCATCACCTCTATTCATCCCATGATTCTTGTGCAGCCAAAAATCTTAAGCATAACCATCTTACCATTTATCATGTCTTCAACTTTCACACCCATATTCAGAGGGGAAGATATTAGAAAACAGCAATGGCGTATTGGGGTCACCTAACAAAAAAGCCAAAGAACAACAAATTCCATTGTAAATGCAAACTCTATTTTACTTAAAATAGCTAGTCTATGTGATATTCCCTGTCAAATGGAAGAAAAATATGAAGGATGAAACACTGAGGGCTCTGGATCATCTCCCTTAATGCTGTCTTTATCCTTGACAGGTATTTACACTACGTATGCCTAGGTCAGCTAAAATTTCAGATATCCAAAGGAATGTTTCTTCCTTTCTTGCCTTGAGCATGCTATAACTTGTTGACTGGAAAGCAGTTACTGAAAAATCTTAGTTCAAAAGCTTTTGTTTTGTGATGCTGTCTAAGTTACTTAACTCTATTTAGCCTCAGTCTTTTTGTGTAACAATCACACTATTGGCTGTTTCATGCTGTTTCCACAAGGATTAAGTAAAGTGTTGCAACCCTTATGCCTTGGCACAAACAAAATATCCAAAGACCTTTAGTTACTATGACAATGACTTTTTACCTGTTTTCTTTTTTTAATATATAATTAGTGTCTTGCCTCTTGTCAGTTTTTTCTTTTTTTTTCTACCTTTTTTCTTTCCTAAAAGCATCCATTGCCAATGCTAATTACATTTGCCAAAGTCATAATACCAATAAAACCAAAAGCATTGTAACCAATATGCTCTCCCAATAAGGGAATGATCCATATTGTGTCTTCAGTCACATCTTGAATCTGACAGGTGCTGGTTTTCCTCCGTCCACCCTGTGCCTAGGTCCAGACCTGGACCACAATATAAAACAAAATCTCAAGCATAGAGTCCTAGAAGACATTCTCTTTCTTTCTGTTTGGATATACTTGATAGAACAGGAAAAGCCTAGAGGAAGGCTAAAGGTCTCCAAGAGAAAAATCACAGGTGGTTTATTAGAAATGGCTTTTCTATTAACCGTCTATGTGACTTTGGGCAAACTGCATTTCACCACTGAAAACCCCTCATGCTCTCCTCGGGCAAAGGAAGAGCTTGACCCAAGGGATCTGACATTCTGACATTCATGAGATGAGAACAGCTCTACAAACAGCCTGAGCCTCCAGTGAAGGAGGAGAGAACACATTGACTGATACAGGCTCAACTCAGTGAGCTTTGCATCAGCAGCAGAGAAAAATGGTACCTCTGTGAGATAAGGCTGGAAATCATGGGACAGGCAGGAAAGAGCGGTGAAAA
Source organism: Psammomys obesus (assembly GCF_907164565.1). Taxonomy (NCBI): domain Eukaryota; kingdom Metazoa; phylum Chordata; class Mammalia; order Rodentia; family Muridae; genus Psammomys; species Psammomys obesus. The sequence goes on along the minus strand of NW_026596051.1, from coordinate 25,308,233 downwards.
CTCACTAACATTAACACTCTCTGGGTCTGTAAATTACAACTTACAGAGCATCTCCACCTGCAGCATTAATCTGTACCTCACCATCAATACCTCTTCCCAGAGCAAAGAACAAAAATTGAAACTAAATGTACTATGGGAAAAAATGAAAAAAAAAAAAAAACAACCCTCTAAACTGAAAGCCCTTCAGATCTACAGCCCTCAATATGCTTATTGTGTCTCTCCCAATTGACCTTGGAACAGAACAACCAGCAGATTTTCTTCTCTTGAGTGTTATGCTTTCCTAACATTTTTTTTTAATAAAAGGGAGATGACAATGATGGTGATGATAGTGATGATGATGATTCCAATAGCAGGGTATTTTATGAACAGTTCAGATTTGTGATTTTCACATGCTACAAAATGCTAAGCTCAATGCTGTTAAATAGCTCTGACGCTTAATTCTGCATTCTGGCCACTCTTCTTAACATATTGACTTGCGAACGGGCAAATAATCTATATTGTCTTGTTATAAATCCTTTCTCTTTATCCAGTTCTGCATGCCATCCTTCCTGCTTAGCATGCTACCATAATTTCCTCTCAGTTCTGAACTTATCTTATAAGATGTCATAAATCTGAATACCATCCAACACCCTATTCGCGAGACACCCCTGATCTGAAGTCAGCAGCTGGTCACCTATCCAAAGGTCTAATTGCACTAGATAACACAATTTACTCGTCTTAGCCAAACACAAGTGACAAGAGAAAACAACCATGAGAGGCTCCGCTGAAATCACAGCTCCACTACAAACCAACCAAGCCTGGGTTACTTTCATGAAGTCACTGAATTTCCCAGAAATAGTTTCCTTATCTGAAAAGTTGAGAAAAGGTTTTTGGTCATTCAATCCCACAGATTTTTAGGCATCAGTACAAGAGAAGTTACAAAATAGTTAAATATCCAAGAGTAGCTAGATATAGAGATTTTATTCTTGCTTTATTGTCTAAATATTGTTTTTTTTGTTTTGTTTTGTTTTGTTTTTTACAGGAATTCTGTCTGAAGTCTCCCATTTGAAAGTAACCTATGCCTTGAACTTTCACAGTATTTTGCTTTTTTGTGTTTGGTTTCCTTGTTTGTCAGAAGAAAGAAATGTCATCTGAGTGCTTACTGAAATCTACATTGTTTTGTTATTCTGTTTTACTCTCAGTTCATCTCTGAAGGAAATGTTATCATTTCTCATCAGAAGGGAACACTCCTCTTGATTTCTGGCTGAGTGATGTAACATGTAGTGAAGTCAGTGATGGATAGAAAAGAAAAAGGTTAGCTTAAAGCAGGTGATAGTGGGGGATTTGCTGAGATGAACTTATGAAACTGAGGTAAGCTACCTGCATCCAGTGGAGGCTGGGCTATTCTAGAACATGTGTGGATCATTCAAGAGGAAGAAATTGAGGCTGAATGTGTAGATTTGTGTTATCCTGTGACACTAAGCACAAACCATTGAGGAATGCTGGGAACTGATTCTTTACAATGAGCTGGAGAAGAAAAGTGAGAAAAAAATTAGGAAGATATGGGGGACTTGAATTATAGATATGAATTTCAAATAGGAACTGATATGCAAAATTGCTTATAATAGCACAAGTTCTACAATATGGGGTTAAAACAGATTTGATAAGTTTAGTGTTTAGATATTTGCTAATGATGGAGGAGCATTTTCTGCATTTTCAGCATTTCTACATGGCTGATGTATCTCTGTAGTTGAAACAACTAGGAAATAAGGATCATGAAAAAACAAGTGTTTACAACTCATAATGCAAGTAAAGACTTACGAATCAGGAAAAAGGTTGGAGGCCTTCCAGGAGAAGCCTAGGCAAGAGACATGGTTCATAAGCTGATGGAAAGCAGGCAGTCATTTGTGGAAGAATAATGAGCCATTCATTAGCTCCAGGGTCATAGCACGTACTTCTCTACTCAGAGATACCTAGAGAAGTAGGATCTCATCTTATCTTCCAAATGGGATAAACAGGACAACAGAGAGAAGACCCATAAACGTAAATAAACATATGAAGAGAATATTCAGTATCATCTGTAACAGGATATTTGATCACACTGTGAACCCCAAGAAAATGTTATTTACTGGAAAAACCTGTTGATGTGGTTCAGTCTTAGCACACACTTTTTTTTTTCTGTAGGCCCCTGTTGCTTTTTTTTAACTTTTATTAATTACACTTTATTCATTTTGTATCCCCCCTAAGCCCCTCCCTCCTCCCCTCCCATCCTCCCCCCCCTTAGCACACACCTTTAATCCAAGAGCTTTCTGCTTGAATATTATAAACTGTAATAAATAAAGTCAACCGTACATCAAGAGGTGGAGCAAGCAATCAGTTGACAGGGAGTGAACATAGAATTAAGGAAAAAAAAAAAACTCAGAGAAGAGGAGGAAGCCAGGAGGATGGATAGAGAGATGCTCAGGAAGTAGATGGGTGGGACCTTTCAGTTTGAAGGCGGTTTATTGAAATGGCATGTCAGAGAAAGGTTCCTCCTGGGACGTCAGCTGAAGATCAAAGACAGCTGGGTATTTTCTCTAGCTCTCTGAGCTACCAGGACTTTTCCCCACCATCTGGCTCCGGAGTCTTTACTGAAAAAACTAAATAATTGAGATTGTGTTAACAATTGTCTACAGGGCATGTTGACAGAAAACCTATATATATAACTCACATAACATGCACATCATATATCATACAACATGAACACATATGAAACCAACATAAAACATTACACATACAAAATAACGTGCATAGCATCCTCATCCACCTACTATAGCCTACATGCAGATTGCATGCACAGCAATGAAACTTAGAGCCTGAAACTTACACACAGCACACAAATATTCACACAGTCCAGTTGCTTAGCAACCAAAAACTGCACAACTTGGTCCCAGGGAGTAGGATGGACAAAAGGAAAGAGGGGGGTTCATTCCAGTCCTTGTACAAGATCAAGTATTTAACCAAGCAGATGAGAAGAGGATGCAACCAAGGGGAAGGTCATGGGAACAAGAGGCAGAAGCCACTCCTCCCTGCAGATCAAGCTGCAGTATTCCTCTGAGAGGAGAGACCGCAGTTCTCTGAACAGAGCTGGATTCCCAGCCTGAGGCAGACAAGCTGAAGCTCCTTGAAAGTACTGTATAGGCTTTTGCTTTATTCCCTGGCTAGCAATGAATGCACAGCCTCTCAAAGCTCTTACACATCCATCCCAGTCGCTGCTGGAATCACGGAGGGTTCAGAAAGACCATTGCAATGCTGCACATAGAAACTACAGCCTAATTCCTATTGATCAAATTCCTATTGTCTCAGAGAAATGGCATCAAATCAAAAAGAGGGTAGAAAGAGTAGGTTTATGTCTCCAGGGACAGGTGACCATGTTTCACACCAAGGCAATCCCATAAAGAACCAGAATCTCAGAAAATATTTTTGGTTTCCTTACTAAATTCTTTCACATGGGAAGAATCCTATAAAACACAAATATTCATTCTGTTCTTTTTTGCCACTAGAGAAAAATGATAAAATTGGGAAGACAATTACCCTTGGTAGAAGACTGTTCTTATCTCTTTCTCACTCTGAGAGTACAAAGTTCTGGGAAATATTTCCAGGCTTTCAGTGGTAGCATTCTGGCTCAATTTCTTCTTGCCTGACCTTTCTTGTCAGGACTTCTCTGACAGCATAGAGTTCCATGCTGGGCTGTCTTAGAATGTTCTGAAGTTGTGCAAAGGGAACTGGCACAGAGATAAAGGAGTTCTCCTCCTATCTTGCTTAAATCAATCAGTAATGGCAGTGGGGCTAGCCATGTCCCCTCATGTTCCTAGTCTGGCTTCTTTCAGCTTTTTTTACTTTGAAGATATTCTGAGATGAGCTCAGTCCATACACCCCAGGACCCCCAAGGACGTTAAGACATATCTGTCATCAGACCTTTTTGTCATGTTCCTCCTGAGATAGATTTATCTTCTCCGGGAGTCAGGAGGAAGTCTAGACTTACACATACTCCTGTCTCTTTGAGTTTCCACAGTCACAGCCCAGTTATGCACAGTGATAAGGTGTCTTGACTAGTATGAAATGTAAAGACAAAATGTCCTCAGCTGTCAACCTCTGACTAAATCAGTGACTGTTTCAGGCTTTGCCTCGAGCTCAAAGAATTGACTCAAAGTGATTCAATATTTGAAAACACATGTCTGGAACAATGGTTCTTCATTTTTTTCAGGACTATTCAAATTTAGGTCTATTGTCCACATGCAGTTATTAATAGCACTCATTTCACTCTCAATAGTGTCTTAGTTTACACAGCAAATTCTGTAGTGACTGAGAATAAGCTGAACATGACAGAAACAAAAACACAAAACTGCTGGTGTGTTAGAGGTGATAACCACAAGAGTGCCAAGCTACATTGTGGCTAGGACACCCATGCCCAGAGGCACAATTCCTACCCCTAGCCCCACCCCTCTCCACATGATCTTTGTCTTTCTCTACTAGGTTGAGGAGGCTGAAAGAAAAGAAAAAATATTGTGGGTGAGTCTCATTGTTTCCCTGACTACAAAGCTTGGTCCCATCCCACCACCCCAATTTTGCAGCTTCTTCCTGGTGTTTCTGCTCTTGCTCTATTGGCTACTGGTAACATTAACAGGTTTAACTGTTTATTTCTCCAGATCGATATTGAGACTTTGAGAAAAAAAAAATAGCACTTTAGAATCTGTCTTCTTGTGACTGGATTAAGAATTGGGTTAATTTGCTTGGCAAACACAAATACCTGTGTTTGAATCTGATTACAGTACTGGTGCTCCAGAGTTGCAGTGTAGAGAGAGACAGATTGATACTGGAAGATCACTGGTCAGGCAGCAGAGCCCAGTCTGCAAGCCTTGGGATCCGTGAGCAGCCCTGGATTATGAGAGTCACTATAGGAAAGACTAGACTTCATTCGAGAGAAAGAGGAAAACATGATTAGAAAATCACAACAGCAAGGATAAACGAGGTGAAAAAATGTGCCAAAAAAAAATATATGGGCACTGTACCAAAAAAAAAGGCAATCCAAGCCAAACTTATCTTCAGATGCATGGCTCCCTGGCAAGAGGCAATGGGAAGAAGAAACCTCATCCAAAAGTTAAGTCAGGTGGCCCTGGTAAAAAGAGGCTGTTAGACCTACCCTCAAAATAAATCCTCTTTCTTCACAAAGTTCAAATTTATTTGCCAGACAAGTCATGAGGCAGTGTTCTATCCAGTGTGTGGGTCAGCAGTGAAGAGGAATCCCATTCTTTCGCCCAGTGTGTCCAGGTGCTGTCTTAAAAGGGGAGTGTGTTATCATGGTGGTTAGAGAACAGGAAAGAAACACAAGACAGGGAAACTAAATTTAACCTGCCCCAGCCCCACTGTGTGTTTGTGAGAGAGAGAGAGAGAGAGAGAGAGAGAGAGAGAGAGAGAGAGAGAGCAATGAAAAGCAATTGTGTGGCTTAGGAGAAAACAGCAGTGATAAGTAGAGAAATGTGGGCTCTGCCTAGACGATGAAGTTACCAGTGAGTCACTAAAGAAATCAGAGAGGAAATTCAAAACGTCCTAGAATCATATAGAAATGCAAGCACCTACTTATTAAAACCTTTGGGATATAGCTAAGACAGACAGTTCTCTATAAGGTTATAGCTACAAATGCCTACATTGTTAAAAAATAAACAAAAAAGATTACAAATCAAATAGCAAATGATACACTTCAAAGATTAAAAATGAATAAGCTAAGCTCAAAGTCGCTAAGTGGTAAGAACTAAAATAGGCCAGGGCAGAGACAAATAAAATGGGACAATAAGAGTAATGCACAATCAAACAGTTTTTTCTTAGAACAAAGACCATTGACAAACTCCTCGCTGAACAACCAAAAACAAACAAAATCAGAAGAAGATCCAAATTAATAAAATTTGGTAAGAGAAATTGATGTTTAGTATATATTCTAATGAAGTTCAGAGGGTCATTAAAATTTTTTTGAAAATTAATCATTAAATATACTGAAGAAAATGAGTAAATCGTTACATAGGTATGATGCATAAAGATAAAGAATATACACTGACTCACAATAAAAGTGAGTTGGTAATAAACATCTACCCCTGAAGGAGATTTCACTGTGCAGTTCTACTACCCCCTAATCAGTAGCTAACAGCAACAATCCTGAGTCCCACAAAATAAAAAGGGAAGAAACCCTGCCAAACTCACTGTATGACAGCAGTTTTTCTACCGTGCGAGAACCAGGTGAGGATATCAAAGAAAAAAAGAAAACTTCAAATCAATTTCCTCAGTAAATATAGACGCAACACTCATTAGTGAAGTGCTTGAAAATAAAATTGAAGAACGTGTGATGCTGGAGAGATGGCTGAGCGGTTAACAGTGCTTGCTGCTCTTCCAACGGACCGAGGTTCAGTTCCCAATGTTCACATCTGATGGCGCACAATCCTCAGTAACCACAATTCCAGTAAACCGTCCGACCTCCTCTGGCCTCTGTGGGCATCTGTACCATTCAGAGAGCTCCAAAGAATTGAGTCATCCTACGCCTGCAGATCTGCTGAGGCACACATAGCCTCTCTCTTGTGCCAAGTCCACTCCACACCCGAAGCTTTCTTCAGGAAGACAGATCACAGACCCTGCATCTCCAACATTATGAGGTCTTCACTGAAATTTAGGTGTCACTCTCACAGCTTCGCATTGCAGGGTGGCCTCTCAGAGACATCTTCAAGGAACTCCGTTCCTCCTGCAACACATCTCGTGGGATCAATGAAACCATAGCTCTCTGCAACCATAGTGCAATAATCCATGACTCCATTAATCTTGTATTTCATGTTGACAAAAACCATGACTACATAGAAGCTACTGCCAAATTCTGCTGCCAGCTTAGGAAGGTGCCAGCCCCCTTGAACCAGTTACATCAGCTTCTGTGTGATTCTAGGAAAGCACTTCTCTAGACAGTTGCTTTCCAGCCAAGAACTCATTAAGTTACATTTATTTAAATTCTCTCGTTTCAAATAAATATGCATTTTCAAAAGGTGGAAACTTTAGTGGGTTGAAGTCTTAGGCACAGAGCAACTTCACTGTTTTCATCAGTGCAGAACACTGATTTCTCTTAACTGACACTAATATCTTTAAAGATCACAGATGTTTTAATATCTGTTTCCCCTGTCTAAAGCTCTAAATTTGCCTCTACCCTACATTTTTCTTATATTTCTACTTCATGTTTTTTTTTCTCTCTCTCTCATGGTAGATCTTAGTGGGAGAAGAGAGCAGTAGCAATGCTTCAGCATAAATCCTATCCTGTGCTGAAAATTTATTCCACCAAGTTAGTCCATTACTCCTTTACATGGTCTCACTCAAATGTTATGAAATGCACATTCCTTTCCTAATAAATTTCTCATTTCACGTTGAAACCTTGGTTTTTGGGCTTCTGCCTACCTTCCTCAACGTATTTTTTTGTCTTCCAAGCTCCCACTAACAGTCTATTAAACTGTGACTATAGTCAAACAAGAGTTTTGTTTTGTTTTTCTGGGATAAAATTCCACATTGTTGCAAATCCAACAGACCAGTTCTGAAGGTCTAGGAGCCCTCTGTGTTTATCACAGCAGCAACACCACTTTCTGGTACCAGCTTTCTGTATTACTTATTTTTCCCACTGCTGTGATGAACTATCTGAAAAGAAGCAATTTTAGGAAAGAAGTGTTTATTTTTGCTCTCGGTTTAAGGAATACATTCCATCTTGGCAGGGAGTGCAAGGTAACATATATGAGATGCTGGCGGATAGCATCGAATCCATAGTCAGGAAATGGAATGAACAAGAACTTCCGTACAGAAACCCTAAAGGCCTGTTCCTAGTGACTCATTTCCTCCTGAAAGACTTTACTTTTCAAAGCGTTTACAGCCTTCCTAAGTAGCACCACCTGTTGGGGATGAAGTATCCAAACACATGAGCCTATGGGGGTATTCTAGTTTCAAACTACAACATCACCCATTTCACCCACATTGCTAGAATTAATGAATTTAAATGACTGTAGCATAAAAAGAGATCTATAATATCAATGCACTCTTCATAAAAATTCCAATAATTCCTCACAGAATTGTAAAAACATTCTAAAATTCATAATGGAGCACAAAATACCACAAATATGTAAAGCATTCCAAAGAACAAAGAACAACATCAGAGATACCATTGAATCTGATCTTTAATTATACTATAGTACTATAGTAACAAAAACAGCACTATACTGGCACAAAATTGAGCTTGCAGATCAATGCAATAGATTAGAAGCACCAGAAATAAAAATGTGTCATCACACCCACCTAACTTTTAATAAGTGAGTGAAAAGCAAATATTGAGAACAAGGACACCATCTTTTGGTGCAGAGAAAACTATTTTTAGAAATCTATCTGAAATGGGTAGATTACTATTAAAGGCTGATAGTTTTCAGCTGCTAGGAAAAAAAATAGATTAAATATTTATGACCTCTCAGCTTCTCAGAACCTATCAGATTACCTTCAGTTGTTCCCTAAGATATTTTGTCTCTAAGGCTGTATATTTTTCAGAACAATATTTTCTTTCTCTGCTCACTCATCTATAAATGTGTGCTTACCTCAGATAGTCTTATGTTAGTAGGTGCACACATAGATGAATGGGCAGAAGGACGGTTGGATGGATAGGTAGATAGATAGATAGATAGATAGATAGATAGATAGATAGATAGATAGAT
>NW_026596051.1:25286773-25299494 GCF_907164565.1 Psammomys obesus | reverse complement strand
GATAGATAGATAGATAGATAGATAGATAGATAGATAGATAGATAGATGGATGGATGGATGGAATGATATATGGATGGATCAAAAAATTAAAAAAGATAATTAAATGGAAACTGTGCTTACCTGAGTAAGACCTTCACAAGACCAAGGCAGACAATGCCCAATTCTGATGGGGAAGGGGCTCATGTGTGTCCATCAATAACTAAGACCCTATTGGCCATTGATAGTGGCTATGGTGAGATAACCATATTTCTCTGGGTTGTGGCCACTTGCTAAGTTTCCTGTGTCTCAGTGAATGGGCTCATCCTCATGAACGTACAGGCAGCAGTAATTAGACTCAGCAGCGATGGTGTTAGGAAGTGGAGGTGTTAGGAAGCAGGACAGTTAGCAGGGAGGATAGGGATGGATATGATTGTATCATATTGATATGAATTGATGTAAAAATTCCCAAAGGATAAAAATTTAAATTAAAAATTTAGATAATCTAGAAAAATCTAGATTACAGCAGACAGACCACCCCCAAAATATGCAGGAAAGTCTCTGTGTGACCTTGAAAAATCATTTGCCTCACAGTTTCTTCAAGTGTAGCATAGGTATGACCCAAATAATAATTGACCTAAAAACTGGATTAAAGCATCATGAGCCAGGTAGGACAGATAATTTAGCCACCAAAGGGCTTACCTTGCAAGCATGAAAACCCGAGTTCAATTTTTGGAACCTACCTTTTTAAAAAGCCAGAAGCAATTGAGAGCTGTCTTGGTGCTTAATAGAACATCCTATTAAGATCCCAGGATTCTTTGTGACTCACAACAGCCTGTAACTCCACCTCCAGGGGATCTAAAAGCTTCTCTTTCCTTAGCTAGTACTGCAGTAACATGCATATCCCCCTAGAAGAAACACACATTTACACATAAATAAAAATAAAATATCAAAAAGTAAATTAAAGGTCCAGGTGTGACGGTTCAGACTCGAGTTGACACTGTTACAACCACAATATAAAGAAAAGAAATACATATTACCACATATAATTCACTGGCCTTTTGGTTAGAAACCAGTGTTTTCAATGGGTTCATTTTTATTTCCCCCATAAAATCCCAATCGTATCTCAAACATGATATTTTCCCTTTCAATATAAGAGGCAATTTATTTTATTGTTACTTGAAACTAAAAAAATCCAATAAACTGGCTTGGAGCCAAAGAAGACCATAATGACAAAATGATTGATTTTTCTACAATGCATTATGTTGTTCTTCTCAAATTGTAGAAATGCAATATAGAAGATATTCATTTATACTACCAACTGGTATTCATCTCTGTAATAGAATGTATTACTTCTTTGTATTTATTAAGTACCTGTCACCACTAGAAATACAAAGTAAAAAGGTCTTCACTATTAATTCTCAGGCATGGTCAAATATTAGTTGTTATATTCCATTGACAGAAGGGTTCTTTATAGGCACTTAAGACAGAAATATCAGTTCTATTGCATAGTGATAAAAGTAAAATTTATGTGTCCATTTTTCAAAGATGGAAATGAAAGTTAAGTAAGCAGATACAATTTAACAAAAAGAAAAATTCATTCTTAAATTTTAATTAGTTATATTCATTATTATAATACAGTGTACATATGACCTCTGTGTATATGTGTCTCTGTGTGCATATGTGTTCACTCATGTGCTCACAGGAATGCCATGACACACTTTTATCAGTGAGAAGATGACTTTTAAGAATCAGTTCTTTCTTCCTAATATGTGTCCAAGGGTCCAAGCTTCCTTCAGCAAGTGAATTACTGCTGAGCGGTCTCTACCACTTATAAACATACATTTTTTAAGCAACAGGAGTCACCCAAAACTGGGGTCTGGCAAAGGGCAGCCCCAGATGTCAGGCTCTAGACTGGGTATGCAGTGAACCATTCTGCTACATCTTCACAGCTTATTCATGAGTCAGATCTAATTACACCATTATACACACAAGAAAGGAAGTACAGACTCAAGAAGGTTCAAGAGCTCATCTCTGAGCCATTGAATAATATGGACTTGTAGTGAATTTTCGCTGTTACATCACAATCCATCTTCATGTAACTACTATTTTCTATCTCCTCACATATTGCATATAGGACAATCTGAGGAAAACTAAACTAGTGCATATTTATAACTTCTTTGGCTATGACATTCTTGGTTAAGAATAATGTGAGAGATCCAAGATGGTGGCGCCGACCATGCAGAGCATCTAAATAGCAGTTTAGCAGTGAAAGCAGAGTGAGCAGCAGGCAGTACTGTAGACCCCAAACCACCAACATCTGTTTCTGAAGTGAGAGGAGAACCCATGGGAAAACATGAAGTTCCATCTTTAGTCTATCTGGCTAATACCAGAAAAACATTTCCAGGTTCCCACCTGGCACAGCCCCAGCCTTAAGCCAATTCCACCCACTGTCTGTGGGCAACTTCCTGGTACTGGCAGCTGGCATCTCTGATGTTGGACACTTACTCTCACTATCTGTGGAGTGGATACCTTCTGATACAGGAAGTAAGACTCCAAACACAGGCTCCCGGTCTCACAGACCTGAGGACACCTTCTGGGTACCTGTGGCTCCTGGTTCCAGACTCCAAAGCCCACTGTCACTGTCCTTTGAACACCTTACTGGTACCAGCAGCTCTCAGCTCAGACCTCAGAAGCTCACTCTCACCTTCTTGTATAGTATATACCTTCAAATACAGGGAGGGCACACAGCTCCAAACTCAACTCGGGGCCGACTCTCACCATCCTGTGGACATCTTTTGGTACCGAGAAGCTCCAGGTTCCAAACTCAGGGCCCACTCTCACCATCCTGAATGGGCAAGTGGCTCACTCAAGACCCAGGAAAGCAACCCCAGACACTGCTCCAAGGCTCAACCAGTCATCCTAAGGAGACCAACAAGACCTATGAGCTCACAGGTTCTCTGAAAAGTCTTCACCCAGCAAACACAGTGTCTGAGCAAAGTGCCTGGGCTTCCTAACCTCAGACAAAGAAAGCCAAGGGTAGGTAGATGACTCCAGGACTTCCCTCTGCAAAAGTAAGGTGCCTGACCTCCTGAAGAATCCACGTGGACCCCAGGATTAAATACCTCAGGAGACCCACAGGTAATTTCCTGAGAACCACCTGCCAGTACAAGACCATTCCTTTCATTCTGAGAATGGCTCCTGCAGGAACTTCCTGCTCAGGACTCCTTCTGCATCCCAGAGACCTCCCTTGGAAACAGGAACTAAAATCCAATGCCAGAGACAACCACATGGCTAAAGGTCAGCATAAAAACACAATCAACAAAGGCCAAAGCAATGCAGCATTCCCATAACCCAGTTACTCAAAGGCAAGCAGCCATGGATGCCCTAACACAACCGAAACACAGTAAAATGACCTTAAATCTATGCTTGTGATAACAGAGGAAACAAAACTACAGCCTACAGACTGGGAAAGGAACTTCACCAACCCTGTATCTGACAGAGGGCTAATATCCAGAATATATAAAGAACTCAAGAAGTTAAAAAACAACAAATCAAGTAATCCAATTTTAAAAATGAGCTAAACAGAGAATTGTCAATAGAAGAATATTGAATGGCAGAGAAACACTTAAAAATACACAACATTGTTAGTCATCAGGGAAATGCAAATCAAAACAAACCTGAGATTTCACCTTACACCCATCAGATTGGCTAAGATCAAAAACTCAAGTGACAACACATGCTGGAGAGGATGTGGATAAATGGGAACCCTCCTCCATTGCTGGTGGGAATGTGAACTTTTACAACCACTCTGGAAATCAATCTGGTGCTTTCTCAGGAAATTACGAATAGTGCTACCTCAAGATACAGCAATACCACTCCTAGGCATATATCCAAAATATGCTGAAGTACACAACAAAGACATTTGCTCAACCATGTTCACAGCAGCTTTATTTGTAACAGCTAGAATCTGGAAACAACCCACATGTCCCTCAACTGAGGCATGGATCCAGAAATTGTGGCACATTTACACAATGGAATACTACTCAGCAATTAAAAAACAAGGAAATCATGAAATTTGCAGGCAAATGGTGGGAACAAGAAAAGATCATCCTGAGTGAGGGATCCCAGAAGCAGAAAGACACACATGGTATATACTCACTTATAAGTGGATATTAGACATATAATATAGGATAAACTTACTAAATCTGTACACCTGAAGAAGCTAAGCAAGCAGGAAGACCCTGGGTAAGATGATCAATCCACATTCACAAAGGCAAACAGGATGGACATCAGAAGAGGGAGAAAACAGGGAACAGGACAGGAGCCTGTCACAGAGGGCCACTGAAAGACTCTATCCATCAGTGTATCAAAGCAGATGCTGAGATTCATGGCTTAACTTTGGGCAGAGTGCAGAGAATTCTATGAAAGTAAGGGGAGATAGTGGGACCTGGAGGGGAAAGGAGCTCCACAAGAAGAGCAACAGATCCAAAAAACCTGGGCAAAGGAGTCTTTTCTGATACTGATTCACCAACTAAGGACCATGCATGGAGATAACCTAGAACCCCTGCACAGATGTAGCCAATGGCAAATCAGTCTCCAAGTGGGTTCCCTAGGAACGGTTAAAGGGACTGTCTCTGACATGAACTCATGGGCTAGCTCTTTGATCACCTCCCCCTGAGGCAGGAGCAGCCATACCAGGCCACAGAGGAAGACAATACAGTCCAGTCCTGGTGAGAACTGATATGCTAGGATCAGATGGAAGGGGAGGAGGACCTCCCCTTCAGTGAACTTGGGGAGAGGCATGAGAGGAGAGGAGGAAGGGAGGGTGGAATTGGGAGGGGAAAAGGGAGGGGGCTACAGCTGGGATACAAAGTGAATAAAGCGTAAGTAATAAAAAATTAATTAATAAATAAAAAATAAAATCCATAAGTAAATGCAGAAATACAGAGTCAAACAGATTGAGGTCTCTTTTTAATTACATTTTTATTTTTTACATTAATATAACATAAGGCTGAAAAGGTGAAAGACTTTCCTCTAAAACCATAAATGAGACACAAAAGCCACTCCCATCAGTTCTATTCAACTGAGTACTATATTATACCAAAACCAAACAAGCCAGGGAAAGAAGTAGAAGGATCCAAAGTGGAAAAGAAGTAAAATTATCTAATTTGCTGATACTATCATAAATGCTGAAAACTATAAGGACTCTATGAAAAATTTTACAGTAAGTTTAAAAGATGTAATATCAATGTACAATGCTTCTTTATATAATGACATATAAAAAATAAAATTAATTAAACAATTTCATATTTAATACTGTCTAAAAAATAAACTTATCAAGGAGACAGAAGACGTAGGGAAAACTGCAAAACTAAAAGGACACACACAGATAGAACGGTAACCCATGTCTGTGAATTAGATTTAAGTGTCATTGAAAGATTCACAGTGCCCAAAGTAACGTAAGGATTCAAGGCTGTTCACGAATACTGCAAAAATTTCTAGCATGGTTGTCATGAAATTCATTTTAAGCAATAGTACTCGAATACTTACTGTTTGGATAAAACAATTGCATGTGTCACTATGCTTTGGAGATAATAATTTTCAGGTTATCTGCACCTGAAGATTGCAACCACTTCAACCACAGACTCAGACAATTATTATAGGCATCGACCATTCTGGCTTTGATTTGGACTAACATCTGGATTTTTACTTGACTTTTTTGATACATCCATTGTTCATGAGTTCTTGGTGATCTCTTTTGTTATGCTCAGGGGAGTGAAGACTAGATTGTTAAGGTTCTATTTAAAGCTAATTATGCCTCCATGTTTAAATCTAAACTCACAAAAACTTCCATTAAGAAAGTTTAAACTTAATTTTTGTATCCATTGCAGGCAAATGGATGAACCAAGAAAAAATCATCCTGAGTGAGGTAACCCAGAAGCAAAAAGACACACATGATATATATTCACTTATAAGCAGATATTAGCCGTATAATATAGGAAAACCACACTAAAATCTACAGACCTAAAGAAGCTAAATAACAAGGATGAGCCTAGCGAGGATGGCTAAATCTCATTCATAATGGCAAACAGGATTGACGCTAGAAGTGGTGGAAGAGAAGAAACAGGATGGGAACCTACTATAGAGGGTCCTTTGCAAGGCTTCACCAACAGGGGATGGAAACAGGTGCTGAGACTTACAGCCAAACACTGGACAGAGAACAAGGAGTCTTATGGGAAAAGCGGGAGATAGAAGAAGACTGGGGAAACAGGAGTTCCACAAGAAGACCAACAAAACTAAAAAATTCTGAGCCCAGGTGAGGCCTTCAGAGACTGAAGCACCAACCAAGGATCATGCATAGAAAGGACCTAGACCCCCTGCTCAGATGTAGACAACAGGCAGCTCAATCTCCAAGTGGGTTGCAGGGTAAGAGGAACAGGGACTGCCTCTGTCATGAACTTGCCCTGGCTATCCTGCCTTGCCAGACCACAAAGGAATAGGATCCAAGCAGCCCTGATAGGAACTTACAAGCTAGTAAGATGGCAAGGGAGGAGAACTCGCTATTTTGATAGACTACAGGATGGGATACAGGTGAAGTGGGAAGGAGAGCACTACAATCTGGAGATAAAATGAATAAATTGTAAAAAAATAAAATAATAATTAAAAAATGTTTAAACTTAAGATTACTTAATTAAATCACCTACCTGCCAAACTGCAGGGCAGCAAGACCATCAAAGGCCATTCTTTTCTCATTCTCTCTCTCTCTTTGCCTAATCTTTTTTCTTCTCCTTTTTATTTATTTATTAAAATTATTTTTATTTTCATTAATTACAATTTATTCACTTTGTCTCCTCCCTGTACCTCCCTCTCTCCTTCCCTCCCAATCCCACCCTCCCTCTTCCCCACCCATGTCCCTTTCCCAGTCCACTAATAATGAAAGTCCTCTTCCCCTTCCCTCTGATTCTAGTCTATCAGGTCTCATCAGGAGTGGCTGCATTGTCTTCTTCTGTGGCCTGGTAAGGCTGCTCCCCACTCAGGGGGAGGTGATCAAAGAGCAGGCCAACCAGTTCATCTCAGAAACAGTCCCTATAAACATACTAAATCAAGAAGGAGGACTCTGGCTATGATGCTCAATCCCCATTCAGAAAGGCAAAGAGGATGGACCTCTGAGAAGGGAGAAAACAAGGAACAGGACAGGAGCCTACCACAGAGGGCCTCTGAAAGGCTCTAGCCTGCAGGGTATCGAGGTAGATGCTGAGTCTCATAGCCAAACTTTGGGCAGAGTGCAGGGAATCTTATGAAAGAAGTGGGAGATAGTAAGACCTGGAGAGGACAGGAGTTCCACAAGGACAGCAACAGATCCAAAAAGTCTGGGCACAGGGATCTTTTCTGAAATTGATACTCCAACCAAGGACCACTCATGGAGATGGCCTGGAAACCTTGCATGGAGGTAGCCTATGGCAGTTCAGTGTCCAAGTGCCTTCCAAAGGTTATTCTTTATCTTTTTCAGAGACAGGAAGACATAGCAGTTGGAAACTTTGGATCCATTAAATATTAACTCCTTTAACTAAAGTTTAGATTAGTTATTACTGCCACACACACCAGAAGTTGATTCTAATGCTGGAAATATGAAGGTGGCTACAATTAGGAAAGAAAACTGCTCTTTCTTATTCCTGTTACAAACAACTTACTGAAACAGGTACAAGAATCCCTCTTCTCATTCCTCCAGGCACTCTGCAAGTCAGAGAAGAATAGGATGCTTAATTAAATCGAGGGAGAGGTTGCATTTCACAGAGAATTTCACTCCTAACAACTAGAACTTCTCACCCTTCCCTATATTTTTTTAAATATTTATTTGGAATGGAATTAAATCCATTGATCTGATTAGTCTTAAATTTTTACTTTGGGGATGATTATATGACTTTAAAGAATTTCTGAAGACTGTGATTAAAAATGCCCAAGAGTACAGATTGGTAAAGAAATAGAGAGGGAAAAAAAAAAGGAGCTGGGGAGAGAAAGGAGAATCAACCAATATAAAATATGTATGAAAATGATAAAAGAAAACTTATTCCTTTTTCTTATTAAAAAATCATAAATGGCTCAGATTAAGTAATACATCACCTAAGATGTGAGAGCAAGAAGCTAAAAACCTTTCTTTGGACTTAGCCAAATCTTCCTTTGGTAGACATCTAATGCTTGAGTGTAACCACCATCCCATTATTTCTTGTCACCAATCTGTTTTCGTGCTCTTCACCATATCATCTAAGATGGAAAAGTGACAGTACCTCATATTTCAGATGGCTAGACTTGATGTAAAAAAAAAAAAATGGAATGATGTCCCAGGGCAGACCAATTACTACCTGCCACAGATAAAGCATTCTTTTTCAGATTGTGGAAGTCTATGCTCGTAAGCTCAGATATTTCTAAAATATATGATACCATTCTTGGGGGAAAAACCCATTTGCAATAAGAAAGACTGACGACAGATGCAAAGAAAGCAACAGAGAATTGAGAAAAGAGAATCTCAAGTAGATTCTTCTAAAGTCAGAGCTCTCTCCAGATATTACCATTGTAGAATAAATTGTCAATAAAGTATCAATAAAGTACCCTAATCGTTTTAAATCATCCTAGTTTTGATTCTCAGTCATGAGATTAAAGGGAATCATGGATAGGAAAGTCCTTAAGCAAGAAGATTTTTAAAAACATATCAAAGAGAAAAATTTGCTTAGAGAATTGATGTTAAGGAGATTGCAAAATATATACGGTCTAGGTTCCATTATTTTCTTCCCTATATCATCTAGGCCATCAAGCCACTTATAAATCTTTAACAATGAAGTATTTCTATTTCCCATATTTGATGCTTTGACCGCTGGGTTTTACTGATCCTGAATCATCTGGTTTTATGAGTCAAGAACTAATGAGTTTGCTGCTGAACTTGCTTTTTATATCGAAATGAAACAATCCCACATTTTCCAATCTCTTCCTAGAAGACTCAATGTCTGCACTTCATTGTCAGGTAGAAAACAACAAGAGAAAGCACACACACTCCAGTCTGATGAGATTATGCAAGTGGGGCCGTCCAGCCTCACTTGTCTTCCTTGCCTGTTTCCTTCCAAGTTAGCCACAGGAACGACTCTTGCTTATGTCCGTCTTTTGCTCTTTCTCTTAGCTCCTTGTGGCTTAGAAAAAAATATATTTTCCTTTTCTCGAGAATGGTGAGTAAAAACTTTCCATAGATAGTTATCCCAGATAAATAAAATTTTCCTTAATTGATTTTTATTACATTTTTATTTTTTATATTACGACAGTTTATTCACTTTGTATCCAAGCTGTAGACCCCTCCCTCATTCCCTCCCAATCCCACCCTTCCTCCCTCATCTCCTCCCAAGCTCCTCTTCAAGTCCACTGATAGGGAAGGTTCTCCTCCCCTTCCATCTAACCATAGCTCATCAGGTCTCATCAGAACTGTCTGCATTGTCCTCCTCTGTGGCCTGGCAAGGCTGCTCCCCCATCAGAGTTGATCAAAGAGCCAGCCATGATTTCATGTTAGAGACAGTCCCTGTTCCCCTTACTAGGGAACTCTCTTGGATCCTTAATTGATTTTTAATCACTTATTTTTGTATGCTTGCATGAGTTTATATGCACCATGTACTTGCAAGTATATGCAAAGGCAAGAAGACTACTTTAGATCCCCTGGAACTGGAGTTACAAATAGTTGTATGCTGATATTTTCTGTGGTGAGAACTGAACTCATGTTCCCTGCAATTCTGACCAATTGACTTAACCCCTTAACTAAATTTTTAAGTCTATATTTTAAAATATAGACACCCCCAGGTTGGATTAAATAAATGTTCCTTACCTTATGCCCTCCACAGAGGGATTTGTAAGTCAAATAATTAGGAAGAATTCCCTGCCAACTGTTAAGATTTGGAAGGATTTTGAGGCTGTTGTACTTTCAATCAGAGAGACAGAGAAATGTACTCTTTACAATTTACCTGAAGAGAAACAGACCCTAATGGATACACTTAATCAGTTTTCATATCAGCCAGTCTATGGATTTCTACCATGTACAAACTCATTCCCAGAACTGTTAACAAAACATGCCATTCCAAACTTTATGTAACTTAATTCTGTAAATGAAAAATGTTCAGCATATTTAAGATCTATCTTCCTTCCCCACCCCCAATGGCCATATTCTAGGATTTTTTTTGTTTTATTTTGTTTGTTTTAAAGATATTCCAAATCAAACACACAGACCTATTGACTTCATGCTAAGAGTGAGAACAAGGCACTTGTCCCTCTGGGTCTGGGATACTTTACTCAGTAAAATTTTCCCAACTCCATCCATTTACCTGCATATTTCATACTTCAATTTTCATTATCCATCTATCCCTGAAGGGGCATCTAGGCTTTTCTTAATATCCTAAATGTTGTGAATAGACTAAGCAAGGACACATATTAGCAGGTACCTCTGTAGTAGGAATTAGTATGTCCTTCTTCCACATTTTGTTCTTTTTCAGCTGTCAATATCAAATGATGTCTACACTCACTGATGAGGTTTGATAATCATTAAATACTAATTGAAACGCTAATCCTTCAAGCACCCTTACAGACACACACAAAAATACCAGTTATTTGCAGTTCCTTAGCCTAATGGATCTGTTATAAAATTAAGCATTACAATGTTATTTCAATAATATCATAATCATCTAAATAACAGAATCAACAATGTGTGCATAATCTAATAGATAATAATTCCTCAAACATTATAATAAATATGAATGTGGGATACTAATTTATGTTTTTTTTTAAGATTCCCTTAAAAATCTTGGTTTTCCAATCTAAACAGATGAGTGTAGGTTTGGTTATACCCAAAGTTTTCAGAGACTCCAATTTCAAATACAGAGAAATTGGAATTTGGTTTAAACTGTGATGTTTCTATTTTTAAATTAATGTATAATAAATTACTGGGCCCAGATTTAGATGCTTTCAAACAAACATGGCTACATAGTTATTTTTCTCCCGCATAGTCTTAAGGAAGTTATGCATCACATATTCTAACCAAACTTTAAGTCCATATAATATATACAGGACACTATGAGACCAGGGTTTCTCCAAGTAGGATGGTTAAAGATAGAAAGCAAGCTTATTGCAGTGGTATTGTCTTTAGCCAACTTTGTTCCAGATGGCATGTGGACTGTCAAATCTATGTCTCTGTAGCTACTGTCCCAAAGTTAATTCAGAAAGATGCTCACTGAAAAAAAAATCAGAATTCCTAGTAGGTAGAAATAATGGGCTTTCTGATAGAAGGGTCACTATTTTGAAAAGCTCAAGATAATGGCAACCAGAAGAGTAGTGTTCCATGTCCCAAAACAGCCAGAACCTACTTTCTTGGTCTCACAGACTCTGGTCAGCAAGAAATAAGCACAGAATTACACTGTTTATCTGCAATGGAAAGAGCACAAATACTAGAAATTGAACATCTAAGGACACCCACCCCTCGACCTACCATTCATGAACTAGATATTGGCTATTTCAATCTTGGGTAACAAGTGTACATACAGAGTAGCCTCTCCTTATCTACATGAGACATGTTCCAAGACCTAATCTAACATATTAAAGGACTGATCCAACTCCTAATCTAACATATTAAAGGACTGATCACCAGTCTATGTCACAATGAGGAAGCAGAAACTTTAGGATGGGGCTTAGTGACTGGATCAGAAATCACTTGAGACGTACACTGAAGGGGATAAGGGAGTACCCACCCTTCTTTCTTTTGTTACTTCCTGGAACTAGAAGATATTTCTTCTAATTCTCCCTCCTACCATAATCTTCTTCCTCACCCTAGGATCAAAAGCAACAGAGCAAAGCTACCATGGAATGAAATCAGTAAGACCAAGGGAAAATAAACTCCTTTTTATAAGTTTGTTATCTAAGGAGTTTTATTAGAATAGTACAAAGCTGACTGACTGCCATAAACACTGTCTATAGTGTAGTTTAATGTGTGAGGCGTAAGAAATTAACAGTGATGGACAATAAACAGAATAACTGTAACAACATGCTATCCCATTAAAATATGCTATTATATGAAAGTTGTATGAATGTCATGGATGGCATGTGACACTTTCTTTTTCTCCCTATTCACTTGCTCACTCACCTACTCCATTTTCTCTCAAATTCTTATTCCAATTTTATCTTTCCACAAAGGGAGCAATTTATAATTATTTATACAATTTATGATTGACAGCTTCGCTGTTGCTGTGCTTTGGGACATTATTAAATAAAATAAATTTGCTGCACATAAGTTATCTGACTCTACACCAGAACACCTGATAACAAATGTGACTACAGCACATCGATGTGTGGTTGGCATATACTGCATGGACACGTGAGACAGGTAGGGTGGCACAACGCGGTTAGGTACAAGATTCTATCATGCTACGCAGAGCCAGAATAGTATACAACTTAAAATGTAAAGCCTCTGCCATGCAGACTGTGAAAGCAGATGCTGAGCCTGATGGCCAACTGACGGGCAGAGTGAATGGGATTTTATGTAAGAAGTGGGAAATAGTAAGAGCTGGAGAGGACAGGAACTCCACAAGGAGAGCAACAGAACAAGAAAAGTTGAACACAGGGAACTTCCCAGAGACTCATACTCCAACCAAGGACTATTCATGGAGATAACCTAGAACCCTGACAATGCAGCCACTTCTGATGAGAACTGATAGACTAAGATCAG
>NW_026596051.1:25269292-25286673 GCF_907164565.1 Psammomys obesus | reverse complement strand
CCTGACAATGCAGCCACTTCTGATGAGAACTGATAGACTAAGATCAGAAAGAAGGAGAGGAGGACCTCCCCAATCAGTGGACATGGGGAGGGGCATGCATGCAGAAAGGAGGGTGGAGGGTGGGACTGGGAGGGGAGGAGGGAGGGGCTTATGGGGGATACAAAATGAATAAAGTGTAATTAATAAAAGTTAAATAAAAGAGAAAAAATGTATGAACTATTTGTTTTTTTTTCATTTTAATACTTTTGGGCATGTGCACAAACATCAACTGAAACCATAAATAGCTAAAACATAGATGAAGATGCAGAGCTAAAAATAAATATCGACTTTCTGCCAGAAGAATGATACCTGAGAGGCGTAGTGATTCCATTTCTTGAGGTCACTCAAAACAAGAAAATCAAATGAGGGAATATTGGAGGGTCACACATTTTCATATGGGCAAATTTCATGCACAAGTGACTTAAGGAGTGTTGACACTGAGTCATGTAAGTATTCCTTGATAATACCATGTTTGATGGAAAAATAAAGTACAGTGTGCCTTCACTGCGCTGACTTCACAAATTAGCTGTAGCAAAAAAAAAAAAAAAAAAAAAAAAGCTGGAAAAAATAACACCAGGGAGGTGTTTAGTTCCATGGTAGGTGAATCTCCTGGGGTTTAGAGCTCCATTTCTGCTCAGGTTGTAGTTTCTCTGCTCTAACACTTCCTGCCACTTAATAGACTGTGGTGGGCAGGAAAGGGGGGTTAAATGAAAGGATTGCTTTGAGCAGATGCAACTTCAAATACATAGATCAGGAGAGCAGAAATTCAGCCTTGAGATGAGGAGGCCAGCTCTTAGCTATAGCAGGCGGCAATGAGAAAAAAAAAGGTATGTGTGCTTCTGCTTCTTATTTTATGGCCTTGAATTGAGTTCCTTTGATCTCATATAAAAATGACATATGCCTCGTCATTTTCATTTGCATAGCACTCTGGCCATCACACTGGATTATCATGGGCCCTTAGTACTGTACAATTCATCACCCAGCAAATGTAATTTAGAGTCTATCAGTTGCAAGGTTGAAAGCCAAATTGTCCTGGTTCAAACCCAGATTTCCTTGCTATTTTTGAGTGGCTTTGAGGTTATTAACCTCCCTCTATCTCTAGTCCTTCACCAAGAAGTTGGAGATGGTAACATCTACAACATCCTGTAGTCATGAGGACTGAGAAATAGAATATGTGCATAAATGTTAAGAATATTGCCCAGAACATACTCAGAACTGCACTCCTAAGGAAGGAAGACACTGATTAAATAAACACCAAAAGAATGAGCAAGAATGATTAAAACAACCATGATTGACATTATGAAAGGAAGGGCTATGGGTCTACAAAGGCATCTAACAAAGACGTGGATCAGTTAACAACAACAACAATGAATACAAGAAGCCTATGAAAAAGCTGCTGCATTGGAAGTAAGAAATATGACTAAGAGTTTACAGAATACATAAGAAAATTTGGGATGAAAATTCAAAAAAAAATTTTTAAAGCAATCTTCTTTCCGTAGGCCAGTGGGGTGCAAACCCTCTCTGTAAAGGTTGGGTCATAAATATTTTAAGCTTTGTGCTCAATGATGAAATTTTCAACCCTTCCATGGTGTGGTGGAAGGAGGCACAGGAAGTATAGGTCACTAGCCATACTGTACAGCCTAAGTTCATGGCTCTCCTGCTGGTTTCAACTAACTTAGTATTTTTTCCTTACTCAGAAGGGACTCAGTAAATGTCTATTGACTAAATGGAACAGTAAATAACATGCTTCCAGAGAGCACCATGGCCCTGACCATCTGTTAGGTAGGTGGATCATGGTACACTGGAACCCAAATCTCTATTAGCAAAGGTTCTCCTAGAGTCTGCTTTTAGGAAGCCATGCCCATCAATCTGAGCAATAAACTTATTTTACATTTATTACAATTTAAGGCAACTGTCACAGCTTTAAATGAGGTAAAGGAAATGATAAGATGTTTCAGATCCCTTTCCCCTAGGTCACAGTTAATACCATGACTAACTTTATTGGATTAGGAGGTAGCTACATTAATTAGGAGGTAGCACAGTTCTAGAGGTGTGTGGGGGTGTGCTTCCGGAGAGTATTATACCATGAGGGCTCTGAACATATAAACCATGAATCACTTGATGGATTCTAAATATGAAGATGTTTCTGAGAGATGGTGCCTAATTGCAGAGATTGCTATGCATGTGTCCTTAGGAAGCCTAATCTAGCCTTAACTCTTGCTATGCTTCTTCTTTTCTCTTCTTGGATGGCTTTTCCAACCAGGATGGACTGGTACTTCTGAATCTGTGAGGCAAAAAAAAAAAAAAAAAAAAAAAAATCTTCATGTTTTCTGAGTCCAATAATTTGGTCCAAGTGATGAAAAGCCAGCACAGATACCCTCAGTCCCAAACTGATAGTTTCTGTCTGAGACAAGCAGCTTTCATTCAGTATCTCACCCTGGAGCTAGTAAGCAACTCCTCAGTGTTGCTCTGCTTCCTAATGACTCCTACTTTTGCATACAGAAGCTGGGCTCTGGGCAATGGGCAGGCAAAAATATAGGTTGTACCTTCCTAACTCTCTCTATCTCTATACATACAGTGAGTATGAGGTTGTAAGGGTTAAAGAAGATAGGACAATGATATTCAGACATACACAGAAAGCTACCTACTGATACAAGTGACCAGAATAGTCATATATTCATTAGTGGTCTCCAGAGGAAAATATATCAGCAGAATATCGAAGTAGATCAGTGCCAAGTTGTTAAATACACACACACACACACACACACACACACATATACACATACATACATGCATGTATACATAAACAGAGAGCACATATATATATAATATTGCATATAATAGTAATATATTATAGGTACCTTTATTAAGTGTAAAATATTAGCTCACATGGGACTGTGAAAGAGGAGAAGTCTCGTGTTTGTCCTCTACAAAGTGCAGCCCCAGTAATGTCTGCTGTGTCAACGCAAACACTAAAATTCAGAGGGCTGGTAGTACTGGTTTTAATCCCAGCCAGAATGTCTCAGAGCTGAGAGTACCAGGAGTCCAAGTTCAATATCCTAGCTTATTTCTTCAGATTTTTAAAAAATCATATGAAAACTTCCCCTGCCTCTTTGTTGTATTCAGATTCTTACCAGTTGTGTGGTGCCACCTGCATTGGTATGAGCCATCTCCTTTACTCTTACTTAAGTGTTTATTTACTCCAGAACTACTTCTGTATTCAGACCTAGAGGTAGTGTTGTGCTAGAATATGTGCGTAGATCATTTTTCTGTCAAGTTAGTGACTGTCTCTTCCTTTATCTTGAAGTAGGCAACAGGTCCTCTGTCTTTCCTTTATTTACCATATCAAAATAGGCTGGTACCACTACAATAACACATACAACTGGTCCTATCTTACTCCATCACATGTCCCTCACCCTTATTGGGATCTTTAGCTCCCAGGGCTTTTTAGTTGATCTACTGGCCCATAGTCTCCTCTTGTTACTCCATTCATTTGGTGGGAATAACTTTAAAAAGTTTGACTCTTTTTTAGCATCTCCAACCCAAGCAGTACTCACTTCACCATGTTACTGGAGGGAGTGAAGTGTGTTATTACCTCATCAGACCTCATACCTCATCTCCTCCCTCCATTCGCCTCACACCCCATCTCTCTTCTCCACCCACTAAACTACACACACACACACACACACACACACACACACACACATACACACACATACACACACACATACACACACACACACACACACACACAGAGAGAGAGAGAGAGAGAAAGAGAGAGAGAGACAGGGAGACAGAGAGACAAACACATACACACACATATGTCTGCCATGTCACGTCATCTGTAATTCCAGTTCCAGGGAATCTGAATGACTCTCTTGCTTGGCCCCCTCAAGGATCCACCCAAATGTACATGTATTTACACACAGATTCATATATATTTGTATATATATGTGAAAATAAATAGGAAACAGATATAATTCATTTTCCAATTATAACAACAACTTGGATTGTGCCCTTGGGAAAAATTACTTTCTCTGTAAAGGACATCATGTTTCATACCCCTAAATGTGAAGTTATACTCTGATTAACCTTTCACTTAGGAATGCAGGAGGAAGGTTCTATTTTACCTACCTTTTTAAAGAAAACTTTGGATTTAAGGAAATGTAAATTTATGTATACGTTTCACAAGGAAACATATTATAAAGCACATCCATTATACTGCTCTAAGAATCCAGGTACTTAATCTCTGGTATAGATTTCTACCTGACTGTAAAATTCTATTATTCTAACGAGGAAGGGGGAATGCAAAATCAAGCAATAAAATCAATAATCAAGCCCTGGAAACCCTACAAAAGCCTGATGTTCAAGAAGTTCTGATTTAATTTACATATTGCTTTCAAATATATTTCAAAATAGAGCCTTAGAAATTTAATCTATAGATTCTTCTCTGCTGTGGCTGTCTGTTCCTCTTCATATCTCACCCACAAATCCCCAGATCTCTAGCATTCCGTCACTTCCCTGGATTGAGCACAGGGGAGGCCCAGGCAGGATCCCCACCTCTTCAGGAAACTCTCCTGATCTTGGCTTTACTTGCTTCCATGTGACCACTATTGCCTAAGGTCTGCTAAGCAGATGCTCGCACACTTTTGAATTAATTCACTTTACTCATACTTTGCCAGTTTTTGAAACACTTTGAGAGTAACTTATAAAGTAATGAAAAGTCTAATATATTCTAGTCATAAAATATCTCAGAACTATAGAAATATGGAAATGGTAGACATTTGCGCCAGAAGTGATAATAACAGTGCTTTAATTATGTGTTAGAGTTGGCTGTGCACAGTCCTGTAGCTAAAGCCAAAAAGGAACTTTAACGTAATTCTCCTCATAAGCAAAATAAATACAGTCAATTTCCTCCAGGGGCAAAATTAAATTTTTATCCTACTACTAAATTTTAAAAGTGATTTCCTATACAAGCCACTATGAAAGGAGCAGCATGGCATAGTTAGAGAAGTATTGTTGGAAGATTAGCAATTATATGCACATGTTTCCTGCACATGCACTGAGAGTCTAGCAAGACACTGATTCTTGGGTTAGTAAAGTGCAAGTGGAGCAAGTGGCAGAGACCTGTGGGATTCATGCAGGACATGGATGCAGTAAACCCACAACAGTAAGGTAAATGCAGTGGGAAATGCAAAGGAAGTAAAGGGAGGAGATTCCAAGGCGAGTGCTGTGTTTCATCCAGCCAATCATCTACATTCACAAAAGACACATCTACCTCCCATTACAGTTGCTGGAAGTTCTTAGGGTATGCCAGTGAGCAAACAGGACACTAGTTCCATAGATATTAATCTATATTATGAAAAGTAGAAAGTGAAAATGGGAATACATGTGTCTGAGTATGTTTTAAAGTTTTGATAAAAATTATTAAGAAGCAACCATTTAAGGGGTAGAAAGTGGGAAAGAATAATAGAGACCAAAATTTCTCTTTATTTATTTATTTTTAATAACTACGGTTGATTCGCTTTGTATCCTAGCTGTAGTCCCCTCCCTTGTTCCTTCCCAGCCCCACCCTTCCTCCTTCATCTCCTCCCAAGGCCCTCTCCAAGTCCATTGATAAGAGGGGTCCTCATCCCCTTCCCTCTGACCCAAGCTTATCAGGTTTCATCAGGACTGGCTGCATTGTCCTTCTCTGTGGCCTGGTAAGGCTGCTCCCCTCTCAGGAGGAGGTAATCAAAGAGCCAGCCACTGAGTTCTAATACATGGAATTTTTTAAAACTTTTATTAGTTACACTTTATTCACTTTGTATCCCCCCCCATAAACCTCCCCCTCCTCTCCTCCTAATCCCACCTTCTTCCCCCCTTTTTCACACATGCCCCTCCCCAAGTCCACTGATAGGGGAACTTCCCCTCTCCTTCCTTCTAATCTTAGTCTATCAAATCTCATCAGAAGTGGCTGCATTGTCATCTTCTGTGGTCTGGTAAGGCTGCTCTCCCCTCAGGGGGAGATGATCAAAGAACAGACCAATCAGTTTATGTCAGAGGCTGTCCTTCTTCCCATTACTATGGAACCCACTTGGACACTGAACTGCCACGGGCTCCATCTGTGCAGGGGTTCTAGGTTATCTCCATGCATGGTACTTGGTTGGAGTATGAGTCTCTGGAAAGACCCCTGTGTTCAAATTTTCTGGTTCTGTTGCTCTCCTTGTGGAGTTCTTGTCCTCTCCAGATCTTACTATTTCCACTTCTTTCATAAGATTCCATGCACTCGGCCCAAAACTTGGCTATAAGTCTCAGCATCTGCTTTGATAGTCTGCAGGGCAAAGCCTTTCAGAGGCCCTCTGTGGCAGGTTCCTGACCTGTTTCCTGTTTTCTTCTTCCTCTGATGTCCATCCTCTTTGCCTTTCGGGATGGGAATTGAACATTTTAGTCAGAGTCCTCCCTCTTGATTAGTTTCTTTAGGTGTACAGATTTTAGTAGGTTTATCCTATATTATATCTCTATATGAGTGAGTATATACCATGTGTGTCTTTCTGTTTCTAGGACAGCTCACTCAGGATGATCCTTTCCAGTTCCCACCATTTACCTGCAAATGTCATGATTTCCTTGTTTTTCACTGCCAAGTAATATTCTATTGTATAGATGTACCATAATTTCTGTATTTATTTTTCAGTTGAGGGGCATCTGGGTGATTTCCAGCTTCTGGCTATTACAAATAAAGCTGCTACAAACATGGTTGAACAAATGTCCTTATTGTGTACTTGAGCCTCTTTTGGATATATGCCTCTGAGAGGTATAGCTGGATCTTGAGTATCTTCAACAAATGGTGCTGGTCTAACTGGATATCTACATGTAGAAAAATGCAAATAGATCTATACTTATCACCCTGCACAAAACTAAAGTCCAAGTGGATCAAAGACCTCAACATAAAACCAGACACACTAAATCAGTTAGAAGAAAAACTGGGGAAGACCCTAGAACTCATTGGTACAGGAGACTACTTCCTGAACAGAACACCAACAGCACAGGCTCTAAGAACAACAATCAATAAATGGGACCTTATGAAACTGAAAAGCTTCTGTAAAGCAAAGGACACCGTCATCAAAACAAAATGAATGCCTACAGATTGGGAAAGAATCTTCACCAACCCTTTAGCTCACAGAGGACTAATATCCAATATATATAAAGAACTAAAGAAGCTGAAAAGCAACAAACCAAGTAATCCACTTAAAAAATGGGGAACAGAGCTAAACAGAATTCTCCATAGAGGAATATCGAATGCAGAGAAACACTTAAAGAGATACTCAGCATCATTAGCCATCAGGGAAATGCAAATCAAAACGACCCTGAGATTTCACCTTACACGCATCAGAATGGTCAAGATGAAAAACTCAAGTGTCAACACATGCTGGAGAGGTTGTGGAGAAAGGGGAACCCTCCTTCACTGCTGGTGGGAATGTAAGCTTGTACAACCACTCTGGAAATCAACCTTGTGCGTTCTCAGACAACTAGGAATAATGCTTCCTCAAAATTTCTATCTTAACACTATCAGCCACTGCCTTTCACAGGGGGAAATGAATCTACAGAGCACAACAAAAGCAGAGACAAGGCACAGAAGTGCATGTGGAATAAATTTCCTGGGGAAAGTAATCAGAAAGTACAGTTTCTACTATGGTCTGTATTGTGTCTCCAAAATTTTCTATGATGAGATCTTAGCCCATAGTGTATACGAATGTGACTATGCAAGAATAAAGGACTATTGAGTTAAACAGATGAAGTTACAAAAGGGCCCTTAAAGTAGAGCCTAAGCTTATTATGACTAGCTTCCTTCTAAGAAGAGACAGAGACAAGATAAGAGACAAGACACGGGGAAAGAGAATGTGAAGACAGTGGAAGAAAACAATATACCTACAAAGACATGGCCTGTAGGAAACCAAGGCAACCTATTGCTACCCTAATCTCAGAATTCAAGCCTGTAAAACCATTGAAGAAAAAAAAAAAAAAAATATATATATATATATATATATATATATATATATATATTGTTTAAGACACAAACGTGTGGTACTTTGCTGTGACAACCCTATCAAATGAAAGCAAGCCTGATGTAGAGATATACTTAACATTTATGGGGAAGAGCCAAAGAAAATAAAAATTTAAAAAGGGCTAGATGAGGAAGGAGAGAAGAAGTGGTTAGGGTATGACTGGCAATCTATGGAGGCCATGAGATGTTGTGAGTACCCTCTTCTCATCTTCCTAGTCCATTTCTGTTTACCTAAGCCTATAGGCAGACTTCCATCCATGACAGTTGCATCTTGTCCCAATCACGCTGGTCTCCTCAGGGCTCCTTGAGGTATTTCTTTTATACCATAGATATGTGCTTTAGTTATTGTCCGGGCAGGCTGTACAGAAAAGGGGTTAATTGTGCCTGAGGCAAGACTCAACTAACAAAAAGTATGAATGTGTGACAGGTAACAAGTCCAACATCTGCATGTCGACATTTCTAAGGCTTATTTCACAACATTCCACCGGATGCCCAGGAGGGTAAGTCTCTGATGAAAGGATCCTCTTTCTTGACTTTCCCCTTTCCTGTCTTGTTTCCATTCTAATCAACAAGTTGAATCCAAGCCTTCATTACACTCTTCTAAGAAACATCAGTGGACTTGGGGAGGGGCATGCGTGAAGAAGGAGGAGGAAAGGTGGGACAAGGAGGGGAGCAGGGAGGGGTTTATGGGGGGATACAAAGTGAATAAAGTGTAATTAATAAAAGTTAAAAAAATAAAAAAAATTCTCAAACTAAACTATGTTTTAAAATTTTCTTTCCTACTTGTTTTGTGTTTGCTTGTTTGTTTGTCTTGATTTGATTTTTTTTTTTCAGAGAGGGCTTTGAGCTGAGGCAGAAAAAACCTGTTTTTCATGGTTTAATGTGGGTTTGTCTGCTTCTTAAAAACATGGGCAGCCCATTTATTGATTGTTGCTCTTAGAGCCTGTGCTGTTGGTGTTCTGTTCAGGAAGTTTTCTCCTGTACCAATGAGTTCTAGGGTATTCCCCATTTTTTTTCTAGGCAATTTAATGTGTCTGGTTTTATGTTGAGGTCTTTGATCCACTTGGACTTCAGTTTTGTGCAGGGTGATGAGTATGGATCTATTTTCATTTTTCTACATGTAGACATCCAGTTGGACCAGCACCATTTGTTGAAGATGCTATCTTTTTTCCATTGTATGGTTTTGGCATCTTTGTCAAAAATCAGGTGTCCATAAGTGTGTGGGTTTATTTCTGGGTTTTCTGTTTGGTTCCATTAATCCACCATTCTGTTTCTATGCCAGTACCATGCAGTTTTTATAACTCTTGCTCTATAGCACAGCTTGAGATCAGGGATGGAGATACCGCCAATAGGTCTTTTATTATAGAGGATTGTTTTAGAAATTCTGGGTTTCTTGTTATTCCATACGAAGTTGAGAATTTTTCTTTCCAGGTCTGTAAAGAACTGTGTTGGTAATTTGATGGGAATTGCATTAAATGTGTAGATTGCTTTTGGTAAGATGGCCATTTTTACTATGTTAATCCTGCCAAGCCATGAGCATGGGAGATCTTTCCATCTTCTCAAAGCAAAGGACACCATCATCAAAACAAAATGAATGCCTACAGATTGGGAAAGAATCTTCACCAACCCTTTATCTGACAGAGGACTCAGATCCAGTATATATAAAGAACTAAAGAAGCTGAAAAGCAGCAAACCAAGTAATCCACTTAAAAAATGGGAAACAGAGCTAAACAGAGAATTCTCTGTAGAGTAATATCGAATGGCAGAGAAGCACGTAAAAAATGCTCAACCTCATTAGCCATTAGGGAAATGCAAATCAAAAAAACCCTGAGATTTCACCTTACAGGCATCAGAAAGGCCAAGATGAAAAACTCAAGTGACAACACATGCTGAAGAGGTTGTGGAGAAAGGGGAACCCTTCTCCACTGCTGGTGGGAATGTAAACTTGTACAACCACTCTGGAAATCAACCTGGTGCTTTCTCAGACAGCTAGGAATAGCGCTGCCTCAAGATCCAACCATACCACTCCTAGGTATATATCCAAAAGAGGCTCAAGTACACAAAAAGGACATTTGCTCAACCAAGTTTGTAGCAGCTTTGTTTGTAATAGCCAGAAGCTGGAAACAGTCCAGATGCCCCTCAACTGAAGAATGGATGCAGAAACTGTGGTACATCTATACAATGGAGTATTACTCAGCAATGAAAAAATAAGTAAATCATGGAATTTGCAGGTAAATGGTGAGACCTGGAAAGGATCATCCTGAGTGAGTTGTCCCAGAAGCAAAAAGACACACACGGTATATACTCACTCATGTAAACATACCACATAGAATAAACCCACTAAAATCTGTACATTTAAACAAACTAAGCAAAAGAGAGGACCTTAACTAAAATGTTCAATACCCATCCTGAAAGGCAAAGAGAATGGACATCAGAAGAAAAAGAAAACAGGAAACAACCTAGGAACCTGCCACAGAGGGCCTCTGAAAGCCTCTGCCGTGCAGACTGTCAAAGCAGATGCTGAGCCTGATGGCCAACTGTTGGGAAGAGTGAATAGAATTTTATGTAAGAAGTGGGAAATAGTAAGAGCTGGAGAGGACAGGAACTCCACAAGGAGAGCAACAGAACAAGAAAATTTGAACACAGGGAACTTCCCAGAGATTCATACTCCAACCAAGGACTATTCATGGAGATAACCTAGAACCCTGACAATGCAGCCACTTCGGGTGAGAACTGATAGACTGATATCAGAAAGAAGGAGAGAAGGACCTCCACTATCAGTGGACTTGGGGAGGGGCATGCATGCAGAAAGGGGGGAGGGTGGGACCGAGAGGGGAGGAAGGAGGGGCTTATGGGGGAATACAAAATGAATAAAGTGTAATTAATAAAAGTTAAATAAAATATTAGAAAAAAAAACATGGGCAGCTTACATTTGAACTGAGTAGGATATTTAGGTATCTCAGTTATTAAGATTCAGCCTATGGGAATAATCATCATACCTGCAGCCAAATCACATCTTGCTCTCCAGTTATCTGCCTGAGGCTTATTAATGACAGCATCATTCCTCTTTAATTGTGTCTCCCCTTTTCTCTAGAACAGTGGTTCTCAAACTTCCTAATGCTGGGACCCTTTAAAATAGTTCTTCATGTTATACTGACCCTCAACCAGAAAATTGGTAATTTTACCACTCTTATGAATCGTAATGTAAATATCTCATACGTGAGCTGAAGGAGGTCACGACCTACAGCTTGAGACCCATTACTAGCTACCAGGGCATTTAGGCCTGATTTCTGGCATCCGGCTCTGTAATTAGTCAGATAAACAAAGTAAAAGGCCAGGGAGCTGATCTGTAGTTAGTTGGGATGGGTTGTATTCTTCATTTATACACAAAGAAAGAGTTGGGAATAAGAAACCTACTCCACTCTTCCCTTTTCATCAATTATTCACCAAAAAGCAAGTTCAACTTGCTTTTCACTTAATTGTCTATCCCTTTCATCTCTTATCCTGTACTGTAGCCCTCAAGACACACTTGTATCATACAGGGTCTTCCTGAGCACAGCTTGAAAGGAGTTCATAATGACCTAACACATGAATAAGTAACAAAAATGAACTGACATTTCATGAAACTTATTATAGGACTGGACCTGTTGGTTGATTATATGTTATTTACTTTCTTTACCATTCCATGTGTACAATAACAGAGACCCAATGTCATAGATGTCAAGATATTAAGCAACATTCTCAGAGACAAAAAAAAAAAAAAAAAAAAAAAAAAAAAACAAACACAGATAGCAGAGCTTGGAAATTGAAGGAATGAATTTCACTCCAAATATTAATATCCAATTAACTCTGTACTCCTGTTTTCATGTTCTTTCTCTCTAATACAAACATTTGTGTATGCACACATGTACTCTTACAGGGCATGTGACAGTGAATAAAAAAATGTTTATATAGGGCTGAAATAAGACCTAGCACATGGTTTGGAAAACAGGTCCATTAAGGAAAGCGAGCAGCCAGTCAGGTGTCCCCAGTGGATAGGGCATGGTGACAGAAAGTTGAGTTCTCAAACTCTTCTTTCTTTATCTGTAACTTTAGTGTAAAGCTACATTCATCTGTTTTACTAACAAGACACCCATCAACTGCAAATATAGTAGCAGAAAAATTGTATAGGCCACTTATTTCAACTCTGCCTTTGTCCTTAGAGCACGCATGAGCTCATACATGACTCTCTTTTCATTGGATATATGAGCTACCTGGTAGAGTCTCTAGTTCCTCTGAAAAATAATCCAGTTGAAGATTTTATTCACACTGCTAGGAAGGTTTCTCTTCTTTGGGGCTCATGTGATCCCTTTGCTATCTGAACATTCTGGCTTTTGATTCTGGTGTTTAGGCATAACATTAATAATACTGTAGACAGGGCCTATGCTGAAGAGTTGCTAGCTAACACAAATCAGATGCCATTTGTATGTGTATGTTTGTATGTGTGTGTTGTTTTTGTCTTTTTGAGGAGAGAACAAACAAGAAATTGGGGAATAGAGAGTTAGAGAAGGATGTGAGAAGAGTTATGGAAAGGAAAAGAATATGATATACATTATGATATTTTTAAAGAATAAATAAACACATTTTTTAAAGACAGAAATAAAATGAAGTCTGCAGAAATCATGATAGAGAAAGCAAGTCCAGAACTCAGATACCCTTCTTTTCAAATCCCCTTTGTGAAAAAGATGTTTGTCTAGCTCAATTTGCAGATGAAAAAAAAAAAAAAAAACCAAGATTTCACACACATCTTTCATGGGCCATAGACAAGTAACAGAGCCAGTATTTTCTTTTCTCTTTCTCTCTTACTTTCTCTTTCTTTTTTGAGACAAGGTTTCTCTGTGTATTCTTGTTTGTTTTTCACTGGCTTTGAAGACCAGGCTGACCTCCAGTTCATGGTGATCTTCCTACCTCTGTCTCCCAGAGTGCTGGGATTACAGACATGTGCCACCACGCACAGCCAAACCCAGTATTTTCTATCAGTGTTTTCCAAATCACTGTCTCTGTCTTGAACACCAAGGAGAAAAGAATCCTGCCCTGCATGAGATCTCAGTAATCTCTGGGACTCTTGCCTCTTGTCTGCTTTCCTAGGTCTTCTTCAGGTAAGGTTTGCCTTGTTTCAGTAGTTTCTCCTCTCAGATTTCAAATCTGTGTTATGGGGGAGGGAGCTTGCAGGTGAGCATGCAGATGCCTGTTATTTAGATTTATGAGATGCAGGATCAAGTCCCCAAAGAAGCATATTAATCACAAGAAGTTATTTTCCTTTTAATTAAAAAATATTATCAATAATGACTCTGGTCCTGATGATTCTCAGAGCAGACAATATGGGTAAGCATAGTAAATAAGATATAGAAATTTCCCAACTCATTTAAAGATAAAATCCTCAAGTGTGCCAATAGCTCATGGGTCTGTTTGTGTGTCAGGTTGTCCTTAGCCCAGGGGCTCTTAAGTTCCCAACATCTTTTTGCTGACCTGGGAGGCATCAAGGAATTAGGAAATAGGGCACACAGAAAACACGGTAACTGATTCCCCCACTAGGAGCAAGCATCCTTGCTAGCAGCGTCAGGGGCTAAACAAAGAAAAGCATTCTTTAGCTAAAAGCTGAAATCTCACAGAAAAAATTCTGAATTTCCAGATGTATCTGTGACCTTATGTGAACAAGGTTTTTATGGACTAAATTCTGCTCCTCTACAGATTCAGATATTGAAACCCACAGTTCCTCCTAATGTGACTGAATTAGATATAAAGTATTTACAAAAATGAATTAGAGTGTGCACTAATCTAATATGACTGTAATTTATAAAAGATACCATTAAGACACAGACATACACTCTGGGGAAGGTCATATGTGGACACAAAAGAAGATGCCCACATATAAGCCAAAGAGCCAGGCCTTTTGAGAAAGCAATCATCCTAATCTCTTGATCTTAGATTCAAGAACTAAAAAATAAATACAGTATTTAAGTAATGCCACTGGGGAATTTTTTGTGGCAGTCCTAACAAAAGCAACTACTATATAGGAGCAGCTCTTTCCAATTCTCATTCTTCATATCTGTGAAATGTGAAAACAAAGAAGACTGATCTCAGTCCCTTCTGCTCTGATTTCTGCTCTGGGCCTTGGGAGTGGCATATTCATCTAGCAAAGCCATACCTCCTAAACCTTCCCAAATAGTGCCATTATCTGAGACCAAGTGTTCAGATACATAAGCCTACGGGGGATAGTCTCTTTCAAACCAGCACCGAGGGTATCAGATTTCCTGGAACTGGGCACTGGAAAACAAAGTCAGGTTCGTTATAAGAGCAGCAAACACTCTTAACCTTTGAGCCATCTCCCCAGCTCCACCAAAGACATTTGGTAAATAAGTAGCCATTTCCTTTATTGGTCAGTCTTAGAAACCCACCATCCCTCCAATCAATACAATATAAACCTTTTCCTGATCTCCTCTCATGCTTCTTCCATCTTTCCATTCCTTCTTTCTTTCTTTCTTTCTTTCTTTCTTTCTTTCTTTCTTTCTTTCTTCTTTCTTCTTTGTGTTCCACAACATCCTCTGAATATTCTTGCTACATTTGATAGATAGATTTCATTAGTGCTCAAATGTATTGTTTTTCCATATCACTTTCCTTTGCAGTATTACTTAGCACCATACTCATCAAAACCTGCTATCCCACAACTTCTGGCCTCCAGGTTGCCCTTGAGACTTGATTAGACAAAAGAATTACACAGAAGTGATATTTTGCTGCTTCCAACTCCTCTATGGTTCTACAAACTTTCTGTAGTCCTTTTTAGAGTTCATTTTCTGCTATAAGAATATGTAAGAGTTCTTTCTCCATTGAAAAAGAGATATAATAGAGAACATTCCAGAGACCCAGACCTAAATTACTTTAGAGCATGAAACAGCTAGACAACCATCCTTTAACTCTAAAAAAAGGGAGGGGTTGAGTATAGCCAGGATCACCAAAACTACTAAACAAACAAGGAAGTGACTCGGAAGCAAGCACAGCTGGGGATACCAAGTATCAAGGTGGCATAGCACAATTTGATTCAGAAGCCAATTTCTTTACATGGCCTGTAAGCAAGGGTTTATGGCTTAGTACTTATGCAATTCACACAGAATTACAGATGTAAAGAAAATACATTTAGTGAATTATGAATTGTTCTCTTCATAGTTAAACTATCCTTCTGTTCTGTGGCAGATGTTGGATAGAGCAGTATTTCCCACTGGGAGACTTGTATGCAATGAGGCTTTGCCACACACCTATTAAGAACAAAGTCTCTTTCTCAACATCTTAATGAGCCCTGTAATTTCTTTGATTGGAGAGATGCAGCATAAGTAGCTCAATGCTGTTTAAACATAGATTTTATCTGCCCTGGGGTTACTATTAGAAGATTATCTGCAGTGGAAAGAGATACTACCATGGTTTGATAAACTTGAGCCATATAAAACCTAGCTCTGTAGGATGAACTGCTACATAAGGACACAAATGCCAAAGTACCAAGCACCAGGGGAGTCACCATTTTAGAGGTGGTCTTCTAGAATCAACTGTTAAAACAGGTTCCAGTGATGACTCACCCAAGTTCGTCCCTTCCCATACCTTAATGCTCATTCAAACTGTAAGCAAACTAAATAGTGTTCTAAGTTACTAAATTATGTGGTCATTTACTGTTAAGCAATAAGAGAACACAGATAACAGGCTGCATAAACTCTTGCCCTAGAGCAGTTAAAAGTATGGATTTATATCCAGCTTTGACGCTGACAACAATGTGCTAGTGGTAAACACATTTACATGTTGATTTTCGGTATCCTCATTAACATGATAGGGGTGTACTTAATCATTTAATAAACTGCACTGAGAGTCTGGAGGTAAGAATAGTGAATAAATCAGTCTCTGTCTTCAGGGAATTCAGAGTCATTGAGGAAACAAGACAAGAGAACAGCAAGTTTCAAACCAAGGCTGACTCTCCTGCTCTCACACAAGCACAGTAAATCCTGGGATACATTGGGAGGTTGGGGATAACAATGGACTCGCCTCTTGGGTTAGAAACGAAAGTGATGGATGAAGTGGAATTTAGGTAGGGACCAGAAAAGCAGAGAGAAAAAGAATATTAGAGGGAGGGAGGGAGAAGGGGGGGAATAGTAGAGTGATATGAGTATAAATCAGAGCTGGTGGCAACGTGGAACCTAATACAAGAAATAATGGCTGAATTGAGATTCACTGTGAGTATGGAGTCTGTATGTACCTATTCCAAGTCCATTATCAAAGACCTGTTCGATCTAAGGGATCTGAAATTAATTTCTCTGAAATAAATCATGCAGGTGATGGTGGCCTTTTGGGAGGACACAGCTTTATGAATGTATAGTAAAATTTTCTTTTTTTAAAAAAAAGGAATGGTTATTTAAAGCCTTGTTGAAAGAACAAAAAAACAAATCTATTTTAGAAGAGAAAATGGCTTTATACACCAGAAAAGTATTGGGGTAACCAGTAGAGAACGCATGTGATTAAGAAGAATTAAACATTCTTATTTTGTTTTAAACAGGGAAAGCATAATCCAAAAGACACTCAAAAGAAAGGATTGTGTGCTGGGAAGATATCTCAGTCCATAAAGAAATTTTGACTCCAAAACTCATGTGAAACACACTTGTAATCCCAGCACTGGGAATACAGAGACAACAGGATTCCTGGGGCTTAATGGCCAAACAGTAAGGGGAAATCTGGAGAATTGAAGCCAGTGAGAGGCCTTGACTCAAAGGGAAAGAAAAAAAAAATAGAAAAGAAAACAAATAGTGAATAGCACTTCAAGATCAAAACCCGAGAATATATTTTATCCTAAGCAACATGCACACATGTAGAGTGGGAGTATGGGGGAAAGAAAGAGACAGAGAGACAGAGACAAAGAGAGACAGACAGACAGTGACAGAGGAGGAGAGAGCATAATTCTTGGGAAGCACACAACTCCCTCGATGAGAATGAGCACCACTGTATACCATGCCGTGACCTGTACGAATCACATCAGCTTCCAGAATATTTTTTTCTTCATAAAGATAGAGAGAACGAAATGTCAGAGCAATAATTCTCCACAGCAGACAGGAAGATGCAGAGAGGGACGCTCTATGCATAGGATTTATTATAATTTACAAACCAAGGAGGGATCCAGGATATATCACAAGGTGCTTTTTCCATCAAACTATGGGATAACAGGACTTTACCCTTCAGGAATATGATATGATATGATATGATATGATATGATATGATATGATATGAT
>NW_026596051.1:25240306-25269282 GCF_907164565.1 Psammomys obesus | reverse complement strand
ATATGATATGATATGATATGATATGATATGATATGATATGATATGATATATAATTATAATATATGTATACATATTATATATGTATATTTACATATATGTGTACATATATATGCATATATACACATATATACATATGAAAGGAAAATCAAAAGCCTGTGTGGATTGGTAGGTAAACTACCAGTACAATCAGTTATATATCATATTTTCACTTCCAGGACTTTGAAATTTCATTCCCAACAGTCTTGAGCTAACCTCCAATGTCCACAAAGGCTTACTGCTTAGCTGTTTTCCAATAATAACTCCTCAAGAATGAAGTTGGAGTTCTCCAAACATAATGATATGTTAACCTCAGCTTCTCTGGAATCATACTCTCATCTACTCTGGTACTGGCTTTATCTAAAACGAATAAAATACAAGAAATTTATCTTGGTGTTTGCACCTGTAAACCTCTAGACTGGATCCAGAATAATTCATCAGGCTGTGTAACCTAAATATTAAATAAGGTACATTGCTTGTCACAGATGAGTCAATGCATAAAATCACTGTGTCTCTCCAGGAGAAGCAGAGGACAAGTGTTTAACTCTGTCTTTTCTTAAATGTGTGAAGAATGAGCACAACAGCATGCATTTGTAAAGTGAACTGTATCATGAAACCAGAAAAATAAAATCAAACTCACTATACACAAAGGAGTGTCAGTCATATCATTCACCCAACTGTTTAGGTCATCCTCTAAGATTTAAATTAGGCAAAGTGAGATAAATTTGTCCATTTTCAACTATAAAATGGGCTATTTACAGTCACATTCCAAGGGAGATTTAAGAAGACTCAAGTATGTCCTCTTTGCCTTTCTGAATAGGAATTGAACATTTCAGCCAGATTAGTTTATTTAGGTGTACATATTTTAGTAGGTTTATCCTATATTATATGTCTAATATCTACTTGTGAGTGAGGGAAGCAGCCTTACCAGGCCACAGAGGAAAACAATGCAGCCACTCCTGATGAGACCTGATAGACTAGGATCAGAAGGAAGGAGAAGAAGACCTCCCCTATCAGTGGACTTGGGGAGAGACATGAGTGGAGAAGGGGAAAGGAAGGTGGGTTTGGGAGGAGAGGAGAGAGGGAGCTACAGGAGGGATACAAAGTGAATAAAGTGTAATCAATAAAAATTAAAATAAAAAATATTAAAAAAGAAGAAAATGCAAGTGAAGACTTGGAGAAACATGTCTAGGGCACAATTATTCCTACGAAGATTAAACCTAAAATCAAGTGAAAGATGCATGCTCAAGATAACAAATGAAGGCACAAGGAAGTCTTCTTCATGATGATGATGAGAAAGGGAGAGGTGTGAAGGATCCCGGAAATTTATAAAATGCTATGCGTTGAGCCTTTAGGACACTCAGTTAGCAATGCACTGTGGTGTATGACATGGCTCCCATTTCATTAGAAGAGGAAGCTTAGGGCTCTTAAGACAGTATTTCAAGATCCCACAGCAACAATTCAATACTCAGCAAAGGTGAGATTTGAGCCCAAATAACACAGAGCAATAGATGGACAGTAATGTCTTCTCCAGGGCCAGGGGGGATATAAGAATGAGAGTGTTTAACAATTAGATGTCTATGACTAAAGTATACTTAGAATAAAGAATAATAATTTCTATATCATCTCTTGAAGGCATCATTGTCATCTCACTTCCTCTTCTTTCTTCCTTTTTAACTTTTTTAAATTTTTGCCAAATAATAATCTCAGTATGAGATGGGCCTAACAATAGGGAAAGACCTGGACTCTCAGTGAAATTATATTCATCAGACACCATAAAATGCTATCAGTGACCCATGTACGTGTGTGTTTTTCCCTTTAGGTGCAAGTACAACCTGTACCTTACTTATAACTAAGTCTTTGACAATGGCAATATGGTGGATATCATTCTAGAGATTATTCATCCTTACCAAAACTGGGTGAGAAAAAATTGCCCAGGCGGCTTTGAAGAAACGAATAGTCACATTGTGGACTATCTATCATTAAGGCCACTTGCAAGGGCCATGTATGTATTCCTGGGGGCTAAGGGCAGTCTCTACCTGTAGTCAGTAAGATCCTGAGGTGTTCATTTAGACAGTCTCAAGCGAAAACATTCAGCCAACAACCTGAGTGAGATCTTGAGCAAACATTTCTCCAACCAAGCCTCCAGATGCACCTATCATTAGGTTTATTTATTGATTTCAGGTGGAAAAGACTTAGGGGCAGATGACCAAGCTTATCTGTGCTCAGACTCTTGACCCATAGAAATTTCAAATAACACTTGTATAGCTTCCAGCTGCAAAGGTCTTGATTAGACATGATGTAGCACTGTGCAGCAAATACAATATTTCAAATCTACACGTAAGAGCAGACTGCAGAAAGGATGATTCAAGTGTGTTCATTACAGCCTCTAGCAAGTGTAGTGTTTGTGTATCTGTATACATGTTTGTGTAGACAATTTTACACTCTACCACAGGTAGTGGATGACAATATATAGAGCATCTGTGAAACTATGGAATTCTCTGTCGAGAAAGAAAAGAAAGCAGGCAAATGCAGAGGAGCATTCATCATTCATGGATCTAAGTTACTTCCCACCTTAAAATTATGTGAAGCTCAAAAAAATGCTTACCAGCTCAGATTTGGTTAAGGCTGCATTGAGCTATTTGTTGCTGTTGTTGTAGGTCTATGGATCAAATGCTTAAACCCCTACTTTAGTTTTCCATCCATTCGGTAAGAAGAATATCAGTACTTGTCTCACAGGAATGGTATGCACATTAAATGAGAATGACATAAGTAAAGTATTTGGAATTAGACCTAGCCAAAGACAGACTTTAAAATGAACACCTCAATGGTGAACTTATGGCTAAAATTTGAAAGTATTGGTTTACTATCCTAAAATTCTATTTTAAGCTCTTGTCTCAGTTAATAGTTCATTTATAAAACAAAACACCTGACCTCAGAAGTTTATTTGGTGTATGGTTTTGAAGGTAGATAGAAGTCTAAGTTTGGTCAGGCCCATTGATTAAGCCTTAAATGAGGATTTTGTGGCAAACAACAGCACAGCAGTAAAACAGGAGGCAAGAGAGTAGAGAAGGTGTAGTTTATTTCTAAATAATAACTTGGTCCCATGAAACTGCCATGATTCTTTTTGGAAAGCGTCATTCTAGACAGCTAATATGCTTGCACTATGCCACCTACCACCTCTCACATCATGACGCCACCTGCCCAACATGTGAATCCATGGGGGATAAACTCAAAGCCTTAGAAAACTCAAAGCCTTAGAAAATGTGTCTCAGAAAGAAGACATTGTCCCAGAAAGACACAAACAAGCTTTACCTTTGTGTGTGGAAAATAAAAGGAGTGAGTAGAATGCATGATTCTATGTCACACAATTACACATCCGTCATCACTGAGATGTTTTCTCACAGCAAATAAAAACAAAAATAATATAAAACAACCCGGTCTCTTGTGCAT
This sequence comes from Psammomys obesus, assembly GCF_907164565.1. Taxonomy (NCBI): domain Eukaryota; kingdom Metazoa; phylum Chordata; class Mammalia; order Rodentia; family Muridae; genus Psammomys; species Psammomys obesus. The sequence continues at coordinate 25,265,793 of NW_026596051.1, read as the reverse complement.
AACAGGTGGCAATATATCATGACTAAATCGTTCATCAGGATCAAAACGAGCTAGTGGCCATGCATCTCAGCAAATAAATCACCAGCAACACTTTTGGAAATTGGAGTAAGAAACATCTGCAAGGAACCGAGCAGCCAAGTAAGATGGGTAAGTCACATTATTAGTCTGAATTAAAGTCTCTCTGATGTAGACTAAGTCTCCTGATTGACCACTCCAACCTCTTCTGTAACTACAGAACTTGACCTTGTCTTTTCGAAATCAGATTCTTCCATAGTCTGTTTCCAGGAAGGCTGGAGCAATTCATGATTTACATAGAAAACAAGCTCCTGGGCATAAATTAGAAAGTCTCCTTCAGGACAAGGTGTCTTTAGTGTCCCACTAACCTTTTTCAACTTGGAAATTTTTAAGTGATCCTGGGTACGTAGATCTATCAGCACTTCTGTCAGTCAAATATTTCCTGATCACATATCATAAATAGCTATATTAAAACAATTCTTTTGTGTGCATATAATTTTACCATGTATTCACTATTATATGCAAGTATGAAATTATCAAACAGTAAAAAAGATTATTAAAATAAATAATCAGAAAGGTAATCCTCACAAACCAAATATGCAATGTTGATGTTGGAGTGGCTACATTCTGGAGAAACAGAATGCTGAAGGGAGGATGTGTTAGGAGACATAGCATTCACCAAAGCCTACTGTATTCCTAACTATCTCAGTTTTTGCTCAAAAAATAACATTTCCTGACTCCTAGGTATTTACAAAACACAGGAGTCTTTCTTTTCAATAGTGTTTATGAATGTTCTGCTAACTGTCAATTGTGCCACTGCACCCATTTGATTCTTATCTAAATGACCATTCACCCTAAGTCTAATCTAGAGGCTCTCATATTACGTATGCTCTTCTAAGAATAAGAAATAGCCCATACCACTCAGAAGGAGTTGATACAAATGTTTATAGCAGTCACACTTACAAAGAAATGTACAAATTAGACACAGGAAGGATATATATATATATATATATATATATATATATATATATATATGCATGCATGAGGGTGCAATGAAATAGAACAATTAATCAATAATTTGTATCAAAAGTAATATAACTATCTTGCTTAGAGTTTACATTGCTGTGATAAAACAGCACGACCCAAAGCAATTTGAGGAAAGATTTCATTTTATCTTACAATTATTAGTTTAAATCCCATCCCTCAGGGAAGCTATTGCGGAAACCCAAAGCAGGAATCTGGAGGCAGGAACTGAAGCTGAAGCTATGGAGAAGTGATGCTTACTGGCTTGTTTCCCATGACTTGTTCAGCTGTCTTACACAACCCAGGGCCGCTAAACTGGGGAGGCTGGGAGGCACTGCCAACAGTAGGCTGGGCCCTCCCGTGTTAATTATTAATGGGGAAAATATCTCCACAGACTGGCAATCTGATGGCGTCAATTTCTTAATTGAGGTTCTTCTTCCCAGGTGACTCTACCTTGTGTCAAGTGGGAAAAAAGTCAACTAGAATACTGAGTACATTGCACAGTAGATGTAGTACAAATAGACAAATATTTTAGAAAAACCTGATTTGGAACAATTATTGGGATGGTTGCTCAGAAAATTATAATCCAATTGAAACAGTAAGAAGCCAGCAGAAAGAGAAGTGATAACAGGTAATTTTCAGGCTCTATGGCAAAGAATGCTTGCTACTCTTGAAAAGAACCTGAGTTCAGTTCCCAGAATAATAAAATTAAAAACATGAAGCTTTAAATAAATCCAAAAAGCATAGAGCTACTAACCAAAATAGATATGTTTTCATTAATTAAAAACCAATCAGGCCTTCTTTTCATACACATATTTGGAGGAGACTTCTCACTTGTTATGTCTGTGCAGATGGAAGATTTAATGAAATCTAAATGTGATAATGAGATAAGCTTTGTTGTCAGGCTGAATCAGTTGCTGTATTGATTATCCTCCCCTGTCCAATATTTTAGTTAGCACAGAAGCCCAGTTTATCTTTCCCAAAAAAAGCCCTCCACTCCATATTTCTTATTTCTAGTCAGAAAAATTACTGATGTTTAGGATAGTTAAAATCAACCACTCACCAAAACAAGGTAGAGTAAAGACGACCCTTGTCTAATACTTGTTCTGATGGTTTTCTTAGTTCTTTGCTGTTTGTTGATCTAGAGTAAGAGAACAGGAATAAGACTGATGAAAAAGTGTATTATTAAGCTTTGGAGATGTCAGGACTTTAAATGAGGGCATTCTGCACCCTAATCATAAGACTTTTCTTAGCTAACGTCATTCTGCTGCAGAGCTGGAGGACTACTCTAAGTTCTCAGTTAGTTGACTTCCACGTGAGTTCGTTGGCTCTGCCTGAATCTAGGCATCCTTTAATTTTTTTTTCACTTGCCTAAGCGATGAGCTTCCAGGGCAAATTTTGTTTTCCTTAAGGCCATATACCCATTATTTCATAGAGTGGATGGGAGATTGTTATTAAACACACTCTGGGAAGTATAAGAAAGCCCCTTCAACAACAATCAACTTTTTGGAATAAAGTCAAATAAAAATTTTCTTTCTCTAACTTTGTAAATGAACCACAGTAGCCTGGGGCAGGTGTATAACATTACTTTTACATGCTCCACTCACTGAAATTTTCAAAGAGAAAAGAAAGGAGAAAGCAAAAAAGAGGGCAGAGCTGGAAAGCAGAGAGAGAGGGCTATATAATAACTATTCCTGTTATGCCCCAAGGGCTTGTACGCCTTGCACTGGAGGTTCTATGCAATAATCCAAAGGAATTGGCCATGGCTTTGAAAACAGCGACTGAGTGGGAGCACGCTAGGATGATTACATATAAGCCTGAAGGGAATTTTCCACTCATTAGCTATATGAGATTTATTTTTCCCACTGGGACTAGATTATATTTTCAAAGTACTTCTTTGCAAAACAACATTAAAAATAATGCCATGAGTAATTTTTAACTCTTAGAAAATAAAGTAAGTAGCATTCTATTAATTTCCTGTCTCAGTGGGATTTCCAGTAAAGTTTTACAAATACATAAATACTTTCTCTATTTTCCTTTTTAGATTATAATATAATTACATCATTTCTTTCTTCCCATTCCCCCCTTTAAATCCTCCCGTATGTCCAACCTTCTTTGCTGTCATTCCATTAAATAGACTTTTTAAGTTCATTATGTTTACATATTTGTGTATATACATATATATGTACACATATGTACACACATATGTATATATGTATATGTATATACATACATATACATACATATACTTCAAAATACAGCCTGATTATTCTGTATAATGCTACTCCTATGTATGTTTTTGATGCTGACTCCAATACTAGGTATGACAAAGTCTATTTTGGGTTGTTAGGATTGTCCAGGAGATTCCCAAAATATTAAAGGCCACTATTTTCTCCCTTGGTTGCTCCCCAGAGGTGAGAGGTAAGTTCCTATTGTAGAAGAAAACATGAATTTCAAACACAGGGTCCACAGGCTTCTGATCTGGAACTGACCTGAATGCCTCCTCCCAGAAGACTACTTTTCATAGAACTAGAAGACATCATGCAAACTTGCAAAGAAGGCTTATACTAACAATCCTACCCAGCTATGATGCCTATGAACCATAACAATGAGCATCATGTTATGATAAGCCTAATTTTTCAGTAGTGGCACACCTACCTTGGTGATAAACCAAGAGTTCTCTAATTGGACTTCAGATCCTCTCAACAAGAGGGAAAAATTGCTTGGTACTGAGGACCTAGCCAACTACCCAGAGCTAGTGAACTCAAGGAATAATGTGAAAAAGGGGACAGAAAATCAGGAAGTTTTCTGTGAGGCTATATCTTTGTCTTGTTAGAGTTTCTATTGCTGTGATGAAATGCCATGACCAAAACACAAGTTGAGGAGAAACGGTTTATTTGGCTTAACTTCCATATCACAGCCCATCACTGGGGAAAATATGGACAGGAACTCAAGCAGGGCAGGAACCTGGAGGAAAGTTGATACAGAGGAGCTGATACAGAGGCCATGGAGGGGTGCTGCTTACTGCTTTGCTCCCCTTGGCTTGCTCAGCCTGTTTTCTTAACAAACCTATGAACATAAGCCCAGGAATGGCACCACCCAAAATGGTCTGGGCCTTCCCCCATTGATCACTAATTGAGAAAATGCCTTACAGCTGGATTTCATGGGGTCATTTCCTCAACAAAGGTGCCTTCCTCTCTGATGACTCTAACTAGTGTCAAGTTGACACACAAAACTAACCAGTACAATCTACTAGTAATGTCAGAATGCCATAAATTCTCAACAACATGACTACCTAAACATGAGCAAAATGAGGAGAGCAACTATACGTGCTACTACACGTGCCAAAGTGGATGGGAGCAAGCCCATGAGACCTCTACTCTCTACACAAAAACAGGCAACTAAGGCATGCTGAGAGTGGGGGAAATAATCTGACTGAAGAAAGAGTGCACCAATTCCTCATAAATACTTCTTAAACTCCCAAGGAAGTACCACATCATGCATAGGGAAACAATTTAAAACAATACTACTGTTGTCTTTTAAAAGGTTGCTTGAACACTTTAACATTAAAACATTTGTTATCCCCAGGGTCTGGGCTAAAAGAGAACTGAAGAAAGTTTTTGGCAGCACAAACATTGCAAAGCAGGTGTTATCAGACTGTAATTTATTATGTTCCCTTATAAGCCAAATGAAAAGTAGATTATAATGTGAGCATCTTAGGTTAAGGCTGGCTCGCTCTGCAGGATTTATGAATATCTTTTTTTATCTCTTTAACAAGAGGAAAAAGTAAATTATTTTCTGGTAGTCATTTAGTCCATTTACAGATACAGTTATCTGAAGCAATTTTCCAGTAGGCATCAGAGACCACCCCCAAAAGAAATAACACCAAATCTACTGTACATATTCTCTCTGCTTCTATAGCTCACAGTGGATATCAAAGACATTAAAAAAAAAACTTCACCCTCTCAAAAATTAAGATAGCAAAATAATAAAATACTAAGAAAGTGGAAAAGCTATGTATATAAGAAACAATAGCCAAAGATAAGTATGGACATTTTTATAATGAAGACCCCCTGCATGTAACTGTCAGAAGATAAACATGTTTACGTTTGGAGATAACAAAGACTATCTAAATGAAACAGAAGGGTCCTTTCTTCAGATTTCACGGAAGCAAGAGAGTTACCACTGTTGCTTGCATGGTGACAGGACTCAAAGGTAGGTAGGGTAGGATAACTGCACATGAGTCAAATGGATGACTTTGGGTGCTCTGATGGAGGCGGTTGGAAGAGACAGCCATAGCAGGCTATCCTATAAGGTGATTAGGGGTAAATATTTGGCTTTCTGTAATTGGACCTAGGTTAAAACTAGGAATCATAATTATGAAATTTCAGGTTATTCAGTTCCTGGTAATTGAGGTTAAACTTTTGAAGTCATTGTTTAATATCTTGGATTGTTATTAAAAATAGGAACCTGATCTCCTATAAGTTAGAATTCCTACCTAGAGCAGGTTTGTATCCAAAGCTATTTAGTATGGAAAACAAGGTTGACTTTCTTGAATTATTTTTGCAAGCTGTGGGCTATAGTTCTTGTTTTATATGATCTCATCATTTATCATGTATTTATCTATCAGTCATCATATGATTTCTAACTATGCTTCTTCTCAACTAAATGGTAGGCAAGTAGAGTCCATTTCTTAAAAAAAAAAAAATAGACTGAACCTCAGAAACTGCTAAAATAATATAATAATGGAAGTTGACAAATTTCTGGGTTATTCATTTAACCCTAGTTTCTTGCCATACCATGCTCATCAGAGAGGAAATTTTGGAGAGGCTCACTGTTATAAATCTTAGATTTTCAAAAAACAGTCTTCTCGCCAAGAAGAGTATTAAGAAAAAAACGCTCTGAATGGAATCTATTAGAAGTAGCAGCAGGTCTCTGTAGCACACCCTAATTGCTTCCAGAGAACTTCTAGATCTAAAACAGATTAAAGGACCGTGAAACTGTTCCTTTCGGTTAATGAGTTCTTCTCTGCCCATCCTGCCTCTCCTCAATTCATCATTTCATTTCAGCAGACACTGGAGATATAAGTGCTGAGTAATAACAAAACAAATGGATTCACAATTGTATCCCATCATTAGCTCATACTCTAGTGGATTAGAGAGATAGTTCAATACATTGCGGTAAATAGATAGTATCACGTGAGAAATAGACTAGGCCACTAAGAAACCTTATGAGGCATATTATTCAATCAGAGTGAATATGAGCATAGTGCTTAGGAGACTCCAGATAGAAGAAAAGAATGTCCTATGCAATCTGCCTGCAGAGTCCCTTTTCATCCCCTTCCAAGTCCAAGAAAAATCTTAATAAAAATCTACTGGTATGTAGTTTCAGGTCTGAGTTGATATTTATTTGTGATGCAAATGCTGTTTTGCACTTTCTGATGACAGATAATGTTTGAAGAATGTCTTTATAGCCCCAATGCTATCTTTTCCCTGCCTCCAAATTTGCTTGACCTAGGAGGCATGTAGATACATATATTTTGTTTGTACCAACAAATAGAATACTACTTTTCTTCTAAGCTAAGCAAGCATTCAACACTTACAATCTACTTAAGGGCTTCTTAAGTAAGCTAAATTAAAGATTAAAGTAAACCATGATTAAGAAGCAGATTGTTCTCTCACAATCCTCCAGCTGAAGTCCAAGATTAAGTTACTGGCATGGTTGGTTCTTCTGTGACCTCTTTATATTATAGACAGCTGCCTTCTCATGTCTGCACATGGCCCTCCATCTGTATGTCTGTCTTCTCTACTTGTAAATACAGCAGTCAAATGGATCAAGTACCATACCAATGACCTGATAATTTTTCTTTGCTTAAGCCTATTCATGGTTACAACATTTGGGGGAATAAGAAGTCCAAAACCTCAAGAAATAAATTTGGGAGCATCACAATTCAGTTTCAGTTTATAGACAGGGTGATACACTACAACTAAAATGGAGCTATTGGAAAAAGGGATCCTGCCCATAAATGGTGAGATCCTGGCTAAGCATGCATCCTCTTACTTACCTTAGCCATACATACCATGAGATAGAACATAATGCTCTGTTTTCTGTAGACTACTGTGAGAAGTCTTGCCTCATAAAGAGTCTATAAGCTAAAATTTTGTCCAATGCAATTTTCTATCCAGAAAGTAAAAATGGAAATCATTATCCAGCCCCCTTGAAATAAAAATCCAGCATACCTCCCTCTCTGATCAGTCTCCTGGGTAACCCTGTCCTGTGATTAAAGAGTCAATTGAAAAGAGACTAGGAGATGATCATGTGGTTTTTCTCCTTCAGTTTGTTTATGTGGTGGATTACATTGATGGATTTCTGTATGTTGAACCACCCTTGCATGCCTGGAATGAAGCTTACTTGGTCATGGTGGATGATATCTTTGATGTGTTCTTGGATTCGGTTTGCAAGTATTTTATTGAGTATTTTTGCATCAATGTTCATTAGAGAGATAGGTCTGAAGTTCTCTTTTTTTGTTGGGTCTTTTTATGGTTTAGGTATTAAGGTGACTGTAGCTTCATAGAATGAATTTGGTAATGTTCCTTCTGTTTCTATTTTGTGGAATAGTTTGGAGAAAATTGGAGTTAGCACATCTTTGAAGGTCTGGTAGAATTCTGCACTGAATCCATCTGGCCCAGGACTTTTTTTGGAAGGGAGACTGTTGATGACTGCTTTTATTTCCTTGGGGAAAATAGGACTGTTCAATCTTTCTACCTGATCTTGACTTAATTTTGGTAAATGGAATCTATCAAGAAAATTGTCTATTTCTTTTAGATTTTCGAATTTTGTGGCATATAGGCTTTTGTAGTACGACCTAATGATTGTTTGGATTTCCTCAGTGTCTGTAGTTATGTCCCCCTTTTCATTTCTGATTTTGCTGATTTGGATAGTTTCTCTCTGCCTTTTGGTTAGTTTGGCTAACGATTTGTCTATCTTGTTGATTTTTTCAAAGAACCAGCTCTTGGTTTCATTGATTCTTTGAATAGTTTTATTTGTTTCTAATTGATTGATATCTGTCCTGAGTTTGATTATTTCTAGCCGTCTGCTCCTCTTGGGTGCATTTGCTTCTTTTTTCTCTAGGGCTTTCAGTTGGGCCATTAAGTTGCTTGTATGAGATGTCACAAATTTTTTCTTGAAGGCATTTAGTGCTATGAATTTTCCTCTGAGCACTGCTTTCATTGTGTCCCATAAATTAGGGTATGTTGTACCTTCATTTTCATTGAATTCTAGGAAGTCTTTAATTTCTTTCTTTATTTCTTCCTTAACCCAGCTATCATTGAGCAGCAAGTTGTTCAGTCTCCATGTGCTTGTAGGCTTTTTTCTAATTCCATTGTTGTTGATGTCCAGCTTTATTCCATGGTGGTCAGATAGAATGAATTCTTGATAGAGGAATATAGAATGGCAGAGAAACACTTAAAGAAATGCTCAACGTCATTAGCCATTAGGGAAATGCAAATCAAAACGACCCTGAGATTTCACCTTACACACATCAGAATGGCCAAGATGAAAAACTCAAGTGACAACACATGCTGGAGAGGTTGTGGAGAAAGGGGAACCCTCCTCCATTGCTGGTGGGAATGTAAAGTGGTACAACCACTTTGGAAATCAATCTGGTGTTTACTCAGACAATTAGGAATAACGCTTCCTCAAGACCCAGCTATACCACTGCTAGGTATATACCCAAAATTTGCTCAAGTACGCAACAAGGACATTTGCTCAACCATGTTTGTAGCAGCTTTATCTGTAATAGCCAGAACCTGGAAACAACCCAGATGTCTATCATCGGAGGAATGGATACAGAAATTGTGGTATTTTTACACAATGGAATACTACTCAGCAATCAAAAATGAGGAAATCATGAAATTTGCAGGCAAATGGTGGGATCTAGAAAAGATCATTCTGAGTGAAGTATCCCAGAAGGAGAAAGACAAACATGGTATATACTCACTTGTATAGACCTACAAGATATAATAAACATAATGAAGTCTATACAGCTAAAGGAGATAAACAAGAAAGCAGATATGAGGTAAGATGATCAATCCTCACTTAGAAAGACAAATGAAATGTGCATTGGATGTATGATGGAAGTTCTACCACAGAAGGCATCTGAAAGACCCTACCAAGCAGCGTTTCAAATAGATACTAAGACTAATAACCAAACCTTCGGCAGAAGGGAAGTTAGTATGACAGGGAAAGGATAGGAGCCCCACAAGGACCAAATATATCTGGGCACAGGGTTTTTTTTTCTGAAACTGTTTATCCAACCAAGGACCATGTATGGATACAACCTAGAACCTTTACTTGGACGAAGCTCGTAGTAGTTCAATAACCAATTGGTTTCCCATAGTAAGGGGAACAGGGACTATCTCTGTCAGGAACTCAATAGCAGGCTTTTTGACTCCCCACCCCCCAAGGGAGGAGCCGTTCTGCTAGGCCACAGAGGAGAACTTCACAGCCAGCCCTGAAGATACCTGATAAAACAGGGTCAGATGAAAGGGGAGGAGGTCCTCTCCAATCTGTAGACTTGGAAAGGGGCAGGGAGAAGTTGAGGGAGGAAGGGTGGGATTGGGAGGGAATAAAGGAGCGGGATACAGCTGGGATACAGAGTTAATAAAATGTAACTAATAATAACAAACAATAAAAAAAGAAATAAAAGAGACTAGGAGAATGAAAGAAAGTAACATACCAAACTCACCTCCTCTGTAGCCAGAGATGAATAAAGGGATGTGAGCAGCAGAGCAGCAATGGCCACTCTCCCAAAGATGACAGCTTTAACATTTGGTTCCTCGGCATGACATACCTTCTCCCAGAATACAGCATTTTCTGTCTGTACCTTGGTTTTGAAGCCCCAGTATTTGTAAGAGCCCAGCTGCTCCTGAAAGCTACCTAGGCAGACATTCTCTGTCTATTTCATTATTTGGAAACACAGCATCTTGCCAACTCCTCAAGATACAATTCAAGCTCTACCATGAATGTGCTCTACAAAAAGTATATAGATTAAACAAACAAACAAACAAAAAAAAGCAAAGGAGTTTGACTTTTATATGTTAATAGATCCCCCTCCCTTCTTAAAACACCATCGCCTGAGATTTGCTTGAAAATATATTTACTATAATTGCACAATATATTACATCAGCTCTGAGGCAGTGAGTCCTTCCTGTCATTTGAAACACAGCATTTGTATCAAACAGAGCTAGGAATGCAAGAAGGAACAAAAGGTCAAAATTGCCATGCAAAAAGAAAATTTCTTTTAAAACTCTTCAATAACAGAAATGTAGAAAGAAATGAATTCATACAGAGAAAAGGTTTAAAGGACATGGTAACTTCAAAACCTTTAATAATTGATTCTTGCAACCCCCAAGCCCTCTGGAGATTGTTTCTGCTAATATAATAGATAAATATTGCCAAGCCTCTGACAACATTTTTCTATAGCAAACATTTACTGAGCCTCCATTCTGTGGGCCACACTGAAGAAGAATGAAAGGTGGCTCTTGCTTCAAGTGTTGCTAAGAAAGACTTATATGCAAAGCAGTACTTTGGGTGTCGTAGACACAGTAGAGATTGGAGATGAGACAAGGCAGTTTTTCCACCTAGATCTAGGAAAGTCCTTTTGCTTAAGTCATTTTCAAGCAACCTCTTCACATATCTGAATCTAATATTCTCTGTGTTCTTAATCAGGATTAGTTACAAATATTAAGAATTCTACTTTCTTGAATAAGAGGATTATAAGCATTCTTTAGAGGTCTCTGAGTTCAATTACTAACTTCTCTACATAATAATAAGCATTGCTCTTTCACTGAGTATGTTTTCATTATGACAAATAGGGCTCAGCTCCTTGATCAAATATCAAATACCCTGGAGAAGTTTTACTTTTTCAGTCCAAATAGCCTGCATGTAAAGTAACAGTCTCCCTATATAAGAGTCAAGTACAAACAGTCCTTTACCATCCCACCCTTCTTTCCCAGTTTCATTGCTTGGTGATTCCTCCTCTCTGCTCTCTGATCCTCAACAATGAACGGGGGCTTCTATTGTCAGAGGAAAATGACTGAGAATTCTCTACTTCTCAGATTCTTCCAGTGGCTCCATCTTGAATTCAGACAAACTAAAGCCAACCTAAAATGATGCATCTCATTTTGGTGGGAGGTGGCAATCATTGTTATCTTAAGCATGTTGATTTACCACTGATTGCATTGTAGACTACTGGATCCAAACTAGCATCCAAGACCTGGAAAGCAAAGTTTCTCTCCTCTTACAGCAACATCTCTCATCCTTTCCATGTAGTACCCACACCCCTGTCTACTTTTTCAGGGAACATTCTTCCTTGAGAGATATGATATATGACAGAGGACTGATAAATGGCCAATGTAAGCAGGCCAACAAATTAGTAAACCAATGGGTTTTGCTGGAGTCATTTACAGGAATAAGAGTGCAGGACAGAAACTCGTCAAAGACAGCCATATCCCCAGAAATCTCCCCAGCTTGTATTTCATGAGTTACAGCTCCTGAAAGCCAGAAGTATAAACTCTATTGCTCAACAAAGTAGAAAGTGGCTTTTCTAAGTAGATCATTTTGTCTCAGCCTTTTTCAGGTAGCTCGACTGCTCTCTGTTTCTTTCTGTTGTATTTGAGATTGTCTTTCATCAGTCTTTAATGCTTGTATATGCTTGAGGATGAAAGGGTCTAGAGTATCTTGTCAGTTTCAGGGACTTCCTGAAGTCTTTGAATAGTTTACTTCCTAAGCTATAGAGATTTCCTTGATGCTGAAATATTTTGCCTCCTCTTAGAACATCCTTTATCTTAAGAAGCTTCCCTTCAAGATGAACAATTTAATCTCAGAGGTAATCATCTCAAATATACCAGTTTCTATGTAGTAGTAACTGCAGTATAGCTCATACTTGTTCCCATATTACACACCAAAAAGTTGTGGCTCAGATTTATACTCAATTTACACATAATCTTAGATTTAATTTCAAAGCTCATGGTATGTCCTAGTATTAAGAATTTATGATGGAGGTAATGATTACCTCCTTGGGTTCTTTTGTCATTATTATACTCACTTGTTTCTTCAGGCTTCGCTCACCAATCTTGTACTTATTTTAAGAGATGAAATAACAGCAAAGATCATTTTGATGTTAAGAAGATAGAAACATACCATAAAAATCTTAACTGAGCAATTACTGAGTATTGGTTATAGTTTGGACAATTCAACAGTGATAGTTATTTGTTAATAAATATTTCTATTCTATTTTGTAAAAAAAAAGAATTTATGATGGAATATATCTCACAATTTCAAATTTTGTGGAAAAGGCATATTTTAGAACCAATATCTCAATTTACTACCACAAAACCACATCAGCATGAGCCTGCATATAAGGTATTAGAATCTCACATGAATGACTTTGGATAATGATCCTTTGTAACATCTCAGATTCAATTTCCTTATCTAAAAAGGAAGGTGGAGAGGTAACAAGCATCTCTGGCAATGGTGGCATGCAGAATAAATTAGAATAAAAAATAAGCACATTTCCTAGCACCAGTTGATGGTTGAGTTGAACTGAGCATTTTGTTTAGGAAACAGCTCTTTGAATTTTAGAGAAACTTTTCTTTAATCCTTTAAACCTGTCTTAATTCCTTCCATTGTAGATTAAATTGGGTAATTTTAAAGGATGCTTTCTAGTTTTAAAATTTTATCAAAACATCCTCAGCCATATCTCACTACTGTCCACAGCTATATGAGTAAGACATTTTACTCATTTTATCTCTGACTGTTGTTAATAATAACATTAGCCTTGGGGTTGGAAGTAGAAGGGATATTAACAACAGTCAGAGGTAAAAAAAATTTCAACACAAGCAAGAGACATGTCGGATGAATTACCTTAAACAACGTATTCAAGACAGCAAGGCAATCCATCAGCAGAAAAGCTGCACATTTTCCCAAATGAGTTAGCACCCTGTCCTTAGCATCTTCTCCATTCTGCCTAGTTTATAAGAAAAATTGAGGACATTATGTCCAATGTTCCTTTCTTTCTTCCCATTATGAAATAAGTGCTTTGCTTCCCAAAGATCAATTAAAGAGTAGACAAGAAGCCTGATAAGAAATAGGGAAGACTTTAGGTTAAAAACAGTTTCTGCATTAGACCTGCTTTTAAATATTGATGCCCAAGTCACCCAAGGTTATTTGAGGTTAACCATGATGGTGATGCTATTCACCACCCCCCAAACCTGGAGACTCATTCTCTTACTTTAAAAGAACACCATCATGTCATCAGCACTCTACAAATTTTGTTTTCCAGTTCAGCTGATGTGATGAACCAAATATTGTACCTCAAACCATCTTCATAACCCACCTTCAGAAACACACAGAGAAGCAAAGAACAATAGTTGAAACATATATCTAATCAGCCAGAAAAAAATGCATTTCTAACGAAGGATTATGAACATGGGTCACCCTTCAGAATGCACAAACACGAGCCAAGGATCATTCTTTTTGATTTGTTCCAGGTCATTGTTATCCTCTGACTGGCTGCAGAATGCTAATGAATCATCCTGATAAAATTAACTTTTACATCCATCTGTTTCATTGCACTTCTAATGTCAATTTTTCCTAATGTATCTTATTTTTTTTTCCTATTCTAAGCTTCAAACATACCACATTTTATTAGAATAAAGTTTCATGTCTCCATCCCTCTAAATGAGAGGAGTAGCTGTAAGACCATTTTTTCTCCCCTGTATTTTCACTCTCAAGTTTCAGCATATGTTAGCACAATGATTTCATTCAATGCTATAGCCACAGGCAGGGGCTCTTCTGAATCAGTTCTTGATTCATCACCAGATCAAATCAAATGAACAACATATATGTGTATGTGTGTGTGTGTGTGCGTGCGTGTATGTGTTTGTGTGTGTCAAGGATGTGACAGCAGCACACACAAAGGCAATAGAGAAGAAACTATCTTATTTGGTACAGAACACCTAAAGCACAGAAACTTTCCTTTAATCCTAATCGAATGTAAAAATTCAAGGAATTCATGTTCTGTAATTCTTCTATGGCTATGTGACAAAAGTAAGCTACATTAAAGTTTCCAGAACAGGAGCTGTTCACACAAGTCTCTTCCCAAAATCAGGTAGAAATAATCAAGTTGTATAATAGGAGAACAATGGTATCTGTAGGCAAACTAACATTCACATCTCTTTGCTGCCTCCAACTTCAGATGTTAGAAGTAATACCAGGGGCAACATGACATGGTAACATCAGAAAAGTCAAGGACAAAAGACGTATAAGGTAGATAAATTTATATACAGGCGAAAAAAACAAAAGCACAAATAGTCTAGGCGAATATATCCATATTCAAATATCAGAGTTGTTTAAAAACTTGTAGACTGCAGGGTAACTCTGGAAAGTCTTATGGTAATACACAAAGAGAACTGTACAAAGGCATATTTTAAAAGAATTAAGTAAAGCACTCAACTCTGCTGCATATTTGTGAGCACTCAATATTATTGGTCAAGGTGCTATAAAATTCCATTTCTTCTGCCATTTTCATGGCCCCACAGATAGTCACTGATCTAAAAAGATCCATTTCCTTTTGCTTTCTAAAATATAGAAGGCTACAGAAGTTTGAGACCGTCACCTTTCCTTAGCAATGCCTATCCTTCCTTGCACAGGGCTAAGTGGCTTGTTTCCTGTGCTAACCTTGATTCTGTCTAGTCCACAACTATAAAATATTCTCCTAATCCCACATGATGTTTGTATGATTTGTAGGATTCCAAATATGTGATTCTCAAATTGACCAATCTTAACTACTTTGTATAAACTATCCCTCCTCATCAGTCTTCACCTGTCACTAATTGTTTGCATTGGAGTTAGTTCTATATGATATATTATTTATTTGCTTACTTGATTGACATAAAACACTTAGCACACAATCTTTTAGGGAAGAAATGTCTCCCCAATACTTAGTATTAATGTTTACTAAGTGAATGAGTAAGGCAATTCAAAAGAACAACTAAAAATTCTTTTAAAAAAAAAGAAAAAATATTTATTTATTTATTTATTTATTATTTATTTGCATCCCTATCATAGGCCCCTCCCTCCTCTCTTCCTGGTACCACCCACCCACCTTCTTTTCCCTTTCACCAACCTGTCCTAGCACATTAATTGGCATCAGGACTAAAGGTATCTTCTTCCACTGAGGCCCAACCAGGGATCCCAGCTAGGGGAAAGTGATTCAAAACCAGATAACAGAGTCCATGTCAGAGACAGCCCCTGCTCCTCTTATTAGGGAGCCCACATGAAGACCAAGCTGCCCCATCAGCTTACATATGTGTTGGGGGGCTAGGTCCAGTCCATGTATGTTCTTTGGTTGGTGTTTCAATCTCTGTTAACCCCCACAGGCACAGGTTAGTTTACTCTGCAGGTCTTCTTGTGATGTCCTTAACCTCTCCAGCTCTGTCAATCCTTCCCATTCTTCCATAAAACTCCCCAAGCTTGGCCTATTGTTATTGTTTGACTGTGAGTCTCAGCAGCAGTTTCCATGAGCTGTTGGATGAAGCCTCTCAGAAGAGAGTTATGATAGGCTTCTCACTGCAAGGAGAGCAGAGTATCATTAATAGTGACAGGAGAGAGGCACAGGAGGAGATGAGGGAGGGAGAGTGGGATTGGGAGGGAAGGAGGGAGGGTATGACTGGGAGGGGATGAACTAGGGGGCTACAGCTGGGATACAAAGTAAATAAACAGTAATTAATATAAAAAATTAATAAAAAAATAAATAAAAAAATAGTGACAGGGGTTGGCTCTCACCCATGGGATGGTATTACTATAACCAAAAGGATTTATCTTAACTCATGGTTTCAGAAAGTTTCAGTCTGTCTGGTAGGAAAGGCTGGGGGGCTTCTCAGTTCATAGCAGCAATAGGCCAGGGACAGTGTAAAACACTAACCTAGCAGACAGGTTACAGCTTTAAGCCCTGCCCCTAGTGGCCTATTTCTAATAGGTAGGCCCCAAAGTCGGCACAGCCCCCTAATATCACCTAGTTAGGAAAAGAAGGAGAGCAGCCTTACCAGATCACAGAAGAAGACAATGCAGCCACTCCTGATGAGACCTGATAGACTAGGATCAGAGGGAAGAGGAGAAGGACCTCCCTTATCAGCAGACTGGGAAAGGGACAGGGGTGGGGAAGAGGGAAAGTGGGATTGGGAGGGGAAGAGGAAGGGAGGTACAGGGGGATACAAAGTGAATAAATTGTAATTAATAAAAATAAAAATAATTTAAAAAGTATTCAAAACATGAGCCTATAGGAAACATTTCATATTAAAACCACAGAAAGCCTGATCCTTAAAAGCAGGGGGGAAAAAAAGTATTCAAAACATGAGCTGATAGGAAACATTTCACATTAAAACCAAAGAAAGCCTGATCCTTAAAAGCTTTGGAGTAAAAGTAAAACTAGAGCTGACCCTATCTCTGAGGCATGGAGCTTAGCTTTCAAACTTCCACTCACATCAGACTCTGAAGAAGCACTTTCTGATGGGTTGCAGGGTTATAGAGGCTTTATAGTATCCATGATACATAGAAACCAACTCCAGTAACCTAGAGCCTCCGGTACAGGTCATGAGAAACTGAGCACAAAGAGTCTGTGGCATGCATACAAGGAAAGGGTAAGAAGAGTGTGAGCCCTTTGGGGCAAAGGATGGTGAATTTCCTCCAGAGTCACTGAGGAGCTGGGGTTGGGGAGGAGCAGACTTGTCATCTCAGGGGCACACCCCTAAATTATCGATCCTGAATAGTGATGTGCTTATTACACCATTCAAATAAATGCCAGAGCAACTAGCTCTCCTTGGAACAGGAGCAAAACAAGGTGTGGTTGATTGTTTTGTCCTTCATATTTCACCCCTGTGAAACCAGAAAACTTCAGTACTTTATTGACTAATTTTATTTTAAAATCAAACATAAAGCACAGAAATTAGAATCAGGATGATATATGTCTGGTGGGCATTAATTATATATCTCTTTTATTTGCTTGATAAAACCTACTTGTCCCTAAACCCTAAAAACACTACTGTATTACAAGTCATAACTGACCATTAATATCCAAGTTTGCCTGAAGGGCTGCTTGAATACTACAATACAAATGATGATTTCTAAATTCTCATAGAACTAGGAATTTGACCCATGTTTTACATGTTCATCAGTGTCAAGATCTATTTGCAGACCATTACTGAAACGATTTTTAAGTCAACCATTATGATACTATTTTCAACCTCAACTAGTCTCTTGATGTCCATGTGAGCACACAGCTAAGATAAAATGTCTTTCTACATGTTTAATGTAAACATAACAGTGATACTATTTTCTCCCCTAATTAATTGATTCTGTTTCAAATGGAATCAGACAAGATTAAATGGCTGTCCCCAAAGTAACTCACTCTTTAAAGTGTAGATCATTTTGTTTGAAATTTTTCTCATCCTCCAAGGACATAAACTTGAGTTGCATTTGCCACAAACATCTTTCAAAGTGCAGGAAATTAGAGTCTTTCAGAATCTCTAGAAAAAAGTGTATGAGAACTTTAAACTTAGTACCTGTTTCAATTAAGACTTATTATACCTCTGGAAATTATTATTTCTTCACAGGCTAGCTTCTTGTGAACTCGAGTAAGCATTAGTTATGTATTTATCTTCACTCTCACAAATTACCACAAAGGTGTTTTACACAACTTATGAAACATCTTCAAAGCTGAGAGAATTACAGGCATTAGAAGCAGGAAAAAAATAGGCATACAAATTGGAGGACAAAGTGAAGACAATTTATTATGACCTACTATTGAGACAAAACTGTCATTATTTGGGTCAAATTAGAAAACAGGTAGATGGTCACTTACTTAGAGTAACTGGACTTACGATTGGATATGATTAAGATGATGGGTGAGTAAAAAAGGTGAAATCTGTAGAAACAAAAATTCACATTTTGGTGCCTTTCCCTCAAATGACATTATGAAGTGTGACACCCTCATAACACAACAGCTTCCTATTCAGACACACAACCAACAAGAGATACAATTCTGACCCTGTACTGTTCTGCAATGTTAAACTCTGATGCTTGGCAGATTAAGTGTATTAACTGTGTTTTGGTTGGTTGATTGGCTAGTTGTTTATGAGTGTGTGTAGTCTCACCTATAGCCAAAGATGACATAGATATCACTATGCATCCAGGCTGGCCTTGAACTGCTGACACACCTTCCTGTTTCTGTCTTTGAGTTCTGAGATGAGAGGCATACACCAGCACACCCAGATGGTATTCCTCAATGGTCTTCCTCACTTACAATGAAGCCATATCTCCAACATAAGTGGGGGACACACAGTGGCCTAGTAATAGGGAGGGAAATTCTTAACGTAAGGCAATAAAAATAAAAGTAGTATCTATTTGAAACAAGACAATGTTAATTTCTGAGTGTTCCTAAAGCTTTTATAATAGAAGCATAGCATGAAAGTAACCCTATGTTTATTAAAACTTGTGACGAGGGACAGCTAAGAAGCCCAGAGCCCTTCTCACTTTACCGGCATGGAATTTGAAATGGCTGATACTATATTTACAGAATCCTATGAAGGTGTTACAAACCTCTGTGAAGAAAGACAGATGCACGAAACACTGTTGCACAAAAAACAATGACATAACCTCCTATTCCTGGACAAGCTGACATTTAAGAAAACTTGCTGATGATTAATCTCAATTTTAGCTTTGTGTTTTCTAAGAAGCCACAGAAAAATTGAAGACAGGATTTAAGATATCCTTGAAATATAAATAAGACAATGATTTCTCAAGAGAACTACAACATTTCCTTCATAATAAGAACCTATAAGGATTTCTTCCATGGAGGGTTACAAAAGAAAGAAGAAAGAAAAAGAGATTTGTGATATTTGACTGCAGGGATTTATCCAACACCTTCAGTACAAACCTCACAAAAGTTGTCATAAGGGTCCTTGTCTTAACATCAAAATAACCATCAAATTTAGTTTCAAAGTCTGTTTTCAAGATTTGTGTTAAACAAAGCACTAACCCAAATATATGTTTGAGGCTTGTCTGAAAAACAGACTAAGACATCTCTAGGAACCTACTTGCTTCCAATGCTCTCAGCAGAGCTCTATCCACATAGGGTAAATAATGAAGTTGGCTGCTTAGCCCTATTATGTGCCAGGCATTTCTACATCTTTGACTTCTGTTGTGTGTAGGCTGGCACAGCTTGAACACTGGCAAGCTAAAGGAAGAGAAAATAAGCTTTTGCAGACACTGGGGAACAATATCAGAGCTCATGTCTGAAGAGCAGCCCATCCTGTCAACCAGCCCAAGGTAAGCTGAGAAAGAACTTGCCTGGAGGATGATTTACTCCAATCTATTCAGAAGAACACAAGCCTCTCCAATTAAAACCCCAGATCTCTCTTGCATTGCTGAGAAGCAATGAAAATAAGAGTGTGAACTTTATACTTAACAAGCACAAAAATAAACATGTTTGAAATACTCAAGTAAATTACCCGCCTAAGTATCCAAATCTATATATTCTAATAGTTAAAAGTATGGTAAAATAAGAAATATAAATGGCTGTAAGACCATGAGACAGTTTACTGGAGGGAATTATGACTTACACAAAATTTAAAGTTGCTCGTCTGGAATTCTACACACAATCAAAACACCGCCATCAGAGAATGAAAATGTCTTCTTTCTCTACATATTGGCTAACATTTGAGGGGTAATGAAAATATATCCTCCCCTGGCGCAAAAAAAAAAAAATCTGTTTATATAATAATTCCTAGGAACTTACTTTAAGTATACAAATCAATACAAACCAAAATATGCCTACTAGGACTCTCTCCTATTTCTTATTCTTCACTCATATAATATATCATGACAGCACTTTCCCCTTCCTCTCTCCTCCCAGTTCCTTCCACCTTCCCTCCCCGCCAGATCCACTCCTCCTCTGTTGCCTTTCAAGATAGAGCAGGGTTCCTGGGGATACCAACTGAAGATGCCATAAAGAGTCAAAACCCTCATATCAGGACTGGACAATGCATCCCACTTGGAAAAAGGTGGTTACAAGGCCACACAAGAGTCAGAGACACCTCTGCTGCCTCTGTTAGGAGTCCCACAAAAACCACCAAGCTGACAACCATACATATATGCAGATGACCTAGTGCAGACCCATGTAGGCTCCACAATTGTCACTTCAGTGTCTGTGAGCCCCTAGGAAACTTATTTAGTTGATTCTGTGGGCTGTATTCTTCTTGTGCCCTCAACCTCTCCGGCTCCTACAATTCTTCTCCTCTTCTGTGGGTTTCTCTGAGCTCTGAAGGAAGGGACACCATGGATATCTCCAATTTGGGCTCTCTTTGTGCCTAATGTTTGACCATGGGTCTCTGCATCTACTCCTATCAGCTACCAGAGTGAGCCTCCTTAACAATCACTGGTCTTAGCACCTGAACTCTCCATCTTCTGTAATGGGACAACTTCCAGTAGTGGGCCTGGGATGCCAACCCAGCAAAAAAATAAATTAAAAAAAAAATACCTTCAACATACAATCTATCCTGCCTGCTAGACGTGAAGGGACAAAGAAGGTACATATCTCCTGGGAAATGCTAAACCATGATTGCTCTATGTGAGGCTCATGCCTGGAAAAGGGAGACCATACATGAAACTGTATGGATGACTAGGAACCAGAAGCTGGACATCCTAAAGACCTAGGATAGAAATATAATCTACTTTGAACCCCTGTTGGGTGGAGCCTTTCACAGGACTGTCTATAATAGCCTCCCGTCCTGTTCCCTCACTTCCACCACTTCTAGTATCTGTCCTCTTTCTCGTTATGAATAAGATTTCAGCATCCTCCCTGACCACACAAGGAGACCAACAAAGCTGAAAATCTTGAGCTTAGGGGGCCCTGCAGAAACTGATACAGCAACCAAGGACTAGACATGGAGAGGACCTAGACCCTTTGGTCAAGTGTAGCCAACTGGCAGCTCATTCTCCATGTGGGTCTCTGAGTAAGGTGAACAGGGGCTGCCACTGTCATGAACTCAATTTCCTGCTCTTTGATCACTTGCCCCGGCCAACATGATCTTGCCAGGCTGCAAAGGAAGAGGATCCAGGCAGTCTTGATGAGACTTGATAAGCTATAGGCAGATGGCAAAGGAGGAGAACTCCCCCTTTCAGTGGACTAGGGGAAGAGGAAAGGGGAAATAAGGAGGAATGGTGGGGGGTGGGAGGAGTTGAGGGATGGGGCTTCAATGGGGATACATAATGAATAAATTGTAAAAAATATAATAAAACAGAAAGATTAAAAAGAAATATAATCTACAAAATAATTACTAATGATGTTCTGCTATACTGATGTAGTTTCTTAATGAACTATTGTCATTGTTATTATTAATTAGTATGAAAAAAAAAACTGGAAGGACCAGTCTTGGAAACATTCATTCTTATCTCAAGAAGGCACAAGCTCTTTGGAGTCATGACTTCTTGACTAACACCCCTTACTGGTAGTGACTGCTGCCTCAGTCCAAGGCCTTATCACATGCATGTCCATTACATTTACTGGCTCAGATAATGATCTGGCCATTGATCGTAGCATAAACACTTGGATGCTCCATTGCTCATCTGTGCATTTGTAGAAACTCATCAGTTTTCTCAGCATTATTCAGAAATCCAGAGGTCTCGCAGAATACCCAAGTACATAGACTTACATTCTTCAAGATTTCCTTTCATGTCACACACAAATTAAACCTACAACCAACATTTATAGCACTCTATTTGACATTGTCAATTTATCATTCATACTTTCATTTGAAAAAAAAATTAGGTAGGGATTCATGTACCCTTGGCTGGTCTTAAACTCACTGTGCAGCAGAAATTCTCCTTGAATGTTTCATCCTCCTGCCTCTACCTTCCAAATGCTGCATTACAAATGTGCACCACCATATCCAGTATGTAACTATAGAAATCAAATATAGGAGTCAATGACTCCTAGGCAAGCAAGCACTTCTACCAACTGAGCTACATGCCCAGCTCAAAGCTTGTAGTCTTTCAGGCATCTAGCAAAATCACTGGATAAGGTCAAAACCAAGTAGGATGTGAGCACCCTTGAACATGCCTGGGATAAAGTTATTGGCATATTCCTTGAAGCACATTTTTTTCCAAGTAATAATGAGTTTTCTTGTAAGCAGAGAAAGAAACAGGGGCAACTAAAAATAAGTAGACTCATCTAGAATATCAAAATGGACCGGAAAGAAGAACTTTAAAAATTCAGAAATTTTAAAAGTACTGTTGATGAAGGGTAGCTCAGTGCTGAACCTTACTGCAATGAAAGAGTGTCCTTCGCATTATCAGCTTTTCCCAGACGTAAAGTTTTGATCTATTTCCGTGGAAATAGAAAAAGACAAGCTCAATAAAAATGCATGCTTCATACATTCTTCAATTTGGAATATAAATTCATTATGCATCGTTAGTCTGAATCCTGTGAAAACAGGACCCTTATGGTAGATGGTTCAATGTCAAGTAGTATTTAAGGAAGGTCCACAAACAACAGCTTTCTGGAGAAATTAAAAACTAATGCCTAATTTTTTTGTCAAACACGTACTTTTGTTGTTTTGTTTATTGCACTGAAAATAAGTTTATTGTAGTAGGAGGGGGAAGAGGGGAACAATAAAAGATAAGAAGAGGAAGAGAAGAAAGAGAAAGACATGAAGAAGAAAAAGGAGGAAGTTATAAGATGACCAAATGAATGACAAGGTCATTGTGGCAAAAGAGACTAGCTAATTCTAGACACTCTTCAGGAGGACCCTGGAGCTGTAGTCACTCAAGATCAGCTCACCTACAATCCTGAATTTTCCGAATGACTGCCCCCTCCCTCAAAGAAAAGCAGGAGCAGATACCTCTCCCAAACCAGCAATCCCTATCAGCATTCACATTCAAGCATTGCATTTCACAGCCCATGTGCTGTACATTGTCCTCAGACAGGAGCTGTCTCCTAACTATAAAAGAATAGAGGAGACAAGTTAACAGATGTTCAAAATCAGCCACATGCTGAGGGAAAACATCAGCAAGCAGCACATACTATCAGCTACCAAAATAAAAAAAATGCAATGTTTTCAAAAAATCCAGCGTGACTACCTGGAGATCCGCAAAAATGTCTGATGAACTGAGGCCTTTGAGCTGCTCAAACGACACTGAAGTCAGAACTCTGTCAGTTATCTTTTTATAGAATGCAATGATCCAAAGTCCTCCCTAAAAGCAAAGCTAATCTGCTAGTTTATATGATGACATTCTGAGGGACTCAGCATGAGCCTGATGCTGATGGTACATGTTTTCAGCTTCTTCAGGTGGAGTGTGTAGGTCCAGGAACATATTCACGTAAGAAGTAGCCTCCCCAACATGACTAATGGCTAGATTGGGTAATGTATTCCGTACACCACAAGTTAAACGACACGGTCATTGAAGCAAAGAAATCAGACAACTGTCTGGCTACTCCCCCAGCATGCTTCCTGCTCTCACCAGTCTTGGATCTGCTTTACACTTTTTGAGTCCCAGAAGAGGGAGCATTTCACAAAGCACAAAGATTTCTTCCTCAACTTAAAGCCACTTGCCACTTGGACTCAAAAAAATGTCCATACATAAGTAAAGAAACAAAATCTATGCAAATCGTCTCAAAGAGAGGAAAATTGCTACTACAAGGAGTAAGTAACAAAAATACCAGGCTCTTAATGCTCTCCCTATACCAAGGCTTATTGAAAATGGCCAATGGAGTGACCAGATCTCAAGACTCAGAGTAAAGATGGGGAAAAATTAATGATTGTGGAGTAATACTGCCACTGGGATTCTTGAAATGCCTTCTATGTAAATGAGGCATAACAGTACCTTAGCCCTTCAACCAATGACATTCACCCACCCTGAAAATTCCCTCCCCTTTCCCTTCCCCATAGTTTTACATAACCCTCCTAGCAAGTATATAACTCTCTTAGCAAGTAAAACCAAAACTACCATTTTTGATTTGTTCTAAACCAGGGAAAGCTTCTTCCAGGTTCTACTTTGGGCTTTCAATTACATTCTATTATTACAATTTTAGTTACCTTAACAAAAGGACCAGTTTCTTTTTATGAGGCCAGTGGCAGATAAAGCTGGTCTGGGCTCAACAGAGCATCATAGAAGATTAGAATGTGACACAGATTATTGTTTTTACAGAATAGCTTTGAAGACAAACTGAATTTTATTGCCTAAAATGAATTTCTATGTTTTTTTTTCCCAAAGAGGGAACACATGGTTCTCATGTGCAACTCCTAGGTTTTTATCTTAAACAACTAGGTACATAAGAGTATCATTTTTTTAAAGTAAAAACGCAGTGTGAAAAGAATTACAAACTTTCCATAAATATACTTTAATACTTCTTATTTGAGAGGAATCTAGATGCAGAGGCATCTAGAGGCTGAGGCTGGGGAAGACTTGAGTTTTTACCATGAGCAATTTAAAAATAAAGTATAGTAAATTTTCTTTATCTGAGGCTCTCTGTATAGTTCCTTATTCAAACAAGAGAGAATTTAAATAATTATATTAATACTATGTCTATACCATGTACAAACTGCTATTTTATTCTTATTCCCTAAACAATATAATGCAACAATTAAGTAGATGGCATTTACATTGTGCTAGGTGTTATACATAATCTAGAGATTATTTAAAGTACACGAGAGATTATATACAAATTCTGTATCTTTATGGATAAGAAACTTTAGCTTCCAGTGATTGGGGTATTTTCTGGAAGTCTTGGCACCACGCTCATGTGAATGTAGAGGAATAGCTGCTTGACTTCCTTTTGTGTAATAATCTTAATGAGATGGTCCACCTGCAACATTATAGACAGAAAGTCTTCAACATGCTCTGTTTTTTAACTGTATGAAAAATGTCACTCAGACTGTTTGTGAGCACTTCATACTTTTTTTTCTGTGATTAGGGTGTGGGGAGTTCAAGTGGATTCATTACCAGAAACTTAGATAGAAGTTATTGCTTCACTTAATGTAATGGATTGTTCAAGATGAAGCAGTTGTATTTGAATCCTTTGAGAGACAACATTTCAAGGACCAAATTTATTGATAGAAAACAGAAGCACAGAAGCTTTCTTTTTATATCTCACACTAAAAAGGCAACCTTCTCTGTACTGTATCAGGGTTCTCAAGAATCAGAATTTATGAAATGAAGATATGTGGATGGATAGATAGACAGATAGACAGATAGATAGATAGATAGATAGATAGATAGATAGATAGATAGATAGATAGATAGATGGATGGATGGATGGATGGATGGATGGATGGATGGATAGACAGATAGATAGATAGATAGATAGATAGATAGATAGATAGATAGATAGA
>NW_026596051.1:25222946-25240296 GCF_907164565.1 Psammomys obesus | reverse complement strand
AGATAGATAGATAGATAGATAGATAGATAGATAGATAGATAGATAGATAGATAGAGATATGTATATATGTACACACACACACACATATAGAGATTCATCCCATAAATTCTGTGACTTATGGAATATAGATAGAGAGAGATAAATAGATAGATGGAATTTATTAAAATGGACTTACAGTCTACAGTCCAACTAATCCAGCAATGGCCAGCTGTGAATGGAAAGTCCAAGAATCTAGTAGTTGCTCAGTCCCCACTAAGCTAGGTGTTTCAGCTGGTCTTCTGAATAATCCTGAATCCTGAAGAAGTAGGCTCCAATGGATGTGCTGGTAAAGTGAGTGCTATTTAGAGAAGAAGAACAACCATTCTTTCTTCCATTGTCCTTCATAGGCCTCCAGCAGAAGGTATCTGTATTAAAGTTGTGTGCTGATCTGGATCAAAAGCAAGTATCATCCTACCTCAAGATGCAAATCAAAAGCCTGTGTCTTCCAGCCCCAAGATCTGGATCAAAGGCATGTTGTCTTCCTGCTTCAATATCACATGTGTGCCCTCTGTTTCTGGATTGTACCTCAATGCAGATAGAGTCAAGTTGACAACTGATAATAGCCTTCAAACCAAGAAAGGCTAACTCAAGGAGAGCACTACAGCATTTGGCTTCCTGTTGCCTGTAAAACTGATAGTTGCTAAATGATATTTCCCCTTCTTGATAAACTTTTCTAAGTATCTTGTCCAGGAAATTGATTGTACTTACTACACTGATGGTAAGACGGGTCAGAAGATGGGCTCTTGCTTTTGCTTCCTCTTATACAGTCTCATAAAATTGGGCCACTCAGAGTTAAAGCAAGAAATAATATCAATCAAATGTAATGCCCTAACCATGTTGATTTCACAGATATTTGTTAATAGACCTCAGTCCACCCTCTCTGGGAGGGCAGGGCTCCACTTGTTTCTAAGCCTGGAAAGTCCTTCAATAAGTAGAGAGAGGAAGAAAAAAGCAAATGATGCCTTTTTCTAGAAAATAAACATCTGGCCAACAGGGTTTTTTTTTAGAGTAGTTGAGTAGTTTTATGTATCAACGTACCACAAGAGCTTCCATGTTTGCTGGGAGAGTTGCTCACAAGAGTTAGTTCCCTGTGGATATCATGTAAAGTCCTCATGCAAACACTGTCCAAAAGTTGTCCTCAGCTCCTTCGCACGTGGTATCTCACAACCTTGTATTTAACTTTTTCAGACCATGGAATCAAGAGAACTTCATCAAAAGAGTGGGCATATTGTCACATATCTTTTGTTAGAAGCAAATCACTAGGTACACACTCAGCGGACAGTAACCTCTCAAGGACAGGAGTATCCTGAGATGGGGTTCATCCTACACCACCAAGGAACTCTGCCTACCATAGTCCATTTAAAAACATGACCACCAAAAAATTGCCTCAGGCCCTCCTCATAGAACAGGAATACCTAGTGGTGCAACTCCCTGAGATCTACAGCAGCACCATGTTCTTTCTCCTCAAAAGCTTGCTTTGTTTTTTTGTTATTGAAGCTGTTGTTATTTTTCTTTGTGTAGTTCAAGGAAGATCTAAATATTGGCATCTCAACCTGGAAATGCATTTATTTCAATGTCTTTAAGAGATGGATTATAAACATCATGTGTGGTGGCTTGGCCATGAGTTCTCCATTTTTTTCATAATTTCTTTCTTTATAATAGTCACAATTCAGAAATGCCAGATGCTAAAAGAAGGAGGGGATATAAGAAATAGTGATAGGAATACATAGTTGATGGGGGTAGGTTGCGGTGATTGAAAAAATGGTAGTGCAATAGGCTTTAAACTAAATCATTTTTCTTGCCTTACGACTTTCTTAAAAAAATTTAATGAATTGAAGATACAAAATATCTCAATAAAGTGCGATTCAAAAAATAGTACCTGAGAACATTGTTTGGTAGAATATAAAATTTAAAAATACGGTGAAGCATGAGCCCAAATGCTTAGAACTTGCCCAAAAATTAAGAATTTACCAACTGCCTTATCAAAATAAGTTGGAATTCATTTGGTTGACAATACATTATCAGAGAATGGTTTGTGCATTTTGTGACTATTGAGAAAACCAGGAAAGAGTTGAAGTAGATGACAAGTAGATACCAGTCAGAAGTCTGTGTCTTTAATAATATTCAAAAGGATAGGCATTCTGTGTTTCAGAAGCTGCACTTATATCTTGTACATTAATCCTTTTAAACTACACACTTGCAATCACTACATAAAAGTTCTATTCTTACAGATCCCTCCACTTTAAAGGAACAAAGCACTAAAAAGTTAAGGAACTCATTCAAAGAATCAGGCTGAGCATGGCGGATCTGAATGCCACCCTGGCTAACCCACCTCTTCAATCATGGATGCCTCAGAGCTATATGAGGGCAAATAAATCTCTCCTGTGATATTTGAAGCTGGTCACTTCAGCTAGTGCTAAATGACCTATAAAAAGGCACATGTTGACAGGGATACTTATGCATAGAAGAAACACATTCTTAGAATATAGTGGAAAGTTGATAAATATGCCTGGTCTCCCGATGAGAGGAATAATTGGCAGTGAGTGGTTTTGCTCTATTCAGATGGTCTCTGACTTACAATGGTTCAACTAAGGCTCTTTCAACTTTGCAAAACACAAAAGCAAAATGTATTCACTACTTTGAATTTTGTGCTTCATAATAATGTCAGAGCGGTATGTATTCAGTTGATTTTATCACTTATTTTTAAGGCTAACATTATATATTCTGATGCTTTCTTGTGTGTTATATAGCACAGAAGCAGCAAGCTGCAGTTTCCAATTAGCCTTGTCATCTTCAGAGTAAACCATCAATATGCTATAGCCCGGGTTCCAAACTATGGGACACATCCCTGTGTGGGTCATAAAGCTAAACGTGAGTGTCATGAAAAATTTGGCATGAAAAAGCTTCTGAATGTGGAACAAACAAAAATTGATTCGCAATCAAACATGAAGAGAATACAGGTATTTTTGCCATGCATGACCGTGTGGCATTGCACGCCTTCTCTACAGTCATGCCTCTTAACACGGAATATTATGGCAGCACCAGCAAATGCTAGCTGAAATGACATGACTCAGATTAGACAGAGTGGTATCTTGTGAACTGCAGTGCTTTTTTTTTTTTTAGTACATTCATAGTTTTCTCTTGTAGAAGCATTATGGTTTAATAATAGAAAGAAAATTTTAATATTTTCTATCATCATTACTCTGCACTTAAGTATCAAATTAGTCCATATTTAGATTGTATGATATTAGAATGTTTACTTTCCAAATTCATGTTTGACTTGCTGACTGTTGTATCACCAAAAAGAAAAGCTTGTGAATTTTGGCTTCTGATTATAACAGAATTTCTAACAACTTTGAAAAAGCCTTAAACATAATTCTGACATTTCATACTATGTATTTATCTCAAGCAGCATTCTCAGAATTAACAAATACAGAATGAATTATTAGTTGATTCTGACGAACATTGAAGGTGCTCCTTGTCCTGCACTATCAAACATTAATCTAGCCTTTAAATTTTTATGTATAAATAAATTGACACACCCATTCCATTAGTATGCAATTTTGCTTTTGTCTTTATTAAATGACAAAATTATAAGTATGTCAAATATTCCAGAACACAAGTTTTTTATCAGTATATGTTTGATTTGTATATTTATATTATGTACCTACATTTGCATGCATAGTCACATGAAATTTTCTCTGACAAAAAGAATCACAAGTAGAAAAGTTTAAGAAGGCTTAATCCACAGCACACTTTGTTGATAAGGTCTGACGCTTTTCAGGCTACATGTATTAAATGCATTTCGACTCATAATATTTGACATTTTGACTAGGTATAGTCCAGCCTTGCAGTGAGTTTATATGGTTGTAATTCACTGGAGCACCTGCATGAGGCTTGGTTGCAAGAAAGCAAGCAAACAGCTGGAGAAGCATCGTGTCTAAAACATTAGAAAGTTTCCCAGGCAAATGGACAGAGCAATGTGGTAGTGAATTTATCACTATACTCAGCCTGATCTTTATATCTACAAGATTAAGTTCTTTATGTCAGCTCCCTGGATTGGGATGACATTGCCCAAGCTTTGTAGAGTGGTAAATCAGCCCAGTGCCCCATCTGTTAACTCGCAATGAGAAAAAACAAACATCAAATAAAGCAAGCTCATGTATTCTGATGGGTACTTATTCTCCCCAGAGTTTTCTCAAAAGATGTCTTGGTTAGCACAAATTTAGAACAACTGAAATAATATGTAAGATTTTAGAATGATAAGGTGCCAGACTCAGGTGGCCTATCACACTCTAAATTCTGAGAAGTCTCAATTGGAATTTGAGTTCTTACTCATATCAGTGTCATAGCAGAAAGGTTGTCCTAATCACGTACTCACTTGGTGACAGTAACAAATACAGCTAGTAAAGTTCCTGTGAAGATAAGCTGAAATGCTTATATGTAAAATATAACTCAGCCAAAGTCTGATGAAAATATTAACTCACATGGATTATTATAGGTTATTACGACAATGATTAAGGCTACTACCTGTCTACCCATGAAGCATGACTTAGACCACATCCTCACTCCAAGACCAGACACCACCAAAATCTTCTAATAATTTCCATCTACTTTCTAATGGATATCTTTCATTGTGTTAAGAATCTCAGCCAAAATCAAGAAGAGTTAGGCATGAAATACTCCCTGGCCATGAAGAATGACACCGGTATACTTGAAATTAAAAAGTAATATCTTGTCCATTAAAAAACTCAACTTTCCTTCTAAAATATTATAATGTGCCTTCTACACTTTCCAAACTAACCATTGCTAATTACAAAATAAGGAGAGGGACTCTAACTCCAAGGTAAATTTATTGTATTATCAGGGCAAGAGATGATCATGCATATTCCTAAAATTCTCTGTCTATGAGTGTAATGCCTAGCCAAGGCTGTGAATTGTATTTTTAATTGAAAAATATTTAAAGGAAACATAAATCACCTATCAAAGTACATAGTAAATAATAATTCTAAGATGTAATCCAAGACTCAATCTCCTTAATAGGTGACATCTCAGAGAGACATTTCAGACCAAACCTACTGAAAAATAGCTACATACACATTGAATTTCAAAGGGTTTTCATTCTTCATAATTCTCAACTCCTCCTCTTTGGAAGGGACAACCTCTGGAGTTGGGAGAAGGAAAAGGCGGATAATGAAGCAAGAGAAGATGATGAAAGCCCTTCTTAA
The DNA here is from genome assembly GCF_907164565.1 of Psammomys obesus. Taxonomy (NCBI): domain Eukaryota; kingdom Metazoa; phylum Chordata; class Mammalia; order Rodentia; family Muridae; genus Psammomys; species Psammomys obesus. Next base: position 25,235,029 of record NW_026596051.1, on the reverse strand, counting down.
GATCTGACAGGAACCTTAGATCATCGTTTTTCTTCTGCATCAAGAGGAACATTCACCAAATGACACAGGTTCACACATACAAAAGAAAGAAAGCATGAAAAGGTTATGTTTTTCAGAACCCAGAACTTTCAGGAATATGTTAAGTCATTTTTCTGGTTGAAATAGCACAAATATTTTTTATTTCATTCTTCATAAACTATTTGTTAAATATCTAGATGGCAGAGTAGATATATTGAAGAAAGACCTAGAAAGAGCTCAGAGCCTTGTGGGTAAATACAGCAAGCATGGGAGAACATGATCAGTGACAAGAGAGCAATTTTGATTTGGATATGAGAGTCAAAAATGCTCATGTCAAAGACTGTGACATTTGTGGAGAATCTAAAATAAACTTAGAATTTTACCAAAGTGACAGGTTTCAGGCAGTGAGAACAGCCATTGATGAGGACTGAAATACCTAAAGGTGATGCTGGCTGTGTACCACACGAAGATGAATGCATAGCAGAAATTCAGGCAAGCCTCGCCCAGAGTGCCAGTGGACATCTTGTGAGTTGCTTCATCTCTAAAATGTGCTCATCCTACCAGAAAATACATTCTTCATAATACAGAACATGCAGGATTATTTTATAAATTAAACATGTATGTGGGGAATGGCTCTGAAATTACAACCACTGTTTTATTTATTTTTTAATTAAATTTTTATTTTTTTAATATTAGTTACAGTTTATTAATTTTGTATCCCAGCTGTAGCCTGCTCCCTCATTCCCTCCCAATCCCACTCTCCCTCCCTCATATCCTCCCTGCCCCTTTCCAAGGGGAGATCTCCTCCCCTTCCATCTGACCCTAGCTTATCAGGTATCTTCAGGACTGGCTGCAATGTCCTCCTCTGTGGCCTAGCAAGGCTGCTACTCCCTTGGGGGTGGGGGAAGTCAAAGAGACCTCCATTGAGTTCACGACAGAAATAGTCTCTCTTCTCCTTACTAGGGTACCCACTTGGATACTGAGCTACCATGAGCTACAACTGGGCAGGGGTTCTAGGTTATATCCATACATGGTTCTTGGCTGGAGATACAGTCTCATAAAAGACCCCTGTACCCAGATATATTTGGTCATTGTGGAGCTCCTGTCCTCTCCAGGTCATACTAATTCCCCCTTCTTTCATATGATTCCCTGCCCTCTGCCCAATGTTTGCTTATGAGTCTCAGCATGTGCTTTGATACGCTGCTAGGTAGTCTTTCAGAAGCCCATTGTGGTAGGCTCCTGTCCTGCTACTTGTTTTCTCCTACTTCCAATGTCCATCCCATTTGTCTTTCTAAGTGAGGATTGATCATCTTACCCCAGGTCCTCTTTCTTGTTTATCTTTTGTAGGTATACAAATTTTAGTATGCTTATCCTATCTTATAGGTCTAGTACCCACTTATTAGTGAGTATATACTGTGTTTGTCTTTCTGCTTCTGGTATACCTCACTCAGGAAGGTCTTTTCTAGATCCCACCATTTGCCTGCAAATTTCATGATTTCCTTGTTTTTAATTGCTGAGTAGTATTCCATTGTGTACCACAATTTCTGTATCCATTCCTCCATTGATGGACATCTGGATTGTTTCCAGGTTCTGGCTATTACGAATAAAGCTGCTACAAACATGGTTGAGCAAATGTCCTTGTTGTGTACTTGAGCATCTTTTGGATATATGCCTAGGAGTGGTATGGCTGGATCTTGAGGAAGTGCTATTCCTAATTGTCTGAGAAAGCGCCAGATTGATTTCCAAAGTGACATCTACTGGTTTAATTCTATGTTCCTATGAACAATGCACCAGACTAACATTCAGGCTGAGCCTCACAACATGTCCACAAACATCAGGACCACAGCTGACATGGATGATGTCAGTACCCTGCCAAACAAACTCATCTTTTGCTTTAGAGATGAAAAACACATGAAGGCTGCAGGTTAGTAAGGGTTACCTGGGGGCTTTCACTGTCCCAGCAGAATTCCACAGAGCCAAAAATATCAATCAACTCCTTTCTACTCCAGGTCTGCTTTGTGTGAGAGCCTGGAAATTTCTTTTTTTTTTTCTTTTTTTTTTCCTGTAAACTAGCAATACATTACTGAGTCCAGGATGTGGAAACAGTTCACCTGACCTGCCCATAGTACAGAGACTGAAGTTCCAAAGGGAAGTGCCTCTATGGACAGAAAGCTTCGGATGTGATGGAGAAAGTTAGTTAAAAATAATTGAAAGACCCCCCGAGGGGAATCTTCCGTCAGGGAGACCCCCACTCCCAAGGATCAGCGAGACCAGTTGTTCGGCTGCAAACAGCAAGAGGCTTTATTCAGTACACGGGTACCCGGGGCGACAAAGTCTCTCGGAGGACTTGTGCGCCCTCTGGGTGGAAAGCTGGGGTTTTTATAGGGTTTTAGAGCAGAAGCACGGGTACAGAAGCGAGAAGCATGGTTACAGGGAGCTGAATGGTACATTTAAATGAGACCACAATTTGAGTCAGAGTTTGGCAGGGACACCAGGATTCCAGGAATTGGGTGGTTGAGATGGTCATGATGACCCCTTAACTTGGGCCGCCACATGTTGTTTTCCTTAGGACTCCTATCTCAGCTGGAACAGTCTCACAGATATCCCATGAGGGTGATTAACACAAGCTGTTTTTAGCTCGACTGGGGCAGCCTGACCACAGATATGACACAGCTGGGTTTCTCAGTAATTTTCCAGTTCCCCACCTAGCCTACAGAGATTCTCAAAACAGTGGTGTCCCACAAAATGGCGTTAGCTATGTTTAACTTAGGGTGAGGCGGGGGTCTTTCATTCCCCCATTTTTCTTCTAACTTAGAATGGAATCTTCCATTCTAGGGCCTAGGGAGAGTCAATTTCTGTCCCCTGCTGTTTGAGCTGATGATACTGCTGGGTCAACACCAACGCTTGTATGACAGAGAGCTGGTCTTTTATGAACTGGATCAGCCGATTCAGAATACAAGGCCCAAATAACAAGATCAAGAGGATTACGATTAAGGGGCTCATGAGGGAGGAAACGAGGGTGGTGAACCAGGGGGCTTTATTGAACCAACTCTCATACCAGTTTTGTCCCTCCTTGAAGAGTTTTTCTCTCTGACTAAGTCTTTTCCTAAGCTTGGCCATATTATCTCTAACTAGGCCAGTGTGATCGGCATAAAAACAGCATTCTTCTTTTAAGGCTGCACATAATCCCCCTTCTTGTAGGAAGAGGATATCTAGCCCCCTTCGGTTCTGCAAGACCACTTCTGACAAAGAGGTTAAGGATTTTTCTAGAGCGCTTACTGATTCTTCTAATGCCTGTAAGTCGGCATGCATAGCCTGTTGTAGTTGTTGGAATTGATTGGTTGCTGTTAAGGCGGTGGCCCCAGTCCCAATTCCGGCGGCAATGCCTCCGACCGTTAGCCCTCCTAGCATTATTGCCAAAGTCAAAGATATGGGTTCCCTATGGTACCGAATTCTTCCCTCAAAGTGTCTGTAGACATAGTCTGGTTCATGATATATTATTTTAGGCCATAATTCAATGAGAACACAAAAGTCAGAACCAGCATTCCAGCCTTGAGCCGATATGCAGGGGGTTAGGCCGGTATTGCATGCCCAAAAGGTACTATTGGGGCCAACCAGGTAGTAATTTCCTGCATCAATACTGGCAGTGGAATTGCAAAGTTGCTGATATGCAGCAGGTATCGTTCCGACACAGAGTCCCTGCCCAGACACCTTGGACAGGGTCAATTTATGTTGAGCAGAGGGATAGCAGTTCACTGGAGGGCTGGTATGGTTAGAAAAATTACCCATTATAGCCAAACCTTCGTAATAGGGTGGAGTTGAAACCAGACATAACCAACATTCTTGGGTCCGGTCAGGATCGGAGTGATTTAACACCTGATAGGCTCCTGTCATTAGATCAAGAAGTCTATCTCCTGACCCAGGCCTCTGAGGCTGCATAGTGGGCCCTATGGCAGTTGGGCTAGGGGAAGGAACAGAAGCATTCGGGGCTGCTGGCCACAGGGGTGGAGGTCTTGGCTGAGAGGGCCTCTTCTGATCTGATAAGACTGGGTTGGGGCCCACAGATTTAGTGGTAGGTAAGGTCTTTTTAAGCCTAATTCTAAAAGTGAGGCCTATATCTTTTCGATCTTTATAAACCCTAAGGCCCCATCTAAAACCTTGTGAAGTCCAAATCTGTTGTTTAGCCTGGGGAGTAAATTGAATCAACAGGGGATTGCACCATCCTTTGGTTGTGCTCTGGGGATTACATACCCCCAACTTTGTTCTTTGGAGGGGCGTATTAAGTGGGATATGTTCCCAGCTTTTTCTTTTTACTGTAATATAGTCCCAAGAAGAGGAGGGATTCCAATAAGTGTCTCCTGAGGTTTCACAGCCCCATGAGGCACAAAAAAACTGATCTGCCCACCCACATTTGTGATTGAGAGTTCTATTCCGATGTGTGCCAGGACAAACATAAATACCCCATACCCCACTGCCCGAGGGACCCCGTAAAAGGGCCCTCCCGACTGAATTGATACAACTTGGATCGGTGGCCCATCCTGGGGTAATTCGTTCAGGTGCTCGGCCCCCAGGTGGAGGCCAGAAAATATCAGGAACTGCCCAATCGGTGTCTGCTCCCAGGGCAAGGGCACAGAGATCTACTTCTAAATCTGGCCAGTGGGGCTGGACCCCAATAGAGGAGCTTAAGTTAACAATATCCCCAGCCTGGTTTTCAATGACCCAGGTATAATTATAAACCTGATGTGGGGAAGCATGGGCTACTCCTAGACTTAGAGTGAGACACAAGCTTATTAGGGTTCCCCACGAGTCAATCTTATCTTTAATGGATTTTGAGTGCGGTGAAGTTTCCATCTGGCTTTCAAATCTGGGTTGTCAAGCTGGTGTTCGGGTTTGGCAGTCTTGACGTGGGAGGCGTGGACCCAGGCGGCGATGCCGTCTACCTTTAGGGCTGTGGGTGTCATCAGCAGTACGGTGTAGGGTCCCTTCCAGCGCGGTTCCAGGTTCTTGACCTGATGTCGTTGTACCCAGACCACGTCCCCGATCTGGAATCGATGTGGTACCGCAGGTTGATTTAGCTGTTCTCAGTACGCAGCCGCCAGCGGTCTCCAGACCTCCCATTGTATGATTTACAGAGCCTGCAAATGAGCTTGGAGAGAAGATGTATTAGCAAAAGAGGCTATGTCAGAGTCAAAGAAATGGGCAGCTGGTGGCGGGGCACCATAAAGGATTCAATCTTGTGTGGTAGCTGGGTGGGTTGTCCATCATCTCCTGGGACATTTTTGCGTGCTTCCATGATGACCCGCTGTTTTTCTTCGGTAGTCAACAGTGTCTGGAGCAACTGTTGGCAATCGTCCCAGGTGGGCTGATGGGTCACTAGAATAGACTCAATTAGTGCTGTGAGCCTAGAAGGGTCCTTTGAGAAGGTAGGGTTATTATTTTTCCAATTATATAAGTCAGATGCGGAAAAGGGCCAGTACTGGAGTTGGCGGTCAGGCCCCGTCCGCAACGGAAAGGCCTGAGAGGAGGGATCGGGAGGGACTTCCCGAAGCCCCCTCAATCGTCCTGGCACCGGGGACGAGGTGGGTTCTTCCTGGGGTTCCTGCCTGTTGGCCACTCCCTCTGGTTCCCCAACGGGGTCTGGGTTTCTGTAAGGAGGGGCTGTTCAGTCAAAAGATCCAGAAGAGGGCCATCATCTGCCGGCAGTACTGGGGGTGTCTTCTTATGCCCAGAGGTCTCCTCTGGAGCCGGTTTCCAGAGGACCGGGTAAAGAGTAGAGTTAGTCGGGGTTGGAACCAGCGGAGGAGGAAGGGAGGGGGCAGACGGGGTGGGTTTCAGGCAAGGGGGAAGGAAAGGCTTTACCCATGGTGGGGGATCTTTGACCAGAGATTCCCATGTGATAATATAGGGAACCTGGTCAGGATGTCCATGGGGTCCAGGGTCCATGACTTTAGCTTTCACCTGTAAAATAACTCCTAGGTTAAAGGTGCCATCTCGTGGCCAGCCCACGTCAAAGGTTGGCCACTCAGATGAACAGAAGGTGTCCCATTTTCCTTTTCGCACTTCCACCGAGAGGTTGCGGGCGATGTCACGGACTTCCTTGAAGTGTTGTAAAGTTAAACTTTTGGGAGTAGTAACAGTTTGTCCCATATTTTCAGACAGATAGAACACACTTATTACACCTACTACAAAAATTAGACAGACAGAACACAACACAAGCCGCGCGGCACGAGATCGACGCAAAACTGAAAGCAAAAATTCAGATGGAGACTGTGTTGGAGGTCCGGTTCCTCTGTCTCCCAGATGAAACACGTAGCCCTCGAACAGGGGCGAAGCCCCGAAAAGTCCGGGTCGGCTCGTGCTTCCAAACAGACGGGAGCCAAGAAATCGGCTCCCCACCAGACGGGAACCGAGAAATCGGCTCCCTACAAACACTCCTGAGACGTCTCCCAGGAGTTGCGGAAAAGAAGTTCGAGCCCGTCAGCTCCTTCTGGTTTCCGCCTGATACGGAATGACTTGGCCAAGCCTCAGAATTCAGATTGCCACAAAAGACCAAAATGAACATTCACACATACACAACAGAAAACATTAAGACAGAAACCAACTGACACACAGACAAACAAGTTCTGCCGGCAATCTTACCTCCCGAATTTGGGTCGGTGGTCCCTGGGTAGGGTTCTCAGATCCTGGACGAGCCCCCAAATGAAAGACCTCCCGAGGGTAATCTTCCATCAGGGAGACCCCCACTCCCAAGGATCAGCGAGACCAGTTGTTCGGCTGCAAACAGCAAGAGGCTTTATTCAGTACACGGGTACCCGGGGCGACAAAGTCTCTCGGAGGACTTGTGCGCCCTCTGGGTGGAAAGCTGGGATTTTTATAGGGTTTTAGAGCAGAAGCGCGGGTACAGAAGCGAGAAGCATGGTTACAGGGAGCTGAATGGTACATTTAAATGAGACCACAATTTGAGTCAGAGTTTGGCAGGGACACCAGGATTCCAGGAATTGGGTGGTTGAGACGGTCATGATGACCCCTTAACTTGGGCCGCCACATGTTGTTTTCCTTAGGACTCCTATCTCAGCTGGAACAGTCTCACAGATATCCCATGAGGGTGATTAACACAAGCTGTTTTTAGCTCGACTGGGGCAGCCTGACCGCAGATATGACACAGCTGGGTTTCTCAGTAATTTTCCAGTTCCCCACCTAGCCTACAGAGATTCTCAAAACAGTAGTGTCCCACAAAATGGCATTAGCTATGTTTAATTTAGGGTGAGGTGGGGGTCTTTCATAATAATACAACAAATCCTACAGAGTCCCAAATTTCTCCTTAATTTGGATATGCCAGCAGCCTCTGCCTGATCTTTTTTTTTAATTTTTTATTACAATTTATTCACTTTGTATCCCAGATGTAGCCATCTCCCTCACCCCCTCCTAATCCTGCCCTTCCTCCCTCTTCTTCTCCCATGCCCCTTCCCCAGTCCACTGATGGGGGAGGTCCTCCTCCCCTTCCATCTGACCCTAGTCTATCAGGTCTCATCAGCACTGTCTGAATTGTCTTCCTCTGTGGCCTGGTAAGGCTGCCTCCCCCTCCCCTAAGGGGCAGGTGATCAAAGAGCCAGCCACTGAGTTCATGTCAGAGACAGCTCCTTTTCCCCTAACTAGGGAACCCACTTGGAGCCTGAGCTGCCATAGGCTACATCTGTGCAGAGGTTCTAGGTTATCTGCATTCATGGTCCCTGTTTGGAGTATCAGTCTCAGAAAAGACTCCTGTACCCAGATTTTTTGGTTCTATTGCTCTCCTTGTAGCTCTCCTGTTCCCTCCAAGTCTTACTATCTCCACCTTCTTTCATAAGATTCCCTGCACTCTGCTCAAAGTTTGGGTATGAGTCTCAGCATCTGCTTTAAAACCCTGCTGGGTAGAGTCTTTCAGAGTCGGCCTGATCTTAAGTGGCTCCTGAAATCCAGTCTCTTTTTTTCACACCATGGTTGAAACCACTCTCAAATCCTCATACATTTAACACTTTTTTCTCACTTCAGGTGTTTCCTTTCAAGATCCTATTGGCGTGGATATTCTTTCTCTTCTCTATCTTTCAGTGACTTAGTGTCTAAATACTTACCAAAACAGCTCAAACATACTGTGCTCTGCAGAAGATTCCTGGGCCCTTCCCTTTTCACTCAGACTCTGGTACCCCATAAGTGCACTTCATATTCACTCACCAAAGATCTGGGAATTATTCATTCATCTGGCAATCCCTGCAAGCTCAAGGATATTAACTATTAGATAACATCAAATTGCTTTGAAGCCGTTTATTTGTCTGACTTCTTCACTTGAGCATATATAGGGTCATATGCCATTCTTCTCAATTCCCTCAATGCCTCATTATAATTTTCTCAGTGTATGTAGTCTTGTTGAATGGATAGATGTAAGAAGGAATGGAGGATAGAGAAGGAGAGAATAGTGAAAAGAAAAGGAGAAAAGAGAAGAACTTGAAGTAAAGGGGGTATGAAAGAAGGGAAATTTGGAAAGGGAAGCAGGAGAGAGAGAGAAAATAGAGAATAGTAAAGGATGATGAGTCTACCTTCCCTTCCTCTCACCAACTACAGCTACAGCGGACAATGGTGGAATGTAACACAACAGCATGCAATGTTCCACACTCTTCTCATGGAGCCCTACGTTGGAGCCTCCAGTTTGTTCTAAACAAGACCTTTCTAAGCATAGCACAGTGCAACTAGAGCATGTGTTTGGGGCTCCTCCAGCCATCTGTTCAATTGCTTTCTGCTACTCACTGTCTCTAGTGTTAGCAGAGTTATTGTATACCTCTGCTGCTTTTCTCTCACCTGTGAAAACCAGTATTTATTATGCCCATCTTGAAAGTAAGAGAAAGGTGACATGAGGAATGTTTGATATGCTTACAGGCCTCAAACAGTCAATAGGGAATCGCTCAACTCAACCTGTTCCGTTCTTTCGAGATTTCTTCTCATTGCATTCACTTTTTGAAAGCCCAAATAAGTTTTTGTAAGTAAACATTGTAAAAATGTCTCCCACTTCTTACAACCACATACCAAACACACTAATAAAATTAGACCTGCACTTTGCAAGCTTATGACTCCCTTAGCTTTAATATTTCCTGCTAAATAGATCTTTTTAAAGTCCTTGGGAAAAATATCTGCATTAAATATGCCAAGATAATAAACACATACCTACAGCATAACAAGAGTAAATTCACATTAGTGAGAAAAACATCAGCTTCGTAATAAATAAACTGGCAGCGTATGTTCAGTTCCTGCAAGGGAACTAGCAGCTCACAGTGAGGGCTGGCAGATCCTCAGTCTACACATGGCTCCTTCTTATAGTCAGACATTGTAGAATGAACATTTTCTCCCAGCCTGTCTTTTTACCTAGAACATAGATTTGAAACTAAAACCTTCCTCAGCGGACTGGGGTAATGATCAAAGGAGAGAGTTTTCTGTAGCCATAATCAATTCTCTCTAAATATTTCAACTTAATTGATATTTAATAAAATCTAGATGGTTGGTCTTTATAAATGTTCGATAAATTGAAGATTTTCATTTTTTTGTGGAAATTATAAAGTGTTCTTATATTCAAAGATAGTGCCATGACTGTTTGAGTTTACTTGGATGAATTATTGGAGGCTCTTCCACTCTTAAAATTGTATATCTCTGTGTGTCTAGTAAGAGTGTTTCCAGAATGGTCCTTGGTTGGAGTATCAGTCTCAGAAATGACCCCGAGGCCCAGATGTTTTTGGTTCTGTTGCTCTCCTTGTGGAGTTCCAGACTCTTCCAGGTCTTTCTATCTCCTCCTTCTTTTATAAGAATCCCTGCATTCTGTCCAAAGTTTGGCTATGAGTCTCAGCATCTGCTTTAATACCCTGCTGGGTAGAGTCTTTCAGAGGCCCTCTATGGTAGGCTCCTGTCCTATTCCTTATTTTCACCTTCTTCCGATGTTCAGCGTAGTTGCCCTTCTGAATGAAGATTGAGCATCTTACCCAGGGTCTTCCTTCTTGCTTAGCTTCTCTAGGTGAACAGATTTCAGTATTTTTATCCTATATTATATGTCTAATATCCACTTTTAAGTGAGTATATACCATACGTGTCTTTCTACTTTTGGGATAGCTCACTCAGAATGATCTTTTCTAGTTCCCACCATTTGCCTGCAAATTTCATGATTTCCTTGTTTTTTAATTGTTGAGTAGTATTGCACTGTGTGTTTCTGAGATTGATACTCCAACCAAGGACCATTCATGGAGATAACCTTGAACCCCTGCACAGAGGTAGCCTGTGGCAGCTCAGTCTCCAAATGGGCTCCCTAATAAGGGGAACAGGACTATCTCTGACATGAAGTCAGTGGCTGGCTCTTTGATCACTTCCCCCTGACGGGGGAGCAGCTTCAACAGGCCACAGAGGAAGACTTTGAAAGACAGTCCTGATGAGACATGATAGGCTAGGGTTAGATGGAAGGGGAGGAGTCCTCCACTATCAGTGAACTGGGGAAGGAGCATGGGAGGAGATGAGAGAGAGAGGAAGGTTGGGATTGGGAGGGGACAAGGATGGAGCTACAGCTGGGATACAAAGCAAATAAATTGTAATAAATAAAAATTATATTATAAAAGGAAGATTAATGAGGCTGAAAATGCACGTTGATACTTTGTTCTTTTAATAAATAAAACAAATATGCTCTTAAACATGAAAAAGACTGTTTCCAGAATAGAGTATAATTTAAATTAGGAAACAAGGCAAAATATATTTTCTCTTACCATCTGGAGCAGGCAGCATCCCATTCCCAGAGATCTCAGACAACACAAGAATTGGAGGAAGAGTGAAATCATTCCTGCCACTCTTCTTAAACCTAGGCATCCATGTTCTGTCTTCTCTTACCCAAGGACATTGGAGATTCTAGTTCTAGTTTCTAGAATCTTCAGCCAATAGCTGAGTTACTCTGCCATCTTCCTATTCTTTAAGATGCTGATGGTAGATGAAGGAACCTATCAGTCTTCGCAACTCATTACCCAGTTTTCATAATCAATCTTCTATCTGTCTGTCACCCTGCCTATTAATTATCTATCATCCATTTACCTATTTTCTATTAATCACCTGCCAGTTTCCTGTTTACTATCAATCTACCTCTTATTTTGTTTCTCTGCAGAATTGTGACTAATAATGATATATAAATAGGAAGTGAGATGTCACCTCCACCTACTGCATTAGTAAGATTTTTTTAGTGTGACAAAATCATCAATAATAGAATATCTGTGCAATTGCTCTGTTTATACTTTGCTGAAAATAGGGTAAGTCTTTAAAATTTTGTCACTATGGAGTCAAATCAAAAATTCAAAGATGTGTTCATATTCTTTTTAACTATAGTTCTACCCATGGTCATTTATTTTAAGTGCCAGATTTTCAAAGGAACTGCAGGATTGTCTCTGAGATGTGAAACTCAAATTAATTTCATGAAAAACAATATGAACAAGAAGTTTCTGAGATATTTTTATATAGAAAAGAGGCTTATTCTCAAGGAGCCAAAGTTCAAAGGCAAGAACTCAAATGAAAACAAATTGTTATGAGCAACAAAGTTTGAGCAACAATTTGCACATTATTGAAAGAATGTGAGTACTCCCTAAATAGTAATATAATACAAATATTTTTAAACTGAATTATTCAATTGATGAAAATCAGAGTAATTTAAAATATAATAATTATGAAGATTTTGTCCTATCATAGTAATAGGAAAACTGAAGAAGAATGAATAGAAAGAAAACTAATAATTAAATATTTACTTCTGACTATAAGAAAAGTTAGAAACTTCTGTGGTAGCTGTGGTGGTCTGAATGGAAATAGCCCCCATAGGCCCAAATATTTGAATGCTTGGTTACCAGGGTATGAAACCATATGAAAGTTTTCGAAGGATTGGGAGGTGTGGCTTTGGAATGGATGTGGCATTGTTGGATGAAATTTATCACAGGCATAGACTTTGGGCTTTCAAAAGGCCATGTTAAGCCCAGTCTTTCTCTCTCTCTCTCTCTCTCTCTCTCTCTCTCTCTCTCTCTCTCTCT
>NW_026596051.1:25025091-25222936 GCF_907164565.1 Psammomys obesus | reverse complement strand
TCTCTCTCTCTCTCTCTCTCTCTCTCTCTCTCTCTCTCTCTCTCTCTCTTTGTGAACCATATGTAGCTCTCAGCTACTTCTCCAGCATCACACCTGCCTGATGCCATGCTCCCACCACATGATAACGGAATAAGTCCCTGAAGCTGTAAGCAAGCCACTAAATAAATGCTTTCCTTTATATAGAAAAGTTGCCTTGGGGAGCTCCAGTCCTCTCCAGGTCTTTCTGTCTCCTCCTTCTTTCATAAGATTCCCTGAACTCTTCCCAAAGATTGGATATGAGTCTCAGCAACTGCTTCAATACCCTGTTGGGCCGAACAACAGAACCAAAAAATCTGGGCATGGGGGTCTTTTCTGAGACTGATACTCCAACCAAGGACCATGCATGGCTATAACCTAGAACCTCCACACAGATGTGGCCCATGTAGCTCAGTCTCCAAGTAGGTTCCCTAGTAATAGGAACAGGGGCATGGGAGAAGAGGGGATGAGGGAGGGGGCTACAGCTGGGATACAAAGTAAATAAATTGTAATAAATTTTAAAAAATACTATGGGAGGAAGACCTCCAATATCAGTGAACTTGGGGAGGGGCATTGGAGGAGATGATGGAGAGAGGGAATGAGGGAGGGACATGGGAGGAGATGTTGGAGAGAGGGGATGAGGGAGGGGCTTGTAGTTATTTGTGTGGGGTTGAGATCATGTGGAAGTCTCTACAGTCATGTCCACATGTTTGGGCAATCATGTTGATGAGATTTTAAGGGATATATTGTGATATTACTAGGAGATACATTCTTAATGCAAACTCCATGATTCTCTAGCTCTTAACAATCTTCCATCACCCTCTTCCACACTGTTCTCTGAACCTTAGGTATGAGACTATTTTGTAGATTTATCCATTGGTGCTGGTTTCCACAACTGTGCATTTTGATTAGTTGTGATTTTTCTGTGGCTGTCTCCACTTATTGCAAACAGAAATTGTCTTGATGAGGGTGGGGACTACATCCATCTGTGGATATAGGACACATTTTTAGATTGTTGGTGTAGAGTGTGCTGGTTAATAAAGTAGTGGTTGTAGGTGTTCCTCTGAGCTCCATTACTTCACAAGCGCTGAGTAAGTAGCTTGCTTTAGGAGCATACGGAGCGCAAGGCTCCAAATAGGAAATGGGGATTGCCACAGGCTCCAAGCTTCTCCTCCTGACCACCTCTGATTGATTCCACTTAGCACTCACTTCCGTGACAAAAACTTCCAAAATATTGCTTGGAAATTGTAAAAGAATGAAGGCTCCTTATTGTGGTCCATGACATCCACCCACTTAATCTTCATCTTTGTCTCTGGACAATCCTCTTTCCACCATCCTCTGGGACTGTTGTATCCTCCTTCTTGCTCAAACATGTCTCTTTTTCCCACTCTAAATCTCACAAATCAATTTCTTTCTTTTATAAGTTTCCTTAGACATGGTGTTTTGTCACAGCAATTGAAAAGTAACAAGTTGTTCAGTTTCCATGAGTGTGTAGGCTTTTTGCTATTTCTGTTGTTGTTGAAGTCCAGCTTTATTCCATGGTGATCAGACAGGATACAAGGGATTATTTCAGTCTTCTTGTATCTGTTGAGGCTTGCTTTGTGACCAACTATATGGTCTATTTTGGAGAAGGTTCCATGAGGTGCTGAGAAGAAGGTAAATTCTTTTGTGTTTGGGTGTAAAGTTCTGTAGATGTCTGTGAGGTCCATTTGATTCATGACCTCTGTCAGAGACATTGTTTCTTTGTTTAATTTCTGTTTTGTTGACCTGTCCTTTGTTGAGAGTGGGGTGTTGAAGTCTCCCACTATTAATGTGTGGGGATCTATATGTGGTTTAAATTTTATCAATGTTTCTTTTACAAATGTGGGTGCTCTTGTATTTGGGGCATAGATGTTCAGGATTGTGATGTCTTCCTGGTGGAATTTTCCCTTGATGAGTATGAAGTGTCCTTCCTCATCTCTTTTTATTATTTTTGGTTGAAAGTTTATTTTATCAGATATTAGAATGGCTACTCCTGCTTGTTTCTTGGGTCCATTTGCTTGGAAAGTCATCTTCCAACCTTTTACCCTCAGGTAATGTCTATCTTTGTGTCTTAGGTGTGTTTCTTGTATGCAACAGATTGCTGGGTTTTGTTTACGTATCCATTCTGTTAATCTGTGTCTTTTTACTGGAGAGTTGAGTCCATTGATGTTGAGAGAGATTAATGACCAGTGGCTGTTAGATCCTTTGATTTTGATGTTGGCTGTGTTCATAAGTTTGTGTGCTTGGTTGCTTTTTGTTTTGCTGTAGTAAGGTTAATTATTTCCTGTGTTTTCAATCTGGCGCTTTCTCAGACAACTAGGAATAGCGCTTCCTCAAGATCCAGCCATACCACTCCTAGGCATATACCCAAAAGAGGCGCAAGTACACAACAAGGACATTTGTTCAACCATGTTTGTAGCAGCTTTATTTGTAATAGCCAGAAGCTGGAAACAACCCAGATGCCCCTCAACTGAAGAATGGATGCAGAAACTGTGGTACATCTATACAATGGAGTATTACTCAGCAATGAAAAATAAGGAAATCATGAAATTTGCAGGTAAATGGTGGGACCTGGAAAGGATCATCCTGAGTGAGTTGACCCAGAAGCAAAAAGACACTCACGGTATATACTCACTCATATAAACATACAATATAGAATAAACCCACTAAAAGCTGTACATCTAAACAAACTAAGCAAAAGAGAGGACCCTAACTAAAATGTTCAATCCCCATCCTGAAAGGCAAAGAGGATGTACATCAGAAGAAAACGAAAATAGGAAACAACCTCGGAACCCACTACAGAGGGCCTCTGAAAGCCAGAAGAAAACAGGAAACCACCTTGAAACCTGCCACAGAGGGCCTCTGAAAGCTTCTGCAGTATAGACTGTCAAAGCAGATGCTGAGCCTGATGGCCAACTGATGGGCAGAGTGAATGGAATTTTATGTAAGAAGTGGGAAATAGTAAGAGCTGGAGGGAACGGGAACTCCACAAGCAGAGCAACAGAACAAGATAATTTGAACACAGGGAACTTCCCAGGGACTCCTACTCCAACCAAGGACTATTCGTGGAGATGACCTGGAACCCCTGCACAGGTGTAGCCCATGGCAGTTCAGTGTCCAAGTGGGTTACATAGTAATGGGAAGAGGGACTGCCTCTGACATAATCTGATTGGCCTGCTCTTTGATCACTTCCCCCTGGGGGGGAGCAGCCTTACCAGGCCACAGTAGAGGACAATGCAGCCACTTTTGATGAGAACTGATAGACTAAGATCAGAAAGAAGGAGAGGAGGACCTCCCCTATCAGTGGACTTGGGGAGTGGCATGCATGCAGAAAGGGGAGGGAGGGTGGGATTGGCAGGGGAGGAGGGAGGGGCTTATGGGGGGATACAAAATGAATAAAGTGTAATTAATAAAAAATAAATAAAAGATTAAAAAAAAAAAAGAAAAGTAACTAAGACAAAAGCCCTTGCTATCTCACTTTAAATAAGAATTATTGTGCATATGAGATAACATCTCATTATGTTTTCAATGTCTATTCCCCTGATAATTAGTGATGTTCAGAATTTTCCACCTACTTATTGTCCATTTGTATATTTTCCTTTGAGAAATGACCATTTGTCTATTACTAATTTTAATCAGATGAGTAGATTAGTATTATTGTTGAATTATTTGTGTTTCTTCCATTTTTGGATTCTAGCACATTAAAACATGTATTTTCAAATATTTTCCTTCGTTTCATAGGTTGTCTTTTTATTTTATTAACTGATGACTTCCTGAATTTGGAACAGAACATAAAGACTAAAAATACATCCAGATATGAAAGGTCAATCATTTTTTGACAAGTTGCAAAAAAAAAAAAAAACATGTAATAGAGAAATGCCAGTTTCTTCAGCAACTGCTGATAAGATAAATGGTTATCCTTATGCAGAAGAATTAAATTGATGTAGATCATCAGACTGTGGAAAAAAAATAACTCAGATGATGTTAAAGTCCTAAACTTAAAACCCAGACTGAAAAAACTACCAAGAAAAAAAAAAGCCATTTGGGATAGTTTCCATAACTTTAGTGTAGCTCACAATTCTTTTAGGTAAAACTACACAATCACAGCATCAAACTGCCCATTGTCTACTCCCCACAACACCTGAGGAGGTGGGTAGCATTAATATCCCATTTCCCAAATCAGACAGTCACAAAAGAACAATGAAAAAGGTCTTAACAGCAAAGGTTCTATCTAAGAGATAGCTAATCTTGAGGCCTAGGTTGCTACCTGTTTGATATGGCAAGGCTAGGAGGGTGATGAGTGCTTAGTATGGTTGGGGTAGGAAAGGCTGTGTGAGGCACAAGGCATATAGTTGGTACTTCATAGATAGGTGTCAAATGACTACATCATCTTCTCTGAGATCCAGGCTTCCTTACTAAATCCTTGGTTGGGAAAGAATCATACTTCCATGTGCAAAATAATTTTCTATTCATATCATTCAGCTTATAAGGGACTGAACCGACATTTGCGGAAGGAAATTTAATTACCTGAAAATTGTTGTTTTCTGAAACATGCTGATTGGCAAAGGAGCATGTAATGAATACAGTTCTAAACAAGACTATTAGGGGAACAACCCTGCAATTATGGCTACTGTAGATAAAGGACACATGTTCAAATATGTCATGGTAAAAATTCAGATGATAGCATACATCAGTAAAATAATAGTAGTTAATTTCTGTTTTCCTCAGTCTGCATGAATGAGGCATGTAATTAAGTCAAATCACCTTCACTCACTCCTACATATGCCAAGCACGTGCATAATTGTATATATACACACAGACAGACACACAGACATGCAGAGAGAGAGAGAGAGAGAGAGAGAGAGAGAAAGAGAGAGAGCAACCTCCTTCTGTGTCTGTATTCAAAACCTCTTAGAGTAAAATAGCATTGGCACAAAAATATTCAATTATACAGGGAAAAGTGCAGCAATCTTCATTCCACACCCAGCACTATGCTTCAGAATTAGCTAGATTCTTCGTTAGAAACCTGATCAGGGAATTCAGATGGAAATCTAGTCTTAGAAACATCTAGAGAAGCTGAGATTTCCTGGGTGCTCAATGCCACACCTTGCAATGGAAATGATGAGATGGAATGGGCAGTGGTTTACTTTTAACCTTGCCAGCTACTCTCGCCTGACAGAGCCATTCTCAATAGAAACCTGATCATCTACTATAAACAAAAACATAATATCTGCTTGTGGTGGTGGAACTTTTTAGGTGAGAACACATGATTCAGGGGAAGAGTCCTGTGCTCTCTAGGTTTGCTCACCTGAAAAATTAAGTTTACACACTCCTGAATCAAAACGCTTGGCAAAGATGTCAGATCATGAGCCATAAAGAGTTTGTGAAGGTGACAATCCCTCAAGCTTCTGCATTTCTCAGGAGTGGGACATGTGGGTGTGCTGAACAAGATTCCTTGACTGCGGGGATAATGACATGCTAGCACTCAAGATGTGTGCAGGGTCTGATGTTTTATGCCCTAACTACCCCATTCTCCTTCATTTGGTCATATTGTTTCTTCTATGGGGTTTTTAAAAAGACACAGTCCTTGATTTATATTTCTCTTTTTGATATTTATTTCATTTTTGAGCTGACAGTAGAATTACATCTCTCCCTTCACCTTCCTCCTCATGCTCCTCCTGGCTCTCTGTCAAATTCATGGCCACATTTTTTCATTAAGTGTTGTTATATGCAGATATTTATATATAGATATACTCCTAAGTATAACCTGATCAGTCTGTATGTTAGCTGTATATATATTTTGAGAGCTATCCATTTGTTATTGGATAACCAGTTGATATGTTCTTCCCCGAGAAAGATTATTTCTTCCACTCAGGATTCCTTAGATATCTGTAGTTCTTTGTGTAGCGTTGAGCATCCTGTCTCCTTTGGCGTGTCTATTATTATTTCCCAAGTTCATCTCTTGTGTAGGCAGTCATACTGGTGATATTTAGTGACAGTAGCTTCCTCTGGTTCTTGGAATTTTCCTTCCCCCTCTTCGACAATGTTCCCTGGTAGCTGGCTAGATGTCCAGTACTCGGCATGGTTTCTATTTTGTTAAGTGGGTCTGAAGTATAATTACAGCTGTTGGTTACAGCTGAAGATACGTGTGCCACTCCTGAACCCTTAGAGTTATAGTGCCATGATGGTTCTTGTTGTGGTTCATAGGCTTTACATTTAGGTAGCTTGGTTGTATGGTGTCTTTTGGTACCACGAAGACTAGACCTCAGGGAGGAGGCATTCAGCTCAATTCCAGCTCAGAGATCTGTGGGCTTTCTGTTTGAAATTCATGGTGTCTTCATGGTGTCTTACCTCCGACCTTTGGGGAGTGGGGGTAACTGAAGGCAATTGGTTGTATGTTTTGGGAGTCTATTTGACAGCACTCACCACCAACTCAAAAGAAGAGTTCTCATACCTGGCATCGGACTCTTTATTAGGTGTTTTTTGACTCTTGGGGGGAAGATGGTCTTATTGCAGTGTCCCTTGCTGCTTTGGGGGAACATGCTAATAGCTGCTTACTGCTATGATACCTTATTCCCATAACATGTACTGACTGCCCCCCAAAAAATGCCCAGCAAAGACACCAGATGTTGAACCCATGTCTTATGCAAAAGCATTGGTGCTAGCTATGTTGCCTGCTAGCTATGTTGGCAGATACGTCCATGTCTCCATTCCTGCCCCACCTTTGGGCTACTGACTTCTGAGATTTCCAGTCCAAAAAGTGAACTGCCCACTTTGGACCTAAGATAATACGAACCCATCAACATCAGCACTATAGAAGTTTTCTCATCCTTGTTTTCATTATCACTCACTTACCATCAGGGCCAGCACTCCAGCAGTGGCTTGGAGAGGAGTGGGGGCAGCTCACCTGTTTTCATACCTTCAGGCTCCCCCACACCCATGTCACCAGGGACAGCTCTACCTTACTGCCTATGCAAGGTGTAGGGGTGTGCATGTGTCGGTGGTCAGAGGGAAGGTCTCCAACCTCCTGCATGCGGTGAGAGACAGGGCCATTTCTCCTGCACTCATGCCCTCAGTGGAAGGACATGCTCTCCTGACTGCTGCAGCCAACAAGGGGCAGGTCTAGTTCTCTTCTCACACCTTGGAGGCCAGGCAAGGGCAGGGTCTGCTCCATGCAACCCTTGGACCTCCACATGGACCCAGGCAGCAGCGCAGACCAGGGATATGACATGGCCTTTGGCAGCAAGATGAGGCACTGACATCAACACAGACCCCCTGCTGCAGCACGGATACCAACCCATCAATGGCCTTCAGTTGCAGCACTGGCTGGACATTACCATGGCCTCAGATGATGGCACAGGCTACTCAAATCAGGTTCTTCTTTACCACACTTGCATCTCCAGTTCCACCTCTCCTCATAGTGCACAATACATTCTACTTCTTTTTCCTCCCATCTCTCTACCACATACTTTCTCATCATAGTGGCACCCACCTATCCATGCCACGTGGCAGTGGGCAGACCTCTGGTGTCTTCTACCATCCTGCAGCATGTAAGCAATGACATCTTCTTTTGAAAAATAGGATGATTAAATATTTGTCCAACCCAAAGATTCCAGAGGAAATAAATTTCTGGGCAAAGTTAAACACAGCACAGAAAAAAAACTGTAATTCAATATTTTGACAAGCTAGAGACAAGGTGTCACATGACACTTTTAGAGACATATTCTGTTGAATAGAGTTGTCCAGCCTTATGGTTGAGCCGCAACCACAAACAGCTACAGAGATTAGCAAATAGGCCAATGATGAAAAGTAAAACAGCAGGAAATGTAGAGTCAGTTGTAGGTCTCCACTAGGAAGATATTGCCCTTCTTTGTAGGCCAGGATGGAGCTCTGGGAGTCACAGTAACTCACACAGTCATCGGTTTTCTCAACAGAAGAAGTCACAGGCCCACTGGCATGTGCACTTGTTATTAGATCTATTGATGGACAGGACAGCTTACCATTTCCCACAGAGCAAGAACAGCAATGGCTTTCACATTTACAGTTGTGTCTCTATTCATAGGACACAAATCACTCAGCTTCTCTTCCTCTCCCATCTCTCTACCACCTACTTGCTCACTTCTGATGTGCCCTCCTGGCAAGGGTTGGACTGATGGCATTTTTATAGCACAGACACAGTACCTGATTAAGTTGTCAAATGGAGCCAAGCTTTGGAGTGACAAACCACCATTAATACTTGAGACTTTTTTCACCCCTACTACTGCAAAAGTTGTTCTGAGAAATGGTATTGCCTCACATCTACCATGGAAAACACATATATTACAAAGCAGGTCCAGGCAGTTAGTAGTCAGACTTCCCTTATGTGCTAGGAATTCCCTCCCACAAGAAAAACTTGATTCTTGTGAACTCCCATCCTATTGGTTACACAGGTAAAGGAACTGAAAGCATCACTAAGATGTTAGGAAGGATGATATCTTTACTGTTTGCCACTTTCCCCCAGACACAAAGGAACTTCTCTGTCTTATTTCCTACAAGCCAAAGGAAAGCTTTAATAGGCAGAGGCCTAGATATCCCAGTTGATTATGCAATCATTAAGAATATAAAGGCCATAGTGTGTCTCTGGAGAATAGGAACAAGGGGAGTGCACAAAGAGAAGAGGCAACCATAGAAAGAACCTATGCGGAAAGGAAGAAAAAGAGGTGAGATGTTTATGTTGATAGCCTTGGTTAGAGACACTTCTTACTGTGATCAATGCAGAAACGTATTACCATTGAAAGCACTGACAAATGGATATGAGTGCCCAGCCATGGATGGAACATCTATAACAACTCTCTCTTGGGGATCAGAGAGCATCATGGAAGAGGGACCAGAGAGAATGTAAGAGCGCAGAGGATGGAAGGAGTACTCTGAAACGCTCTCCTCCGGCTATGGCATGGCTGTTGCACACATGAACCTGCAGCAGCTGTGATTACCCTACACGAGATCAAGTGAGGTATAATTTCAACATGGATGGGGGAGCCACTTCTGAGGTCCTGCTGCTACCTGAGGAATTAATGGGAGCCAGTAGTGGTGTGTCACTTTTCTTTGTGGTATGATCACTGGTAGGTTTGCCAAGCCCTAATAGCTAGTCCCGGACCCATGTACATATGGGCAGTGATAGTTGGACTCAGTGGGTTAAGATTAATTAACAATTTTAAAAGAAGGACATGAAGCTGTGAGGAAGGCATGAGGACCTTCTGGGAAGGACCTTCTGGAGGGGGAAATGAGGAATGGATAATGATCAACATACACTGTATACACGTATGAAATTTTCAAAAAATAAAAAGCATTGTTTAAAAGGAAAAAAATAATATAAAGGCTAAGGCTATGAGGGTTTACTTTTTTCATTTTCTTCCTGACCAGATCTCATATGAGACTATGATTCCACTAACGTGTTTGCCAAGTGCTCCTAACTTATATTCAAATGAAACACCCTAAAGTCTACATTGAAGGCAAATAATATTCTTAACTTCCTCTAACTGAAGCCCTAACATTATTCTGGCCAACTATTTTTCAAGTTGTTTTCATTGCTGAGAATTTCATTCATGGACTCAAAGAAATATTATCATGTAAATTTACAATGCCATATCCTTTACACTCATACCATTTCCATGCCCCTATGTTCATAAACTTTTTTAAATTACTGTTATAAAATACCTGATTTAAGCATTTTAAAAAGAACAAAGGATTGATTTGGTTTCTAGTCTAAAATGTTTTAGCCTATGACTTCTTGGCCCTGTTGCTTTTATTTCTGTGGCAATAAAGTCCATCGTTGTGTGGATGCCACTACAGAGCACTGTTTATATTCTGCTGGCCAGGAGTGAAAGACAGAAGAGCAGGGGCCAGTGACCCATTCTTCTTCAAGAGCATGTCCCCAAAGGCCTAACTTTCTCTCACCAGACTTCATCTAAGGCTCCACTACCTCTCGACTGGGAAAAGCTAAAGACATTATCCTCTGTCGCATGACACCTTGGCATTTCCAATCCAAATAATAAGGGTTGCCTAACACTTGAACACATAGCTTCCTCATACAGGTTGTGGATCTCTGAGTATGCATTGGGGATATCGTGTATTGGCCTGGAACATAGTAGTTTAGAAAGTAAGCTTTATTAAATATTTATTGAATTATTCACAGCTTGATACTAGATGAATCAAATACGAGTTTGAATTTTCACTTTTAATTAAAAACTACTGATATCAATCTTTACTCTGAAACAAGTTAGCTTTGCGTTTTCTTCCTTTTCTCATCAGGTCCTCACTTCCTTTATGGGAGAGAAAAGGCGAGCATATCTGATATGCTGGGAAACTTTCTTAGCTTTGTTATTCCATTACTCTGGGGTGAGCTTGCATAGATGACAGTGGTCAAATATAGGGTGGCAGGCATAATAAGAAATCACACAGAATATCAGCACCCTGGATCATAATTGCTTTTGAACAACATTGCTTTTCCCAGTCTCCTTTAGCCTTATCTAACTGGTCCTATGAATCTTGTGTCAACAAAAAGAAGAGGTAAAAGAAATAGAAGATTGAGAGAGGACAGGAAAGTAAGAGAATGAGTAAGAAAACAGGAGAAAAGTCAGCAAGAAAGACAACAAGAGACATAGAGACACCAAAAGACAAAATGGAGACAGAATGGCAAAGACTGAGAAGAAGAGGGGGAAAGAACCACATAGAATCTAAGAGAGCAAATAAAAGCAGAGAAACAGAAGCAGGGAGATAAAAAATGAGGCAGAGAGAGAGAGATAGAGAGCAGAGAAAGACAAAAAAATAAAAATAAAAGGCTGAGAATCAGGGGGGGAAGTACAAATGTCAGAGAAATTATAGAGTTTCCTAAGAGACATAGCCACTGAGATTTCCATGCAAGATAAATATAACATTTTTAAGACTCTTTCAAATGATCACCCTTTTAAAGATGTTTTCCTTTTAGGATAGTCTGAATGAGGTGGAGACCTTGGCTCTCTCCTGTCTTTCTTCCTTCCAAAGTTCTGCTTATATTTTTAAAAATGAAGTTATTTGAGTCCTAGGTGCTGTTAAATGCTCTCTTGCCTTCATTTACAATGTGCTAGAACATGAGGTTCCTCTGGAGATTTCATGTAGGAGAGAATCAGCTAAGCCAAGAATAGCAGGGGCTGCCAGCCATACTCCTGCAGCCACAGCAGAGCTAAGAGTGGGCGCACATTCACACTTCAAATTCATGAGTTTTTAATAGGCCCAACAGTGCCAACAGCAAACAAACTCACCCTGGTCCAGATGCAAACCCATCCCCAGGCAGAGCTCCTAAGAAAACACGTGCTCAAAATAGGAGACCCAAGCCTGATAACAACTCAATGTTCTGCAAGTGTTTGCTGACTGATGGTTTCCCAACAGTGGGCTTTTACGGCTATTGTGGACATCAGAAGGTCTCAGTGTTCAGCTGAGCTCAAATGACCCTTGTGCTCACTTGGCCCAGAATGTAATTTAGCATCAGCATCAGACCAGAAACAATAGACTTTAGTTTACTGTTTGTTGGTTTGTTTGTTTTTCAAGTGGTGTACATGCAGGTTGGCATGGGCATGGGCACATGTGTGTGCCTGTGGACGTTTACATGATTACACATGAGTGCAGAGGCCAGGAGTATTCCTCCATGCTCTTCAATTTTATTCTTTTGATGCAAGGTCTCTCGCTCAAACCCAGATCTCACCATAGCCAGCTTTCTTCTAAGACTGGAATTACAGGCATACCTCCACACCTACTGATCATTTATGTGGATCCTCAGGTCTTCTTTCTTGTATGACAAGTGATTTATTCAATGAGCTATCTCACCAGCCCTTGTTTGACTGTTAGCCCCATGGTCCTTTCAGCACCCCAAGTATCTGCTTCCATGTTTACAGTTGACTTGCATTCCTGTATGTCCGTGAACAAGATAGATAATGCTGTCAACAACAGTACTAACCCACCTGTGAGAAAGAAGAGGTTTTCCAAATCTCTAGAAAATTCCAAAGGAAAAGAAAAATTCCTTTGTTTCCTCTGAGGACTTCCCCTGGTATACTCTCAGAATAAAAACAGCTTTAAAATTCAGGCTACTTAAACGTCCAAATTTTCAAGCCTTTGCTGTTAATCCGTTTTTAATTGACATGGAGTGCATTCCCAATTATTAATGGAAAGTGTAATTTTGGAGCTTAATTAAATGCTCAAATCACATTTCTGCCATTAAAATGGCTTTGGGTTTTTTGTTGTTGTTTTTCTAATGAGCTGTTTGCCGATAACTACAGTCTGGATAGAAGGAGTGAGAAAGGCTCGCTCCTCTCTCAGTTCCAAATACTGCAAGAGAAATAACTTCACTATTGATAGAAATAATAACCCTGTGTACAGCAGGGGGTGGTAAGAAAGCCTAAATTTATTGCTGCTGTGTTGAATGTGCAAATGTCACCTCCTTAAAGAGGGAAAATTAGTTTCTAAGCCTGGTTTAGCAGCCAGCTCTGGCTGTCTGCATAATATTGGATTTTTCAAGGCTTCTATGATGCCCTGGGGTGGGATGTTTTGCATGCAAATTGCACATTATATAATGCTAAAGATGTTATATAAGGAAAAAAATGAAGTCTGAGGCTCATCCTTTTTTCTTTTTTTGTATTATACATTTCGAGCTTCTTGGTCTTTTAATTTTGGCTAGCATTTACTGAGCACCTACAGTGTCTTAGGTGTTCATGTGGCATTTAAAACTCATGATAATAATTTTAAAGAGGTATAACTATTCAATTTGTGTGTGTAGAGAAACTGAGGTTCCCAGGGGTTAAATGACTCAGCTGTTCCTTGGAAAGGGGTATTGCCCATTGATCCACACCAGAGCTTCACCAACTGGGGCATGCACTGTAATTCCCCAGAGTACTTGTTAGCATACAGATTGCTGGGTCCTGGCCCAGATTCTTAAGATTCAGTTAACTGTGAGTTTTTAGTAGGTTCCTATGTAGCTCTAACATGGATGGCCAGGAGGTCCCATTGGGAAAATCTCTGATCAGTAACGTACTATTGCTCCAAATATGAGATCAGGGATAGAAGAGATTTTAAGACATCATTTGATACGTGTCTTCCTTATTGTGGTAAGAGATGGAGAGAATGTCAGTCTAGAGACAGCGAGATGGCAAGTACCAGCGTATTCTGATCATTAGGCTGATATTCAACAAACAGGTGTGAACTTAAATCATGAGCTGATTCTCTGTTCATCATTTTGCCCTGTAAAGGCAATGTCAGAAGCAAGTCAGCCTTAGTACAGTCTCTTATAAGCATTAGAATCAAGGCATTCACTTATGATTGGGAAGAATAGGAGAAGAGGCTGAGGCAAGGACGTCTCAGAATAGGCTTGGACTTCAGCTCTACAAAGGCCTCACCCACCCCAAGAGAATCAGAGGTTATTCAAACAGTCAGATTGAAAGCCACTGAGACTCAGGAAGGCATAGCATCATTTGGCTTTGTACTTGCATGTACTTCCTACTCATGCTATGGAATAAAATTCTACGGATTTAATAAGGTATTATTCCTTTTATAGTTTTTAATTTGATTTCTTAATTTAAAAAAAGGCTTAAGGACCTGGGGACATAGCTCAGTTGGTGAAATGCCTAATAAAAAGGCCTGGATTTTATCTACAGCACTACATAAAACTGGACACGGTGGCACATGCTTGAAATACAAGCATCAAGAAGGCAGAAACCAGAAGATCAGAAGTTCATGGTCACTGTACATAATAAGTTTGAGGCCAGGCTAGGATACATGAGACTATAACAAAAAAAAAGGCTTAAAGGTTTCAATATAAATATTTAAAAGAAATTGTAAGTTTTGTAGCTTCATCAGGTCTTCTCAGTTATTCTATTGAGAGGGAGCTTCCAAAATGAGGCCTGGACTTCTCTCTCAACAATGGAGAGACTGCAGCCACAGTTCCTACAGTGTCCAGAACCCAGGAATCGCAGCAGCATTTATCACTCATAACGAGAAAAAGCACAACAAAATCTTGCATATGTAGGCAGCCCTTCAGCTCTCAGAGCTGCTGCTGCTGCAGAGAAGCAGGCAGACCAAGTGTTGGGCTCCACTTGATGCCTCTGTACGAAACCAGGGCAACTTGTATCAGCTGAGCAGCCACTATGGCAGCCATGTCCTAAAGGCTCTGCTGTATTCCACACTGGGGAGCTTCAACAAAGCCCACGTGAGAACAATCCATACCCCGTGTGAGGCCATGCTGGTACTGGTCATATGTACCCTACACCCCTGGACACAGCTTGCAAAGACATAATACCCAAGACGAGAAGTCAAGGTTCTCTTCTCATAGTCATTGTTTGATGTCACTGGTTTTAATGACAAGCAAATTTCAGGCTTTTTTTAAAAGATTGATTTTACTTTTAATTGTGTTTATATGTGTGCTCCCAGATGTGGAAATGTGCACATTAAGTACAAGTCCTCACAAAGACATTGGATCCCAGGGACCTGAAGCTACAGGTGGTTGTTGGAGGACCAATATAGATGCTGGAAACTAAACTTAGGTTCTCTGCAACAGTGGGGCATGTCCCTACCTGCTGAGTCAGGTGTCTGGTTTCTATGAAAAATACTTTATAAAACAGTAATCAAAGGAACATGGCAATTGTCATTAAGATTTATTGTTTGCATAGGATTATAAGGAAGGAAGGACAGATTAAACCCTGTCACGCAAGAAGCATTTTCATCTTCTTGTCCTACTCTTTTAAATGAAAAACTTTATTTTATTTTATTGGCTACATAAGGCCATTATTATCTAATATATAATATATTTTGATAAGATTCTACTCCATATTCTACTGTCCTGGATTTTCAACCACTCATTTGTCTTCTTTGTCATCCTAAATGGTTTATTTTACCTTTCATGCTATCTGTATCTATGACTTCTCTCTCTGTCTGCAAGCTAAAGCCATCCTACCCTTGATCTGCCTGCTTCTCTACAGCAGCACCAGTCTAGAGAGGTACAGGTTTGAACATTTTTCTGTGCTTCTTCTCTTTGTGACTGATATATACATGTTATAGAACGTATGATATATATGAATATACATTATTCATAAATAAGAGAAAACATGAGATATTTGACATTTTTAGACTCTTGGTTCACTTAATACAATTATCCATTTGCACCTATTTTCCTGGAAATTGTATAACTTCACTTCTCTCTCTATTTTTACAATTAAATTTTAATTTCTATATTAATTACAGTTTATTTACTTTGTATCCCAGCTGTAGCCCCCTCCCTCATTCCCTCCCAATCCCACCCTCTATCCCTCATCTCCTCCCTGCCCCTTTCTAAGTCCACTGATAGGGGAGGTCCTCCTCCCCTTCCATCTGACCCTAGCTTATCAGGTCTCATCAGCACTGGCTGCAATGTCCTCCTCTGAGGCCTAGCAAGGCTGCTCCTCCCTCGGGGTGGGAGGGGAGGTCAAAGAGTCAGCCACATGTCAGAGACAGTCCCTGTTCCCCTTACTAGGGAACCTACTTGGATACTGAATTTCCCTGGGTTACATCTGAGCAGGGGTTCTAGGTTATATCCATGAATGGTCCTTGGAATAACCCAGCACCCTTCTTAACATAACTGTTGAATTTGAAATCACGCACTTATCAATGCATCTATGTCTGAAAGTGCTTGATGTAAAAACAGCAGCAATGCAGAAAACAGAAGTAAAAGTAACTAGCAAAAAAACACATAGCCAGGATCTACCCCAAGCCACTGTTTTCTCAGCCGTGTTGTGTGTGGCAACCTCCTGTGTACACAGAAGAGAAACACAAGACAGTGGTGACATATCTTCTGTAATTACAGTGAATCTAGCATGCTGAACTCACTATACAAACTTAATATTGATTGGTCCTCACATGACTTTTTCTCTACTTTTGTTTGTTTTTAGCTTTGCAATCCTGATTCAGTAAAACTACAAATTTTTTCTTGACCTGTCTTATCTTCAACATCAGAATATCTCCTAAAATCACTATATTTTCCATGTATTTTATGTATGTGAGCGCTCTGTCTACATGCACACCAAAAGAGGGACTCAGAATCCATTACATTAGTTGTGAAACTTTATGTGGGTGCTGGGGATTGAACTCAGGACCTCTGGAAGAACAGCCTGTGCTCTTAACCTTTAAGCAGTCTCTCTAGCCCTTTATATTTTCAAAACTATTATAAAATATTATAAATTGGAGTTTAATCTTATTGGTGTCTTTTTGTCTTCTTATTCCTGTGTTGGTTTTTCATCCTCTTTATTTTTAAATTTGTTCTGTTAATTCTGCTCTTCCTTGCATTTTCTCACTTTCGTCTTATGTGAATATTCTTGTCGTAGAAGTTAGAAGATTACTGATGATACCCTTTCCACTTTCCTCAATGCTAACACCTTTTTTATCTTCCTTGTGGCTCCACTGTAGTTACAAGATTTCCTAGGACTTCTAAGCATTCCCAATCCATCTGGAAGAATAGGTACAGACCTTATATATGTCTGGAAATTGAATAGGCCAGATAAGTGGTGCCAACAGTGACTGATGAGAAAGTTGAATTCAGCAACCATAGAAGCTTGAGGGCACTTCATTCAATAGCTCTCAGATGATGGACCCGAGAGCTATGAGCAACATGAATCTATTAATGACAAATCATATCACAGAAAATGAATCAGACGTGGTTTGAGCTTCACAAATGAGATCATGAAAGGAACAGAATGGCTTTGATGTTATGGACCTAAAGGACACTTCAAGAAATAGCCTCCCGAAATCATGAGATTGGCAGGCAGGGGCTTAAAAGAGAACATAGTACAGGTGAACATGTAATTTTACCAAAAAGAAAACCAACAATAATCTCAGAAGACCTGGATGCTAAAATCTATTTCACTACTTTTTGATTGTTTGTTTTAATCTTAATTTTTTCGCAATTTTTCATTATATATATCCTGATTGAAGTCCTCTCACTCAACTCCCCCCAGTCCCACCCTCCCTCTTCCTCTCTAACCCCTTCCCCTAGTCCCCTGACAGGAGGAGTTCTCCACCATTGCCATGTCCCCATAGCTTGTTAAGTCTCATCAGGACAGCCTGGATCCTCTTCCCCCATGGCCTGGGAAGGCCACATCAAATGACCAAAGAGCAGGCAACTGAGATCATGACAGAGGCAGCCCCTGCTCCCCTCACTCAGAGATCCACATGGAGACTGAGCTGCTAATCAGCCACGTCTGAGCAGGAGGTCTAGGTCCTCTCCATGCATGGTTCTCAGTTGGTGCATCAGTCTCTGCAGGAACCCCCTGGGATTTGTTAGTCTTCTTGTGGGGCTCCTGTAGCCTCCATTTCCCTCTATCCTCACCCCTCTCTTCTTCCGTATTATGTAGGACAGTAATCTACAGACCTAAAGAAGCTAAACACTAGGGACCACCCTAGGGAGGATGCTTAAATCTCATTCAGAATGGAAAGCAGGATAGACACCAGAAGTGGTAAAAGAGGAAACAGGATGGGCACCTGCTATAGACGGTCCTCTGAAAGAATCCACCCAACAGAGAATTGAAGCAGACTCACAGCCAACTTTGGGCAGAGCGCAGGGAGTCCAATGCTACTTTAGTATTAAATCACTCTGAGTGAACATAGTTTCTTCATGCCCATAGGTTGATTTTTGTTAGTTAACTTGAAGTGTGACCATGCATGGGTCAGGGTGGTCTCTTGCCCAGAAACAATCCTACAAGTGGTGGAAAGAGAATCCAGAGGTAGTTCTGATCAATGCAGAAACAGTGTGAGAGTTGGGAGTCTGACAACCTAATGAGAATCCTCATGACTATGTCCTTGCTTTTTCTTGAGCCTCTCCTTCAATAGAATAAAGCTAATATGTATGGATTCGGTCATTCCAGCTGAAATGCCACCACTGGATGCTAAATAATTTTAGAAGCTACTCATTAGGTTTTGTTTTGTTTTGTTTTGTTTTGTTTTTTTCCTGTTTTCAAAGAATCGCTGAATTTTAAAGAGAAGATCTTAAGGGAAATATGTTAATTAAAGGAAATTGATCAAGGTGTCCCTTCATTTGCACCCCAGTTTCTATAGAACTCCTATTACCATTTATCTTAGTTAGCATTTTGTTTTCTTGCTTTCTCTACTCAGTCAATGACTGTCTTTCCTATTGTTTTCTATGTTACTGATCCCTGGTCCTACACTAGTTTACTCTACCTCCAAGGTAGGTCTTTCTTTGGCTACATCTGCCAGATAAAATGCTCTGGTTAGAGCCCAAGGTGAGCATCTACCCCAGGCCCTTTATGGATGGATAATATAAATTTGGATTTATATTATTCACCAAGAGTACCTACTTCTAAATGGTTTGCCTAATCTCTTTCTGTTCTCCTTAGCCTGGGTATTAGATCTCAGTCTTATAATCCAAATGTTCAATTTTCCCTTACTCTGGTGTCACCTGGAATTAAAAAAAAAAAGAAGAAGAAGAAGAAGAAGAAGAAGAAGAAGAAGAAGAAGAAGAAGAAGAAGAAGAAGTGACAGTCTAGTCACATCTAGTCTCCATACTGATCGAAATGTTGCCAAACAGTCAGGTTTTCTCAACAGCTCATAAACTTTTGTGCCCATTCTCATGCCTGGCATCCCTCTTCCTAAATGGCATTTAGACTTATCTCTTGACATCCTTGAGCTATTTGCTATTAGAACTTGACAGGACTATCTTTTCACATCTATTTATACTTTGCACATCTCCACAATGTTTTAAAGTTCATTGATTTGATAATTATGTTTTAAATTTCCCACTAAAGACGAAGAATTAAAGTGAAGTCACTGATGTGAATTCTTGAGAATTTTAGGTACATCACCCATTTTACATCATTAGTTTGGAGTAGTCTGGTACAGACTCAGTATGTTCATTTTGTCTCCTAACCACCTAATTCTAGTGCTATATCTGCTCACAAGCCTTGCCTCTGCATTGCTGCCTCCACGTTTATCAGTATCAGACAGACAAGATTTTAAAATATTAGTGTAGTGAATGTTCTGTGCTTTTCCAAGGACGTTTTCCTACAAGGATAACAAAAAATAGGTGCTGTGAACATTTAATTCACATGGTACCTAATTTCTAACCATATTGTAACACCTTTGGGGAAGGGGGCTTTAAAAACAATAGTTACTCTCAACACGTGGTTAAAGGGGAAGTTCCCTGGGACCCCTAAGAACTAAAAGTATTAATGAGGACCATATTACATTTTGACTAAAACATAATGGTATTGAAATTGTTTATGTCTTTTAATGTCTAATTTATGGTATTTGTTTTTCCCAATTACAATAACAATGACCATATCGAATTAATAACATGGACATGAAAATATAATTGAATGAGCAGTTTATTTTTCTGAGTTTCAAGATGGAAGGAGGAAGAAGAAGGGGCCTTTCAAAATGTTCTTTTTCACAAGTACATGCAATGTTTCAATGATTAAGTGCTCAGATCCAGAAAAGAGACACAAAGTTAGGAATAACTCAGATTCCTTGAGATAATCAAAAGGGACATTATCATGAAAAGGCAAGCCAAATTGATTGTGCCCATTGAGAGAAAAGGAAGTGTCAAAAAAATGGTCTTAGAAGACTGAATATAATCAGTAAGATAGGGCATGTGAATCATACAACCACAAGACACTGAATTCTGCTGATAATAATCTTGGATGAGGAGCCTCAGCCTCTGCATGCTGTGAACTCTGGATAGTTAAATGGAAGAAGTGACATTTACCATGAGAGAATATAAAGCAGTGGAAAGTCAATCATTGAAACTACTGAGCCCTAGAGAAATAGCAGACCGGAGTTCCATTTTAGTAGGAGTTGACCCCTTGGAAGGACTTTATTGAGGGTGAGGGACAATGACCTTGGAAATGTAGCTCTTACCATGAGACTGAGAATGAAAGTCTGGACAACATGTGAAAGGTGCTAGGTCATTAGTGATCACTTATCAACCTGAACTCATTAATCAGACTTGGTAATGCCAAGGTGACTTAGGGGGAAAGCACAAATAAATTTCAAGAAGTCTTCTAGGTTCTAGGAAAGCAAAGAAAAAGTCTTTATCATGAACCTTATACAATTAAAAATTCTTATAGTATATAGTCAGTTATGAAGTAGAACAGATATGTTTATAGACATTGATTCTTGTCTAAGGGTATCTAGTCTAACCAAATCTAAGGATATCTAGCCTAACCTCCTATGTACACCCTTGATCTACATTCCTTGCCAGTTTCACTGGTATTCAAGTGCCTGACTTATGCTTAAGCCAAAGGGAGCTACTACTTGAAGAATAAGTCATATTCTTGCACCCCATTTCCTTGCTCATGTAGCTTTTAAATTCCCTGTCTCCCTTCCTAGGTTATTTGTAAGTGTTCTCCATAATACAACCCTGAAGTTTTCTAATTATATTTCCCTAATCCTGTGGGGGAGCTGAGGTGTCCTTTTCAAAGCACCTTGAACTTTTCCTTTCCATATATGTTTACTACCTTTGGTATTGTTATTTAATTACGTATCCCATGAACCCTAGACTCCTCAAATGCTCAGTATAATACTACTTCAAGACACAATGTCAGTGTCAGGAGAAATTCCTGACTCATTAGTAAATGCTGAATGAATGTATATTAATGCCTAAAGAGAAACGTGAAGTCACTGAGGCTGAGAATCTAAAACCAATTATACAGCTATAAAGACATCTAAAAGCCACCATGTTGATATAGGAGATTGTGACAGTCAGTCCTCAGGTTTATTTTGATGCTTATTTAATACGCTTTTGGTTAGAATATACCCCAGAGAGGTTGTTATCTCTGATGAAAACTTCAGTTTCTAAGAACAACCCCTTGGAAGAACCACACAGTTCTGAACGCAAATGTTTGCCTGAGCTAGTTTTGTTTTATAGTCATTTTTTTTTCTTTCTCCACTATGGGTTTGTTTTGCTTCATCTACTGTACTAGTAGAGTCCTCACTCTCCATAATTATAAACCTACAGGTCAGCAGTGTTGGGCTGCAGTAAGTAAGAAAAAAGAATTTCACAGCTCAGGATATTGCCTAAAGGAATAAATCTATTTTGTCGCTGTTCTGTGCCATTAAGTGTTTTGAAGATTCTAAAGTAATGTTATAACCAACACAGAAAGGAAAAAGTGGCATGGATGTCATATTATATATATGGCTTATACAAGAGTCTCTCAACCATCTTCTCATCAAAAGGGTCATTGCCTTTTCGGTCCATGCAATCTTGCAGACTCCCTAGGAGACCTGAGTTTCATCACTGAAAGAGTCAATAGTGTATCCCAAGGTTCAGAGCCTCAATCTATGACCACATTCCTAGGAACAATTTCTTGTGACTCCTATCACTTCCATTTACTTGTGACTTGAGAATCAAAGGACAAAGTTCAAGTAAAAAGTTCTAAACTTTCTCAAAGTATGTTGCTTACACAGTCAGAGCCACAACTTAAATGCTTCCTTAATTAAAAAAAAGTTTCTTTCATGTTAAATTTTAAAACTTAAGGAGTTATTTCTTAATTAACCATGTCATTAGAAGGACACAGCTGAGAAAATATTAGAAAAGGCTAGACACTTCAAAATGGTTTTCTCTTTTTCCTTTAGCAAACACCCTTCATATTTTTGTTTAGCTAACATTTTCTTGAAAATGAGTAGTATTTAATGCCTATGGCTAACTATGGGACAGGAGAGTAGAAAAGAAAGTTTAGAATACATTCATAAATGTAATAGTGATGATGCGGTATGTTTAGGTATATTTCAGAATTCATGTCAAACTTTCATGTTCTCTTGGTCTGACTTTCAAAACAGTCTTTTGAGACAGTGTTGACTCTATGTGAGCAAAAACCACTTCCTAGAAAAGATAAAGATTTAAAAATTAGGACATTTGTTCTCAGTTTCTAGTGTTCCACATATTATGAATACAGGCTTTATCCTGTGTCTTGACATGCCTCTACATTAATGTATATATAACTAAACACCAATTAAGTGTCTGTATCATTCTTTCAATAACCAGTTGTTGATTATCAATCATGCTTCAGGTATGTACAAAGGCTATGGGACACAGATGGTGTGTGATAAAAATTACAGTCATAGACATTAATATGAAGAGTAAATAAATGATCCTACATTGGTGCTCCAAAAAGCTGATAATCCGCCTACAAAGTGAGACTTTATAAATGAAAATATTAAATTCAAAATAGTTACGGGATTTCTCCTTGATTCCACTCTCAATCAGTGATTTAAACTACACTACTTAAAGGTAAATATATCAACTAAAATCTTGGGAGGGAAACAAACTTCACCTAGTATTTGGGGGTAATAATGAAAGGGTGAAACCATTTATATAAGTGTTGGTTAAATTAATGTAGTCAGTAGCCTGAGACTAAGTAACGATAGGCAGAACCAATATATTTTTTAGTGATAACAGGGAAAAAGGAGGGCATAGAACAAACAGGCCAGCCAACAAGAGACACAGTTTGAAAAAATATAGTCCATGCAAAACCACTCTAAATTAAGATTAGAACAAAAAGAATAAAACCCCAAACTTCTTGTCACCCTGCTCCCTAATCTCCTGTTGGCACCTCCCAGTGACCAAATTCACAGAAAGCTGAAGGACAAGGGGTCCCCAGTGCTGCAATCCGTAGCAGGAGACTGGTAAAATATGTGTTTTTGTTGTTATGATGCATACTCCTTGACTCACAAAACCCTAGGAGTAAAGATCATTTGGCTTGAAATCTACAATCTACAAGGTGAGTAAAAACAGATTTGGGCAAAGGTTCTTGAGAGAGTCCTTTGCCAAAGATCTTGAATCAGAGAAGTATAAACTGAAAAGAAATTTTGGTTCCCCCAAACAAAGCATATAGTAGACATATTTTAAAGGGACAAGAAAAAATGTCCATCATTGTTTCAGAACAACTGAGAAATGCAACATGGCAGGTCTCCTGATCTACTGTTAAGCAATTTTTCTTAGAGGAGATTATGTAACATGAAGATTAAGCCCTCTCTAACTACCCTTTTCAACTTTGTCTTTTCATTGTATGAAAATATAAGTGGCTTCCCTCACTGTAATTTCTAGTGATCAGTCAAACTGTGTACTACCCCCAAGGAGCTTGGTTGGCTTAGACTGCTTATTTGTTGGGGGATAATGCCTCCACCAGATACTACAACAAAATTCATTACCTAAGATGCCAAGGTTGGCATGTGGTGACTTTAAATCCTCATACCACTGAAGGGACAAAGTGAGGGGGCTGGTAAACAGTCAGGGGGTGACTGACAACATACTAAACATCTATTACTTGCTAACTCTATCTTAAAGGACCATGAGGAATATGTCTGGAACAGAGACTCTTCTGGGTTACTTAGTTGCTCCTATATCATATGAAAAAGCTACAAATTATACATACCCAGGAATAACTATCTGAAGAAGTAAAGCAAAAAAGAACTGTCAGTTGAGGTACTTATTTAGTGCAACAGAAATACAAAATGAAGCAATAGAAGTCACAGATAAAAGCCAGAATCATGTGTCCATTTGCAAATATGAGAGCTATGCAGTTAAATATTTGCTTTGATATAATTACAGTTTTACATATAAAACAAGTAATTATATTTTATTTATCCTATCACCCTCTTGTTTGCTATACATAGTTAATAGTAGCTAGCTTTACATATGTATATTTAATTTTCAAATACTATCATAAATTCTACCAGTTAGAGGAATGAGCAGGAACAGAATAATGTAGACCAATCTGTACATCATGTTTTGGAAACAGGTCTGATATATTTTTAATTTTTCAAGAGAACACCACTATGTAAAGTTGCAACATAATTCTTCAATCACTTACTTTCAAAGTTTAGGGAGGTAAGGTGGACCCAAGAGGAATTAAGGGGAGATGTTGGGGAATAACTATGATCGAAATATATTGTAAACATTTTCTCAAAGAATTAATAAAATATTTATTATTAAAAAAAAATAAGGATATATTAAAGCCAAGTTGACAAGGAGTAAACTGGGCTCTATCAACCACATTTCCTCAAAGCTCCTTTCCTATGTAATCGTAAGCAAGAATCAGCTAAAAGAAGTGGAGGGGAAGATGGTGGCGCTGAGCAGCCCCAGCAGAGCCATGGGGCCATGGAACTTCTCCAAGGACTCTGAGAGACCTAAGAAGGCTTCACAGGGAGCCAGGACGGTGGAGGATGAGCTTTCAGAATACACAGTATCTCTGGAATGACTTTTTTTAAAGGACCTATCTTATGGGAAGGTACTTTTAAAAAGTGGTTTCGTGGAATTGGGGGTGAAAGATGGTGAAACAGAGTGATGGGAGAAGCAGAGAGAAGTGGACTAGTGATGCCACAGGGATGGGAGCTTGGCTGCAATGTACCAGGGAGCCTGTCATTGATGAATGGGACTGATCTAGGAGACCCACGTCTCTCTGCCGCCACCACTAGCCCAATGCTGCCACTGAACTTACAGTGAAACTGCTTGAGCTGGTCATTCTGGTGTGTGTTGGGGGGAGGGGAGGGAGCATGGCTATACTCCCTGCTGCCCTCCGGCTGCAAGCCCTGCTGGCAGGGTGGTGTATTGCAGCCTGAAGCTCGCACAGCTCTTGCCCCTGGACATGCTGCCCAACCCCTTTGACTCTGAATAACCACAGATTGAGATGAGTGATTTGCTTTCTGAATTAAGGCTCCTCAAAAGACTTCCATTATTCCTTGCTGCCGCCGGAGTCCCTGTTGGTGTCCGTGGTCTGCGCTGCCGCCTCAGGCCAGGTTGATGTTCGTGATCCATGCTGTTGTTGATGTTGATATGCATGGTCAGCGATGCAGCCACAGAGCCATGTGGATGTCTGTGCTCTGTACTGCTGCTGTGGGGGTCACAGTGATGCTTGTGATCTGAGCTGCCACTGGAATCTGTGCGGAAGTTCCTAATCGGTGTTGCGGCCAGATGCTATGTGCAAGGAAGCTTCTTTAACAGTGGTGCCAATGACGGCAGACCCATAATTGGGAATGAGAGACATTGAAAGCTTCTGTGACAACTCACCCCTGACCACTGCGCGCACACACACACAAAGTGATCCAGGCAGGAAGTTACTGATGAGAGTCCTTAAAAACTCTAACAGGCAGGGGCATTGAGGAAGGAGTCCATTTTCTTTAAGGGGCTTGCCACTGGGCGTTTGACCACATTTCAATGACTATATGGGCAACACAATTGGACTTGATGGACTTGTTTGTTTGAGGGTGGGTACAAGGGTGAGAGGGTAGACCTGGAGGAGGCAAAAGGAGGATAGTGTACAAAATTCCCAAATAATTGATGAAAATGTTGTGTTGAGAAAAAAACAAAAGAAAATGTCATGTCAAAGGACATGATTGCTTAAACTTGATGTTATCAGACACAGCATGTTGTTCACAGCGCATATGTCGGTCAGTATGAGCTGCCAGAAACCTAAGACCATCTTAAACTCTCTCACACAAACCAAGCATCTCATCTATACTCATTTTTTGCATGGCTCAAGGCCAGACCAGCAGAAGTCTCACTCAGGAGTGAAGTAATGTGCTTGGAGTTAATGCCAGTAGATGTTACTAAGTAGAACCTTCAAAAACATGTGATCAGCATTTGAATACATATTATTAATTTTGTTATTCTGAGTTAGAGATATTTAATGAAGAGTACTATAAATTTCTAAAGAATCTGTTTGCACATGTTCAGTGATGGCTCACGTTGCATTACTAGCAACATGTATGCTGTGTCTCCAAAACGCATCACAATGTTTTAAAACACATCAAGTGATCAATGAATATTCCAAAAGGAATGGGACACAGCAGAATAGAACTGATTGCTCAAATCCAGTTTAACACCATGAAACAATAGAAATTTTATGAGTCTCAGATTTAGGGTCTTTATTATACATCGCTTAAGATAATATCTTATTCTACAGACCCACATTATTTAGGTATACCTTCCAGCTCACCCATTTACTGATTATTTCATACAAGAGGGATTTCTCTTTCTTTGTTACCCATTTCTTTGTCTAAAAAAAGTAGAGCGATAACTTACCCATTTACGAAGCTATTGTGAAGAATGAGTGGTTTAGGCTCAGAAAACACATGTGGCATGTGGTTAGTGTTCAATAACTATATTTTAAATTATATAACAATCCTCAGTCTCAATTTCTTCATCCATAAAATGATAATTGTTATACCAATCTCCTAGGGCTGCAAAAATTGCAGAACAAATATGTGCAAAAGATGTTAGCAGAAGGTCTACTAACAAGCAACGTTAATCATTTTTCCTCATTTCCTTGCTTTCCCATTATTTCTCATCATCGGCACAACCCCAGAATTTGCTTGGTATTTCAATGGGGAAGCCACATTTATTTAAACTTATGTGAGGATCAGATAAGAATGTTTCTACCTGTGAAGTGTCCTTTGTAAAGAAAAGATCTGAAAATAGTTATACCTCTTCTTTTATTTTAGTTTCCTTAAAAGACTTGAGACCTGAACCAAAGACTAAAACAGTGTCTTGGTGGCAGCTGATTCTGATTGTTAACCTGATTGGTTCTGGAAGCAACTAAGATATGGGCCTCTGGGTCAATTTGTGAGGGCATTTCCCAGAGGATTAACTGAGGAGAGAAGACCCTCTTCCAGAGTGGGCACCATCTTCTGGCACTGGCTCACATATGAAGAAGTCTGAGGAGACATGAGCTCTCTGTTGCCTGGATACGTTCTTTTTGGCAGTTGTGTTCCCGACTGTTACTGTCACTATCCTTCCCTGACATCAGAACTTAGCATCTTAAGCCTTCTACCAGGAACCCAACACTATTGACACCAGAATCTTCCATGCTGTCAGAACCCAGCCAGGACTTGTGAAACTTTTAGCCTAGTGAACACAGCAGCTGCCAAGCTTCTCCCGTGTGCAGACTGCCTTAGTTGGGCAGCCCAGCCCAGACTATGTAAGCCAGTGTAACCAATTCCTTTTCATAATATATATTAATTCTATCAGCTAGTTTTCTCTAGAGAACCCTGATTAATAAAATCTTTCTACTAAGCACACGGCTTTAGAATAAAAAGCCTTGGCTTATTTAGTGGCTCTCTTTGTTTCTGCCTGTGTTTACTGAGAGCTCTGACAAGACCTATGGCTTAGGCTGTTCTTCAATAATAGTAAAAAAACAGTTAACATTTCAGGACTGAAAAATATTCAGACATCAAAATGGTACTGAACTTTTCTTACAATACATACATAACCCAGTTTTTGAAATCTAGACAATTAGGTATTCCTAAACCACACACCATATATTTTCAAAAGCAATGACTCTTTAGGAAAATGTAAGGTGATATCATCACTGATGGTTTATACAAATAATGAGGACATAAATAGCAGCAAGCTATTTATATTACAACAAATATAAGTCTATGTTTGTACCTTTCCACATTTTTAAAACTTTGCTTTATGAATTCACTGATAAGGCTTTTATGTATGGGATTTCAAACTTAAAAATTTATATTTTCAAGGCTAGGGACATCAGGGGTAGAGTAGTTTTCTATCACTTTTAATACTCTGAGTTCCATCCCCCGCTATGTGCATGTACATGCATACACACAAAAACACACATCATATATATACATATATAATTATAAATACATTCATATATAAATATGTATGAATTTAACTTTACCTTCTGCATACTTCTGTGTTTACTCTCCCACCAAGCAGTGCCTCCCCACCAACAAGTCTGTTGCTATAAAGTAAACACTGGTTTAGGATGGTTCATGCTCTAATTGGGAAAACATAACAGACCTTGAAAAGAGATAATGCTGAAGCCAGCTTCTGACAATATCACTCTTCTGCTCAAAACATTTTAGGGTCTATTCATTCATGTAAAAATCATACTCTACTGCTTTCTGTAATGTAGAGAAGCCATATTTTCAGG
Source organism: Psammomys obesus (assembly GCF_907164565.1). Taxonomy (NCBI): domain Eukaryota; kingdom Metazoa; phylum Chordata; class Mammalia; order Rodentia; family Muridae; genus Psammomys; species Psammomys obesus. The sequence continues at coordinate 25,194,962 of NW_026596051.1, read as the reverse complement.
CTGAGTTTATCCTATGTTCCACATCTTTTATCAGCCTAATAGTTTGTTTTTCTTTGAATGTATGCTCAACCCCAAACTGCCAATCTCTACTCATACATTGCTTCCTTCCAACTAGCTCCTATGTATTCCCAGTTTACCTGACATTCTACTGGAAATTATCTATTTAGAATTAAAATATAACAACTCTGTTTGTTAGAGGAAGGATGATATTACATTTGATTCTGACACACATTACTGCACTCATTATATTGTCTTGCACATACTACTTAAAAAGAATTTATTCTGTCATTTGATGATAGAACAGGCTTGAAAAGAAATCGCAGGTATAAGAAATAGTATTGATGAAAGAAAGAAATTCAAAAATAATAAATTAAACAATTTCAAAATCAATTCAAAGAAAAGCTCAGGTCTAGAGCACACACCTAATCCAACTAAAGAAATTGAATAAAATAACAAACCATAAGCATAAATGGACTTTAATTTTGTTGTTATTTTATGTGGTTGAGGTTGATGAACAAATAAACAATTACTGTCTCCCTTGGTGAAATGAAAATACTAACTAAATATAACAACTTGAATGGGGCTGCACTATGCAAAGAGCATTGATTTTGATGTTGTTTGCATTAGAGTAAATCACTGTTAGAAATGGCCTTCCAAGTCAATGGTTCTAATTTAAAACCTAATTATTTTAATTATTCCCTACAGCTATTACATTATACTCTATTCCTATATGCCAGGGATACATACCAAGCTTATGCACATACATATTGCCCTGCACTCCCAGATAAATTAGAGATTGAAGTTCACTAATTTCTGCTTGAATGTTCCCTAAATGTCACCTTATGGCAGTACTCCTTTGCCCACTCCTACTTGAGTGTCTTTATAGAAAACTCTTTTACCACCATAGCTGGGATACAGCATCTGTAATGGCATCATCACTTATTTCATGTCAGCTAGATAACAGATCAAGCCAAGGCAACATGGAAGCGACAGGATTCATAAGTTTGTGTGAGAGCAGGGGTCCCCAGTGAGAGCAGGTAGGTAGCAGCCTCTATCCCCAGATCAATAGACGTACACTCACATACCTATTTTAAGGCAGGGCTGAGAGAGCTGTCCTTTACAGCCATTAATACTCTGAAATGGGAAACTCAGGTCAGCCTGAAAAACAAAAAAAAACAAAACAAAACAACACTGCTGCTCCTGGCCCTAAAGCTCAGTAACACAGCATTACTTTAGGTGCCCAGTGCAAGCAGATGGTGGAGAATGAGACCTCTGCATGGACCTCAAAGCGCACTGGTGGCCTGTGGTGAAATCAAATGCTGAATTCTGGCCTCGTGAAATGTTCATGACTTTGAGAGAGAGAACAGCTTGATGGGAACATCAGTATTCTGCATGCAGCATTGGCTAGATGGAGTGAAGCTTCTGGTCCTTTCTCGCCACTATGTACATAAGAGAAGGGACCATTTTAGAAAGTTGCAAACTAACTGTTAATGGTACAGAAAATTCTGAGGCCCCAATATACAGGGAAAGGTACACATAAACCAGAGACAAGGTCATTACTGTAATCTTCACTCTATTTATGCAAACCACATGATGACAGTGAAGAAATTGTTTATATAAGAACATAATCTGTAATAATCACTCTTTTATCTTTTTATCTTCCACTTTTATCCTTTTGTGGAGTTTTGGTTGCTTCTTTTTTGGTTCATAAAACAAGGCCTCACATAGTCTAGGATATTTTGATGTTATCATGTAGCTAGAGATGACCTTGAACTCCTGATCCTTAGCCTCCATCTCTCAATTGTTGGTGTTACAGGTGTGTGCCACTTCACCAAAACCTTTCATCATCTTAGGGCTCATTTGTAAAATAGGAGCGGGAATGTGAATACAAGTTCTGAGACAATTCCAGTCACTGAAGGGACAATGTGAAGAATTTTCAGTCATCAGAGTTGATCCACAAGTTGAATAGCTACCCTGGGTGGCATCAAGTCATTCTCATTAGAAGAATGTAAAAAGCGTGTCTCAACAAGGATGTACAGCTAATCTCTGGACTGGCCCTGATCATAAACTTCCATGTGGAAATAAAATAAGTTAAATTGGTATGCTTATAGAGAAAAGAAAGCGCGTGGTTGAAGCCACAAAGAACTTCACCGTTACTCATTATAAAGAGCTTAATACTGACAGAGTGGAGACACATCTTGACACGTTGCGCTTTTGTCACCAAGCATATTCAAGAAGGGTTTAACTCACTACATCAAAAGTCTGCTTTGCTCTGAGTGAAATTAGAAAAATCCTCTGTGTATACCTGTGCATGTTTCAAAACTCTCTGAGAAGCTAGACTCTCCAATAAGATCAATCGATGTTTGCAATTTCAGTAGTGGTGGCGTAGTTGCTAGTGATCAAAGCAACAGAACATAAACTGTGTCTCATTAACTGTTAAACACATAACCAGACCCTGTATCCATGGATATTTTTATCCACAGATTCAAGCAGTCACAGACCGAAAAGTATTTGAAAACTAAAATTCTAACCACGTGCAGAAATTTTTCCTGTCATTGTTCTCTTAAACAACAGAATGCAACAACTATATAGATAATATTTACATTGTTACATATATTAAAAGTACTCTAGTTGTGGTTTAAATAAGGAAGGATATGCATAGATTATAAACAAATACTGACCTATCTTAGACAAAAGAGACTTGAGCTTTTTCAGACATTGCTATCTGTACAAAGATCCTGGAACCAATTTATGCACATGGGTATTGAGGGTCAAATAAACTAACTCACTAAATTCTTCTGTAACACTGTAAGTATTATTATCCTTACTTCATATACGAGAAACTTGAACAGAGATATTATCTTACCCTAGCTCATAGCTCATAACCACAACGATGGGTCTCTTATCCATGTTCTAAATTCCGAAACATCATTAGCTAAAGTAGAATAGGAATCTTTTTTCTTTTTTTAATATTTTTTATTTTTAAATAATTTTATACATTCACTTATATCCCAGCTGTAGCCCTCTCCTTTTTTCCCTCCCAATCCACCCCTTCCTCCCTCATCTCCTCCCTGCTCCCTTCCCAGTCCACTGAGAGGGGGTGTCCTTGTCTCCTTCCATCTGGCCCTAGCTTATCAGGTATCTTCAGGATGATTGCAATGTCCTTATCTGTGGCCTAGCAAGGCTTCTCCTCCCTCAGGGTTGAGGGGAAGCTCATGAGTTCATGTCAGAAACAATTCCTGTCCCCCTTACTAGGGAACCCACTTGGATACTGAGCTACCATGGGCTATGTCTGAGCAGGGGTTGTAGGTTATATCCATGCATTGTCCTTGGTTAGATAAACAGTCGCATAGAAGACCCCTGTGCTCAGATATATTTGGACCTTGTGGGGCTCCCTGTCCCCTCTAGGATATACCTAATTCCTCCTTCCTTCATATGATTCCCTACACTCTGCCAAAGGTTTAGTTATGGGTCTCAGCATCTGCTTTGATACACTGCTAGGTAGAGCCTTCTGTGGTAGGCTCCTGTCCTGTTACTTATTTTCTCCGAATAGGAATTTTGAGAGAATCTCTTGGATAATATTGACAAGCATGAGGAACTAGAAACTTCTCTACAATGGCTTTTAGTTATCTCCAAAAAATATTACTCATGTTGAAGCATAATTTTGAAAATCGTTGAACTAAAAGGATGCTACACTTGCTGAGCTATTTAATGTCTACATAAGAAACTCATACGTAGAGAACTAAAAGAACCCAGATTCTGTTGGGGAAAACACATATGTATGCTTTATCTTTAAACTGTGTAAAAGAAGAGTGGTCCTAACTATGTGGCCTGATCACCCAGAGCCCCATTGCTCATGATCTGTGCTCTTTATGGTGTCATAATACTTTTTAAAAAGAAAAAAAAATCTTATCTTCTGGATCACAAATTAACCACCAAGGCACACATTAATGAAAAAAGACAGAGGTAGGGTGGTAAGGAGTGCAAGATTGAAACAAGGAAAAGGAGAAAGGACTTTGAAAGAGATGGAAATAGAGAAGGGAAGTGGGGAAAATGTGAGAGAAGAAGGAAAGAAAAGAATGAAGAGAAGAAAGACAGAGGACAAAAGGACAGACACACAGAAAGATAAACATACAAAAAATGCATGGGAATATGATGTGATATGTTAAATGATAATGGCAAAAACCTCAGAGAGTGAGGAAACATAGATTTCAGTTATGTAATGCCCCTAACTATAATGGTACTTCATTCTTCTCCCTCCTTTGTCATTTGCCAGAAAAGTGCACAAGCCAAGAATCTTAAAAAGAATCCAGACTTCATTCCAAAACCACCATATGCTAGACTTGAAACCAAACCCTCTCGCGTATGTGCCCCACAGCTACTGAGTTCCAGTTGTCACGTGGAAGCATTAAGCATAGTAGAGTTTGGTGCTTTTTTCTTTAGGAATTTCCAGAGTTTTTCTAAGCTTTATATATTCCACCAGTGTGTCCTGATCTTCTTTAGTACATTTCTCAGTTTGTAGATCAAGAGGCTAAAGTGTTTTAATGTTATCAAGAATCCCTTACAAAATATACAGTACAAACCATTTACCAATATTGAACAGAGATACTGAGAAGTATATGGGAACTGAAAGGGAGGAAGTTTCCAAATCATCAAATGCTTTTAGTTTTCAAACACTGAAAAACGCCTGCACAGAGGCCAAATTCTCCAACAAATCATTGTTGGGTTTGGTTGTTTATTTTTGTATTGCTAATTTTGCTGAAGGCCCAAATAAGATGAACTGATAATTCCTTGTTCTGAACAAACCAGGAGAGTATATAACAAGTCACTGATACCCACTTTCACTTGGTAAGCAGTTTTAAAGGGACAGTTTTAATACCTATTTTTAATATCAGAGGTTCTCAACCCATGGATTGTGATCCCTACAGGGATCAAATAACCCTTTTATAAGGGTCACTTGTAACCATAATAAAGAAACAGATATGTACCTTACTATTCATAACAGCAGCAAAATTACAGTATGAAGGAACAACGAACATACTTTTATGGTTGAGGGTCACCAGAACATGAGGAACTGTACTGAAGAATCACAACACTGGGAAGTTTGAGAACCACTGCCCTATATAGCTTCATTTGACCTCTTAGAGTTGGCTCTCACATTCTACTTCCTCTTCCTTTTCTCCCTCTCCCTTCCTCCCCTTTCCTATCATCTATTTCCATATTCTCAAGATAACCTCAACATGGCATACTAAATATGCAAATTAATAACAGACAATGTTTGCTTATGCCTGGGTCTTAAAGTACATCTCAAATCAACTTCCCGAAGAGGTCATATTTTATCATATTTTAACCTACAATATTTCAAAATACTCAATCTCATTTGATATACTCAAATAAAATAAAATAAATGGATAAATAAACCAATGGAACTATAGTGACATCAGGAGGAAAACATTGGAAGAATAAATGATACAGACACAAGTCACAAATTAAACTATTACTTTAAGGAGAGGCACAATTTACATAATCTCTCAGATCTTGCAAATCATTCTTGCAAAAGGAAAAATGGAGACTTCACAACACAAAAGTGAAGTACACGCTAGTTAAACCAAGTGACCAAAGTAGGCTTCATCAATAGTAAGATCATTTTTATGGCAATTGTGGCAAGTACAAACACATACAGACACTCACTCACTCTCTTTGTGTGTGTAATAATAATATCAAGCAAAACTTAATGGAGTCAGTTTAAAAAATAATTGATCACCAATCATTAGAAATCTTACGTCCATGAAAGGCAAGAGAAACAATAGAAACTATTATTGCTTGGTAGTGACTAAGAAAAAATGACAGCATAATGCAAAGTCAGATTGGAAATTTGATTGGGAGAGATATATTATTAGAAGAATTAGTGAATTTTTAGCCTCCCTCTCCCCAAGGCTCAGGGAACATCTGAAAGAGGGGCAGAAAAACTGTAGATACCAGAGGCCAAGGAAAACTGAGATGAAACAGTGTCTTTTGGACATGAGTGCCATTGTACTCATGAATTCACAGAAGCTGTGTTTGCCTGCACATGATACACAGAAGGGCAAGCCAGTCATGGACAGAAGGTACTTACAAGACCCTACTTCTAGCTGAAGAACTATTGACATAGTTGTTAGGGGGTAGAGAGTTAACATGTTTTAGAGGTGTGGGCTTCAGTGAATAGTCCTGCGCCCATGTACACAGAGGCAGCTTTAATTTGAATCAATGGGTGTTAGTTTTCTATAGGGGTGTGTCCTGCAGAGGTTGGCTCTGCAGCGATCTGGGGCAGCTTTAATTAGACTCAGGGGGCAGTCTATTAAAAACCAAGATGACATAACAAAGTGTTGAAGGGAGGAAGTGGGATGTGAATATGATCAAAATGCATTGTATGCATGTACAAGATTCTTAAAGAATAAATAAAAATATTATATTCTATTAAAATCAGTGACTTGATATAATTCTATTTGAATATTATGTCACTATTATTTTCTTGTTTCTAATCATGGTACTATTATTCTCTCTCTCCCCAAGGCTCAGGGAACTTCTTGGAAGAGGGGCAGAATTCTGTTAACATAAAGCGTGGCAAAAATAATTTAAAGGAACTGTTTGTGTTATTTTTGCTACTTTTATCTAGATTTAAAGTACTTAAAAATAAAACTCTAATTTGAGAAATGCTGCTTTGATTCCATTCTGATATTGTATCTAGAGTATGTGTTCCATGGATAAATGCCTGAGCCACAGTATTAAAAAATAACAACCAAACCCAACACTGATTCCTTGGAGAATTTGTAACAAAACAACGGTAGAGGTCCTGAAGAAACAGCATTTGCATTATTCACCTAAACCACTACTCAGGCAAGTGCCAGGAAGAAACATGAAATCACCATCAAACTTTCCCTTTATTGTCTGAACCTTGGTTTCTTTATCAACTTAATTGCAGTAACAGCAATGTTTATAGGAGGAACAAAAAGAAATTGTGACTGCAAGCCTAGCTCAGGCTGTACATCCTGTCCTCTGGTCTGTCCTGATAAGTGTAGTGCTCATCCTTTATCAAGGAAGCTACTCTTTATAGCAGGCTGAGGCAATTACAGAAAGCTATAACTGATCAAACTTCAGAGAACAACACAGCAAAGGGGGTGTCCAGCCACTATACCTCATGTTCAAGGAAAATCCTAGAGGAGGAAGAAAAAAGATTGAAGAGCCAGAGGACCAGGACACCTGGTAAGATACCAAGTCTCCAATATCTGACAGAGAAGCTGCTCATATGTGATAACAACAGTGCTTGACATAGCAGTATAGAAGGGGAGAATCTCATGAGTCCCTACCCCTAAAGGAAGAGCTGCAGGCAACAAATGACTGCCGAGAGAGAGAAAGAGAGAGAGAGAGAGAGAGAGAGAGAAAATAGTCTTCCCCAGAGATGAGCTCCTAATTGGTTATTCAATACCATGTGATCAGCTCCAAAAAGATATGCATTTGAAAAACTCTGAAAGGACTTAGAAGGTTGTAGTTATATATTTGTTTATGTATATAAAGAAAAAGAGGCTATAAAAAAGAATTGTTGCAAAGCAGTTGTGTTTTCAAAGTATATGTACTTAATGACATTTATGTGCTTTTTAAAAGTAAATATAACTCCATTTTAATTGTTCACCACTTAAAGTTGTATTCTTACTATACTTTGACTTTACTAGCAACAATCTTTCCAAAAATGCTATTTTCGAGGAATATAATCCTTAAGGCTGGCAGGAGCTATCATTTCCAGAAAAATGGAATAGCGTATAGAATTTTTTTTTCTGCACTGAGCTGCATTTAGGACCATTTTGCATAAAGAGGTTTTTGATATGTGTATAATGAGAACAAACTTGCTATTTCTTAGAAAGAGTCCCCAAAATGGCCCCCAAGGACAAACAACCACTTAGTGACAGCTAAGTTCATCAAGTATTTTCTGAATCCCAAGGGAAAATATTTACTTGACCTTATCACATTTTACATTCAATATACCATCACCATAGCCATTTTAATAGGAACAAAATTAGACCCTGCCCTTACATAAATAGCCAACAGTGAGAATCAAAAGCCAGATACTGATATATCTGTCTTCAAACTCACAACAGGAAACCCAAACACATCAAGTGTCTGATGTCTTTAGAGACAGGATCAAGAGGATTTCACCAAGTGAATGCCTTGGATGTATCCAGAGACCTCAGTCTGATGTACTGTTGGTGGTGTTGGTCTTGAGTGTATCGGGATTATCTGAAAACTTCTAGGGTGTGCAGTGAGCCAGTCTGCTTCCTGTGTAAGAAATCCCAAAGAACAGAAAAAGCAAATGTCTCCCAGCCTTCCACAGGCACATGCATCCCATTTCAAGGCAGGTGACATTTAAACACTGGCATGAGAGATGAGTTAAACAGCCAGACATAATTGCACTGGCAAAGAGAAAACTATATGTAAGGGACAGAGGCATCAACAGGAAAAAAAAAAAAAACTGCAGAAAGAACAGTGTTCAGGGAGTAACGGGACTCATTACATCAAGCAGTGTGCATGAAAGAAGTATAGAGAGCCAAGCACAATTTGCACTTTATAGATCCCACAGTGTAGGCAAGGAAGCTTTCACAGATGACTGATGAGTTACAAAATGAGCAGAACTCTTGATACTCTGCAACAACAACAACAAAAAAGGCATTCAAACATTGTCTTACATCATCATCTCCCTTCTCCTATTCATTTCTAGTTCTACACTATTAGACAACTCCTTTTTTTATTTGAAAATGCCAGTTTCCCCTTTTATTTTATTATCTATTCACTTTACACTCTGATTGCATCCCCTCCTCTCCTCCAAGTCCCTGCTACTCACACACTCCTCCCCTCTACTTCTCCTCAGAGAATAGAAAGGTCCCCAATGGGTATCAACCCTCCCTGGCACATTAAATTGTTACAGCATTAGGTACCTCCTCTCCTACTGAGGCCAGACAAGGCAGCACAGTTAGGTGAACAGGATCCAAAGGGGGACATCAGAGTCAGAGAGGGCCCCACTCCAGTTGCTGGGGGATCCACATAAAGACCAAGCTACACATCTACTATATATGGGCAGGGGGCCTAGGACCAGTTCATGCATGTTCTTTGGTTGATGGTTCAGTTTCTGTGAGCCCCCATAGGCCCAGGTTTGTTGAGTCTAGAGGTCTTCTTGTGGAGTCCTTGACCACTCTGGCTCCCTCAATTGTTCCTCCAACTGTTCCATAGGACTCCCCAAGCTCTGTCTAATGTTTGGCTGTGAGTCTCTGCATCTGTTTCCATCAGCTGATGGGTGACACCTCTCAGAGGAGTTGTGCTGCGGTCCTGTCTACAAACATACTAGAGTAATATTAATAGAGTCAAGGATTGGTTCTCTTCCATGGGATAGGTCTCAAGTAGGGTCAGTCTTTGGTTGACCATTCCTTCAGTCTTTGCTCCATCATTGTCCCTGCACACCTTGTAGGCAGGATAAATTTTGGGTATAAGGTTTTGTAGGTGGGTTGATGTCCTTATCCCACTACTGGAAATCCTGTCTGGCTTAAAGGACTTGGCCATTTCAGCTTTCATATTCCTTGCTGCTAAACGTGTCAGCTAGGGTTACCACCATAGCCTCCCAAGAGCCTTTCTAACTCTAATTAATACACTCAGAAAATAGCAGAAGAGGTGGCAGAAGTATTGTTAAGATACAGAGGCCCAGAACATATGCTTCAAAATAAAACTCTCCTCTAGACATGACAGAAAAGAAACACTCATGAAATCTCAACAGCATAGTTGCTCAAATGAGACCTACATAATGACAACAGTTAACATGCCAGCCTGGACAGAAAAAAAAGTACACAAAACCCAATTCCAGAATAAGCATAGGTGGTCAATGCTGACTGGGGAAAAATTAGTTTTTCCAGAGACCTTCTCCCACATGGGTGTTCCAATCTCAAGGAATCATCCCTGAACCCCTATACCTATGACTAGAGTTAAATGAGCTTAGTGGATTACAGTAGATTGTACAAATATGCATGAGGTGTGTGTATATGTATATGCATGTGTGATACAGACAGACAAACAGAGAAACAGAGGGAAAATAATATCTAAATAAGAGGTCATAAATTTGGAAGGAAGGGGTACATAGGAGGAGTTGGAAGGGAAATGAGGAATAGTAGTGATGAAGGTGCAGAGCTCATGTATAAAGTTCTTAATAAATAAAATTAATTGATAAAAAGCTTTCTAATTTTCAATATGTGTTAGATTAAGTACCCAATGACTAACCCCACATTTTTAAGGGAGGGTAGTGTATAAAACTTGTGTTCCTAAAAAGTGAGCTGTTGATAAAGAAGTTTGATTCTAGTTATAGTATTTGCAATTTTCACTATAAACAAAAACTACTAAAGGACTCTTTATCATATATTGGGCCACACAAAGCAACGAAAGACTACCACTGAGCAGAAGGGAGTGGCACTGTTAGTGCTGATAACCACTGCACACATTAGGTAATAATAATGAACACTCATTGAATGCTCCCTCTGAATCAAACCCAGAAATTATTACATTTCAGTGATGTTCCTGTTGGTTCTTGGCACTATGAGAAAGGCACTAGATTAATTTGTCTTCTCGTGGAAGAAGAAACTAAAGCATAGCATGGTTATATAACTGCTAAGCATGCCTGTGGGTCAGCAGAGCCAAGAACCATCCCTGTGTGTGTCTGGCTGAATGCTCAACAGTGTAATTAACATGGCAGCTTGTGGTGATTCTGGAGCAGAGGTATCATGCCTAACTTTCCAAACATCAACTATAGTCAAAATTGAGGGTTCCTCTTGTGAATGTGCTATCGAGTGTTCCCTGTTGATTGTGTTTTGGACTAAATGTGGGCAGTTAGAAAGCCATGGTAAGATGACGGAGAAACAGAGACAGAGATAGGGAAACAATCTTGGATCTCCAGCAACACATCTTACCCAAGAACAAGATGAGGAGAACAGTGGAATCTGTCTGATGGCATAAACCCTCCATGACAGCTGCATGCTGGTAATGACAGTTGGAGCTCATGACTCTGGAAGCACTCTGTAGGAAAACAGACAATGCAAACAAACTCAAGTCAAAGGACTTAGTTCCACTTACCATCTTCTGAGTGTCTGAACTTCACACTTTTGCCTTTCCAAGCTCTTGTCTAAGACTTTAAGAGTGTAACTTGTACTGGATAAAGAGCCGGTCTTAGCATGTGTTCCCGAAAGCTTTTCATTCCCTTTTTGGTTCTGAATAAATGTAAGCTGTGCTGCCGTCCAGCTGGTGTCTACAGCCTTTGGGGAAGAGGAGAAGGTTGTTTAGGAGCCCCTCTGCCATAAGAAAATCTCATGCTTTTCCCTCCAATGACAACAGAACCCTTCCTTCCAGAATGTCTGAGTTTACATGTGCTGAGGCATTTGCTAACTTGATAATAACAAAGGAGGTTCATATTAATATTCTGATTCTGGTATATCTAAATATGTACCTTATTTGTAATATACTTCAAGAATGGAGAAAATAAAAGATGGAACAATAAACAGGGAAAAAGATGATACAGGATTTAATATGAGAAAAGATAGAGAAAAATCAGGTGCATTTTGACTAAGTTCAAAATCTTGACCAGTTAAAATCTCACACAACCTCTCCTGTCTTTACTCCTACTTCTGTTCCTTCATTGTGCCCCCATCTTCCTGGAATAAATCTGTAAGGTAACAACACACCCCCTAGGGATTCCTGAGAACATTCATTGAAAATTGCACAGAATTGTTCAATGATGAATGCCTTAGATGATGTCTTAACAGAAATAAGGACTAGTCAGGCCATCATTGTAGCATGAATAATTTAGAAAAGGAAAATGGGACAAGCAGTAGGGGTTACTTGAAGACAAACTAGGAAGCATGAAATGTGTGGTGACCTTGCATTTGGCATTATGGAAATGCTACATTAGACAAAGTTCTCATGGACACAAAGCAGAACTTCACTGTGTTAGACAAGTAGAACATTTACATATCAAGGGATTATTGACAAGATCATAAAATTTCCAGAAGCTTGAACAAACTGTGTTTGAAAATGGACTGTAACAGGATAGAAGATCTCAACACTACCAGTAGATACCTGGTGAGGGCCTGTGCGATAAGTTACTCATGACACCAAGACGGGAGGATAGAGATGAGGTCAAGGGCAGCCATTGTGCAATGACAATAGGAACAACAAAAAGTGTAGTTGGTAAGAGCTCTACACCCTAAAAGCCCTAGTGTCACATGGTCTTAGAGGGGAAGCTTAAGAGACTGGGAGAGATAGAACATCCAGTTTAGCTAGTCTCCTGTCTCATTTCTTTTTTCCCAAGTTGAAATCATAAATGGCAGCAGTTACAGCTGTAAGACTGATTTTTCTGTTATGCCAGTTCGTGAGACCCCCAAAGACCACCAGGAATCAACTTGCTGCAAATACATGAGAGTTTATTGGATACATGTTCAAACAAGGGCCACAAACTTCCTGTGTTCTAGGGGAACAAGGTTTTTATAGGACAAAACCACAAGCAGAGACATACATGCTTTGGTGTTACATGATTGGGCAAGGGAAATTGACTTTTGAAATGATTGGTTTACTTTAGGCTCCAAGACCATACCATTCTGGCCTGGCTATCTGGGCTGGTTTCCTAGCAACTGTATCTCTAATGGGCAGGAAAAGAATATGGTAAAGCTAGTTCCTTTCCCTATGTGGCTGGCCATATCTACACCTGGCTAGCCTTTGTTCAAGGTTATTCTTTAAACTTTAAACAAATACCCAAAATTCTTTGGTCTCTCAGTTCTAGATATGGAGTATGAAGTTCTGTGTCTTGGGATCATCTCTGTCACTTACCATTTTTCTTGGCCACTCCTAACCCCTTCTACCATTCAAGTTCTGTGTTTGCCAAAGGGCATTCTGCTGCTTCAGGTTTTTTTTTTCTTTTTTCTTTTGCACCAGAGGCTGTGAGAATAAAGAGAAAAAGAATGATTAAATCATCTCAGCTCTCTTAGACACCTTTAAAATTCTTATAACCCTGTTCATGGTCATTAATGTTTAATTATTGCTGGAAAGAAATGTAGCATATGCATAGCCATCTCTAGAGGATACACTTCAAGGCCCAATACCAACTATACTTCCTTGGTATCCTGAGAAAAGACCAGTTGACTTGCTGAGCTTCTGTTTTTCATTCTATAAAAAGTCAGTAAAGTTGTCTGGTGCACAGAAATAATGTAAAGATTAGAATAGACATCAATTTGACGTAGAGTAACTGAAACTTAAGCAAAAAGCAACTAGGTTAAAAATAATATTCAGTCTTTTGGCTCTTACTTACCAGGTCATACTGTTTCTCATCTCATATCAAACAGCTTTCATGTTTGATTACATAATACCTTTTAAATATTGCTTGAAGCTTATGTTTGAAATTTCATTTACATTTTGTAGCTGTTGTTAACATGCTGACACTGGAGCCAATTTAATTTGTAACCTTATCCAAGAAAGTGAAAGTTCTTTATCTTTTTTAAGAAACTCCCAACTTGATCTGTGTCAGCCCCAGCGAGGAAGGGGTTACCAGGAATTCTGAATGCTTACTGAAACTGTCACAGGCATTTGACCTTGATGAGAGCCCTGGGGCTTTTGCAGCTCTTCTGCTTCTCTGGGCGACAAAGGTCTCAGTGTAAAAAGTCCTATCCAGACTCTCTGAATTATTAATCTCATCATGACATCAAATACCCACTAGATGAAAAGGACAAGTGGACCCCACAAGAAGATTCTAAGGGAAGACCAAGGGGCAGCCATATCCTCTTGGCCATAATCAGTATTTTTCATGCTCAGCTCTGAAGTAAGGAACACAGTGCTCTCATAGGTGTCACTTGTAAGAGGCATCAGGTTAAAATACTTCTGCTTCCTTTCAGAAACTGACATGAAAGAAAAGGCATGAAATGACTGCCAACCTTTAGTCAACAGCCCTACCAATATTAAATGAGTTTGTGTTTTGAGTTCATGGGAACTGGAGCACGAGAAAGAGTTTCGAGGTCCTTCTATTTTCTGTTTTCCCTTTACGGACCAGGCATTGAGTTAGAAAAGATCAAAATTTGCTGGAGGGTAGAAAGCTATTGACACATGGAAAATTCCAGTTGCAAAAGGTCCATAGGAGAAACATCTGTCATACTCCTGGTTACTTGGCAAGGTTTTGAAGCAATTTCTTAGTAGGACTAACTTCTGAAAGAATAGATTTATTTCTCAAGCAGAAAGAAAAGATGGCAGGACGAAAAGATCACAGCTGAAGAGGTTCGAGCCTTGGAGCTTTAAGCTGTCTTTGAAAATCATTTTCTGAATGCAGGGCACACTGCAGTTTATATGCATATCCACCAGAGAAGAAACCATCTACTACCTATGCCATGCTCAGGGTCTGGGACACTCTGTCAGGTTTATTCATCATTCCTCATTTCTCTCACAATAGCCAGAGGATATGTATCTATTCCCTCTTTTCTTTTGAGATAATTGATACTAATAAGATACGTACTGATTAAGGTCGCCAGAGTTAAAATTCAAATCCATATTTGTCTGGATTTAAAACTCTTAAGAAATGCATTATTTAGCTGCAGAGCCCCGCGAACAAACAGCTAATGCTAGAGAAGACAGTTAAGGAGAAGATGTGATCTGTGACAAACAGTATCTGCAGCTGGAGACCTGAACCCCGTTTTTCTCAGGACTGAGAGATTTCTTGGGATGCAAAAATGTTAATGCTAAGATCAGAGCTGTGAGGGGTAAACTGGAACAGGTCTTCCTCCATGAGTAAACAGGAATAGGAACTGAAAGAAATCTGTGTAGAAGTCAGGAGTTTAAACTAGACAGAAAGAGATGATACTGAGAAGGGAACTGAGGGTTTTATCTGAGGGATGTATTGAAGACCCTGAGAAGAGTAGGTCTGTGGCTCAGAATAAAGACTGAAGACAGGAATGAAGAACATTAGGAAGAAAGAAAAGGAATAATTTTTTTCCCTTTACCTTGAAGGTTGTGAAACCTACCCAATGCAGAAGTCTATATTACAAATTGACTAAACAGATTAAAAACTAGCAAAAGTTTTGATAGCTATCTTTTACAGGTTACCCTGTATCTCTGCCTGAAGTAAAAAGTAAATACTCAAAACCTTAATATATATGGCCTGATTTGGAAATAGAGGCATCACATATGCAACTAGTTAAAATGAGGGTAACATGGTGTATGGTGGACTTTCTCTCTTATGACTAATATTTCTATAAGAATATAGCTACATGCAGCCGGACAGTCATGGGGAATGCCACATGACCAGCGAAGGTAGGATGAAAATTATAAAGGGAACTGCCCTATTCTGAAGAAAAGGGAGGTTGGGGGAGAAGGGAAGGAGGGTGAGACTGGGAGAGGAGGAAGGATGGTACAACAAGGATGTAAAGTGAATTTAAAAAAATTTTAAAAAAAAAGTATGTTTAAGTTAAAATAGAGAAACCAATTACCTATATTATTTTCCTTCTGTTTTTCATGCTTCAGGTAAATATTTGGATTCTCAAATGTAACTATGAAAGACTAATATGGAAAATAAAAGCTACATGAATAATCTGTTTGCTCCAAAAAGAATAATAATATAAAATTATACAATTGCAAAAAAAGGTTACTTTAGGCCACTTGTAGCTGGGAAAAGGACTCTTTTTCAGGGTTCAGAGGTATTGGCAGTAATCACTTTGATGTAAGTCTTCTAACCTCAAGAAGAATGAATCAATACGGTTCTATCAATTAGAGTTATCTGTCCACAGTATTTTGCTACTGCAGCCCTAGGAAGCTGATACACTAGCCAAACTACATCTAAGCTTGGTTTTGCCATGAAGAGACTGGACGAACACAGCACATCATGTAAATGTTGTACAAAGTGACAAACACCTTTAATGCCATCACTCACTCAAGAGGCAAAAGCAAGCAGATCTCTGTAAGTTTGAGTCAAGCTAGTCTACATAGGAAGATAATGAGTTACAGGACAGTCAGGGGCTATGTAAAAAGACTTTCTGCCCCAAATAAATAAAATAAAATGAATGGTCTGCCAAGATATAGAAAGCAGCAGGAAGCAGAGATTTTTTTCTTTTTTCATAAATTATCTAACATACATAGAAGCATCCAAGGGATGAAGGAGATGTTAAGATTAGCAACTGTCTCTGACATGAACTCAGTGTCTAGCTCTTTGATCACTTCCCCCTGAGGGAGGAGCAGCCTTACAAGGCCACAGAGGAAGACAATGCAGATAATGCTGATGAGACCTGATAGGCTAGGGTCAGATGGAAGGGGAGGAGGACCTCCCCTATCAGTGGACTAGGGTAGGGGCATGGAAGGAGAAGAGGGAGGAAGGGCAGAATTAGGAGGGGGTGAGGGAGGGGGCTACAGCTGGGATACAAAGGGAATAAATTGTAATAAATAAAAATATTTTTAAAAAATTATTCTGAAAGAGGTTGTCTCTTGCCCACAGCTGCACAGGTTGGCAGTCTTAGAACCAGAATCAGTGCAAGTCTCTTTGGCTTCAAAACAGAGTCTCAGCTTCTCTCCCCTTTGGATTTCCTTACGGGAGTGACTGGTAAGTCAAGAGAAACAGAAATCCATGTGAGGGGTGGGTGCTGCATAGGCAGAACCGTACAAAAAAGGAAAACACAGGAAACAAAACCTTGAGGGGTTTGGGGCAGAGGCATGTAGAGGACATGCTGAGGGCCTCTTGCCCCACAGCTCTTGGTCACCATACTGTGATCTCTGTCATCAGTAGGACTTGTTTTTCATCTTCTCTTTCGGCTCTCAATCCCACCAGGAGGCATAGACAAAGCATGGTCCTGGAGAGTTCAGTGTGAGGAAGTCTTTTTTGAAGCCTCTGGGGCCTCACAGGGAAGAAACTTTCCTAAAATTAATTACTTTCTGTGTGAACATCTGATTAGAAATTTCATTTGCAAGCACCCTTCCACCCCCTGCTGCACGGATGTCTCCTGTTTTTAAAGTGGATGTTCAAAGACTTTTAAACTCCTAATATATATCTTCATCTCCTGTGGAAAACAGAACAGTGATTATTTTAGGCCTAGGGAAGTTAAGATCTCGTCATAGACTTCATCATTCCCTTATGCAATTTAGGAGAACAGGGAACAGACTGGTTGAGATGTCTCAGAGGAAAACATGCTGTGTGTAAAATTAGCCTGAGTCATTCCCTCAAGTGAGAGGCTGAGTTGAAATCAGGGATTTGTATATATTTTTAAATTTCTGCCAGTGACTCCTTCACTCTGACCATGAGATGTTGCCTTTGGAACAGGAACTGTGATGTTGTTAGGTATGTGTTACAGATGCTGCTGCAAGATTCATGGTCTAGAAGAAGGACACATGGTGAGTAGCTAGGGAACCTTTGCTCCAGTCACCGTTTCCTCGTCTATGAAATCAATGAGACAAAGTTATTTATTCTGCTGTGATAATCTCATTTCTGGTTACTATTTCATGTCACTCTCTCACTCACATTATTTGTCTTTCTTTTCAGCTTTGCACGCTGTACCATCATGATAAAGAGAGGATGTAAAGGGATGATTAGTGAATTGACTTGGACTAGACACAGCAAGAGGCCTGCAATGGTCTCTGTGACTAGCTAGAGAAGAAAGGATGAGCTGAGACTTGGTTCTTGCCAAATCTGTTCATTCATTCATCCATCTCACTACATGCTTCCTATGTGTCTCAACATAAAGGTAGACGTTGGTGGTAAAAGGAAAACATCATTTCTAGCTACTCAGACCCCACAGGCCTGGTGAGGTGAGAGAAAACAAATGGATAACCATCTCTGAGCATTGCAGAGGTACAGAACTCAAGATGGGATGGATGCAAGAATCAGAGTCCTTCTCCAAACCTTCTAGATTATAGAGAGCATCCCAGGAAGCCAAATCTGGAGAAGAGAATGGTAAAGAGAATATTCTTGAGAGTCAAAGCACAACACTTAGGTAGAAGCTTAAATCGTTACTTACCTTTGATTCAAAGCTCTAAGATTTCAAGACCTCAGCACCCACCAGTCAAATTACATGGAGTTTTTCAGGGCCTTGTCAGAGAAAACAAGTGACTGATTAGTCACTGTCTGCATGGTGAGCCCAGAAGGACATCAGTACCTTTGCTGGTCGACCTATCGGTAAGTTCATTATTGTTATATACTATGCATCGAGGGCATAAATGAAGTGTGTGATGAAAACCACTGGTTTCAAATTCCAGAAATCTAAAATCAAAAGTAGAAACTAGAGGAAAAACAAAAACTTTTGATAAGGAATCTGTTACAAAATTTTTCCCTGGAGAAGTGTAAACAGTTTTTACTCATATGGTCCCAATGACAAACCAAAGTGAAATTCTACCAAAATACAGCCTGGGGAACCAGAGTTTATTGGGATCATTTGCAGAGCGTGGATAAAGGATTGGAGACCCTCAAAGCACTTGTACTGGAATGTCTCATCCAAGTCTATGATGACTTCCCCACGGCCTCACAGATGGACTTAACTCCTTCAGTTAACTTATCCTAGCCTGTAAATTCTGACACATCCTGGGGCCCCAAGGCCACATGTAATTAATTAATGAAGAGTTGCATAGGCATATATAGGAGTCACTGGAAACACAGGTGTGTTCCACTGACCTGCTCATTCGGTCCTTCTGTAAGGGAGATTCAGTGGCTCACGGGCTAGTCATGATGGCCTATTGCAAGGAACCACAGCTGATATGATGAAGATGGCATTAGGAGGACCACATTATAAGAACTCTACTAACTATGAGGCCATTACTCGAAGTAGAAGACTGAGACCACATAAGAGGTAAGGACATGCTTTCTCAGACAATTAGGAATAGTGCCACCTCAAGATCCAGCTATACCACTCCTAGTCATATATCCAAAATATGCTCAAGTACACAATAAGAACATTTGCACAACCATGTTATTAGCAGCTTTATTCACAATAGCCAGAACCTAGAAACAACCCAGATGTCCCTAAACTGAGGAATGGGTACAGAAATTATGGTACATTTATACAATGAAATACTACTCAGCAATAAAAACAAGGAAATTATGAAATTTGCAGCAAATGGTGGGAGCTAGAAAAGATCATCCTGAGGGAGGTATCCCAGAAGCATAAAGACACACATGGTATATACTCACTAATAAGTGGACTTAGACATATAATATAGGATAAATGTACTAAAATCTGTACACCTAAAGAAGCTAAGCAGAAGGAAATCCCTGGGTAAGATGATCAATCCTCATTCAGAAAGGCAAATGAGATGGACATCTGAAGAGGGAAAAAACAGGGAACAGGACAAGAGTCTACCACAGAGGGCCACTGAAAGACTCTACTCAGTGTATCAAAGCAGATGCTGAGACTCATAGCCAAACTTTGGGCAGAGTACAGGGAATCTTAAGAAAGAAGAGGGATATGGAAAAACCTGAAGGGGACAGAAGCTCCACAAGGAAAGCAACAGAACCAAAACATCTAGGCCCACGGGTCATTTCTGAGACTGATACTCCAACCAAGGACCACACATGGCGATAACCTAGAACCCCTGCACAGATGTAGCCCATGGCATCTCAGTCTCCAAGTGGGTTCTAGTAATGGGAACAGGGACTGTCTCTGACATGAACTCAATGGCTGGCTCTTTTATCACCACCCCTGAAGGGGAAGCAGCCTTACCAGGCCACAGAGGAAGACAATGCAAGCAGTCCTAATGAGACCTGATAGGGTAGGGTCAGATGGAAAGGGAGAAGGACCTCCCCTATCAGTGGTCTTGGGGAGGGGCATCGAGGAGATGAATGGAGGGTGAGATTAGGAGGGGATAAGGGAGGGGGCTACAGGTGGCATACAAAGTGAATGAGCTTTTAATTAATTAAAAAAGAGTTAAGGCCATTTCCAAACAAATCAGGTTTAAATTGTGTTGACTTTTCTTGTCTGGATATGTGTCAATTCATTTATTAAAAAAAAAATTACACATTATACCAGAACAGTTACTTTTGAGAGTTTTTGCCAACTCTTGTTTAAGATAGTCTTCTGTCCCATTAATTTCACTATGACTGAAATATTTTGAAATTTTCTTTTACAAAAATTACCAGATAAGCCATTGTTTATGTTTGTGTCCCACAAACTAAACTGATAATCATACATGTGTAAATGTGGAAAATAGCTTGTGATCTATCATCTGGGATTGCAAGCTTGGAAGTACAGAGGCTGTGATCTCCAAGTCCCATCCAGCAATGGCAGTCTGTAACTGTAAAGAGCAGAGGGCTTGGGTCTTTGCTAGGTTTTTGAAGACGGGTTCAAATAACAATGAATCCCTAGCCACAGGCAGCATGAAGAGCAATGGATGGAGATTGGGATGTGACCTTGTGATAGTCTTCATTAGACCCAATGGTTAACCATACATAGCCTTTGATTAGAAATTAGAATTTGGCCACTCTGATACTTCTTCCTGCTTATTGGCAAATGATTCTTAACTTGACGGTGTTGTTGCAAAGATCCAATGGAATATTAAATATAAAGTAACTAGCTACTGCTGACACATAGTAGGCTTGCAAAGCACAGTAGAAATCATAACAATATGACATTCTAATCAGAAAGTTCAGATATCAGAAAGCAGTTTAATTTGTTTACTGTGCAGAAAGATATGAGTCTTTATTGCTTTAATGACAGTTAGATGACGCTGCCTAGGGATAGAGCACTGTTGTCATTGTAGATAATAAAAGCAGAATTGAGAGGGGAATTAATGAGGAAACCAGATGAATCCAAAATGCTGGGCTATCATCCGTCTGGACTGCATCAATGCCGAGGAAAGAAAGGATGACGTCAGTGTTTATTTCTAACTCTCCTTCTTTGAGAATACTGAGTGTTTTCAGTCTGGCTTCTGATTTTAGCACTCCCAACACACCTGGATTCCAAACAGCGTTCTTTTTAAATCTTTGTTATTGCTGTTGGCCCAGTTCCCTAAAGCTACTGTGTACATGATTATATTCATGATAGGCTTGTAGGAAGGCAGTAACGGTGTATTCCTGAAATTCAAGGAAATGCACAAAGATTGTCTTCCCAAGTGATAAATCTAGAAAGAGGGGTGCAAAGTCACCCCACAGGGAAGTAGTTAACTCCAGTTTTTCAGGATGAGAGTGAGTCTCAATGAAGACATTGAGGTACATAGAGAAAATGTTTTGGTCAGAAGAAATATGATTAGCATCAAAGTGCACAAAATAGAAGGATAGAGAGATTGAGTGAAACAAGCCCCTTCCAAGGTCATGTCATTTAGCTACCTAATTGAAATCTATGGTGATGCTTGCCAACCTTAGGAAGAGATCTTTCACTAAGGCCTAGTATATAACCCTCATCCTTTTTTTTTTTTAATTTTATTTTTCTTTTTAGTTACATTTTGTTAACTCTGTGTCCCAGCTGTATCCCGCTCCCTCATTCCCTCCCCAACCCCACACTCCCTCCCTGGTCTCCTCCCTGCCCCTTTCCAAGTCCACTGATAGGGGAGGACCATCCTTACAAACCTCTTTAACCCTAGTCTTCTTACTGCTTTCAAAATGGCTGTTCCATGGACCAAGATTCTCGTTTACCAAATTTTTCATGACTCTTCTCATTTTGTTGTGTAGTTTTAAGTCAGGCGTCTCATATCTACCACACTGGTTCAACAGAGAACCAGCTGTACATAGCCTGCTTGTAAGTTGTTAAGTAGCTGGACATTCTCCTAAGAACTACAGAAAAAAAAATCCTGTGTATGTGTTTGTGAGTGTCTGTATGTTTGTGTTTATATATGATTGTGTGTCTATATGTATGTGTCTGGGTATTTTGTGTTTATGTCAATATTTGTGTCTGTGCTTGTGTTTGCATGTGTGCCTCTATGTGTGAATATGTATATATGAAAATAAATATATATATATATATATATATATATATATATATATATATATATATACTAGAAAGTAAAAGCTAGCTCAATACTAGAAAGAAGATTGTGGCTGTATCTCAGTGTAAAGTATATATTTATCACACACAAGGCTCTGGGTTCCATTCTCTATGATCTTTCTCTTTTTCTCTCTCCCCCTCTCTCTCATATGCATATACAAACACAAACACATATACACCACAAACAAGTTGAACAAGAGTATAATTCTGCACAACAAAAGGCTGGTGAAATTCTGAACCCCAGCAGACTGCAATGCTGTAGTAATTTTTTCATGACCAACAAAGCTATCTAGAAGGCACTTAGTATGCGAACAGCGTTTCACTGCCATGAATCTGCCTTGCTAAAGCAAGAGACTACATTTTAGAATATTTATTCACTCTATCTCTCAAATGCATTTATTGAAACTTTTAAATTACTTTTTTCTAGATTCTCATTTTAGGAGACCTTGATTTTTAGCAACAGGGGTTTATGAAATCATAGATCTTTGAGGAAGAAAAGCAATAACCCTGTTTCATTCCCATTTGACAAAAGTGTCCCAAATGGAAAATGAAGATATGAGCCTATCCCATGACACCACTACATTCACTCTCAAATCCAATAAGTGCCCTCAGCTCTGATTTCATTCTTACCAGACAATGTTCTGGTTATAACTTGACTTTTCTTGTAGCTATGCTAGGGGAACCAGAGCATGAACCTGAACTTTTGTGTTTCTTACTATTGACCCCATATAACACAAATAATTTATTTGTGAATATGTATGTGTGTCTATGTGACTCTCTCACTCCCCTGTGTGTGTCTATCTGTTTATTTTTTTCTCTCTTTCTCTACTTCCTCTCTTCCTTCCCTGTCTCCACAGTGTGTGTGTGTGTGTGTGTGTGTGTGTGTGTGTGTGTGTGTGTGTTTAGTTAAGTATAAAAATCCTTCCCTGAAGAGGCTGGGAACAACATAACTGTGATTCTTTAGCTCATAGGGAGTGGGATAAGGTCTCTTTGACCATCAACTTCTAGTGGTTCCCCTAAGGGCTCTTGGGTAACCAAAGGACCTCCCTAATGACAATCTGGATCTAATAGGGGAGAAATATGAACAGAGTAAAATATAGGAGGAGGGTAGCTAATCATTCTGATATTTTAGAGTTTACTTTGAGTAGCAAAAATTTGGATCAGGAGTAGAATGTCATAGAATTCTAGTGATTCCCCTGAAGCTTCAGAAAAAAGGGGTAATTCACATACAAACTAGTGACTCTGAAGGAGCTTAGTTTGAAGAAAAATGACCTTAATAGGTAGAGTTGTTGAATAAAGTCTAAGACACTGTTGATAAATTTGGTGCAATAGATAAAGACATGGTCCTTTCATATGCCACAAGACCCATACACAACTCATAGTGTAATACGCCTCATGGAAGTATTGGAACATCCTGTAGACCTGAAGACCTTTATACTTGGTGTAGGTAAGTTTAAAATCTCACATACCTTTCTTTGCCCTCACTCAGCTGACAGAAAATCTAGTCTTCCCATGAATTATGCAAGACCAACTCTGGGAGGCCATTTTATCAACTTCTGACCAAACTCTGCAGATACCCCCAAATTCTTATGATCTCTGATTTGAAGTATTAAACTACAGACAAGAGACAGATGTAAAACTAATACAGTTAAGTACAGTTTCTAGAAATATCTTCCCAAAATTATTGGCTAGTCTCTTGGTAGAGCTCTGTTCTTAAAAAAAAAAAAAAAAAAAAAAAAAAAAAAAAAAAAGATAAATTTAAGGAACATCACACAAACACCCTAACACACAAAATCAAATGTGAAATGTGAAACAAATAACACATCATCCTGGCCTTTTTAAGTGAATCAAGATGAGGCCTAGAAATTTTAAGAAGATTATCTACAACTGCTCAGCTAGTAAATCACAGATAAGCAAACAAAACTGAAATCCACATGTGTAAAGCTGTTATCACCAGGTCAAAGTATTTGGAAGCCCGAATGGCACTTAATAATGAAACAGAAGCATAATACATTTACTATTTCAAACATGAAGACTCATACAAGGCCTGAAGATTAAAGTCCAGTCTGCAAGAGTCCTATTTTTCTGTGTGCAGATTAGCAGAAGCCAGGGTTTTCTCATAACAGGTACTTATCATCCTTCAAGTGAGACAGGAAGTGAGTGGACAGGGTAAAAAATTTCAAAACATGAGACATTGCAGACAAAGAAATTCAAAA
Organism: Psammomys obesus; assembly: GCF_907164565.1. Taxonomy (NCBI): domain Eukaryota; kingdom Metazoa; phylum Chordata; class Mammalia; order Rodentia; family Muridae; genus Psammomys; species Psammomys obesus. The sequence goes on along the minus strand of NW_026596051.1, from coordinate 25,170,760 downwards.
CAAAAGAACCAGAGAAAACCAATATGGAGATATTTGAAACAAGTAGTGAGCAGTGTTGAGAAATATAAGATGTTTGTTTCACTGTCATCTAGAATCTTACAGGATCTGCATTCACAAAGACAGTCATTTCAGTTTTTAGAATCAGAGTTTCAAGGAGTACAGATTTCAGTAAGAGTACAATGTGTCAAACTAGGTAACAAAAATTCCAGAAGGAGGAGGAGGTGAAGAGGAGGAAAAAAGGAGAAGAAGGATGAGAAAGAGAAAGAGGAAGAGAAGAAGGAAGAGGAGGGGAGGAGGAGGGAACTCAAGGAACACAGCAGAGAATAGCAGAGCTATAAGAATGTTAAAGCCAGAAAATAAAGTGGAGGGCTGCAAAATGTCAACAAGGCATAGGCACCACCATCATGAACTCACAGCACTGAGTCTACAAAATAATAGGCCCATCCACACTCACCCAAAGATAGAAGAGGTGGCTATGGACATCTGAACTGTTTTTGCTATTGGTAGACTTTGCTTTCAGTTGTGTATCCACTAATGACCCTATCGGGCTCAAAATATACTTCCAACCTCTTGATCACATAGATGATCCTTATAAAACAAAAATGCCTCACAAAGCAAAACCAAAAGTCATGAATCTGAGAAAGGGATAAAGAGGGCTTGATAGGAATGGAGGGAGATAAGAGATAGTAAGAGAGAAAGAAAGTAATCAGAATACATTATATAGATATGAAATTGTTAAACAACAAAATTAATCAAAATAAAAGAAGGTGATTAAGGGAATCCTAATGCTGGTAAAAAATAATTTCATTGAAAGATTAGTATGTTTCTATAGTTGTTGGTCTTTCATGGCCTTGCTTTGACCATTCCATTGTTCTGGGAAAGATTTTAGTTCTGATAGTCCTAAGAATGTAACTTTTCTTAAAGTCACTTTCTGTTGGCATCCTGACAAGTTCTTAGAATGCTCAGCATGCATAAGTCTATCATAAAAGCAGTCTCTATCATAAAAGCAGTCAGTGTTGTCAACATTTTCTCAGACTATTTAAAGACTAAAGTATATACCACAGGAGACAGGATAGAAAAATGTGTACAACTTCAAGATTGTGGTGTGGATTTTTGTTTTGTTTTAGCAGTCCATGGCTAAAACCAGGCTCTAGCACTAGATAAGTACTCTACCAATGACACACATCCCTAAGTGCTCAGCTTAGGAATAAAGACGAGAATGTCTAGTCCTTGAGACTCCTGGGACATTCTAGAGACATTACAGAGATCAGGAATTGAGAGAATTTTAAATTCTGAACCCTTGATTACTTCCCCACTGTTGGAATTCTCATTGACCCCACTATTGTAAAATCTTTAATTCAATAAAGATTTCAAGGGCTTTTTTTTTTTTTAATTAGCAAGTCATTTGCAACACAAACACAAGGAACAAACTAGACCAATTTTCAAAGCAAACTTGTTCATGGTGGCCTGGCCATTTTAGAGAGGATGAGAGAGGAGGGCTGATAACAAGAAGACTGACAGAAATAAAAAGGGGGACACTGAAATTTTCAATGGATAGACCTAAGGGCTCTTAGATAATCAAAGTAATTCCTTCCCAGATTGCTTCCTGGGGCAGCCACAGTGCTCAGAGGAGATGCACTGTGAAGTCACTCTGGCAATGCTCTTGTGATGTTCCCTTCTAAACTCCAGGCTGAATTAGTCACCAAATCCTACCTCAGAATTATCATGCTCTATCTTCTAATTTAACCTCCCTGGCAGCTTTCATCAGTGTGTCTGGATCAATATTATTACCAAATCAGCACGTTCTGGGTTGTGTGATGAGAGTCTAATCATATCTACTTGTGTCCTGAAGGAAGTAATCATGTGGCTATTACTTCCCCTTTAAGGAAGCAGTTTTGGGATCCAGGTCCATGGTGAGGATAAATCAAGCTTTCTGTCTGAGCCTCGTATACTCGTGCATAAAATTCAACTCTGTATCATTCATTCCTGGAGGGGATTTTTCTCCTGTGTTATACCTGCAAAACTCCATCCTCTTTTCTCTGGCAAGCCTGGATACATGATTAATATTTTAAGCCTTCCAGGTTCTGCTTTTCCTACTTTCAAAAGTGCCTGGATGTTGGACTTTTAAAAAATGTATTTATCTCCCCATCCAGGCTGCTGAGGAGGAATTGCAAATAGAAGGCACAGCCACAGGGGCCTTGACAAATCCTAGCAAATCTTTAAATTGCTTCTGCATTCATCAGGGTTTTCTCTCATTAGCATCTCTGATGTGTTTTGTCTCCTGCTGACCTTCATTTTGGAATGGAAGAGAGAAAAGTTTTAGGAGAGCATTCTACCTTTTCCTCTCAAAATGTGGACTCAATTTGAGTGACCACTACTCGTATTACATCAGCACAAACAGAGATAAAACTGTTTTCTTCTCACCATCATCCCAGACCAACTCCCAAAAGACGTGTGTGTGTGTGTGTGTGTGTGTGTGTGTGTGTGTGTGTGTCTGTCTGTCTCTTTCTGTCTCTCTTTTTCTATCTCTCCCATAAGCTCTCTCCATCTGCCCAGGAAGCACTGAGAAGCTTCCCCCACAAAGCTTCTTGCATTCACCTCACGGATCACTGCAGGCTTCTGGTTATCTCCCAATTCACAGTCTCCCTACAGCCTGTCTCCTTTGCTTGAGAAGCAGAGAGAAACTTAGAGATGGAAGCAAGTGGGGCTGACTAAGGATACTTCAGAATCTGCAAGCTGACTGCTTTTCCTCCAGTTTCTCCTAACACTAATTCCTAACCAATTCCAGTTTCAAAGGACAGGGCAAGTCCTCTAATCTCTTTACTTCAATTTATTTACTTATAAGATTGGAGAGGATAATAATAGTCAGTGAATAATAAAGAGTGAATAAATGATAAATGAGAGCATGTTGGAAAACATGAGCAATGTTTTACCTCCATCTCACAAGAGAAAGGGGTTTGAGGACCTATGGTACGTGAAATTGCTCTCTATGTTCCTTTCTGTCTCTAAACTCCTAAGCATTGATATCTATAATATTAATAGATAAATGTTGAGGGGCTATCTCTATGCTGGCTATTGGAAAAGGCTATGGTGATTTCTGCACTCATGTTTAGCAGTCAGACAAACCCACAGACAGCGATAAGAAAAGATAGGGTCATGACCACTGCTTGTCCCGGAAAATAACCAGGAAATGGAAGCGCTCCTTAACCGAGTGAAACTCACTGGCTGTCTCAGTAATGAGAATAGTTGCAGCCAATAGACTCTTCTTTATTACAGCCTCTGTTGCTGACCCTGCCAGCCTCTGACTGAATACTTGTCCTAACTGGACGGAGCCAGAGGAAGCCATGTTCTGAGAAGCATCAGAATGGGGAAAGCACCTACCTGCAAAGAATGATATTACAAATCAAAGCGATGATGGAATGGGAATCTAGGACCCAGACGTGTCATAGCACTCCCTGATGTGCACAATGCACCTGACTTACGTGAGCCAAAGTTTTTGCTTTGACATGATAGGGATAATTCTCTCACAATTTAGGAGTTGTGAAGATCAAGACAATATTTGTGAAATATTTTATGTTTTTGATTGTAAACCTGAAGAAAAAGAAAAGAAAGAAAACCCAAAACAAATTAAGGAAGCGATGGAAAAAAAAAAAAGAGGTTGGGGACAGGGAGAAACACACATAGTCACTAGAAAAGGAAGAAAACAGTATACTATCTACCACGGGTTGATAGACTACAACTATTCAAGATAGGAGAAAAGATTATTGCAGAATCAGATTTCACTTTCGTATTCGTTTTCAACCTAACTAATGAAGGTATGTTTGTAAATGCTCACTACAGACACAGGAAGACCAATGACAACAAATGATTATTACCCTGGAGTATATATTGTGATGGACAAAATATACTGGGGCAAGACTCTAGAAGAAGACAATTCTAAGTGTGGAAGGAAGAGAGCATTTTAGAAATAGTTCACAGATATCCCCCTGGGGTGATAGGCTGGATGAGGACACTGTTTTGAGTGGAGCAGGGAACAGTGAAGGGGATGAGGGTTTAGGAAGGAAGTGGTGAAAGCAGCCATAGAGACCTGAGTTGTAGTATCTATAGGACAGCCAGGTAAAGGTGTCAGCAGATAGCTGACTATATAGTGTTAACCTCAGAAACAGCTGATGTGCAGGTTAGCACAAAAAAAGTGACTGAGACAAATAGCCTGGTAACTGGTAAGTTAAGAAAAACAAAAGAATGGTGAAATGAACTAAAGACAGACCCCTGAAACACTCCAGCATTTTTATTTTATCCTGCTAAATAACCAGTACCAAAGATGTGCAACTCATACACAGTGTCAATGGGAGTTTAAACCAACTGAATCTGGAGGCAAATGGAGTAATGTGCCGTCCTGTCTCTACCACTTTCTGCCTGGGAAGGTCAGGTCAGTTCTATGAGCCTCTCTTTCCCCATTTGTGAGAATGGGGAAACAGAATGTCATGGGTAAATTGCTTAGCTCAGTGCCCAAGATACACACCCTTAAAAATTTAAGAAGTATCAGAGGCTTTAGGAAATTTATTCAGAGTGGGGGGGATGTTGTTCTTGAAAATTGATGACAGTACCACCAGGAACTCCAGGCAAGAATGTCTGGTGTACGCATGCAAGGATGTGCTGCCAAAACCCACACTGACTCCTGGGGAACTAGGCCATCATCCCTCTCCTGTCCAGACTACTCTATCACTTTGTATTCAGTAAATAGCCCTATTGCCATTGCCTCTACCTCCTGTCACTTCCAGTGTTTGAGAATATATTCATTCATTCATTCATTCATTCATTCATTCATTCATTCATTCTAAAACCATTAAATATTTTGTTTCCATTTTGACCCAAACATTGAACAAAGTTTTGGTGAGATTACAGTGATAATGAAAAAAGAAGATAATTTCAAATAGTGTTAATATATATATGTCCCCTCCTCATTCATACAATCCAAAATATGAATAGTTTTTGGAAATGGGATTGGGGTGTGTCTAGTTAGGGTTTCTATTGCTGCAATGAAACACCATGATCAAAAGCAAGTTAGGAAGGAAAGGGTTTGTTTGGCTTACACTTCTACATAATAGTTCATCACTGAAGGAAGTTAGGGCAGGAACTCAAACAGGGCAGGAACCTGGCAGCAGGAACTGATGCAGTTCCATGTTCTTTACTAGCTTTTACCTCATGGCTTGCTCAGTCAGCTTTCTTACAGAGCCCAGGACCACCTGTCCAGTGGTGGCAGCACCCACATTGGACTAAGCCCTCACACAATAGTTACTCATTAAGAAAGTGTCCTCCAGGCTTAACTACAGTTGAATCATAATAGAAACATCTTCTCAGAGGCTCCCTCTTCTCTGATGTCCTTAACTTGTATCAAGCTAAGACAAAACTAGCCAGCACAGGGTGGGAATTGATTCTGTCCTAATGGAGAGAATTTCATTCCTTTTTTTAAAAATTTTTTTATTTAACTTTTATTAATTACACTTTATTCATTTTGTGTCCCCCCATAATCCCCTCCTTCCTCCCCTCCTGATCCTACTCTCCCTCCTCTTTCTGCATTCATGCCCCTCCCCAAGTTGACTGATAGGGGAGGTCCTCCTCTCCTTCTTTCTGATCTTAGTCTATCAGTTCTCATCAGAAGTAGCTGCATTGTCATCTTCTGTGGCCTGGTAAGGCTGCTCCCCCCTCAGGGGGAGGTGATCAAAGAGCAGGCCAATCAGATTATGTCAGAGGCAGTCCCTTTTCCCATTACTATGTAACCCACTTGGACACTGAACTGCCATGGGCTACATCTGTGCAGGGATTCTAGGTTATCTCCATGAATAATCTATACAATGGAGTATTACTCAGCAATGAAAAATAAGGAAATCATGAAATTTGCAGGTAAATGGTGGGACCTGGAAAGGATCATCCTAAGTGAGTTGTCTCAGAAGCAAAAAGACACACACGGTATATACTCATTCATATAAACATACAACATAGGATAAACCCACTAAAATCTGTACATCTAAACAAACTAAGCAAAAGAGAGGACCCTAACTAAAATGCTCAATCCCCATCCTAAAAGGCAAAGAGGATGGACATCAGAAGAAGAAAACAGGAAACAACCTAGGAACCTGCTACAGAGGGCCTCTGAAAGCCTCTGCCCTGCAGACTGTCAAAGCAGATGCTGAGCCTGATGGCCAACTGTCGGGCAGAGTCAATGGAATTTTAGGTAAGAAGTGGGAAATAGTAAGAGTTGGAGAGGACAGGAACTCCACAAGGAGAGCAACAGAACAAGAAAATTTGAACACAGGGAACTTCCCAGAGACTCATACTCCAACCAATTTCATTCCTTTTTAAAGATCTAAGATAGTTTCTTTTCTTTTTTGCCATAGCGAGGTTACAGCAGGAAGAAAGTCATCTACAAACCAGAAAACAGACCCTCTTTAACATCAAATTTGACAGTATCTTTATTTGGGACTTATCATCCCCCAGAGCAGCATACAATCAATTTATGCTGTTTATAGGCCATTAGGGTTAAAGCAGTTAGTTATAGCAGTACAAATAAATTAAGATAAACAGTGGTAAGATGTGATGAATAAATAACCACACAACCGTGACAGGATTTGAGATGGGTCTTGGATCTAGTGACACTTAACTAAAACCTGGTCTCTAAAAATGAATGAATGTGTGGAGATGTAGGGATGGTGGGTACCTATTCTTATTTGAACAATTACTGAACAAAAGCAAATTGTGCTTATCTTTTTATACTTGCATTTTTAATGCACAGCTCTTTTCCCTCTTTAGTTAAACAAGCCCAGCATAGGAAATGCTTTCCACTCCACTTGTAGTGAGCCTTAGAGAAAGGATTCTGAATTAGATGATAGGCTTCTCTGTTTCTGCCATTCCAGGTGTGTTCACATTTTAAGGTGTTTGATGAGTGAGAACATGAATTTCAAAAATGCTACCAGATAGAAAATAAGCTAGAAAGAATTATTTCCCATGAAACTAAAATCCACAGGACCAAAGACAAGTCAGGAACAGCACAACACCTTCAAATCTGTGTAGGGTCTTATAGTGTGCAAAGAACTTTTATAAACTATTATACTAAAAGTCATGAGCATTATGGAAAATAATGTTCACCAGATTTGCTGATGAAGAATTCAAGGCTCAAATAAGACATGTGGCTTATTTCAATAGGACACTTAGAGTTTATTAGTAGATTTTAAGCTGTTGTCCATTTGACTTTGGATCTACTATCATTGTTATCTGAAGGCTTGTAATAGCTTAGGGTTCCTTTATGAGATGTCCCATATTTCTAGAGTTGGCTTTTTTTCCAGCTATGATTCATGTTGTCTATGTTCTGTGCAGTTTCCCTACCTTAAAGATCAAAGATGACTATATCACCATGCTGCATGTAAGTCCCTTTCCTACTCTTCCAATATGTGGACAAGAATGAGTATGTGACATGGATTCCTTCAGTCTCCCCTTACTAAGGCTCTTCTGCCCTTAAGGTTCTTGGAATACCCTCAGAGAGCATGGTCAGTTGTCAGTACTCTTGTATTGAAACCTGGCCCCATCCTAGTAACAAGGCCTCCAGAAGTTCTCTGACAGGGCTCTATTTAAAACAACTCTATTACAATAGTGAAGCAATAACCTAGTGAAGTTAAGCCACTTGTTCAAATCTACATGGTAGGTGGTAGAAGGGAGATTGAAACCCAGGCATGCCTTAAAGAAGTTCTGCAGCTTGACCCCACATTCCCTATGTTATTGTAGTTTATAGTAATAAATACAATTTTATTTATGTCCATATTCCTGGGCCAGAGCTTCAGGAAACCTTAGAATTCCCTAGCTAACAAAAACAATTAAGATGGGTGAAGAAAATGTTGTTATCTATTATAAATACCTTTGAAAAACACCTGGGTTTATAATGAGCTAACTTTTGGAAAGCACCCAAACAACCACAGGATGGAGGGTGGTTGCTAGGGAAACCAACCTTATTAGGGAACTGGAAACTTCAGACTCAACCACAGCTTTTGGGAGGGAGACAAGGGACTGAAGAATGAGTTAAATACTAATGCTCATTCATACCTATATCATCAGCTCGCATGTGACCTAAGAAAGACAAGTTCCAGGCAGCTTCTGAAGTTGTAGATGTATGGAGGTGGAGAGAAGGGGGTATGGCAGAAAGGCATGTGAACTCCATACCTTTGCTATATCTTGCTTTATGCGTCTCTTACACTTGGCTCTTCCTGAGTTATAGACCTTAACATTAAACACACACACACACACACACACACACACACACAATATACATGGTTTTAACATGACATCTGTAAGGCCTTCTTGCAGAACTTCATGGGAACCTTCAAGTAGTCATTGAGTCAGAAAGGAGTTAATAGTAACCTGAACATTCACCACTAGCAATTGTCATCAGATACAAAGTGAGGCCTCATAAGGTGAAATCCTCCATCTGTAGAATCTAACATTATCACTAGGTACATAGTATCAGATTAGTCAAGTTTTAAGATACACACTCAATATCTGCCAAGAAATGGAGAATTTATTGTTGTAGGAAAAAAATCCCACATGTTGGGTAAGCTGAATTGTTGTGAGCATAGAGAAAAATAGTAAGTGAATGCTGATTCTATAGCCCTGTAGATTTCTGTCTACCACTTCTATTTAATCTTGGCAGCATCAAGTGAACTATTTATGGAAACCATTATATCAGTAAATTTCAGGTTGTGCATATTTTAACACAATTAAAAACAATAAAGAAAGAAAAGCCTACAGTTCACAGCATCTCTGTCTCTGCAGCTTGGATTCCAGCAGCTACTTAATGTTTGTAGTTACATCTCTTTTATAACTGCTCCTATTTTACCCATTTTATTTTGTTGTTAGCTCATGTTCCATTGTCTATATTTGTAGGACATAATAGGCTTTAAAAACATACATACATCATGAAATCATCTGCTTCTGTTCCTCAGTGATGGCCGTGAATCATCCCTGCCAAACTTCATAAGTCTTCCCTTGGCCTTTGGAGTATGATGTTTCATCCTCTGCATCTCCTTCTTTCATCAGGAGATGGGACTAACTAGAGGGACAGAAGGATGGCTCTCTCCCTGTCCTTGCCTCTCTTTCCACATCCCAACTCCATCTTTGTCTTCTCTAAGTCCATGTCTATCCTTATAACTTCTGAACTATTCCCAATATCCTTTCTTTTTACTTCTGACTTGTATTTTATTTTATTTTTAAAATTTTATTTATATTTTTATAAATTTTACAGTCTCTTCAGTTTAAATCCCCACTGTAGCCCACTCCCATATCCCCTCCCAACCTCAGCTTCCCTTCCTCATCTCCTCCCATTCCCCTTTCCAAGTCTATTGATAGGGGAGGTCCTCCTTCCCTTCCATCTAACCCTAGCTTATTAGGTCTCATCAGGACTGGCTGCATTGTTTTCTTCTGTGGCCAATATTCTTCTTTATAGCATGTGGCCTTCCAGTCCTATGATAAGTAGCTTCCTTAATTTGGCCATTGTTGTGTTCAACTAAGTTTTAATAATAAAAGTCCTTAGAACCTTTGTCTGGCTCTGATGCTATTTTTCAAAGGGTTCAGAGCCCACAGAAGAGAATCTGGGTTGATTAGCCTTCTAAAACTCTACCCAAAGGTCCAGAGACACATGAGCCTTTTTTTCATGTCAACCTTTAAAATGAATAGCAGGAAAAGCAATGGCACATAAGCAATACAGTATGTGTTCCATCCACCATATAATAGTAATGCCATATACAGTCTTAACAAAATTTAAAGTTGTCACCTCACCAAAAGCATTTTAGGACTTCCTAGCCCAATATCAGCTACAGACTAGAACTAATTACTCTTTGTTGAGTGACTGAAGACCATAAAAACACAAGGGAAATGATCAATCTTAATAGACATTGCTGTTTTTGAGGGTTTGGTGGTGGGGATGGGGACAGGATCTCCCATATCCCAGGCTGGCCTTGAACTTGCTGGGTAGTTGAGGATGAGCATGATTATTCTATTCTCCTGCTTCAGTATCCAGAGTGTTGGGATTACAGGTGTGTAGTATCACCACATGTGGTTTATCAATTCTGAAGATGAAACCCAGGGCTTTGAGCAAGCTAGACAACTGAGCTACATTCTCATCCAGATTTCAATCACGCTTTCCTTAAGTATACATCCCCTTTAGTGCTCAACAACTTCATAAGGCACAAAGAATAAGGAAATGGATAAGAAATGCCTCAAGTAACCAACTTAAGTGAGATAGGACTCTAAATGTGATGTGTTTGAAGACCAAATCATATGAGAAGTCAATTGCTTTTATGAGGTTCCATTTCTTGTTGTATAAAATCAGGGTCTTTGCGTCAATGTCTAAAGTTCCTTCTATTTCACACACACTCTTAATTATGTGTTTCAAATGTGTTTTCAACCTGGTATTGGAGAAACACAAGTCCAAGCTCCACTCGGGAGATACTCCTGGGAACATTCTGGATGATCAAAATGAACTGAGATGTTCTTTTGTATCAAGCTATCAAAAACATATCTATTTCATGGGTTATTTGCAGAGGAATTTAGCTGGACACCCGTTTTACACATAAGTCCTTTCCTCCCTTGCTGGCAGCTGCTGCAGGGAGAAGTTCATTGCTGCAGGTTATAAGTTGTCAGGCTCTGCATTTAAATATTCCTTACCCGGCTCAGTTCAAGGTCCAGGTCAGCCCATAGTATTAAGTTAAGTACATTGGGAAATGCATTATCTTCTGGGTCACAGGGGTGCAGTTCAAAGAACAGCAACAGGATTTCCTGGTTGATAGATGATTCCACAAGAGGTTATAGCTCTTCTGCCCTAGAAATAATAGCAATAATCCCCGACATTCATATTCCACTCTGGAGTCTGCAGAGAGTTTTCACAATCCATTATCTCTCAGGATGTTCTCAGGGGAGCGCATGCTACACAGAAGAGGGCAAAACGGCATAGCCCTTCAGGCTTCAGCTCTCACATCTGCTTCCACTGAACAACTTGCTTAGGAGTGAGTCGTTTCCTCTGGGAGGAACCTCAGTTTACTGCTTATAATTTGGAAATCTCGCTATCTGTCTTGCACAAGAATGAGGAGATCAGTTGAGATCATGTTTATGGATCTTTAACATTTTTTTTCATAAAAGCTATCAGAACGGTTCTATACAATCAAAATTTTATTTATTGCTTGATAATTTTGTCCATGTAGACAATGTATTTTCATCCCAAGTACCCCTGCTTTTCTCTCATCTCCTTCCCTGACCCACCCAGAGACTGTTCTCAGTGACTTCATCTCTTACTTTCATAGTTTTGTTTCTTGTGACCCATGGAATTTAATTATGATTGCTTGAGTGATCATTAACAGCTAACCAGTAGCTAAAACTACTGTAGAAAATGACTCCCTTCTCTTCTTCCCCAGGGCTCATTAGCTTCCAGTGTGTCTCATGATGACCTATTGAAAGTGGGCATGAATTTGCTTGATAAAACTTAAAAAATAAAATCCAAGTATGGCTAACCTCATTTTAAAATAGTCTCTTTCTTTGCTTTTTTTATTTTTTATTATTTATTTATTTTTTTATTCACGTTACCTCCTGGTCATAGCCCCCTCCCTCTTTTCCTCCCAGTCCTACCCTATGCTTTCTGTTCCTGTATTCTCCCTCCCCTACTCCTCAGAGAAGGAGGTCTCCACCAACCCACCCCAGCATATCAGGTTAGATCAGGACTGAGAAAATTCTTCTACCCTGTGGCCTAGTTAGGTAAAGTGATAATAAAAAAGCAAGCAACAGAGTCCATGTCAGAGTCAACCCTTACTCCCCTTACTAGGGAACGCATAAGAGGACCCAGCTGCTCATCAGCTTCATCTGTGTCCATACATGGTCCAGTTCATACATGGTCCTTAGTTTGTGATTCAGTCTCCACAGGCCTTTCTGGGCCCTGGTTAGTTGGCTCTCTTGTTCTTCTTATGGAGCTCCTGTCCTCCCTAAATCTTTCCATCCTTCCCTGCACTCTTCCTTCCCTATGCTCCACCCAAAGTTTGGCTGTGGATCTCTGCATCTGTTTCCATCAGCTGCTGCATGGAGCCACTTAGAAAACAGCTATGCTATGTTCCCATTCAACAGAAGAATAGATAGAGAAATTGTGGTTCATTTACATGCTGGAATACTACTCAGCTCTTTAGAACAAGAAAAACAGGAAATTTTCGGGCAAATCAATGGAACTAGAAAAGATCATCCTCAGTGAGGTAACCCAGAAGCAGAAAGACACACATGGTAAACACTCACTTATAAGTGGATTGTAGCCATAAAGTACAGGATAACCATACTACAATTTACAGACCCAAAGAAGAGAAATAACAAGGAGGACCCAAGGGAGGATGTTTAAATCTTACTCAGAAGGGGAAATGGAATAGACAGTGAAAGTGGTTGAAGAGAAGGAGCAGAGTAAGAGAGGGAGCATGGACAGTAATGAGGATCAGTATCAGACCTGGGAAGAGCAGGGGCAGAAAGACAGAGGGCCTTCAGGGAAAAGAGAAACCTTGGGTGGAGACATCTGTGACAAGCTGAAGACCTGCCACAGGGTAGGCTCCTGAGGGTGACTCTAACTTATAAAGACTGAAGAGGCCAGCCTCTAACTAGATAGGACTTCTAATGGAGGGAGGGGAACACCAACACACCCACAAACTATGACCCAAAATTTACCCAGCCTACAAGACATGCAGGCACAAAACTAAAGCAGAGATTGAGGGAACGTCCAACCAATGCATGGTCCAACCCCGAGACCCACCCCATGGAAACAGCCAACCCCTGACAAATTTTTTATGTCTTCATTATCATGAATTCAGTTAGTACCTCTGCATAACCTTTTTTAAATGCTCAAATCCCTACCTTCCAGGAATTTAGAAGATTAAGTTATTTAAAAATATGACTACAGTTATGATTTTAGTTTGTGGGTAGAAATGGAGACACACGAGTTAGATATCAAAGGACCAATCAGAACTATAGCATCAATAAGCAATTCTGTGGAAGGAGGCTACAGTAAACATGCTTATATGTAGAAAGTCCCATGAATTGTCAGTGTCCCAACAAACAGCAACTACTAGTCATGTCTTTTCTCTCATGTCTTAATAACTTTGCCCCTGCAACAGGATCAGATGAATGGAGAGGAGCCCCCCCCCATCAGTGGACTTGGAAAGAGGCAGGGAGAAGCTGAGGGAGGGAGGGTGGGATTGGGAGGGAATGAGGGAGTGGAATACAGCTGGGATACAGAATTAATAAAATGTAACTAATAAGAAAAAAATAAAATTCAAAAAAAATGGAGAATGGAAAAAAATGTAACTAAAATAAATAAATTAATTAAAAAAAGAATGTTACTACCATCATATGCATTTTAGTGAAATGGAAATCACAGGAAACTGTGGCATCCATAGCTGATAGAGTAGTAAAACTCTCATAATGATACCTGTCTTGTCCCAAAGCCTGTGGCCTTCGTCCATTGCTTTGTGGAATTTGACCTACCTCCTCAGAAAGCAAAGGACAGAAAAATCTTAAGTTTTGTATTTTGCTTCTATTTTGAATTGTTGTTTTTTTCTTTGGTGTGGAATGGGAATAGAGTCTTGAGTACATTAGGCAAACAGTAGAATTCTGAGCTAGACCCCAACCCTTTTTCATTTTATTTTTGAGCATGGTCTCACTAAGTTGCCCAGGTAGGCCTTCAACTTGCAACATTCAGGCACAGACTCTTGAGTTTCTGGAGCTATAGGCCTGTGCCACCAGTCCTGCTTTACCTGCCCATGAAAGCCCTAGAAGACGAAAGACCATAAAGAAAGCTATTTCTGGAGAAGGTGGTGGTATAGATCAATTCTGAATTAATACCTTTAGAGGTACCAAGGAATCCAGTCTGTCTAAAGAGGTATTTGATAATGGGTTGAAATTTATCACAAAGGTTTTTGTGCATATGTCTCTATCTGTGTGTGCATCGGTATTTGTGCCTGTGCACGCACAGGCATAGGGCAGCACTGGATGCTGTTCTCTCTGATTCTACCCTTGAATCTCAAAAGCATCAATTGGATGAACTAGCTGATAGAAAAGCTACCACAGGACCCCTTAGTCGTTGTCCCCAACCACTAGAATCATGGATGTATGCCAGCATACCTAGCTTTTACATGAGTGCTAAGTATCTGAACACAGGTAGTCATGCTTGTATACAGCAAGGACTTTATCCACGGAGCATCTCCCCAGCCCTCATTACTACAGTCCGAGTCTAAGCTTCCTAATGATCAAGTGGAATAAGAACTTCAGGAGATTTGCTCCTCAAGGAATTTGCAGCATCCATTCTGTCCCTGCGGTCTTCCTTCCAGCTACTGCAAATAGAAGAGGTTACAAATAGCAAGGTCAAATACAAGTGTTGCCAACCCAAGATGCCTAAGTAAAACAAGTCAAGTTCATCTCCATGTTTCTGAGATTATATGTGCTACAAACCAGGAGATTTCCTTTTTTCCAATTTTATGTTGATTTTGATTCCATTTGAATGATTTATCAAATTAGCGATAGATATGACACAAGGGTACAAAATTCCACACAGATGGGCAAATGAGAGAATGTTTCAGAGAGACAAGCAGTAGAAAACCTATATAAATAATAGCTGCATGCACAAGTACACCTTCTTCTACCAAAATATCTGACTCTCAACAGGAGCCATGAGTGTCCATGTGAGTTCTGCTATCTCCTATAATGCAAATGTTCCAGAAGCTTGGAGAATTAAAGTAAGCTATGAATGATCAAGATTTCGGTAACACCTCAACCAGAGAAAGTCTAAGCATTTTCTCTTTTCTCTTTTTATTCATTCTAACTTAAAAATAAGGCCCAATAGTTGAAAAGATAAGTGCACAGCCCTGAAATACATGACATTTGCAAAACAGTTGAAAGGGTGTAGTGTGCAGCCTAAAGTCAGAGGACTGTGCACATCCGACTGTGAGGCTCCAGATGCAGCAAAGTACTCCTCCTGGAAATGATGGATGTGTCATACCAACATCTTGAACCTCCTAGAAAGAAGTCATTAAGGCCAGACTAGGAAAGTGAGTGACTCAAGCCCACAATCTCTTATCATTAGTTAAAGTCACAATGATGCTGAGCCTCTCACGAAGGAGCCCATGGAGCCTTGCATTTAGAATAGCGAGATGAGTATTCCTGCCTGGCATGTTTGGTGCTTTCCTGGACCTTAGTAGTAAGCTATCCTCGAACTCAGAATGACACAAGATGGATATGTGTGCATGCATAGGGCAAGGCTTGTGAAAACATACCCATCAACAATGCAAGATTTCCAGTATTTGTTTTTCACTTTAACAATGACTGTCATTTGATCTGCCCCCATAGTGCTATAAATGAAGCTAGAGTGAGCTTAGGGTTTCAATAGCTTCTTGGGAAGGATGAGGGAGGAATCTGAACAAAATCTCATAAGGCAAAGCCTCAAACCCTAGTTCAAGCACTGTGTGACCAATTGTGCAACCTTGATCAAATCACAATTCTATTACTAACACTTGCAAAGATTACAAAGTGATTGTAAGGAATCAATTCTCTCCTCCTACCTTCACGCCCACCATTAGTCCCATTCTATGGAGCATGCTGTTAACTCACCCATCATTATAGCCTGTAAACATCTGTACTGGGATTCCACATCTTCTGCTATTTCTGCACCTCCCAATCAATTTATTTTTTATTGCTGAGAAACAAGTCACTTGGATCTCAGTACTGTACAGCAGTGATCATTTCCAGTTTTTTCTAGCTTACAGTAAAACTGTTTTCAACTGTGTGCCCTCACTCAAGTTTCATTAGGCAGTTTCAGTCAGATATGGTCTTGTTCTAGAGCCATTAGGATGATGTGTCTCTTGCATGTCAGCTAACACTTGGCCTAGTAGTAGAACCAAACATAAATTGAAACCTCTTTGTGTATTCTGGGCTTTCCTACAGCATCGTAATTATCCCTTAAGTATAATATGTTCAACCCGAATCATGGATCCTTGTTCTGCGAGAACACTTAAGACCTTGAGATGAATCTCTTTCAATGTGTCCTCCAAGAACTTCTAGAATGTGTGCTATATTTTGCTGAGTTTTAATAGTGACCAGGAAGCCATCTTCTATGAGAGAAAGATGGCTGATTATTTCCTCAGGATCTATTGTCCTCTTCTTCTTATGCATAACAATGCTAACATAGGACACAGGCATATAAACTAAAAGTATGTTTCCCAAACTCTCTTGAAGTAATTGACTATATGCTAAGCAAATGAGTGAAAATGTTAGCTTGTAACTTGTCTGAAGCTATGATGAACACATGGTTCACTTATCTACTCTACTTCCTATTAGCTTTTATGTAGCTATGATAATGTAAGTTTTAGCAGCTATATTATACTATCAGAAGAAAATAGCATATTGAGGAAGACAGAGCATATCAGTCTTCTTTCTGCTACTATGAGACAGTACCTGATGAAAAACCGGGTTTCCTGTATGATGCAAACATTGGAAGGATTTTTTTAAAAAATAATTAACTAATTAATTAAAGTTTTCAAGTGAGGATTTCTCTATAGCCCTAACTGCCCTGAGACTTCCTCTGTAGACCAGGCTATCCTTGAAATCAGAAATCCACCTGCCTGCCTCTGGAGTGCTGGAACTGAAGGCGTGTACCTTTAATACATAGTTTTTGAGGTTCAAGAGCAGAGTGGCATTAACGACTCTATGAAGAACCTTTTACTTGTAGTATTTTATAGCATATGGCATCACAGTGGGAATATATGTAGGAGGGAGAGTTCTATGCCAATATAAAAAGCCAGAAAGCAATGACATGATACTCTTGCATTTTTAGGTATGACATTCCTCCCATGAAAACTACCGAAAGTTTTCTCAAGAACAACTTTAATGTCTTCTAAGGTTGTCATGCTTAATCACCTCCCAGCAGTCTCCACATCTTTAGCTTTCTACCATCTCTTTGTTTCATACCCCATAGTTAGTGGATACAATCAAACACATCAGAATTGCAAGTCAAGGGGAGGAGCCTCCCCTATCAAGGGACTAGGGAAGGGGCATAGAGGGAAAAGAAAGAGGGTGGGTGGGAATGGGAGGAGACAAGGGAGGGGGCTGCTGTGGGGATGCAAAATGAATAAATTGTAATCAATAAATATATAAATTAAATTTAATTTAAAAAAAGAATCTTAAGAAAACTCTTACCAAGTTAACCTGGCATGTTTGTCTGCTTGTTCACACAATGTTTCCCTCCAGAAAAAGGCTTGTGTCTAGCATAGCTGCGTTAACACCATCCACTGGAATGTTGCGTCCTCTAAAAGCCAGCTCAGACTTGTCTAGTACTAGACTTCCCTCCACTCCTTGAGCTTTTGCCTAGTTCCTCTGGCCTTCGAGGATGTACAGACCAACCAATCACTTTTGCATGCAGGAGATATACTGCGCCTGATTCACACCTTACCCCTCTCAAATTCCTCCTGATCCCACCCTCCCTCCCCTTTCTGCATGCATGCCACTCCCCAAGTCCACTGATAGGGGAGGTTCTCCTCTCTTTTCTGATCTTAGTCTATCAGTTCTCATCAAAATTGGCTGCATTGTCCTCTACTGTGGCCTGGTAAGGCTGTTCCCCCCTCAGGGGGAGGTGATCAAAGAGCAGGCCAATCAGATTATGTCAGAGGCAGTCCCTCTTCCCATTACTATGTAACCCACTTGGACACTGAACTGCCATGGGCTACATCTGTGCAGGAGTTCTAGGTCATCTCCACGAATAGTCCTTGGTTGGAGTATGAGTCTCTGGGAAGTTCCCTGTGTTCAAATTATCTTGTTCTGTTGCTCTGCTTGTGGAGTTCCCATCCCCTCCAGCTCTTACTATTTCCCACTTCTTACATAAAATTCCATTCACTCTGCCCATCAGTTGGCCATCAGGCTCAGCATCTGCTTTGACAGTCTATACTGATGAGCTATGGGCAGTTGATGGCTTCCGAGGGTTAATCTGTTTTCTTTAAAAGTCTGGCTCCAAAGATGTCAACTGTGCCAGCGAACAGCTTCATACTCCACAGTATATTTAGCACAAATCAGAGTTGATGAATTATTTTTTATAGGTAGACAATAATTTGAGGAGTGCAGAAAGATAGAGGCAGTTCCTTGGAGAATGAGTTGGGATAAATAAGAGCAGCATACATTGTATACAATTCTCAAAAAAGAAAAGAAAAGAAAACAGAAGAAAATTCAATCTTTCATTAGGGACTGAATGATGGCTCAGTGGCTAAGTGCACTGGTTATTCTTCCAAAAGACCCAGTCAATCTCCCTGTAACTGGTGGCTCACAGCCCATAACTCCAGTTCCAGGGACCCAAGATCTTCTTCTGGTCTCCGTAGGTGGTATATTGCACAGTGAACAGAAAAAAGCATGCAGACAAAACATTCAAATACAAACAAATTAGAGAAAAAAAATCCTTCCACTGGTTAGCAGTTTGCTCTTAAATTCCTTGTGTTTATAATAGGGCCTAAAAGGACCAATTGACAAGAATGACCATGAAAACATTTACAGTTCCAACTTCCAGGAAACGATCCACCAGAATGGACACCCTCACATAACCACTTCTTTTGGCAGCAGCATAGGTAGCCGGTGTGCACCTGCCTCCTGGTCTGTTCATCTCCTTATTATTCACTCCTTTCATGTTAAAACTGGGTGGAAGAAACTCACTGTACACAGAATAAAAGAGACATTATGGTTGGAAGATGGATATCGTCCTTAATTAAACATCAAATCTTATGAAACAATAGAAAGGACTATTGGATTAATACATCTCATGAACTTTCGTTTATACCTACTGAGGTTACAGACATGTTTTAGCATGCACAGATACCAGACTTGTTACAGTCCACTGACCGCAGCCCTTGCAACCTTGGTTTTAAATTCTGGATTGGCACGCTCTGTGCAAAACAGCCCATGGTAGCCATGAGCCAGTCCTACAATCAGGAAAATACTTCAGCACTCAAGTGGGAATACAACGCTTCCACAAATGAGACACGTTGGTATGCCAGGCAGTAACTGCAACAGTGAAACAAAGAAACCAGCATCCCGAGGAACGGAGATTTCTTCCTCTCCACACAATAGCAGCTCTGAGCTCCCCAATTTAATCCCACTAATTATACGCCAATTGCTTCTTCCACACCACAGGTTGCTTCTACCAGGTGTAACAGACAAAAGTGACGAATACAAGATCACAATTCTCCAGTGAACAGATTTGAAAACAAAAAGCCTGTGTTTCTGAGGGGTTGCCATAAGTGAAGCGTGTAGAAAGTGTTAAAGAAACAGAGATGGGGCAGCATTCTTCTGTGTCTGACATCAGGCTGCCTAAAGGGACTCAAAAAGTTAACACGTGAGTGAAGTGCTTAAAGGCAAATCAAAGCTCACTACAGCAAAATGTAAGAGAAATGGAACACCAGCAAAAAAGACATGGAATGGTGGGAACTGGGGCTGGGAACAGCCACGGGACAAGAATAATCAAAAGGATATGTCTCATCCCAGGGTGTGTATGGGCTCCTTTGACAGGCTTATGAGAATTATAGTATTAGTGCTCACTGAAAATAATAAATCAAATTTTCTGGGGGAGGAACAGAACATAGGGCTTTGGAAAATCCCTCAGGGTAGGTTAATGAACAAGAAAAGATAATAAACAGAATAGTGGGGGGGGGAGTGAGTGTGTTGAGAATATAAAGATTACTCTCTGTACATTTAAAGAATACAACACATTGTTAATAACTATAGTCACCATGGTCTCCATATCACCTTCATTTTAGCACTGAAAATGTATGACTTTGGAAGTTTCTTTTTCTCCCATTCCATCCCCAGGAATTGGCAGCCATTAATCTATTGGGTAGATTCCTTATAAATTACTGATGACAAGGTAGGAAGAGGACTCCAGCTCCAAAAGGAACAAAAGACTAACAAATAGAAACAGAACTCATTATCATCATCATGAATACATTACATACAATTCTGTGAAAGTCTGTCCTAGCATGCTACCTTACTGGATGCATGACATTACAGCAAAAATGAGCAGCCTCATTCTTTGCCATGCTCATTTCCTATTCTAAAATTCTCAGTAGGTTCCCATCTGGGATACAGGCAAACAGGCAGGTGCATTTGATTGGCACATTTTTCTATCATTCTGCTCTCCAGCAGTATCTGTTGGTTGTTCTCTTCAAGCCTGGGGTATTTGCTGATTAGGAGATGTCTCAATTTTGCCTGCTGTATCCTCTGTGCCAATTGTAATGTCAGAAGCCCTCACTGCCAGTAGAAAAGCCACCATTGGTCTCTCACAAATCTCTTTATTTCCTTCAGTCCTTTGCCTAGGATGGACCTTCTGATGGAAGGGAAGGAGGTTTGGTTACTAGGAATATTAACATCCTTCATTGAATCATTAGGAATTGAATCACCAGGAATATAAACATTCTTTCACTGAATCATTAAGGAATTTCTTTTTAAAGAACATCTAAAAAGACTTGGGGGTGATGGTTGGGTTAAGAATTTGTGACTATTTTATTAGTGGTATGCTGATGCCTCAGAAACGAGTTCCACTGTAGCCCAGAAAAGAATCTCAGTCCGAAAAATGACAAAGCCCAACAAGCAGGTGTAAATAAATCAAGAGAAGAAACTTTATATAGGATATTCTCCTAACAGGTGCTTTGAAAACTACTGGATTCTAGAATATGTTAACATGAGGATTTTTCTTAAATTATGTATGTCTCATTAAATAAATAAGTAAACTCTGTTCCCTGAGTACTAAAGCCTGTACAGTTCAGTGATACTAACCATTAATCCAGTTGATTTTTTTTTATTGGGAATCAGATTTTTAGCTCTCAGTGTTAAAGTAAGTAGGAAAAATCATCAGTGAGAAAAAAAATAGTATTTTAAAGCCTCTAAACTCATTGGAAATTATTGCCCATAGGCTCTGCTAGAATATTAGTTTTAGAAAGTTATGAACCAAGCTGAAGTCACTTATTGTACAGTGACCTGAAGGAAAAAAAAAAGAGATTGTTGTCCCACAATTTCAGTGCTTTCTGTCATAGCCATATTGCTATGGGCTTGGGTTAACAGAATACCAGAGTAAGGTAGATGTGGATATCAAGAATATTTCTCATGACAGCCAGTACAGAGATATAAAGGAAAGTTTGGGGATAAGAAATTCCCTTCAAATCCATTTCCCTAGTAACCTATTTTTTCCAACCTTGTCCTACCTCCTAATAGCACATTAACTATGAGATCCTCAAAGAGTTCACCTATTGACAAGGTTGGTGTCCTCATGACACAGTAACTTCCAATCCTTAAACACATTAGCCTTTTGTAGAGACTTCTTCTCTAAACCTTAACATTTATCAGCTGTGAGATCCTAAGCACCTGACTAAACCAACCTGAGATTGTTTTAATTTTGAAATTCAGCCATTAAGAGCAGGATTAATTCTAGGATGACTACACAAATTGGGAAACGGTAATGTACTGAAGGCATTGTTGTCATGGGGAAGTTCCTGGCTGTATGTGAGGTCCCCTCTCCCTTTTACCATTTATTTCCTGAACTCTCTGTAATCTCAATTACAGAACAAGGAAGGAGAAGGCGACGTCAGGTAGTAAATGAGTTAGAGGCAATAAATGCTTCTCGGGGAACAAACACAAAGGAAAATTTATGTCAGCAGTTCCAACCAGCTTACCCACTGCTTCATATTTTTCCCACACATACTTAAACACTGTATAAAATAGGGTGAGATATTCCAGGTTTTGTTCAGAAGGCTGGACTTCAATTCCCGCTCCTCGAGTAGTAGCTATGTGTCTTTGGACAGCTCACTTTCATACTCCAAATTCAAGTTCCCTGAGCTGCAAAATAAAAGGCTGAATTAGATCCATATTCTCTATCCTGACTATTCCTTAGACTCCTCTAGGGAGCTCTGAAAACCTATGAATGACCCCCAAATTAAATTAGAATCCCTGGAGAGATGTGTAAGCACTGTTGTGATTTTAAAACCATGTGCAAGGACCTCTGAGCTCAGCTCTAAACTACCAGAACTGGGTTTGCAACTGCAATTCCCACTGAGACCAGGCAGATCACATAAGTGCAGACAGCTCTGTTTATCAAAAATGTACACCTTCCTTAAAGGAACTGAAGGAAGTTTTACAGAACTCCAAGTCCTGATTCAGTCCTGCATTGTCTCCCACACCCACTTCATCCTTTAACGGACCTCCTGTTTAAAGATCGGGCTGGAGGAGAAAGGGGTGTGACAGCTTTTATTGAGTATCCAAGTAATTAAGGAACTTGAGTGCAGTCCCCAGAAGCCTTCTGCACCAGCTCTTCTCTTCTCTTCAACTTCACAGAGGCCTTTTAAGTATGAGCAATGTCAAGCTGAGGTGGAATCCAGAGGTCAGTTATATGTGATCTGGCTCCAAGTTCTCTTCCGTTTGTTGGAATAGATAATCTTCAACTGCCATCCCATTACTGTGTGGCTGCCATGGCGTACCATCATCTCACCTGAGACTGTGCTCTTCTTTTGTTGCCTGCTTCTTGTGACCAGTAAGGGAGAACAAATGCCTGAACCTTTCACCCTAACAAGTGACAACCTCCAAATGCCACTCTCCTTTGTTGTGGCCAAAGTTGTTCCTGGCCAAGTGCTACAGCTCAACTTCTCCCTTTGCCCACTGGCTTTCTTCTTCTCATCCACAAATGTGGACTCCAAGCACTCTACTGCATAAATGACCTATACATATGGCTCAGCTGCTAGTCTGCTATTCTATCTAAACCTCTGTTACTTTTCACATATTCAGCTCTTTCCACTTCTGCTTTAGGAAACTTGTCAGGCAGACAATAACTTCCAGTGCATTTCAGAGAGCGTTTGTGATCATTGCTCGTTACGGTATAGACAGCACCATCCTCTTCATTCTCCAAAGTTACCTCAAGTCATTCATGATTTCTCCAAGTTTCTTATCTGGTAAAGGAGTATGTTATCCTGCCATCGCAAGTCCTACATTTATATATTTATTTACTTACTTACTTACTTACTATTTTGTTCTACTCAGCTGGAACTCTAGCTAGACCCACCAGCAGAGAGGTTGCAATGAGAATATGAGCTAAAACATGGCCTACAATAATACCTTGTATGCCTTGGCCAAACACCACTTAAGGCTGTAAAGTTTCTCTGACTTTAACTTTTAATTTCTAAGCAGGAACCCAGCATGTGGACATTTATTATTTTATTCCTACTGTGTCTGTCACTGATTTTGTATAAAAGCAGCATGGAAGTCCAAATAATAGGCTTAACTTTGTAAAGGGTCATGCAAATGGCTTATTGACAGGTCTCCCAGGAAGACAGAGCTGGCAGCCAAGCTCCAACAGAGCCTGAAAATGAATGTCCCAGGACTCTGTTTCCAGGGCTGCAAATTTGACTTCTTCCCTTGGCAACCAATCTGCTCACTGGACCCACCACATTCCTTCTATACCAATCTCTCAAGTAGAATGAGGAGGGATAGTAAGATCTCAGTGTTTCGTTTTCTCTCTGTAGATTGTAAATCAGGCTTTGCCTTGCATTTTATTATACATGCCAACATTTTACACTTATTGGAATTCAAAGCACATCACAGAGATGGATACCTTGGTTTCACTTTTGTCCAAAGTCCTCAGAAAATGCCTCCATGTCTCAAAACTTTAACTTCCTCTACATAGATAAATATTAACACTCTCTGTTGTGTTTTGTGTGAGTGGAGAGATGAAATTAATCAACTCAGGCTGAGTATATGGAAGCTTCTGCTAAATGATGCCTGTGAGTGATGGTAATAATACTGGCATAAATAAAACACCGCAGTTATGATGTCTGTGAATTTATGTCTCTTTGGAAACACAGAATACAAATACAAATCATTTTAAGACCCTAGAAAACTAAAACAGCCTAAGATGAAACTTACTCATGAACTTCTTTTTCAGAGTGGGGAGTCTGCGTTTTGAGTCAGCCTTAAGCACCTGTTGCCTGTTTCTTTTTGGCCCGGAAGAACTTTCAAAACGTTCCCAAGATAGAGCCCAAGAGATGAGTCGGTGGTTAAGAGGGTTGGCTTCTCTTCCAGAGAATTTTTGTTTGAGTGCCAGAATGCACAGTAGCTCATAACTGTTGATAATACCATTTGATCTCCACCCTCTTGTGGCCTCCTCTGGCATCAGGCTTGCACAGAACATGCAAACACACATTCAAGCAAGATACTCAGATATATAGAAATAAATTTTAAAATAGTTTTAATAAATTCACAAAAAGAAAGAGCTTCAAAATCACTGCATGGTTAGAGAAGGTACTCACAGAGTTCCACCACTCCTGAAAAGATGCTGGCAACTGAGACAGTTTTCATCAAGATGCAGTTCTTGAGAGGCTACTCAAGCTACAGTAGATGATGCTATACCATGTACATACTGGCAACACTAAATGGACCTAGAGGATCTTAAAAATTAACACATAGAATTGGGAGGGAATATTGGTAGAGAGAATTTGGAGGGGGAGGACTGAGAGGTAGACAGGGTCAAAATACAGTATGTGCATGTATGAAATTCTTAAATAGTAATTCAAGAAACCATCTTCCAAGCTCTCTCTGTCTCCGTCTCTGTCTCTCTCGTGCTCTCTTTCTCTCTGTGTGCACAAATAATAAAACAAGTGCCCCCACTTACTTTGGCACTTACTTCATTTCTGCCTTGTGTTGAGGGCAGAAATTCTTGCTCTACCTCCTCTAAAAACTGCTGTCACTCATTTGTCTTAAAGTAACACTCAAGTATTTCTGTAGCACCAGCCAGACTGTACCACTCAGTGTCACAGATCATTCACATGAAAAACATGTGTGGTACAAATGGCTACTGTTCTTACCCCAAATTCCATATCAAAAAATCAAGGCTCTGAGCCACAATAAGAGCTCCCTAAGTGAGTGTCAAAAAAGTTTATTCCAATATAAGCCCATAATTTAAAATCCAGTCTTCTTGCTTTGATAGCATATTGCTTCATAGTTATGTTCTCTCCAGTCTCACATTCTTTGAACCGGACTTGAGGGTGGACAGAGAGCCCTGCATGGCAATAGGGGGTGGTTTTTCACAAGCTAAATAGAGAGCTCAATGTTAAAAATTGTGACACCTACCTGAAAATACTTAGAGATTCTGAAAGATGCTTTAGATGTGATATTCACAGAAGAAAAGCTAGAAAGGTTAATGAAAAGCCAAACAAGCTCTATTTCCATGCCAAAACACAGCCTGACCTCTTACGTGCCCTTGGGTCTGACGCCTTTTGCCAACATTTGATTTCCTACTTCATTGGTTTTGTTATACGTCTATATTTTCCTCCCCTTTTGAGCCTTAATAGGCTTTAAATTACATGTCAGACACCCAGCTCTGAACAGTTAAAATGAAAAAGAAATTCCATTGTCCATGTAAGTTAGAAGTTCTAGTGTAGTTCTAGTTGAGGCGTCCTCTTCCCTTTCCAGGTCTCAACCCCACTTACCTTCATCCTCTTGTCCCAAGTCTATCCTCAGTTATAAATACATACTTCCTAGTTTCATAATTCCACTGGGAAAATAACTCTGCTCCCTCACTCCACACATTAACTCCAGGAAAGACCCCTAGCTGAGTGAGCTTGGCCTTTATGCATACAAGAAGTTAGACACTCAGTCAAGGATGCCACAGCTGAGCCCAGTCTAGCCCACATGTCCTATCTACCTTGAGGTAAGGAAGGAAAAATTTCCATATTCTATGGAGATGATGTGGATCATAGAGATATTTTTCAAAGGAACCAGAAGAAAGGGTATTAAAAAAAAACCTGATATACATGAATAAGAGGAAATTAACACAGTCTGCTAAATAACAAAGTAAAACAGGGCCAAGCAAATGGTGAGATCCAGAAAAGATCATCCTGAGGGAAGTATCCCAGAAACAGAAAGGCACACACAGTATATACTCACTTATAAGTGGATACTAGACCTATAATATGGGATAAACATACTAAAATCTGTATACCTAAGGAAGCTAATCAAGAAGGAAGACCCTGGGTAAGATGATCAATCCTCACTCAGAAAGACAAACAGGATGGATATTGAAAGGAGAAAACAGGAAACATGATCACATGTGGAGCCTACCACAAAGGGCCTCTGAAAGATTCTACCCAGTAGTGTATCAAAACATATGCTGAGACTCATAACCAAACTTTGGGCAGAGTGCAGGGAATTCTATGAAAGAAGGGGGAGATAGTGGGACCTGGAGAGGACAGGAACTCCACAAGAAGAGAAACAGAACCCAAATATCTGGACCCAAGGGACTTTTCTGAGACTGATACTCCAACCCAGGACCATTTTGAATATAACCTAGAACCCCTGCTCAGATGTAGCCCATGGCATCTCAGTATCCAAGTGGGTTCCCTAGTAAGGAGAACAGAGACTGTCTCTGACATGAATTCAGTGGCAGATCACCCACCCCCGCCTGAAAGGGGAGCAGCCTTGCCAGGTCACAAAGGAGGAAAATACAGCCAGTCCTGATGAGACCTGATAAGCTAGGGTCAGATGGAAGGGGAGGAGGACCTCCCCTATCAATGGACTTGGAGAGGGGAATGGGAGGAGAGGAAGGAGGGAGCATGGGATTGAGAAGGAATGAGGGAGGGGGCAACAGCTAGGATATAAAGTGAATAAACTGTAATTAATACAAAAAATAAAAATTTAATTAAAAAAGAAAAAAAAAAAACAGGACCAAGATCATCATACCTAAATTATGCTCCTAAGACTGGTAAGCGTGTTGCCGCTGAAGAGTTTTCTACATAGCACCAACACATCCAGTTGGCATTCCAGTATCATTCTGACCCTGTCCCTTCCAGTCAGTCCTCTTTGCATATGTGACTATTTAGAAGCACAAAGCATACTGCCACCCAAAGAATAATAGTTAATAAAATTGCATAACAAAGTGCAATCTAGCCTACCACCATGCATATTGACAGCGATTTACAGCTGAGGCAGAAGCTGAACTGAATCTGGCCATCCAGATCTGCCAAGATGAAACAGAATATCCATGTGACAGGATTGACAAGGCAAAGTGAGAACTTAATTGCATAGTTAGGATGAATGTGGTTAACTTAGTTTTCAGACTACACATTGGAAGTTCCACTAAAAGGAGGCCCACCTCCAATCTTTTCCTTCCCTCTCCTCCTTCCTTTCCCTCTTTCCTCCCTTCCTCCCTTCCTCTTTACCCATCTCTAGTCCCAAACTAATCAAATGGTCCACTATGCTCAAATGGTCCTTGCTTCCATTACCAGGAGCTAGATTCCGAATTATATGAATACGGAAATGTATTATATGAATACAGTCAGCCTTACATAAAGTACTTGGACATTCATCATCTGAATATCAACCACAAACAGAAAGTAGACATTACTTGGCATTTACACATGCAGAACTGAGATTCAGACAGGTGAAAATCAAATATGGACTGATACCCAGCTGGAAGTTGGTCTGAGAGTCTCCCATGCCATTGCCCTTCCTGTGAAACTTGTATTCTGAACCTTCGACCCTAACATCCCAGTTTTAATACATGCTGTGTTGGACCATCACATTGAGCGATACTAATAGGCGAACACAGAGCAAAGATGTTTAAAAATGTTTTTGGCATCCTTAATGTATTGAGCAGCTTTCCAAGTATTATGAATGCTCCATGCTACAGTTCACTTTAGTCTTCTGAATGTTTATTGTACCTGGTCAAATAGCCTGAACTCCTTCTTTTTGGAACATAGATTCGTATTATTAATGTTGCAAGCTCAAAGGCATCTCCAAAATTAGTGCTGAAGGAAGGTCAAAAAACTGACTCTTTGGACATCGTGCCAGTTAGATGCTCATTACCATACTAATATTGCCCACATAAAAGCTTCAGTGACTTCCTTCAATATATGCAAATATGCACGGGAAAAAATGGAAATGTATGTAAATGACACAGAGGTTACACTGGCCTATTACCATCACAAATCCCCATTTACAGCCCACTTTTAATTTAAGTGATCTTTCTATTAGGAGGCCACTTATGAAGTTAATCTGGAATGAAATCACAGCATGTCAATTAAAATGGTGTGACAGGAAGACCACCATCGATTGGTAACTCTTAGCAGATGTCTTAATTAGGCTTCTTTGTGCCTGAATGACCAAAGACACTTGCGTGAAAGTCATTTCCAAGTTTGTATCTGAGGCCACTCTTCAAACTTTTCCTCTTTTTTCTTCTACTTAGATCCTAGCTATTATGGGTTTTCCTTTTGTTCATTTTCCCTCCAAGGATGTGCTTCTTTTTCTCTTTTCTTCTTTCTATAAGAGCATCCCAAAGATGATATATCACACTTACAGGCTCTGCAGGACTGAATTTATTTAAAGTCTTTGTTTTATCTTTAAAATTCCTTTGAACTTTGCATTCCGCTTCAGACAAACTGATCTCCACATAAAAAGTTAAAGTTGTATCCCATCCACTAAAAGCTAGGCCAGGTCTTATCTGTCTGTCCTTAGTCCATGATAAATGAAAGGTTTGAGAAAAAAGCCCTGGATAAGTCCATTTAAAAAGCCCAAGAGACTTTAAAGAGACTTTCGAACCATGTAAATCTTGGATCATAACTTGACACTTGCTTATAGTGAATGGCTTGGGGCAAGCGAATTGATCCAAAGTCATCTCTCCACAAGAAGGCATTTTGTCCTCTCCCTTCCTTTCCATCCCATGAGGAATGTACACAGAATCTGTGCCCAGTTTGGGTTTGTTTGCATTTATAAAAATAAATGTTGTCTTCATGCATAAATACTTTTTCTTTCCAAAACAGAGATAATAACCACACCACAGTGTTTTATGAGCATTTTATAGAAATCTTTTCACCGCCCCCCCCAAAAAAAACCCTATAGGAATAAATACATGCTTTCTGATAAAGAAATAGCTAACCAAATTCAGCTGCTGTCACATATATGCTTTGTATGTGACATGGTTTCTCTGGCAAGAGACAGAATCAAGAGCCAGGAGTACAGCCTGAAGGAAAATTACCTTGAAGTACCTCCTATTGTTGAAAGCCAGATGTTAGCACATACCAAAAAGGGTCTGAAGTAAAATGATGGCTTGGCAGACAACTCTATCTTTGTTAGAACTATTTAACACTGTCATTAATCACAAAAATAGACATAAATAACATTGTGGGAGGATGCCTTTGTGCACTGTTTGCGCAAATGCTGACTTCTCCATCCAGAGATCTGGTTACAGGCAAAACTTTGGAACTGTCATTGTTATGAAGCATCTCCTCCCTTGGTATGTTATAAACATTGTTCTCCATCAACTACTGATTAGTCAAATAAAGAGCTAAACAGCCGATAGCAATAGCTGGCAGGAAAGGATAAGGCAAGACTTCTGATTCCAACAAAAGGATCTCAAGTGGGGACCAGGGAGAAGAGTACCCATCAGGACACAGATGAAGAAGCAGGTACCAGAGTGAGACAGATGTCAGGTAATGACTGGGAAGTAGGCCAGGTCAGCATATTTGAATTAGAATAGCTCAGTATCTGCCCAGGTGTCGTGCCTGAAAGTTTTAATAAATATAAAAAGTTTCCATGACATTATTCACGAGCTAGGAAAGGTATAATTTTTTTAAAACATATGTATGTATTTACATAAGTCTGGGTTTGTGCTAGTAAGTGCAATATCTATGGATGACAGAAGAGGGTGGCAGATTCCCTGGAGCTACAGTTGCAGATGGTCATAAGCTATTCAACACAGCTGATGAAAACCAATCTCAGGTCCTGTGCAAGAGTAGCACATGCACTTAACTGCTAAGCCATCTCTCCCGCCCAGAAGCAAATGATGTTGTGTGAACAATAAATATCATTATTCCAATGAAACTTAAGTTAGATAAACAGTTTATGGCCTGGACTTGATCAAAGAGCCTGATAGGGAAAACCAATCCCCTCTACAGATATTACAAAATTGAAATTGTGTTAGATATATTTTAGCACACTTGGTTTTGCTTCTTAATTTGTGATGAAGAACAAAGTTTTCCAGTCCTTCTGAGGATCAGCTTCTCCAGGCATGAAGCAGAGATGACAAAATCTGCCCTCAAAGAGTGATTTGAGGAAAGGCTTCAGTGAGCTGGACCTGGGAATTGATGAATGATCGTAACCTCATCTACACTTGGTGTGCACTCTATAAATGTCCATGGCTCTGCTTTCCTGTCTCCTTTCCCCAAAATGCACATAAAACAAGACCGTTTTGCTGTCCTCCAAGAGACCATCCATTTCTGCTGCTAATAAATGAGAGTTTTATTGCATCTGCTCAGATGGAGAATTATACTATTGGTATTATGCCCACTGTATATTCATCCTTTCTCCAATGCACCATTTTACATTGGATCGTTACACGGTGTTCTGTACCTGATTTGCTCCTACTCCTCTCTCACCTTGCTGCAAAGTCATGAGTTAGTTCTTTTCTAGCATTTATCGTTCTAATAACAGCAGAGTCTCCCGCGAGTACAAATCAATCGCCTTCACTCATCATGGTGCAGTGCTTGCTTATCAGTCATCTGGCGCCTGTTTACATCTGTCCTTTTTCTTTATCCAGTTGTAGCTTATCAACCAACTTAAAAACTTAGTGCTATATGTATGTGTTTACATGTGGATGTGTATGCTTGTGCACACATACAACACACTTACTTCTCTAAGCTTCTGAGATTTTCGTTTGGTATTTAAGTATTCTTTATATACAAATGTATTACTAGCAAATATAATCTGAGATAAATACATTAATATATTTAAGAAATTGAGATGTTTTCAGGCATGCATAAAAGTCCTGCTTTGGTAACACAAACCTCTTAACTGCTAGATGTTTCCTATCTAATCATTAAAGTTGATCAAATAGGATTTGGTCTTTTAGCAAGTTTTAGCTTTACTACTTCATTTGCAGCATGCATAACAGCTTAATCTAGGAGTCCTTACCTTTAAGGTTGACATTTTATACAAGCCCATTACATTCTGAATATTTTTCACTCCAAAGCTCAAGGAGGTATTTAAATGTCATTACAATGGTGTTGGGAAATGAGGGCTATGTGGCTTCAGTCCCTGTGAATGAATTGAGATAGGTATTGTAGAAGTAGATCTGTTAGCTATGGGGAAACTGACTTTCCAGGCAAGAAAGTCCTATGCTCTTCAGTCTCTCTCTAAAACATTTGCTCTTGCCTTCTAATTCAATCTGCCATGAAAAGGGGTATCAAGAATGCCTTTACCACATACAGCACTATGACTCTGGGCTTCCCAATCTCCAGAACTATGAAAAAAATTATTTTCTCTATAATTCTCAGTCTGCAGTAGTGTAGCAATAGAAAACCAGCTAAAATAGAGCATAAATTTGTACCCACTAGCCCCAAACTCTGATACAGAAGAACAAAAAAGAAGATATTCTTATTGGTTGACCAAGAACTGAACTTTGAATCCTTAAGGATTCACATAGTTGCTCACAACTATCTGGAGTATATGTCAAGAGACCCACCCCTAATCAAGAAGCATATTGACAATTGATGACTGCCAGAAATGAGAGAATCAGTTTTGTCCATTGTACTTTTACTCTGGCTATATCAACCGTACTTCAGGGAAAGCTCTATGCCCTGAAGTCACTGCCCAACACAAAACAGACTCCATACTTTGTTTGGTTTGGTTTTGAGTGGTTTTGATATGCTGTTTTGTATCTTAGTGTTTTTGTTTTTTCTTAATTCTGTTTTATGTTTTGTTTTGTTTTAAGACAGAAAGAAAGAACATGAAGTTAGGTGAATAAGTGGTATAGACGGTCTGAGAGAAGTTGGGGAAGGGGAAATACAACCAACACTTTAGTAACAAATGAAGACTATTAAATTCTTGAAAATAATAATAAACTCAAATAAAATAGAAAGAGATGAGGGATGAGTAGTCAACAAGACAGTTCATGTTTCTTAGACATTCTTGCTGTAGCCAGAATTATCTTTGTAAGTTCCAAATCTCAGATTTTTCTTTTCTTGTACAACATATCTCAATTGCCCCTTAAAATAAGAAGCAAAATAGGCAAATTCCTTAGGGTAGCTTATAAAATGTTCTTATGTGGGTCAATATTTTTCATTATTATCTTATAGGTACCTCTGCCACATAAAGACTGTGGCCCAATCAGAATCCCAAGTTTTTGTCCTACAACTTGTCCAGGACCAAAAAAATAATATCAGAAAATTCTGTATCTACCCACTTGTGACAATAGTTCTGCCTACTCTACATGCTTATCTGCCACGGTGATTCTGTTGGCATCTGAGTTCCAGCCTATCATATTTCTCTCAGTGTTTGATTGTGGTTTTCCGTCTTACCAGGAATGAAAGCTAGGAGTTGGTGAAATGTAACACAGGGAAATCCAAGATCAGATACCCTGACACCTCCCCAACATTCTGTCCTGTGTTTAGGCACAGTAAGCTCTGGCTGTTTCAGAAAGCCTACCCCTCTCCTGTCTCAAAGCATATAACAGCTCAAATAGGCACACTCTGCACACCTAAATTTAAAAAAAAAAAATCAGTTTTTGAAATTAAAAGAAGTGACTTAGCCTCCTGGCTTAAGAAAATGCGTGTCATCCAGCCTTACTATGTTGGCTTTTGTCATTTCCCTTCAAACTAGACAACTAAGCCTGCTAGTCTCGATTAGAAGCTTATCTTACAACTTTCTTGGCTATTGTCTAATCCCACCAATTTCATATCCAATCTAGTATGGTACATGACTCTTTTGGACTCCTGAAATGAGGACTGGATGTAGAATTCAACTACAAGCAGTAAAGCATTGCTTTCAATGTTTTCCAGTAGAAGTTTTAGATCTTACAGCAAAGAAAAAAAAAATTTTGTCCAGATGTAAAAAGACTCCTCTCCAGTCTTTGTGAT
The DNA here is from genome assembly GCF_907164565.1 of Psammomys obesus. NCBI lineage: Eukaryota > Metazoa > Chordata > Mammalia > Rodentia > Muridae > Psammomys > Psammomys obesus. The sequence goes on along the minus strand of NW_026596051.1, from coordinate 25,137,785 downwards.
ACACAGTTTCTTACAATTAGTTCATTCCCAACGACCTCATTGATTCAGTTTTAGTATCTGCATTTTAAAGATGAGGAAACCGAGTCTGGGTCCCATGTCCAGCCTGAAATGAAGGAGCAATCTAATCCAAACAGTCCTGACATATGGACCATGCTTTCTAAACTTCATGATGTTTCCCACAAGGATATGTTTAATGGATTATTGCTCGCCAACTCAGCTAGACATGAGAGTCCATTGTGTGGCCTCTCTCCATCAATGAAAGTCATTTCTTCTCTTCTCACCTTTCAGCATGAACAATTAAGAAAAGAATAGCTCATGACAATAGGAAGTCCCAGAACAATGTTCCATGCTTCATTTACCTGATTGACCAAAGACACTTTCACAATAGATGTCTACAAAATTTTTGCTGAGTGCATCCTTAATACAGGGAGAACTTTAAACTATTTTCCATAATCTAAAATAGCAAAGCTCTTGATAATCTATGAAGAAAGAAAAGTTCTTCTTTTCATTATTCAATTACTGTTAATATTCACATATTAATATTCATGTCTGAATGATGGATATGTTTTTGGACACCATATCATTGTATGTTAAAATTAAACAGTTATTTTTAATAGTGTCCACTTACCTTTCATCAGTACAGAGCAAATTTCTTTGTCTAGATAAAAAGAAAAATTTTAATGGGAAGGGTAAGATGACAATCTGACTTTTTAAAAGCAGTGATAATCAAGTGTGTAACTAATGGTAACCAGAAATAGCCAGTTGCGTCTGCCCTGCGGTTTTTCAGTGTATTTTAATGTGCTTGAAATAATAGCATAATACTGCTTTTAAGCATAAAGAACTCAGACATGTTCATAGTTCCTGGATGGAAAATAAAATAAAGAGTGGCTTAATGACAGATAATATCTGCCAGTGCGTGGTTTATTTCTTTTCAAAAGAAGAAAAAACACAAAAAAAACGCAAGCTCTTCTTATTTCCAATATGCATCCCAAAGAAGCAGGAAGTCATTACTCCTGCTCTGTGAAAATAGCTGTATGTCACTCTCTGCAGTCCTAATTTTATAAAGAAGGAATAGATTGTTTTTGTTGTTCATTAATTTTCTCAGTGGTGTCTTAAGTGTTTTTGTATTTTAGCAACCATTTCCAAGTGCTTTGGTAAAATAGTAAGAATTATTGTTCCAAATAGGCATCAATCGCATACAAAGATTCCACCTGAATTGACGAAATTTAGGATTCTGGACTCAGAATCTTGTGAAATGGGAGAAAAAGAAGAGCCAACAAAGGCTCCATATCAGAGGAACCGTGTGCCTCTGCCTGGGTGCACAGCTCTGGGCCTCAGCTGTCTCCTGAGTGTGGGTCCAGTCTGAGGAAAGGGAGGCTACCACCCTCATCTGGCCCTGCCTTTCTTATCCTTGGCCTCTTCCTTTGTAATTAGCTATTGATAATGGGAAAAGACAAGCCCTCAATTCTTTTGCTTTAGTCACCCCATCAAGCAGCAGACAGGAAGCTTATCAGAGAGTGTTTTTTTTTTTTTTTCATACAAAAGACTCCTTGGAGAAAAACAATATCTTTTGTACACAATAGTGATTTTCCACTTGAAAATACTGCAGATGTGAGTCTATTCACATTCTGACCTTCATTGCTTCCAAGGGAAAGCCTTGATTTCTGCTCCTTTGTAAGTAACCTGTTTGGTAACTTCATTTTATCTGCTTCATTTCACATCTATGCCTTTGTTTATGTCCTTAAGCAAAACTTAAATATCAGGGTAATTTTATATTAGAGAAACTTTTCTGGATAATTGAGCAAAGCATATTTGTAAGTAATGTGCAAAGAATATTTACACATTATTGTTTGGAGTTGAAAACAAAAGAAAAATTCATAGTCATGGAAGGAACTACAGCACAGTAGGCAGAAGAAGCCTTTTCATTAGCTTCAGATATTGAATGGAGGGATACCATGTTCTGACAAGAGACATCCACAGTGCATTGCTACCTGAAAGCAGTGAAAGGCACAGCACAAACCTATGTTCCCTGCAATGATCTTTTCCTTTTAAACCAACAATGTTTGGTGGTGCTGCAGATTCACGGTGAAGTTGCTTAAGTCTGTTGACCATATCTTAACACCCACAGCATGCTGTGTTATTTATCTCATATTATTCTAGGATGTTTGAATAGTTTCTAATCTGTAATTAAGATGAGGAGAAAATCTATACAACTATACAACTGTGTGTCCTGGTGATTTTTCATTTCTTTGTTTATTGCTTTCAATATCATCATTTATAATGTAAAGACAAATCAATTCTAAGGAAATTTTTTCTTTCTTTTTTCTATTTTGATGATTTCTGGTTTAGTTTAAGATGAGAAGTTTTGAAAGTTCATCCAAAAGCCATTTTAAAATTCTTTGAACTGGACTGCAAGCATAGCTCAGTGCTGGAGCTCATCAAGGAAAAGGCTCTGGGATCTACGCCCACACCACATAAACATGCACATACATACATGCATGTATACACAGCACACCAAACGGCCTTGTATGGTTCATTATTAGAGGTTGGAATAATCTCCAATGGAGACCAAGTTACTAAGGAGATTTCTTTTGGGGCCTCTGGCCTTGGTAGCCTGCTATGCTTAGTAATAGTTGTGCTCCACACAAATGTATCTTTTTACATTTTAAAAAGTTTTAAATGTTTTTATAAAATACATTTTAATCATGTTTTCTTCCTTTTGCCAGTCTCCACCTAGATGTTCACCCCTCCTTACTGACACAACTCTTTCTCTAAAACAAAACAAAACAACTCCTTATGAGCACAAGGCATGACCCATAGTGAAGCTGACAAACTAAGTGTCACTCTACTGGAGAAAATGGATTTTTTTTCTCTTGCATCCAGTATCAGTTGTAAATATCTTCTAGATGGACCTTTTTATGAACACCAAATTTTTAAAAAATGCATCTTTTTATTTCCTCCTTCAAGTATAACCAGCTTAGAGTTGAGTACTAAAGCTCCTGTTTAAACCCTTTTCAGAAAACACCCAGTCTTATGGCGTGTGTGTGTGTGTGTGTGTGTGTGTGTGTGTGTGTGTGTTGTGTTGTGTGTGTGTGTGTCACATATTCTAAAAGATGCCAAACATGTATCCAATGATGTGGTTTCCCCTCAGCTCAATTATCTCCTTGACTGCATCTCAATGATAATGTAATTTTGCTATTGTGCTTTTAGTTTCCTTCCTCATTTTACCCAGTTCCTTTTACATGCTACCTTATTGTTCTTTCTTCTCACTCCATGACGTCCTATTTCTGAGAGGCTTATCATTCCTAGCATTTGATTTGAAGACACTAAATACTTTTCTAAACCAAATCAATTATTTCAGTAGACAATTATGGGATATTGAAGCTCATCTTCTTCATGTTTTAAAGTGTTCCTGTGCACAGATAAAAACAAACAAACAAAAAATGACGTATTAAAGCCTAGAGTTAGCCGGGAGGTCTCAGGGAGGAATCACTGGTTAGCCCCACTGTGTCTACTCAACTCTTCTTCTCCAGTGTATAACCGACCACCTACTCATCCCAGGCAAACTTCACCTTCTAACAGGCTTGCACCATTACCTGTTAGAACCCTATCAAGATGAGCTTTCCTCCCAATTTACCAATACTAGAGTGTCTGTATTTCTTTTTATCACCATGGGTACAAGAATTAATTTTTCCACATCAGAACTCTGTCATTACCAATAGGCCCTACCCTCCCTGTTTTTGCCCTCCAGCCTCCTACCACTGACTTTGGAAGAATGACCAGCTCTGATGTAGTAAATATCATAAAAGGGGGGGGGGAGCACACAATTCCCACCTCTAAGCTTTGTGGTCCTTGGCTCATTTCTTCACTACATTACTCTCCCATAGCTATCATTTTCTGCACATTTCTAGCTCTGTTGTCTTTTGTAAAGACATTTCCAATGGATTTACAATGCATCTCAATCCAGGGCGGCCTCATCTTGAGCCTTTCTTGATCATAGCTTCGGGGAATCTACTTCCAAGAGAGATAATACACTGAGGTTCTGTTTGTACATGACTTTCCACCAGGGCATCTATACAGGAGTACAAAGTTCAGGAACAGCATGACCTAGCAGAAGCCTAAAGAAAAAAATCTAACGACCCTTCCTACCACTTCCTCACAGAGAACCTTTTCATCTCCCATAGAATTTAGCCACCTCACCTAACTTACTGTCATTAATATTTGAAAATATTTGCCCAGATGTAAATAAGAGTGACTCCCAGCCTACTCTGTGGCTGTTTTCTGAGTTTACATCTTCTTCTAAGCCTTCCTGGGCATATTACTATGCATTACAAGAAAGCTATGCTGGGGGCTAGAGTCAACTTTATTTGAAACCAGCAGTGAGTAAGTTAACTGTGACTTAAAAAGCAAGTAAAGCAAGTAGAGATTTTAAGAACTAAAGGCCTTGTTGCTTTCCAGTCTCCCTGCTTTCATCAGTTCTCCCAAATCCATGGATCACATGGATGACGTCAGAGAGATACAGAAGGTAAAATGGAGTTGTTACATTCCCACAAAACAAGAGGCTGGAGTAGAGTGAGTAGGACTTCCGAATGCATTGCTGAGATCTTCTGGTTCTGTACGAAAGTGCTCCCTGTGTCAGTGTCGATGAGATAATGACAGCAATGCCAGGTATGAAATGCTGCTAATTAGCACTACACAGCACTATTGTCATTGATTTGTCTCTTCCGTGGAAAAAGAGACCTGATGACCGCATATTCATTATTAAATTATCGTTGCTATTGCATCCACAACATGAAAAAAATTAATATCTTCAGAAAGAATGAAAGAAAGAAATTTCCCCACTTCTCAGATACCAGAAGAAAAAAAATGTACAGAAGAGGAAACAAATAACACAAAAGCTTTCAAAATTCAGCTTTGTGTACCGGTATAGAAAGCCCAGACAATTCACCTTAAGCCAACCAGGTAATTGGCAATAAAACTGGATGTATAACCTGGGTACCCTGACTTTTGAGTTGCTCTTTTCCATGGAAATAATGCAATAAATCATTTTAAGCAAGTTAAGTATGCCCTTTCTGTATTAGTTAGCTCATTCATGCATTACTTTATAGTTTGCTTTGAAAAAGTTTTACTAAAGATGTCATTTGATTGCTACCCTCTGCCAAGAGAACAGAGAGTATTACTACTCCATTTCATTGTGAATACTACTCACTTGCCTTGCCTTAGAACTTCAAAGGCAAAAAATGGCTACAAACCAATGGTCATACCATCCAGAAAAGGAGCTGAAACTGATAGGACAGTGTGGTAAGGGTTAAAACAGAGCTGACACAGGCAAGGACACAGAGACTTAGGTAACATGAAAACAGAAGTCACGGGATTCAAGACTGAGCTGAAACTGAAGAGCAAAAGTTTGATTGGGTAGAGAAGAAAATGGCATTTCAGCTGTAAGAAGAGAGTGAGTGTGCAGAGGACAGAGAGTATACAATATGGCACAGAATTCCAACATTATTTCTAAGGAGGGGACAATAATTTCGCCCAGTGGTGAAACAAGGAAGGAAGGAAGAAAGGAATGAAGAAAGGAAGAAAGGGAGGGAAGGATAAAAGGAACAAAGGAGGGAAAGAAATGAATAAAGGAAGGGAAAGAAGGAAGAAAAATAAGAAGGAAGAAAAGACAGGACAGAGCCAATGAGACAAGATTATAGAGACCATTTTAGCCTAAGGTGATGAAATTTAATTTCATTGTCCAGGCTAGCAGGCCAACAAAGAATTTTTTTAAAAGAATAATTTAGTTTTTATTAATCACAATTTATTCACTTTGTATCCCAAATGTAGCCCCTTCCTTCGTCCCCTCCCAATTTCACCTTCCCTCCCCATTCTTCACCCATGACCCTCCCTCAGTCCACTGATGGGAGAGGTCCTCCTCCCCTTCCATCTGATCCTATTCTATCAGGTCTCATCAGGACTGGCTGCATTGTCTTCCTCTGTTGCCTGGTAAGTCTGCACAATCTTCAGGGGGAGATGATGAAAGAGCAGACCACTTGAGTTCATGTCAGAAACAGTCCCTGTTCCCATTAGTAGGGAACCCACTTGGAGACTGAGCTGCCATGGACTACATCTGTGCAGGGGTTCTAGGTTATCTCCTAAATGATCCTTGGTTGGAGTATCGGTCTCAGAAAAGATCCTTGTGCCCAGATATTTTTTTTTCTCCTTGTGGAACTCTTGTCCCCTCCAGGTCTTTCTATCTCCCTCTTCTTTCATAAAATTTCCTGCACTCTGCCCAAAGTTTGGCTATGAATCTCAGCCTCTGCTATGATACCCTGCAGGGTAGTCTTTCAGAGGCCCTCTGTAGTAGGCTCCTGTCTTGTTCCTTGTTTTCACCATCTTCTGATATCTATCCCATTTGCCTTTCTGAATATGATTGATCATCTTACTCCTCCTTCTTGCTTAGCTTCTTTAGGTGCTATGAAAGAACCTTAAAGAAAAAGATATGAAATAATCATATTTGTACCTTAGAAAAATTAGGTTGTGTGTCTTCTATTTTGGTTTCTTTCTGGCTCACTCAAGTAGCAAAAAAGAAGGGAGGGGATAAAATGATAATAGGGAGATTACAATGGAATAAAGAGAAATCTGATGGCTGAGCCACACTCAGCTTTACCTCTTTGTTGTTCTGTATGAGCCAGAGTGGTTCCGATTACTTGAATTTTAAAAACTATATATTTTTGTATGAAACTGTCTGATATTTTTAATTTGGAAAGTTCAAAAATCTCTCTGTGGGCTGTTTACCCAATAGCACATTATTGTTTCACTTGACTTGTGTATAAATGCAAGAGTTTGGAGGCAGAAATGTATTTCAAAGGTATATACCCAAGGAAGAGCCAGTGACAAATAGGAAATGACTGTTTGCAATATATCTACTGGGTGGTAGAGGAAAGGACTTTGTTTGGGCCTTTGGCCTGTGACTTAGTTACCAGGGTCACTGCTGTGAATATGCCAGCAGATAGGCTTGATGTTTTGCTCTTCGGCATAGATAAAAGTTTCAAGCAGTGGGTTGTGAAAAACAAGCTGCTAATGCCATCCAAACACCACTCTCCCTGAGTCTGCAAGGCACACAGTGTAGCTACAGTTTGGATACAAAGCCAAGTTCAGAAGGAAGTCTGGGCTCCCTTCATTTCTGTACTCTGGTCTCAGCAGGATCCAGTTAATATTCCCTGCCATAAAGCAAAAGATGGTTGATCTCTTTCCCCTAACTGTGCTGTCTTTATGATTTAAGTACTTTTCACTTGCAAATGCCCTTGGTTGCTTCTGAACCATGTTCTGTCCCATAAAAGGTTCTAAATTAAAAGATGCTTTGGCTTGGTGTTTTACTGAAGTGATTTTGGAAAATGCTATAAGATTGCTCCTCCCTTCTCAGACCCAATGAGAGTCACCTCTAAAGTCATTTCTATTCTGCATTTTTTACTAAAATCTCACCCCTCTAATGCTACATTCTGATGGCCCCTCTTCTAGAAAAGTTCTGCTTACCATACCAGTCCTCTCTATCCTCCCCACCCTCACATCAGGAACCTCCAAGAGAGGCCAGTGTGCTCTGATAATATAAACTATCATTTGTCATCAACTGACCCAATTCCACTTCTGAAAACCTGTATGAGCAGAAAGAAGTAGTCTTGGTGAACATGCTGGGTCGTTTTGGCCTCTCTGTTACTTCTTTACTGGTTTCCTTTTGCAAACATATGTGCTGAACTACTTTAAAGTACCTACAAAATCCCAACTACTGTGTTTTGCCTATCTCTGTTGCCATTCCTTTATCAATGTATTCAAGCTGCCTTGTCTCTCTGAGTGACCCTCAGATACGACCAAATGGTCTACCTTTTGTTCTCCCTCTTATTGTTGATACAGCTGGGTTTTCTTTATGCTCTGGTCTTAGGTTTAATGATACCTTCCAGAAATCTATTCTTTTCTTATTATCCATTCTTCTGGTTTGTTTTCCCCAAGGAACTGGACTCTTCAATTGTAAGAATGGCCTTGCAGACTTCCCAGTGCTGGAGTAGAATTCTTTTGTTCTATTACTATTCTCTGTAATTCAACCTCACACATGCTCTGGAAGTCACACTTCCAAAGGGTTACATGTGCCCAATGACTAAGTGAGGCAGAACACTAAGGGCTCCTTTGACTGACATGTTGGCTTTAGAGTCACAATGGGCCTTCCTAAATTTTAGCAGTTAAAGACTTTTCCACCTTCTGTCTCCTCTCTTCTCTTCTCTTCTCTTCTCTTCTCTTCTCTTCTCTTCTCTTCTCTTCTCTTCTCTTCTCTTCTCTTCTCTTCTCTTCTCTTCCCTCTCTTCTCCTCCTCTCCTCCCCTCCCCTCCCTCCCCTTTCCTCCCTCCCCTCCACTCCCCTTCTCTCCTCCCCTCTCTTCTTCTTTTCTCTTCTTCTCTTCTCTCTTCCTCTCTATCCTTCTCTTCCACTCTCTGTGGAGTTGGTCCAGTATTGGAATCTGATGGCTAGTTCAAGCCCTTGAAGCTTTCTTCTCATACTCACTCAATTACCTGTCTTATGCATCCCTCTCACAAAAACCAACTAATGTAACAGTATTTAGTATGTTTGATGAGTATCCTTAATAAAATATCATCTTTTTGAGGAAAGGCTCTTTTAGACATGCTCACTGCAACAACCTAAACAATTAGCACCACCCTGGCAAAGAGCAGATGAGCCTCAGCACTTACCTCACCAAGTAACACTCTTGTGGCCTTTACACAGATCTGCAGTCACACAGATGCATTGTAGTGATATTGTCTGTGTGTGTGTCTTTATCTGTCCTATTATAAGACTTCTTGAAAATGTTCTCTATTGGAGTTTTGTGCCAACATGTACCCTAAAACCTGGATGCCACAGTGACTCAAATAGTGTTCACTGGAGTGAGATGTAATTTCTTCCTTACTTGCTTATTTATAAAATGTGAACTCTCCTCCCATCCTCAACACCAGTCACATTGTTGACTTTGACCAAAAAGCCTTCTACTTTGCCTCAAGTACTTCCTTGTCTTGTGAACTGTATCTCTACGATGAATGTTGCCTCCTTCACCCTTTCGCCAGTTTTCACGAAATCCTCTTCATGTTTAGCTTCCTATGTCTTTCCAGTGGATTTCCAGCATCCCAATCCACTCCAACAATCATTATTTCCTTTCTTCTTACCCCTAAAATAACTTTTCTTAAATTTAATTCACTGTCCTGTTTTTCTATACCTACTGTCTTTGCTCTGGTGTAAGCTTTGCCCAAGAACAACAAAACTATCCTTTCCATTGTTCTTCCACACCAGCCTGACTCCCTTGCATTCAAAAACAAACAGATGGGCTTTCTTGAAAGGAAAATCTCATAAGGCTGCACTTGTCTAAAACCCTGCATTCCTAATAAGATAGTGGAGAGAACTTTCCAAGCTTCTACAGAGTCCTCGCACGCTTGCTGGTGCCCCCCGGAACTGCACACATACCCCATCTTCTAGCCACACAGAATTTGGCTCCAAATTTCTCTCCTTCCTTGGAGAGCTGTCCTTTCCTGACTCATTCCAGCTCCCCCATGCTATTTCCTGCACAAGTCCCTTTTTCTGGTAAGTCCTCAGTAACCCAAGCCTCAATAGCCAGGCTCGGGCTGGAAAGGGTATTTTTTTTCCTCTGAATTTCTACAGCAACTCAAACCATTCTTGTGCTGCTCACCTTTTTCATTGCTGAGGCAGAATACATGAGAGAAACAGAGAAAGGTTTGGTTTGGGCTTAATATTTGAGAGCATAATGCACAGCAAGGTAGAAAAGGCATGATGGTGCAGCCTGCTCCCATCTTGGGAGCTAGCAAGGAAATAGGGAATGAAACAGCCTGGACCTTTTAAGCATCACACCTATGATCCCAATTCTACCAGCTAAGTTCTGTATCTAAAGCTCCACTCCATATATATATATATATATATATATATATATATATATATATATATATATATATATATATATATCAGTATCCAAACCCTGCTCCTGTGGGGAACATTCACATTTCACTTTCAAACACAAACAGCTATAGTATCCTGTCTTAATTAGTCACCTCTCCCTAACTGTGTTACCCTTATTTCAAAAACTGTGTATTTGAGCAAGTCACTCATTGCATCTATCTTTAAATTGTCCCTCTTTGCCCCACCAGGCACCTATTTTCCCTCACTCCTCCACTCCAAGATCTGGGCATCCCAGGTGTAAAAACATCCTCACCCATGTATCTCTGGTTCATAGATATTTGCATGTATTGCTTCTTTTGTGTGAGCAATATTTCTTCTTCCTTCTGGTCAGTTGGCTTTCATTTTCAATATTCACCTGTGTGTTCTGTCTTCCATAAAGCCTCTCTGGGCCCTCTGTCTTTTAGGTGGAATATATTATGTCTTCCACTGAGGATCCATATTTTACAAATTTCAGTTCTGTACTGCATAGCATTCTTGGTTTTTTTTATTCTGTCTGTCACTGCTGTACAGACTTTTCAAGGGTAGGGGCAAGGTCTTATTCAGCTTTCTTTTTCTCATATCTGCTATACACCCAGAAGGTGTTCAATGTATACTCATTGAAAGGACAAATGGATAAAGAACTCCATCTATTTGTCAAGGCTCTACAGTTTTCACCTCTCTGGAATTGTTTTTGCACTGAATCGGAGTAAATCCAACTGCTTTATCTGTGTTCCATACAGGCACAGTGTTGCACTCTTTCTTAGTAGGTCTGAAGCACCCAAGAGAGCAAGGACAAAGCCTAATGACTTTCTAACTGTTTCTACCTCTGTGCTCTGCACACAGAAGGGCTTTAATATGTGTTTGTTGATTGATTGTTGTTGTTGTTGTTGTTGTTTTTTGCTCAATCTATCATGTTTTGATCCTCCAACTTACTAAAAAAAAAATTAAAAAGAAAGGCCTTCTCAGAAATCAAACAACTAAAAATCACAAAATGTTCTTTTCTAAAAATAACACATTCCCCAAACACTTGAGGCAGAGCTCTGTATTTTCTCCTCACCTATTAACAAGAGCAAGATGCTACTACCTCCGCTTTCATTTTGCCTGCATCACGTCTGTGCTGCCTGGAGAATTGTGGCTGTTTTTTCAAGAAAGATCAAATGGCAACAGGAAATGGATAGTCTCCCTGATTAAAAAGTAGCACTTAGATACATTAGTGTGTTCTGAATCCATGCAGGAGGGAACTATTCTAAAGCTGGTACTTGCAGCAGAGGTATGCATCTATGCAATGCTATAAGGATGAACACCACCGTACTCTCAGTCAAGACCCCACCACCCACCACAGGACCCGTAGCATAGAAGGACCAATGGCAGCCTCCATAAAGTACTTAGAATTTGCCAATGATGGACTCTGGATTATATTTGGAGGTAGAAATCATTGTCATAGTGAAACATACCAGCATGCGTTCAATTCCAGCTCAGACATCTTCTAGTTGTGTGACACCACAATGTCTCTCAGCCTCTCTAGCTTCTGTGGCAGCATTGGGAGAATAGGGAAGACAATGATGCACCTAGGAGAACTGCGGAAGTGATGGGTTGAAATAACACAGAGCTGTCACATTGGGTTCATTAGCAGCAGTCAGTATCATAAGTACCCAGACCCATGCCTGTTACTGCAGCCAACACCCAATGAACAACTACACAGTGACGTGTATCAGGGTTGCTGTTTCCATCTCAGCATTTTTATCAATCTCCTGATAGCTTGTTAGGAAGGTATGATGGAGCTGGAGAAGCTGGGATTCTGGGAAGTTTTAGTCTGTGGCCAATAGTCTGATTTCTTTTGCATCTTCTCATGCCTCCGTTTTCTATTCTAATAGGGTTAAGAGATGATTAGGACTAAGTTCCCAAAAAAACTCCTATAACTCCTGGAAAGATCTGTGGTATGGGAGAAAGGCTGGCCATAGGGATTCTCATTAAGAGGACTTCAATCTTGAGTGCTGCATCTGACCTCAGATCTTCCTACTCCAAATAGAGAGGAACAGATCAACACTCTTCCCCTGTCATTGTGCCAGACTAGAAGAGAGCGCACTTCAGTTGCCTCCCACTCTCCATTCCTGTAGAATTCTTTCTATAGATTTATGCCTGACAGATATCAGTTTCTTACCCTTTAAAGAGAAACTGGGAGTCACTCTCCTTGCATGAAAGCAACGTAAGCTTTTCCTTTCTCTTTCCAATTAGATATTCCCACATATCTTGCATATAGTTGTTTTTGTTTTTTTTTTTGTTGTTGTTGTTGTTTTTGCTTTTGTTTTAGTTTTTTCTGTAACTGTCATTGAATCCCTAATCTCGCAGATTGTCTCCCTCTTTGCAGTGTGGATGTAGAAGGTGGCAAAAGGCCTTGAGCTCCCTCCAGAGGCTATAATAATGTTATCAACACATATCATTGCTGAACAGTTGAAGGTAAAGTCATCAGGGGGTAATGTCTCATTAGGCATAAAGAATCAAGACCCCTAAAGGAATACATTCAAGATAACCATATTCTTCTCTGTAAATGAGCACAACCAACATGAAAATCTAGACAGCCACCTCCAAACAAGAAGACAAACACATCCCTCCAATGTGAAGTTGGTGACATGGCCCCTGGAGCAGAATGGAGTCAGTAAGCCACTTTGAAGTGCTACCAGCCTTCATAAAACCAAAGTAAAGCACAACAGAGTGAGAGGCACTGAGCAGGCAGCCTACCAATTGCAGAGTGCTGCAGGATGACTCGAAGAAAGCGCCAGCCCCAGCATAAAGCATCTTGGTAACTAGGACTCATTGCCTGAGTGTCTTGCCCCTGTGCCCAGTCTATGCAGGATAAGTATTGGATGTTGACAAATATAATTTGGAATAATACTGAATGAGCCCATACTTAATATGGCAGTCTAGGGATAATTAAACTGGGGCATACTTCCATTATTAAGCATTAACAATTATATGGTTATAATTATGTCTTTTGGAGAGATATTTCTAATTCTTAACCCCCATGACCAATGTGGCCACATTTGGAAAAAGAGTAATTACAGATATCATTACCTCTTGTGAGAAGAAGACAAGTTGGTTATAAATGCATGAACAAAGACACATGGGAAAACCTCATGTGGTATTGAGAACAAATATTAATGTGATGTATCTGTAAGACATATTAGGCTTTGTGAACAACCACTAGAAAACAGAAAAGGGACATAGAGAGATGTCTCTCTTGTTTAGGGGAAGGATCATAGTCCTGTTAATAACTAGCCTCCATAGCTATGATAGTAAAAATTTTTCATTTAAAATTAGCTTCTGTATGGATATTTATTATGGCAGCTATAGCAAGCTGGTAGAGTACCATATTTCTTACTCACCATGGCTACATGAAAGTCTGAAGACAACTGCAAAGAAGGCCTCCTATCCCAGGTCTCTTTCAAGAAAATCAGATCATCACACAGTTGCCATGTATGTTGTTCCCAGTTCCCTGGCCAAAGATCATGTAAGAATTTCCAGACTCAAAGTCATAGGACATAATATGGAGGCATCAGCAGCAGGTCTACAGGAATCATAAGTGGACCATGCATGAAGATAACCTAGAACCCCTGCTCAGATGTAGCCCATGGCAGCTCACTATTCAAGTGGGTTCCCTAGTAATGGGAACAGGGACTGTCTCTGACATGAACTCAGTGGCTGGCTCTTTGATCACCTCCACATGGGGTGGGGGAGGGAGCAGCCTTGCCAGGCCATAGAGGAGGACAATGCAGATAGTGCTGATGAGACCTGATAGGCTAGGGTCAGAGCGAAAGAGAGGACCTCCACTATCAGTGGACTTGGAGAGGGGCATGGGAGGAGATGAGGAAGGGAAGGTGTGATTGGGAGGGAATGAGAGAGGGGGCTACAGCTGGGATACAAAGTGAATAAACTGTAATTAATATAAAAAATAAAAAAATGAGAGAAGAGAGGAAAAAAATTACCAGCATAATACAATTCCTCCAATATGGGACAGAGAGCAGCAGATTTTCCCCCAATATATCTATGTAAAATATGTGCATACTTTATTATTAACATTATACATACTTCTCAACAGTACAGTACATGCATTTCAGACATTGCATGGCACCCAAACAGGGACACTCCATGACACGTGGAAGACAGTGAGTACTCTGCTCTGAGGAACATCAGAGTTTTGCCTTACCATCCTGTCCTGAGAATCAGATGGATCTTCCTTATTCCTTTACCTTTGATTTAAGCCATCTAGAGGGACCAACTACAACAAAAGGGCAACTGAGGTCTTTTGGTGCAGACTACTCCCTGGCATTGACTGAAGGCCTTTAGTCCTCTGGTCAGACCCCTACAGCCCCTCAAGTGTGGCAAAAATCACCTCTCTAGACCTCTCAACAAAACCATGATGAGTTAAAAGCCCTTAGGCTGTCACCGGTTCATTTTCTTAAACTCGTGGGCAGGCTTACACCCTGGTCTCAATGGAGTTGCCAGAATTCCCACAGTATAGGAACCCTCCTTTGGCTGAGTGCTTCCATCCTTTTCTGTCAAGGAAAACTCTGCCTCTCACCAAAAGGAATCTCAGATTAGAGACCTCCAGACCCACCTCAAACTGCAAGTAGTTTCCTTCTGGGAAGATGTCCTTCAATTATTCCCTCGGCTGATCTCCAGTGACCCTATGATGTTGAGATATGGACCCAGATGTCTCATCTCACATGAAGGCAAGAAGTCAAGGAAGGGACCCCCACCTCTTTTGTCTCCATCATTGCAGTCATCCTTCAATGAGTAGGTTCCTCCCAGAAGGAAACTGAGGATGATCCCAAACCCCTTACTCCCAGTGATTACTCTGATGAGGAGAGCCATGAAGACTGCCCTAGGGCAGACCTCCCTGCCCTTGAATGAGTCACTGAGTACATTAAACAGAATGTAACCCCTCAGCCCCCCACACCCACTGCTCATTACCCTCCACTGATGCCTTATGCCCCTCCTCCCTCTTCCTCTAAGGACACTCATAGAACTCTTTAGGGCTTCATGCCTTCTGCCCTCCCACAAACTAACACCCAACAACTATGAGAAATTAGAGACTCCTCCAAAGTTGCCCACAGTTGAAATAACACCTTGGCTTTCCCTGTTAATGTTCAATCTACTCACTCTCAGCCCCCAGATGGGTAACCCTACCAAGCCAATAAATTAAAAGAGCTTAGACAAGTGGCACAAGAGGATGGTATTCATGCCCCTTGGATCAAAACCATTTTCCTGAGCATTTATGTAACGCTGAATATACCACAGGACTGTCTGTCCTCCTTGCCTAGCCCCCTGTTCCTTAATGGGAGGTAATATATAGGGATGAATGCCTCTGAGAGATCAGAAAAATATCAAAATCAAAACCAATAAAATATATTCCTTAGGGCTTTGATGAGGTCCCTTCTACACAAAGGAGCACAACATGCTTCCTAACCTATAAGGTACTTTGATCAAGTATGCCTTCATGCCTTTCATCCTGAGAAGGCATAACCCCTCACTTCCACATCCCAAGATGAGATTCCTCACTTCTTTTTCTCTGGCAGAAGCCTGAGGAAACCCTCTCTAACTAGAACACAAAATCTCTGATCCTATGGCTAGAGAAATCCTCCTTAAAAGCATAATTTGGGCAGGCACGAACTCAGAACACCGCTGGCATGTATGGATTTAAAATATGAATATTACAATAAATGGATAGTTTCCACTCAAAATATTGGGATGGCTTCATAAAGCCGCTTCCCATGCTCAGGCCTTTGTGGTGGCCCTTAAAACAAAAGAAAAGTGTTTTAAATGTGGAAAAGAGAGACATTGGAAGGGTGAATGCCCTAACTTGGCCCATCCAAGGGCTTAGAAGCTCTTAAATCATCTGTCCCTGATGCTATAAAGAAGTCCCTTGGAAACAGGACTGTCATTTTACATGTGATAAATATATGGTGAGCCCCTCAAGTTTTTAAACTCCAAAAGAGTCAATTATCAGCCCTGAAAACAAGAGGGAAAAATTCACACATTACATACAATGTTCCCTTACTCACGTGTCTAGTTTCTCTAAATAAAATTATCTGATCTAGTAGCTTGGAATCAAAGAATAGAGTTGAGGTTAATAGTAAGCACAACTGGATAATCTGGATAGAACTATCAAAAACATCATCTGAAAGCAGGTGGCAAGCTCATCAGAGATCATCAGTAGTTATAGCATCCCATCATCATAAGAAGACACTGAGATCCAGGTAACAGGTTATTCCTGAAGCTCTGCAGGTAGTTCAAATGCTTTATCAGCAGCAACATCTCCATCCACTTGAGAGGACTCTTGCAATATTAGTGAGAGTGTCTACTAAGGAATTTTGAAGTGCAACAATTCCAAACAAAGGATTATGACTGTTTTGTAAAAAAGAAAATTCTTTTCATCTACTGATGGAAAGAAATGAGGCCTCTAAAATTTGAGATACAGGTTTGATAAAGCAGGACACCTTCAGAGTGAAGCACATAAAAACCAGGCAGCATTGATTCAGCAGGCTTTAAATTTGGGAGATTGTAAGCAAGAGCATGCAGCGAAAGCTGTCACAGCAGGGTGAAGAAAGAATTCCAGAGAGGCGATGAAGAAATGGCTCCTAAGTTAAGAGTTCTCATAACACAGTCATGAGAATCAGTGTTCAGATCCCAGCACCCACATAGCAATCACAGTGCCTTGGGAAACTTTCTCTCCTCAGTACATGCTCTTACACTTCCCAGTCCCTGCAGTTTTGCAGAGTTCCCAGAGTGATATGAAGCATGAAGATATCACTATGATTCAGCAAGTAAGAGAAATCCCTCCCACATTCTTCCTCTGAGTGCTAGGCAACCTTATCTAAGTCATTCTCCCACTCTAGAGCACATATGTACAGAACTGTGGTGAGGGTTGGATAGATTTGGGGTGAGTTTTTTACCACAGTGCCTCAGCCTATTAGGGAACTAAGATGCTGTTATCCTAGGAATTAATACCATCTGTTTTGTTATTATTGCTGGTGGATACCCCCACAGCATCTCACTTTCCTGTATCAAGACACATTCTCCAGATTGTATTAAGTATTTATTTTCTGGACCTTTCCACTAAACAGCAAATTGCACCAATATAGAGCCTGCCTCACCCCTCACTTTGTTGCCAGTCCTCTGATGAGCACTCATATTCAAATTAAAATCCATGGGAGACAGGAAGAAGATGATATGAAGAGGTAGAGCCTTTGGGGAATAATTATAATTAGATCAGATCGTCAGAGTAGTGCCTCATGACTGAGTGAGTGACTTTTGTTGGCTCTATGAGAAAACAGAGGAAAACAGGAGCACCCTCCTGGTCCTCTGAACTTGTGACATCCTGGGCCACCTGAGGATGCTACTACCAAGAAGCTACTCCTCACAACCCCAGCAATAGGGAGACACCTTGTTGGTGGTGGTGTTCTTATCTCAGTCAGAGGAAAAGTGGATGACAGTTCTTTGCTCATCCTAGCTTGATGCCTGGCATGGTGGGAAAAGTTGTTTCATGCTTAGGACACATAAAAATAAAATAAAATAAAATAAAATAAAATAAAATAAAATAAAATAAAATAAAATAAAATCCAATCCAATCCAGGCAGCACAGAGCTGGAAGATGAAGGTGGAGACCTGGGTTCTGCTACAGGGCAGAACCACACAGGGCAGGCAGGGAAAGATGCTCACAAAACCTACCCTCCACCCATTACACAGGAGACTCATAGACACACAGAGTCCCGCCTACCACCATATATTGCAAGGAGGAAGGAGGACAGAGAAGTACAGACTGTCATACCACAGATAGCCCTTCCCTCCAGTTCAAGCAGAGTTGGTCCATAGACACCTGCTTGCTGCCACACCAAACAGTGAGGACAGATGTCACCCAGGTACCCACTATCCAAGTGACCAGCCTGCAGTGGGAGCCGCAATGTGCAAGTATGTGGTAGACAGAAGAAAAAGTAGAGCAGCTTGAGCATTATGAAGAGAGATGGAACCGGAGATGGGTGAAGAGGAATAGTCTGTTGTGAATGGCTAGCCCCACCACCTGGGACCACGATGAGATCCCAGTCTGAGCTGCTGCTGAGGGCCACGTCTGCCTCCATGTTATACAGTGGGAGGGGTCAGTGTCAAGGTCCACTGCTCATATTACCCCTAGAGAACATGGAACCATCCCTGGTTGGGGAAGATGCGGGGGACAACGTGGATGTCCAGGATATACAGAACTGTCCTCACCCCTCACTGTCTGCAGTTCTCTGGAGAGCTGGCTCTACCTCTCACCAGCTGTGTCAGGGAAAGCTGCTCACAGGGTCATAAATGGGGGAGAGCGATCCCTGTCCCTCACCAACTACAGCACCAGGGAAAGCTGGCCCTCCACATCAGGTCAGCACACAGAGCAGCACAGGAGAGTTGGCCCTGGTGGCAGGTGAACCAGCCCCGAAGGGGGAACTCAGGGGAGAACTGGCCCTGCCGCTCATCTGCCATGAGATGGCGTGGGTGCAGGGGTGATGCTCTTTCTCCTTCTCCCTTGGCCACCTGCAGTAATCGGGAGAGCTGGCCCCAATCAGAGCAGGGGAGCTAGGCCTACCCCGTCACTGGGTATAGCACATGAGAGAGTGGGCCCTGCATACTACCTAGGGAATACAGTGGAGCTGGCCCTGATGGTGAAGGCATGGGTGAGCCAGCACTGAGGGTGTGAGAGCAGGGATAGCTGGCCCAGCCCCTCATGGGGGCTGCAGCACTTAGGAAAGTTGATCTCTGCACCTTGACTAGGCAGCACAGTGGAGCTGGCTCTGGAGGCATGGATGCAGGTGAGCTAACTCTGAGAGCATGAGAGCAAGAGAGTGATCCTGCCTCCTGCCTATGGCAGAATTGGGTGATGGAGAGCTTACCCTGCTGGTGTACATAAAGGAAAGCTGACATGCTGACCAGCTCAGCTACCACCCAGGCCCAGATCAAGGGCTCTTAGTGGGCCCACCCCAAAATCTGCAAACAGTTGGGATGAGTGAAAAGGCCAGTCCTGCTGATCCAAAGCTACAGGATCTCCATGACACAGGCAACAACAGGATAACCTGGAGAAGATCCAATATTGATGGTGTCACAAAAGCCAGAGACCTCAAACCAGACCAATTTAATGAACATTTCTGAGTGAAGATGTGTGGACAGAAGGATATACTGTGGGACACACTGTGACATCCTACAGTTTTTACAATGAGATATTTTCTAGGCTTCATTTTTGTTTGTTTGTTTTTGTTTTTGGTGTGTGTGTGTGTGTGTGTGTGTTATTTTGTAAGGAGGTTGCAAGAGCAAAGGGAACATATGAGGGGCTGGGGAAATGAGCAGGACTGGGGTGCGTGATGTGAAACTCTCAAAGAATCAATAAAAAGTTAAAAAGAAACTGTGATCTCCAAGTGCAGACTGTAAGCCTTAAACACAACCCACAATCCAAAATAGAACTCTTTTCTTTGTAATTAGCCAATCTGCAGTACCTTGTTATTAAGAGTAAACAATGAACCATGAAACTAGGTAACAGAAGTCTTGATGTTCAGATCCATCTGCAGGAATCCTGCAATCAATTCAGATCAAGGTTCTGACATTTACGTTTCCTCAAGGACTCCAAAAGGCTTCAGTGGGCAACAGGACAAAAGACCCACTTGAAAAGCCTCAAAGATCAGCCTGGCTAGTGATTTACAAACTTTTTATTTTTACGTTAAAGTCATTGTGGGTTTCTCATTGTTTTCTGTTTGGCTGGGTTTGTTTTGTTTTTAATATATAGTAAATTCCTAGGTTGAAACTCACTACATGAAACTAGACCACAGCTCCATGGTAAAAGAGAAATGAGACAGGCTCTGGGGCTCTCCCTACACCAGAGGGTCCCTGAGGTGCTTCACAAAGCTCCTGCTGATACCCATGTTGGATAACAGTGGCCCTCTCCTGAGTACTCTGCAGTATCTACTCACTGCACCACATTGCCTGCCTGCTGATTCTCAATGGAACACAGCCATCCTTACCCTGATGCTAAGCCCACAATTGTCTGCAGTTGTTTTTGTTTTAGAGGCAAACCCAGACACTCCCAGCTCTAACTGAAAATCATTCTCAGGCTTTCAGAATGGAGGAGAGAAAGTAGGACCTCAAATATATAAATAATTCAAGGCTTAGTTTATGCAAGGTGCTGTGTTTTCTGCAGGCAGTGGTTTGTATGATCATTCTTACATTGCCAGTCAGGTGGCCGCTGTAGCATTTATTACTGCAGACAACCGTTAGAAGCTGTTTTGATTTATGCATCTATATTCTATTATGGAGGCATGTTTATAGCACAGTGCAGTTTCTCCTGTGACATTGTAGGAAGGAGGAAAAAACTGAGTGGATGAAAGAATAGGACAAGTCATTACTATCATCCCAGAAAAGAATAGAAGCAATTGGACAACCTACTCCTGTCAAATAGCAAATTGGTTTTCTGGATCATAGACACAGACACACACACAGACACACACACACACACACACACACACACACACTCAAACATGTACACACACTCGTATGTGACAATGCATAGGTATTGTGCCATTATGTCAGCCTAGAACAACAAATACTTATCAAACCCTTGCACGATCTAGCCCATGGCAGTTCAGTGTCCAAGTGGATTCCATAGTAATGGGACGAAGGACTACCTCTGACATGGTCTGATTGGCCTGCTCTTTGATCACCTCCCCCTGAGGGGGGGAGCAGCCTTATCAGGCCACAGAAGATGACAATGCAGCCACTCCTGATGTGATCTGATAGACTAAGATCAGAAGGAAGGAGGGAAGAAGAGGAGGGCCTCCCTTATCAGTGGACTTGGGGAGGGGCATGTGTGAAGAAGGGAGAGTGGGTGGGGTTGGGAGGGGAGGAGGGAGGGGCTTATGGGGGGATACAAAGTGAATAAAGTGTAATTAATAAAATAAAATTAAATTTAAAAGAAAAGAAAAGAAAAATGGACAACAACAACAACAACAAAAGTCATAGCTTTCTGTTCCAGGTCATAAAAATGCTTTGGTGAACAAAGTAGAAAGCATCTCCCCCCTCAAAGCATAATCTTGTCTCCACCCAGATTTCCCTGCTGAAAATAATGCTTTCTCCTCTTTGATTGTACAGTAGTGCTTACTACAAGCTAATATGTGGTATATAGCCAGTGCATGTTGGATGAGTAAGTGAACGTAAGGTGGGGAATAAAATAAAATTCTACTACCAAGGTCATTTTTAATTTATCTCTTTGCACAGTAATGCGATATTTAAAAAAACACAGAAAACCTTATGTGCCATAATCATTTATTATTTTTGTGTTCAGGCTGTCACTGTGGATGACTCTGTCCCCCGCTTCACTCTCCTGACTCATGTAGCCTGAAGATCATTCATGTTACAGACATCAAATGGAATGACTCAGTCCTAGTCTATGTGTCTCTCATACTCAGCATAGTAACAACTATGCATGTTCTTCTCAGCATGGCAGAGGAGCTGAGAAATAGAAGCACACAGCTCTCTTGATGTCTAGGCTTGAACTGGGAAGCCAGTCACAAAGCCATCCCAGATTCAAGACATGGACAAGGATTTTATCTTTTGTCAGAGGAGCTACAAAGTCACAAAGCAAAGGGCAAACCTAATGGGTTAGGAACCAAAGACACCACTGCAATATGCCCTAAGAACCAAGCATGTTAGAAAAAAGCTTAACTTGATGCAGCCACTCAAGGGGTGTGTACCGTCTCTTCTAGCTTTCATGAACATCCCCTATCCAGGATTCCTACAGGGCTCCCTAGTAAACTCAAAGACAATTGACTGAAAACAGCTCAATGTCCTGAATATTCTGTCACCTTTGACCTTGAGCATCTATGCTGATTGCACCTTTCTACAGCTGACATCCAACTCTGATCCCTTGGTTTTATATCCACTCATGCTTTGTCCTCTATTTTTTTTAATCTTTTATTATTTTTTTTATTAATTACACTTTATTCATTTTGTATCCCCCCATAAGCCCCTCCCTCCTCCCCTGTCGATCCCACCCTCCCTCCCCTTTCTGCATGCATGCCACTCCCCAAGTCCACTGATAGGGGAGGTTCTCCTCTTCTTTCTGATCTTAGTCTATCAGTTCTCATCAAAAGTGGCTGCATTGTCCTCTACTGTGGCCTGGTAAGGCTGCTCCCCCCTCAGGGGGAAGTGATCAACGAGCAGGCCAATCAGATTATGTCAGAGGCAGTCCCTCTTCCCATTACTATGGAACCCACTTGGACACTGAACTGCCATGGGCTACACCTGTGCAGGGGTTCCAGGTCATCTCCACGAATAGTCCTTGGTTGGAGTATGAGTCTCTGGGAAGTTCCCTGTGTTCAAATTATCTTGTTCTGTTGCTCTGCTTCTGGAGTTCCCGTACCCTCCAGCTCTTACTATTTCCCACTTCTTACATAAAATTCCATTCACTCTGCCCATCAGTTGGCCATCAGGCTCAGCATCTGCTTTGACAGTCTATACTGCAGAAGCTTTCAGAGGCCCTCTGTGGCAGGTTTCAAGGTTGTTTCCTGTTTTCTTCTGGCTTTCAGAGGCCCTCTGTAGTGGGTTCCTAGGTTGTTTCCTATTTTCGTTTTCTTCTGATGTCCATCCTCTTTGCCTTTCAGGATGAGGATTGAACATTTTAGTTAGGGTCCTCTCTTTTGCTTAGTTTGTTTAGATGTACAGATTTTAGTGGGTTTATTCTATATTGTATGTTTATATGAGTGAGTATATACCATGAGTGTCTTTTTGCTTCTGGGACAACTCACTCAGGATGATCCTTTCCAGGTCCCACCATTTACCTGCAAATTTCATGATTTCCTTATTTTTCATTGCTGAGTAATACTCCATTGTATAGATGTACCACAGTTTCTGCATCCATTCTTCAGTTGAGGGGCATCTGGGTTGTGTCCAGCTTCTGGCTATTACAAATAAAGCTGCTACAAACATGGTTGAACAAATGTCCTTTTTGTGTACTTGCGCCTCTTTTGGGTATATGCCTAGGAGTGGTATGGCTGGATCTTGAGGAAGCGCTATTCCTAGTTGTCTGAGAAAGCGCCAGATTGATTTCCAGAGTGGAAATTCCCACCAGCAGTGGAGAAGGGTTCCCCTTTCTCCACAACCTCTCCAGCATGTGTTGTCCCTTGAGGTTTTCATCTTGGCCATTCTGATGGGTGTAAGGTGAAATCTCAGGGTTGTTTTGATTTGCATTTCCCTAATGGCTAATGAGGTTGAGCATTTCTTTAAGTGCTTCTCTGCCATTCGATATTCCTCTGCAGAGAATTCTCTCTTTAGCTCTGTTCCCCATTTTTTAAGTGGATTACTTGGTTTGTTGCTTTTCAGCTTGTTTAGTTCTTTATATATATTGGATATGAGTCCTCTGTCAGATAGAGGGTTGGTGATGATTCTTTCCCAATCTGTAGGCACTCGCTTTGTTTTGATGACGGTGTCCTTTGCTTTACAGAAGCTTTTCAATTTCATGAGGTCCCATTTATTAATTGTTGCTCTTAGAGCCTGTGCTGTTGGTGTTCTGTTCAGGAAGTTTTCTCCTGTACCAATGAGTTCTAGGGTATTCCCCACTTTTTTTTCTAGGCGATATAATGTGTCTGGTTTTATGTTGAGGTCTTTGATCCACTTGGACTTCAGTTTTGTGCAGGGTGATAAGTATGGATCTATTTGCATTTTTCTACATGTAGACCTCCAGTTGGACCAGCACCATTTGTTAAAGATGCTATCTTTTTTCCATTGTATGGTTTTGGCATCTTTGTCAAAAATCAGGTGTCCGTAAGTGTGTGGGTTTATTTCTGGGTCTTCTGTTCGATTCCATTGATCCACCATTCTGTTTCTATGCCAGTACCATGCAGTTTTTATAACTGTTGCTCTATAGTACAGCTTGAGATCAGGGATGGAGATACCTCCAGAAGATCTTTTATTGTAGAGGATTGTTTTAGCAATTCTCGGTTTCTTGTTATTCCATACGAAGTTGAGAATTTTTCTTTCCAGGTCTGTAAAGAATTGTGTTGGCAATTTGATGGGAATTGCATTAAATCTGTAGATTGCTTTTGGTAAGATGGCCATTTTTACTATGTTAATCCTGCCAAGCCATGAATATGGGAGATCTTTCCATCTTCTCATATCTTCCTCTAATTCTTTCTTCAGAGACTTGAAATTTTTTTCATACAAGTCTTTGACTTGCTTGGTTAGGGTTACGCCAAGGTACTTTATGTCATTTGTGGCTATTGTGAAAGGTGTTGTTTCTCTAATTTCTTTCTCAGCCCTTTTGTCTTTTGTATACAGGAGTGCTACTGATTTTTTTGAGTTAATTTTATATCCGGCCACTTTGCTGAAGGTGTTTATCAGCTGTAGGAGTTCCCTGGTAGAGTTTTTGGGGTCACTCATATATACTATCATATCATCTGCAAATAGTGATAATTTGACTTCTTCCTTTCCCATCTGTATCCCCTTGATCTCCTTCGACTGTCTTATTGCTCTAGCAAGGACTTCCAGCACTATGTTGAAGAGATATGGAGACAGTGGGCAGCCTTGTCTTGTCCCTGATTTCAGTGGGATTGCTTTAAGTTTCTCTCCGTTCAGTTTGATGTTGGCTATAGGCTTGCTGTATATCGCCTTTACTATGTTTAGATATGTGCCTTGTATCCCTGAACTCTCCAGTACTTTAAACATGAATGGATGTTGGATTTTGTCAAATGCTTTTTCAGCATCTAGGGAGATTATCATGTGGTTTTTTTCTTTCAGTTTGTTAATATGGTGGATCACATTGATGGATTTCCGTATATTGAACCACCCCTGCATACCTGGGATGAAGCCTACTTGGTCATAGTGGATAATATCTTTGATGTGTTCTTGGATCCGGTTTGCAAGTATTTTGTTAAGTATTTTTGCATCAATGTTCATAAGGGAGATTGGCCTGAAATTCTCTTTCTTTGTTGAGTCTTTGTGAGGTTTAGGTACCAAGGTGACTGTGGCTTCATAGAATGAATTTGGTAATGTTCCTTCTGTTTCTATTTTGTGGAATAGTTTGAAGAGAATTGGAGTTAGCTCTTCTTTGAAGGTCTGGTAGAATTCTGCGCTGAAGCCATCTGGTCCTGGGCTTTTTTTCGATGGGAGACTTTTGATGACTGCTTCTATTTCTTTGGGGGATATAGGACTATTTAGTTGATTTACCTGGTCCTGATTCGGCTTTGGTAAGTCAAATCGATCAAGAAAATTGTCCATTTCATTTAGATTTTCAAATTTTGTGGCATATAGACTTTTGAAGTAAGTCCTAATGATTGTTTGGATTTCCTCAGTGTCTGTAGGTATGTCCCCCCTTTCATTTCTGATTTTGTTGATTTGGATGGTGTCTCTCTGCCTTTTAGTTAGCTTGGCTAAGGGTTTGTCGATCTTGTTGATTTTCTCAAAGAACCAGCTCTTGGTTTCATTGATTCTTTGAATTGTTTTATTTGTTTCTAATTGATTGATTTCAGCCCTGAGTTTGATTATTTCCAGCTGTCTACTCCTTTTTGGTGTGTCTGCTTCTTCTTTTTCTAGGGTTTTTAAGTGGGCCATTAAGTTGCTTGAATGAGCTGTCTCGAATTTCTTCTTGAAGGCACTTAGTGCTATGAACTTTCCTCTTAGCACTGCTTTCATTGTGTCCCACAAGTTTGGGTATGTTGTGTCTTCATTTTCATTCAGTTCTAGAAAGGCTTTAATTTCTTTCTTTATTTCTTCCCTGACCCAGCTGTCATTTAGTAACAAGTTGTTCAGTTTCCATGAGTGTGTAGGCTTTTTGCTATTCCTGTTGTTGTTGAAGTCCAGCTTTACTCCATGGTGATCAGACAGGATACAAGGGATTATTTCAGTCTTCTTGTATCTGTTGAGGCTTGCTTTGTGACCAACTATATGGTCTATTTTGGAGAAGGTTCCATGAGGTGCTGAGAAGAAGGTAAATTCTTTTGTGTTTGGGTGTAAAGTTCTGTAGATGTCTGTGAGGTCCATTTGATTCATGACCTCTGTCAGAGATATTGTTTCTTTGTTTAATTTCTGTTTTGTTGACCTGTCCTTTGTTGAGAGTGGGGTGTTGAAGTCTCCCACTATTAATGTGTGGGGATCTATATGTGGTTTAAATTTTATCAATGTTTCTTTTACAAATGTGGGTGCTCTTGTATTTGGGGCATAGATGTTCAGGATTGTGATGTCTTCCTGGTGGAATTTTCCTTTGATGAGTATGAAGTGTCCTTCCTCATCTCTTTTTATTAATTTTGGTTGAAAGTCTATTTTATCAGATATTAGAATGGCTACTCCTGCTTGTTTCTTGGGTCCATTTGCTTGGAAATTCATCTTCCAACCTTTTACCCTCAGGTAATGTCTATCTTTGTGTCTTAGGTGTGTTTCTTGTATGCAACAGATTGCTGGGTTTTGTTTACGTATCCATTCTGTTAATCTGTGTCTTTTTACTGGAGAGTTGAGTCCATTGATGTTGAGAGAGATTAATGACCAGTGGCTGTTAGATCCTTTGATTTTGATGTTGGCTGTGTCCATAAGTTTGTGTGCTTGGTTGCTTTTTGTTTTGCTGTAGTAAGGTTAATTATTTCCTGTGTTTTCTTGACAGAAACTAATTTTCTTGGGTTGTATTTTCCCTTCCAGTGTCTTCTGTAATGCTGGATTTGTGTGTAGGTATTGTTGAAATTTGTTTTTGTCATTGAATATCTTGTTTTCTCCGTCTATGAGGACTGAGAGTTTTGCAGGGTATAGTAGCCTGGGTTGATATCTGTGTTCTCTTAGGGTCTGCATGTTATCTGTCCAGGCCCTTCTGGCTTTCATAGTTTCATTGAAAAGTCAGGTGTGATTCTAATGGGTTTGCCGTTATATGTTACTTGGCCTTTTTCCCTTGCAGCTTTTAGTATTTTTTCTTTGTTCTGTATACTTCCTGTTTTGATTATTATGTGGCGGGAGGATTTTCTTTTCTGGTCAAATTTGTTGGGTGTTCTGTAGGCCTCATGTATCCTTATTGGCTTCTCCTTTAACTTGGGGAAATTTTCTTCAATGATTTTGTTGAAAATATTTTCTGGACCTTGGAGAAGGGAGTCTTCTTTTTCCTCTATTCCTATTATTCTTAGGTTTTGTCTTTTCATATTGTCTTGGATTTCTTGGACGGTCTGTGTCAGGAATTTTTTGGATTTAACATTTTCTTTGACAGATACATCGATTTCTTCCATTGTATCTTCTACACCTGAGATTCTTTCTTCCATTTCTTGTATTCTGTTGGTTATGCTTACCTCTGTAGTTCCTGTTTTCTTCCCTAAATTTTTCCTCTCCATTATTTCCTCCATTTGTGTTTTCTTTAATTTTTCTAGTTCTATCTTCAGGTCTTGAGTTGTTTTGTTGACTTCCTTCACCTGTCTGCTTGTATTTTCCTCTTTTTCTTTTAGTTCCTTCAACTCTGTCTCTTTGATTTCTTTCAGTGATTTAATTATTTCTTCTCTGAAGGCTACAAGCTGTTTGGCTGCATCTTCCTGTATTTCTTCACGGATGGCCCTAATTTGCTTGTCTTTATCTTCCTCCATTTCTTTACGGATAGCCATGATCTGTTTGGTTTTATCTTCCTCTAATTCTTTACTGCTGATTCCCTAGCTATGGGGTTTTCTCCCAACAGGGAAACTCAGTCTGTTATCCTGGGGCGCACAGTTCTGTCTGAGAAAGTGGGAGGTGCACTCAGCAAGTCTCTGGGACAAAGGCTGATTGCTCTGCTCTGGACCTGGAGAATGTGCACCTAGGTTGAGTTGGCGCCTGGGGGCACTGCTCTGGTCTGGAGGCTGGGTGCCTCACTCTGGACCAGAAGCTGTGTGTCTCTGTCTGGGATGGTGGCTGTAGGCATCGCTCTGGTCCAGACGCTGTGGGTGCAGCCCCCCTGAAGGATCAGGGATTCCTACAGTTTTGGCAGTCCAGCCAGGGACAACTGGCTGATCCCTGGCACAGTATCTGAGGGCTGCTGTAATGGCTCTTCGGCTCCTGCAGGTCCGAGGATGCAGCTGTGTGTCCCAGTGCCCCAGGGGAACGCAACAATGGCGGCAGAGCACAGCGCTTCTGCCTGCACTAGAGTCTGCGTGAGTCCAGGAAGTGTTTTGGTGCTGGGTGTCCTAAGCGTTAGAGCTGCTGACCCCCTCCGCTGGGGGTTTCCTCCTGCCAGAGACACGCAGTCTGGTGCCCTGTTGCCCTGGTGCCCACAGTTCTATCTGAGGCGGCGAATCACGCGCGCAGGCAGGGCTCTGTGCAGGCACCTTTGTCCCGACTCTGGGTCCGGGCTGGCTCCTGGGGCACCCGCGGAACCCGAGTCTTTTCCAGGGGATGTCTGGGTAACCTGGGGTCGGTCCCAATTGTTTCCTGCTCCGTGGGGTTATCTCTCGACTGGGAAATCCAGTCTATGGTGTTGTGGGCCCACAGTTCAGTCTGGGACCGTGACCAGATCGCGCTGGCGGGTAGCTCTGGGCTGGCGACCAAGCGCCTGGCGGAACGGGGATCTCTTCCGCGGTTTAGCCGGGTGAGTTAAAGCTGATCGAATCCCCCACCGTGGGGTATCCTCTCACCTGAGAAACACAACCACTTGTGTTTTATGGCCGCGAGTTCTGATTGCTGGTCACTGTGCCAATCCTGCTGTGCTGCTCCTCAGAATGAGAGTCCTCCCGGCGCTGCCATCTTGCTCCGCCTCCACAAATCCTGTCCTCTATTTTTAACCTGTCACAGTGAAAATAGAATGTGCTTGTAGTAAGATAAGAATGTAGAATTTAGCTACCAAGTGTTGAATGCTTACAGTATATCCAGGCCTATCCTGAACAACTTTGAATACATTATCTAGCGAAAAGGTCAATATTTACAACAACTCTGTAGATTATTCATAGGCATCTCTCATTTTATCACTGAAATTATGACAATGATAATAGGAATAAGAGAGGTTGAGTCACTTGTCTAAGTTTTCAGTGACACTGAAAGAATCAGTTTTCAGACCTAACTCATGTGGCTCTAGATCCCAAATTCCTAACCTCTGTACTACTTTTCCTCTTCTTTGAACCTGAGTTTTTGCCTCTCTAACCACGATGCCCTAAGTTGGTTAGGAAGCATCAATTAAAGAAAAATATCACAATCTTTTGTCATACTTCCAATAGGATTCTAAAAGGATCCAGGTTTCCAGAAGACCTTGTTTTGCTTTCCTTTGGTGACTGGTAGTAAGGTAGTAAGATGGCCAGGTCTTGTGTAACCTTTACCACCTCTCACAAAACCATTTCAAGCCTTGTTCATCAGAGAATATTAAGAGGAGACCACAGATTCTATTCTTCTTTGGGTACATTGGATTCAACACAGCACATGTGTGATTCATTTGCTTACATAGGCACCAACAAGTCTTCATATAATTCCTGTTGTTGTTTAGGAAAGAGTCTGGTTGTTGAGCACAGAGAAAGTGTGAATATCTCATAGACACTACTATAAAAGAACCAAGTCTCTGTAGTGGCATTTTGGCATGGAGCAATGGAAGAATATGAAAAAATGAGGGCAACTTCATCCAAAGTCAGTCTAGGGAAAGACAGTTCCTATGGACTATGGCCTGCCTAATCCCCAGACTATCAGGTTCTGCACAGACTCTCCCCCTCACTTCCACATCATGCTTGCACTAAAGGAACAGTCACCAACAGGACACTTAAATTTTAGTCCATGGGTTTTTCAGACTAGAGCTCTAGTTTTTCATCTGGATCAAGGCTGGATTAAAGTAAATCACTTAGGTTTGAAATCTTGAGAATAAGAAATTCAAATGCACTAGAAAAGAACTAAAGATTTGTGATATCCAAGTATAGTGGCCCACACTGTAATTCTAGCACTAAAGTAGTAGATAGGCAAGAGCGCTAGAAGTTCAAGGCCAGCTTTGACTATATAAAGAGTTCGAAGCCAGTCTGGGTTACATAAGTATCACAAAGTCAATCAAGCAAACAGAATCAAAGATATATGCATGTTCATATACACTTACATATACAAACTACACAACAGCAAGATTCCTTGTGTCTTTAGCCAGGCAATAACACAGGTGAGAATAACCAGCCTGTCTCACCTGACTGTCAAAACAAGAAATAAACTATGACTACTGTGCACCGAGTTCCCTTGGGTAAGGATAGGGTCCTCGTGGGAGAGCAGTAATAAAACTGAAGAAAGAAACAAAAGAGAAACTACTGTTAAAGCTCAAAAGAAGAGTATAGATTATACCTTACTTCTAGGGCACCCTGTAATCTTACTCACTTATAAACACATCTCAGATGGGTATTCAGCTGAGACCATCAAACCAGTTATTTCTCTTCTTGACCCAGAGGAGTAGGGAGGAGATGAGGAACTCACAATATTGGAAAGATGGCAGGAATTGGGTAGAGTTTGAAACAAAACTTTAATATGAAGACATCAGTGTGCCTTCTCTGTAGGCAGCCAAGAAGAGGGCTGAAAACTTTGCAAATGAGTCAAAGCATCAGTAGAGAATATGAAATATCAGACAGGGAGAAGCTATTCAGGCTGAAGAGTAGCCCATTCATTTTGCCCTTGACCCCCCTGAGGAGCTGACCTGTCATTTAGACACAGCCTTAATGTGTGGGACTGCACTGGAGCTCTAGAGAGAATACAGAGGCAAAGCCAGAGAAACAGATGCCAACTAGGTCTCACAACAAAATGGAAGCCATAGTATAAGCCAAATGGGAAGCAGGGACCAGAACAAGGAAAGATGAGACCACCAGAGAGGACAAAGGGAAGTGCTGGCGACTCAATGAGAGACATCCTCCCTTGCAGGTGGATTTGTGCCTCCTCCAGAGGGTTCAGGCAAGGATAAGATGGACAGAGTCCAAGGGAGGCTAACGACCTGCTTGTCTGGGCTTCTTTGTTCTCTGAAGGCATGTACAACCACATTAGTATGCTCAGCAGAAGGCTTCCCTTTGTTGTGGCAGGTGCGGCAGGAATGCAGAACAGCTGAGGCTTCATAAAATCGTGAGCCTGCAGAGAGCCCCAGGAGGTCAGAAAACCCAGGGCCCTGCCTCCCACATCTGGCCCATCAGTGGAATGCGCCACAGCTCAGAACTATTTTGAAAATCATGTTTATTGTACTTCCTCTTCTTATTTTAACGGGGGTGTTCTTTCTTTGGAGAAAAGGAGGGACGTGTAGAATATTTTTTGTTCTAATCATATTACCTAATGGCAGCCACTGTGAGCATTTCAGCAAGAAAAATTTTTTCTTCCTCTTATATTCCCCCAAACCCATGAACTATGAATGTGTGGGAGAGTTTTTGTGAGTGTGTGTGTGTGGGGGGGGGTGTCTGTGTATATAATCATATAAAAAGCAGAACTTGATATTCAAAAATTACCAAAGCTTTAAATAAGAAGATATTAATTAAGTCTGATACAACCAACTCCATCAAATCTTGCTAATAGGTTTGTGATCCAGCAGCTTGCTTCTGGGTATTTATTAAAGGAGATAAAAATCAGCATCTTATAGAGATATCTTTACTCCCATGTATATTGCCATACTGTTTATTGGGCAGGATATAGAAAGATTCTCAACATTCAACAATAGATAAATGGGTAAAAAAATAGATTTGAGCGTTCTTCAGCCCATGACAACATGAAACAAACTGTGGATATTGTACTAAGTATATCGCTAAACCAAGCATAGAAAGACAAATTCTATAAAATCTCACTCTTGTGAGGAGTCTGAACTAGTCAAAAATATGGAAGTAGAGGGGTGTTTGGTCCTTGCCAGCACGCTTAAAAAGAGGAAATGGAGAGATGCTGGTCAAGTGGCAAGAGGATTCAGTGATAAATGCAAAATAAAATCCAAAGGTCTGAATTACAGTTTAGTGCCTACAGCCAGCACTGGAATATTACAAATTGTAAATTTACCAAAAGAATAAACATTATGTAAAGAATTCTAATACAACAATAATATTGACACTAAAATAAAATGTTGGGGAGTAATAAGCATGTCTATGACCTTGTTTGAGACTTAATAGTCAATTTGGCACAGCTTAGGGTCATCTGAGAAGTTAGTCTCAAATGAGTGATTGCTTGAATCATATTGGCCTGTAAGCATGTCTGTGGGGGATTGTCTTAATTGTTGATTGCTATAGAGGGGCCTAGCTCCCTGTAGAAGGCACCATTTCCTGTGAAACTGCTGACTATACAAGAGAGCTCTTTGAGCATGAGCTTTTTGGTAAGCTTGCAAGCATTTTTCTTTCATAGCTTATGAAAAAAATATCTTGACTGAGTTTCTGCTCTGTCTTCTCTCAATGATGGATTATTAACCTGAATGTTTAAATAAACCCTTCCCTCCCCTAAGCTGCTTTTGTTCATGGTGTTTTATCATAGGAGCAGAAATCAAGCCAGACAGATGGAAAATTGGGAGTGGTTTCATGAATAAATAATTTTTACAAATACCATCAAGTTGTATTCATATCTGCTTGTACATGCCAATCATACCTCAATCAAGCATGAATTTTTAGGAATAAATAAGTAAAAAAGGTAACTGGACTT
The DNA here is from genome assembly GCF_907164565.1 of Psammomys obesus. Classification (NCBI taxonomy): domain Eukaryota; kingdom Metazoa; phylum Chordata; class Mammalia; order Rodentia; family Muridae; genus Psammomys; species Psammomys obesus. Next base: position 25,105,217 of record NW_026596051.1, on the reverse strand, counting down.
CATTGCTGACCTTAATCATTATCCAGCTACACCACTTCATATTATTTTCCTTTATTAAGACAGATCAAAGAGAAGAAAAAACAGCCATCCCTAGTTGTTGGCTGGTAATGCTGATCTAAGGTATATCCAAGAGCCAAATGGGGATTGGTGACATAGGAGATATGAATATCTCACATATCTGTAAAACGTGTCCAAAGATTTATGCAAAAAAGAATGGGAAAACTTTAAGGAAGTGAATACTGGCTCCTTTTTCCGTGGATGTGCAATTCATTAAACAGTAGCCTTATTTGTTTGCTTTGCTCCTGCCTAAAAAGGAAAGCAAAGCCTTCATGTTGAAGTAGGGCAGAAAGAGGAAACTCCTGGAGTAGCTTCTTCTCTTAATTGTCTTGGAAGAGATGCAGGTCCAGGGGACAACCATTGATGACATTACATGCCCAAAGAAGGTGGTGACCTGAGCAGGAGGCTGCAAGTGAACCACTAAAGACCATCTGAGGGAAGCTTGGAAATCACCAACTGGAGTGAGGTCTCCTACAGTTAGAAGACATCTCAAAAAAAAAAACTTAGAAAAGTATCAGTGCACCTGTGATAGGAAGTCAGGGATACCTTGACACACTCCACAGTGACCTGAGAGGTCACTGGCCTCTCAGCATGCCTGTTAAAGATTCTCTTGATTACATTAACTGAGGTAGGAAGGCCTGCTCTCTTTGGGAGGCATTATTCTCTGGATGGGCTCTTGAACTATGTATGTGGAGAAGGGGACCTGAGCAGCAGCAAGAATCACTGTCTGCTTCCTGACCGCAGATGCAATGGGACCAGCTGCTTCAAGCTCCTGATGCCCTGATTTTCTACCATGATGGGCTATGCCACAGACCTCTGAGCACTTTCTCTCTTGCATTGCTTTGAAGGGGATGTGTTGTTGTAACAAGGAAGGAAACTAAGACAACACACCTACAGTGAGGAAGCCACAAAGATGACAATCTGCAACAGGGAGATACTTGACAACCCATCAACTGGACCCAGAGAAGCAGTGACAGCCAACAGAGTACAATGCAGTAACTACTACTTTTTATCAATGATGCTTATGCCCACCCCCTTCCTTCTTCTCCCAACCTGCTAGAGTATCTGACACTCAGACAAGCAAGGAGAAAAAAAAGGTAGAGAGAAGGGCTGAAGTTCACTAGTTCCTTCCCCACCATTTTCGAAGCCCTATCAGCACTGGAGAAAGATGAATTTCATCTCTTGAACTGAAAGAAGTTGTTTGAAACAAAAAGCAATATGAAAATATGGAGCGTGATGAACCACAGGCAAAAGAAATTTAATGCAGCATTATTAAGAACAGTGGGTGGGGTGAAAATTCTTTGATGTTTGTATCCCAGCAACCTGATATGCTTCAATAAATCTAAACACACAGAGGAGTATATAATTATATACATGCAAGTATGTAATCAAGAAAAATAAAAATAGGACCAAAAGCATCTTTTTTGCACACATTGCTGTTCCTTCTTACTCTCATGACCCTCTCTCATCAGCATGAAATCACTTCTCTGTGCACTTGCACAGATAGTGAAGTCCAGTGTAGTTTCATCAAGTCTCTTGGTCATTTGAAGCTCCTTCTCTCCTGATAACATACACCTGCCTCAGGTTTGAGACCTGGAGTGATCAAAGATGCAGTGGCTTCAAGGTCAGACTTGTTTTTCCTTCCAACTTGCTTCTTGTCCTTTGCTTTTCATTGAAATTCTAAACAAATTAGAGTATATGAGAACTTTAGAGTATATCAGCTTAGCTAATCAACAGCTTACTCTCCAGAGTCTGAGCTCTGTGAAGTTCCAGATTAGAGAGACTATAAAAGAAATGTGTTTGTGTATAAAAGATCAAATGAAACAGAAGCCATTGTCTGAATGTACAGATTTGGCATAGGGGCCAAACTGTGAGGCAGTTCCTGCATAAGGCTACTGATCTTCCAGCTTGTCTCCATGTTGGTGTGGAGCAGCACCCAGACTTTCAGCTATTCAGGCCCTCTCTTGCCTATTTTTTTTCATTCCTGTCTTCAATGTAATTCATGTGAATATATAGCTCTGTTGTGAAGGGCACAAGTTTCCCCTGCATGTAATCACATCATTAAGGTAGGAGTTGTCAGGTGGTCGGAGGCTGACAAAGGTCTGGGAACCTAACATATCCTCCCTCTGAAAGTTGTGGGTTCCATTGTGTCCTTGTTCTTCTCGACCATCTTACCTCCCAAGTGCTGGCCTCAGGGTCACACCAGCTTTGCATGATTTCTTCACTAGAAGTGATCCAAAACTCTAGCTCCTTTTCAACATCACTCTATGCATTGGTGAGTTTGTTTCTTAATTCAACATGAGTATATATATTGGAAAAAAAAAAGAGAGATCCAAGTTTTGGTGCATTATGTCCCCAGAAGCTGGTAATTCAATACTTCCTTCTACCTGTGACTTTCTTTACACTTACTCTCTCATCTCTCTCATCAGTTTTATTCTCTGAAAATGCTGACAAGATATTCTGTGGATTGTTCCCTTCCACCAGTCCCAATCTGGCCTACCAAGAACACACATACATAGTAAATCAAGGACACAACTAGATAGCAGAGCTAAGTTTTATAAGTATGGTTTCTTCTTAACATAATATGTTATAAACTTTCTGAATTCTGTGCCAGGTACTCATCCTTATCCAAATAACAAAATACATATGTAAAGATTTTATGGGTTTTTTTGTGGAATTAATTTTGACAAATAAATTCTTCTAAAGGGTAGACCTTTTTTATTTGTTCACTTCAGGTGCTATAGGCTTGGTCATATGATTTGTTTCTGCAAGTTACCTTTGAGAAGCAATGTTGTAGCTGTGGATTAAGATCTTAAGAAACATACAATGTTCAACCTGATTTTTGTTCCATTACCACTATAAAACCATATTTTGGGTTGCCCCTGGTTTCAGAGCGGTGAAAGTTACAGGATATACTTGAACTCAGTCTGTAATTGGAAATAATTCTGACCAAACCGAAGTCTGAAGAGCACTCAAATGATCCTAATTTAGAGTTTTTGGATTGTAGTCAATCTGAAAATCTAAGAAAATAAATATACATTGTTGTAAACTAATGAAATCACATTTAATTTGTTACAAAGCATTGTTGTAAAATCTGACTGGTACACATTGCTTTTCACAAAAATGGAGTATTTGGTTCTAATAGTTCTCTCCAAACTACTATTCTAAATATCCAAATAGCCAATAATTTTTACCATCTTTTGTGCAGAGGTGGACAATAAGTTAATGAAAAACAAGCTGAATGTTGTTTCCTTTGCAAATGACAAGCTGATAGTTGTTTAGCATATAATTTTAGAACACAAAAACATCTTCATACTTATTGTTAAGTGTGGGGACTGGAATCAAATCTGAAATGATAGTCATGATTTGTGCCTTATCTTATATGTATATATACAAAATGTAGAGGGTACTGAATATGTAGACTTTTGACCTGCTACTGTCACTTTTATAGAGATATTTTATGATTTTTCCATATCACTCAATTTTCTTCACTGTTCATGCGATCACTTTGAAAACAATATCAGAGAGAAAATTAGGAAATGGAGTAGGCAAAGAGGAAGAATATTGTTCTTGGGGTTCTTCAAACATGCATCTGTTTGGTTTTCTAGCTGCTCTGGATGCTCACAGTAATGGATAGAGCCCCAGCACCACCCAATGGAACCATAAGACCAGAAAAGACTGAAGTTATTCTGTTCATGCCTCCATTATGACTAAGAATGGAGTCTTTGAGATTGTACACATACTCCATGCGTAGGGAATGAATTGAATTGAGTTACATCAAATTTCAGTAAAATAAAATGTATTTAATTGAACTGTAGGAAAGACAAGGGAGATGCATTATGAGCCCAAGCTGACTCTAGCATGAAGCCCCACCCCACCCGTTCCCAAATCTACATGTGGCTAGAGATGTTTTTAAACCAGACTCTTTCTTTTTTTCAAAATAAAGCACAATAAGCAGTAAAGAAAAGCCAAATCTTTAGAGGTTTGTTTTTATTTTTTCTTCTATTTTAAGCCAAGTCTTCAGATCTTCAAAGGAAAAATGAGAACAAAACAATTTATGTGACATGATTTATTTTGGTAAAAGAATAAAGTGTGTTTAGATCTCCAAAGAGTGTTATAAATGAATCTGCAATGTTTCTATTTTTCCAAAACGCTGACTCCCCTTCCCTTTCCATCTACCTCCTAAGAAAAACACCTTAAATCTTCCTCTCCAAATGGCCTGTCTCCCAACCTTTGTCCTTGGATTTTTCTCAACATCTCAGAGCTCATTGTATTCAGAGCATCTATATGAAAATGCATGCCTATTCTCAAAGGATTATTTCTAAGCCCACAGATAATTGACTATGCCACACCCCAGAAACACTTGAATTGAATGCTAACAAGCATAGTATGGGTAGAAGTGACAAACTTTCATGCTTACTTTTTAACCCATCTTTAGAAAATGCAATGAGGGGAGCACAAAGCCCTTTTCATATGCTGCTGCACAATCACGGCGACACTAATACTATCAGCAGCCGGTTGATCAAATATGCAAACTAGACATTTTCATACCACATGGCTCTTAAAATCAAAAACTTCCTTGAGAAATACTCTTTCATCAGTACAACTCATGGATGAAGAAACTGGTCATGATGAAGAAACTGAAAGAGTAATTGACCTGCTTTAAAACCTCAAGACGATGAGGGAAAGAACAAATAATTCTGTTCCTTCTTTCACCCCAGCATTCACACACCAAATACTGTAAGTAAAATGTTTTGTGCCTCAAAGCCTCCCTGTCTCAGACACTCTTTCACTATTCACTAAACCATGTTAATGAAGCCTTACCTTGTATGTCTCTTATAAACATTGTCATTATGAACCATTTCACATAAGCATCAAAGACATGCCACACCATTTTGTTTGCCTAAGTCAAGTGAAATTTACAATCCCCTAATGGAGGGGCAGGAAGCCCCACTGATCATCACTGGTTGTGGAGGGGGAGGAGAATCACTGTCTCTTCTTCCTCAAAAAGGGTAAATGGTTAGTGCCCATCTATAAACTGGTGTTTCAAATTTATCGTTTAGGGGTAATAGTTAAATAATGAACATTTCAGGCTTAGACGATCACTCAGTGAGTGGAGTGTTCATCACAGAAGTTCAGGGACCTGAGTTCAGTTCTTCAAAACACACAGAAAACCATGTGCTGTGCTTCACAACTCTAATCTCAGTGCCCATACGGTAAGATGAAAGATGGAAACAGGTGGTCTGGTGAATGTGATGGAAAAAAGAAATCCCTATTTCAAACAAGGTGGAAGGCCAGGACTGAAATCCAAGGTTTTCCTTGGACTTCCACATACACACACATACATGTAGGCACATGTACACACACACATGCAGACACACACACACAGAGACACACAAAGATTAAAAGTAAGACGTTATACCCTCCACTATGAAGATCCAGAAGCACATTTAGTAGTTTAAACATATCATGGTGTCTCAGTGCACTTTAGAGAAAGAAAAGAACACATGGGTAAAGCAAGCATGCTTTCTGACATGTCACTACATCCTGCTCTGCTTTCTTTAAAAAGCTGCAAAGTCAAAATTGTTATAATTGGTTTTGCAATGAGTAAACAATAGATTAGAGAAAGTATTTTTTAAGTCTCCAAACTATGTATGTATTTCACTCTTTGGAAACAGCCTGGAGAAAACCTGCAGCTAATCTTAATAATAATTACCATGTCTTCATCTCTCTCTGTGTACCAACTGTGTACAAAGCACTTTATAGCCCCTTGTTTCCATAACAACCTCTAACTTTTGTCATTGTTTCTACTTAAGAGATAGAAATCAGCGGGCTCAGAGAAGTTAAGCCTTTGGCCCAAGGCTACACATCTGGGAAATGGCGGCACCCGCGTGTGAACGTCCAAATTAAAATGCAAAGTGTGATTCTTAACCACCGCATGGCATCTCTCCTCAAGCATTAAGAAAGTGGACTTGCAGCCTCAGAAAGTTGAAGCCTGTGGCAGAGGGAAGTGGGGAAGAGCAAGTGTGCCCATGGGCATTGCTGGTGCTCTCACAGCCTAACCACCAAGAGCTTCCAGGAGTGAGTCACAGGACAAAAGGCCAGAGGCCTTGCTTACTTTGTTTCGCAAACTATACACTGTGGAATGAGAATAATTATTAGTCATCAGTGAGCCTCCTGCTGCTCCAGCTTAGTCATCCAGTAAGTATTATAGATCATGAATTTCTCAGACTCTGAGTAGAACCTCAACCCACCTACAGAATCCTCAAGTGACTTTTCAAACACCATAGAGCTAGCTGGACATGGCTTCAGATACATTCTAAAGCTATACGTTCTGTTTTTTAACAGACAGACACATTGCAGCCAGTAACATTTACGAAAGCTGATCAGCAGAGTGAACACAGATCCTTTCCCCACATGCTCTTTGCCTTGCCTTTTAAGCAAGGCAGAATCATAAGTCTGTAAGTGTCCCTGGAGGCACAGGAGCTTATTTGGTCATAAGAGATGTTCTCTACATGAAAAACACAGAAGAAAATACAAGAGGCATACAAATAACTCCAGATATGAAATTCCGTTAAAAATAACATAAATGCTCATCACTTAAGTGCCTTCATGGAAAATGAAAGTTTCAATGAGCTGCTGAGCAGTGATTCATTCTGTTTTGCATTTTGAGCTCTAAGTGTGCAGCTACAAAGATAAATGATAGACTCCAACTATCCCCAAGGCATGCATAGCTTGGTGGGGAGGCAGAGACATTATTTATGCAATGAAATCAAAGTGGCTATTATGAGAACTCAAGAGATATGGGTAATCCAAATAAAGCAGAAGAATGAGCAGAAGTGAGGAAGACCTCCTGTCCAGATTGGTCAGTCTATAATGGATATTTCCATTTAGATATAAAACATCCAGAAAGTCATCTGGTCTATGTACAGAAAATAATTAGTGATAGCTACAAGTTTTGTTAACTTTTTCTTTTTCTGGATTGCCTCATTACAGAAGTACAGGAGCCTCACCCATGGGAAAAACTGTCCCTGGTGATGTTAGCAGACCTTGTGGTAAGAATCTACTCCATGATTGGAGCTTCCAACAATGGAGAGAACACCATCAACTCACTTAAACAATGAGCAAAGTTTATCTCCCACTTCCCATAACAAGAAGTGCAGAAAGGGCTCAGAGTTATCAATTCAGAGACACAATCAAAAACCCATCATTCTACTCTAAAATCCTTATTCGGTTTTTCTTGGTCATGGCTGCTGCTCCAGTTCCAAGCAGTATATGCAGACACTACAATATTCAAAGGAGAAAGCATTTCTCCCTACATCTTTCTTTTTAATAATGAGAAAAAGCATCCACAACCTCCTCCAGCAGGTTTCCCTTTAGCTCTTATTGGGCAAAATTGGAACAATCTAATTGAAGACTTGAGAGGAGGGGAAGTGTTCCCTCCCAGTAGAAGGCAAGGACAGTAAAGCACATAACTTGCATTTGTAACTCATTTGGCTTTAAATTGGGAGTGGGAGGGATGAGAAAGAAATGGATTAGACCTTATGGAAACCATACTCTTCTTGTTGGAGATCTTGTTACGGCCATCTGTAAACCAAGTGACTTTGACTTTCAGGAACACAGCATCCTTCTGCACCAGGCTGCATCACTACTTTAAGAAGACCAGCCTTAGGCTGATACATCTAAAAATGGCCAACACGTAATTTAGATTTGCTTTAGAGTTCTGGACACCTCTTTGCCAGGCATTTTTCTAAGAGTCCTCTGAATATTGAAAGTTGTGTTTTCTTATTCATTAGTCTTAAACTCAAATCATAGACACACACACACACACACACACACAAACAAATTCAAATTCATAGTTTCCATTCACTAATACTCCATGATATTCCATAATTTTTGTTTAGAGCAATCCAAAGACAATATAGGTTCTTGATTCAATGTAGGATATTTTCATAAACTGTATTTTTTAAATTGGCATTTATTTTATATTAGAAGAAGTAAAAGAACATATGGCCTTTTTACTCAGTAGCAGTACAACTAGAAGTTTATTCCATAAGTGTCACATAAGTAGGCTCAGAAGGTTAAATACTTGCCATGCAAGCCAGGTGACCCGAGTTTGACCCCTGGAGACCACTTAACAGTGAAAGCAGAGAACTGATGGAAACTTCGTGGAAAGCTGTTCTGTGACTTCCACATATGTGCACATATGTGTGTGGCATGTATACACACACAGAAAATTTTAAATTGAGAAAAAAATGTCACTTTGGCTTTCAAGAAACCTTAAAGTACAAAGATTCTCATGAAAATTTTACTTATCAACATGAAAAGTATCAAATATGTAGATAGCTGATTCTAAAATCCAGTTTATAGAAAATGTGATATATTCAACTAAGGGGCTGCAATAATTTTGCAAGCCTTTTTAGCTAGGGATTGAATTCGGGGCTTTGTACATGCTGGCAAGCACTGTAACCTTATATTACATCTCAACTCAGTGTCTATGTCTTAATAGACCTTATAATATCTACAAAAGTTACATAATACTGCCCTGAGTGAATATGAAGCCCAATTTTATATACAATACAATCATCATCACATAAGAAAACACTGAAAAGAAAAAGATCCAGCAATGCATAGTAGTTGCATTGGGAAGTGACTCAAAGACCAATGCTTTTACCTTCCACTTTTTGGCATCTTCCAAAATGTTTATAATGAGTATATATTGCCTTTATAATGTAGGAACACAATAAGCTCACTGATGGATTGTTTGATTGATTATCCTTATTTCCTCAGCCATACCTATAATTAATCCATATTACAAGTGGTGACAGCAATGAACCAGGTGCTTAGAAAGAAGCCGCAATGGCATAACTTTCTTCCAAACCATCTTTATCTTCTCAAGCTTAGTTGCCCATCCAAACCCTCTCAGGAGAGTCCTGAAGACAATGACACATAACTCTTTACAGAACCTAATGTCTCCTCCATCCCTTACCTCTCTTAAACCTGTTTTTCTTCCTCAGATGTCTTTCCTTGTTAATCCCATGTTATTTGGGGTATTATGATTTCAGGAAAATTATTTCCTGTGTACAGTTTGAGTTTCTATATTTCCATAAAGCAGCAACCATAAAATGAAATATACTTCTCCTCACAAAGAGTGCACAAAGAAGTGTGTGTGTGTGTGTATGTGTTTGTGTGTGTGTGTGTGTGTGTGTGTGTGTGTAAATGCCAGGCACAGAGTAGGCATACACAAAACAAGAACGGTAGCTATTATTCCTATTAATTTTTTTCTGAATCCATTTTTCCCGACAATACAGTCAGCTCAGAGCCTGGCAGATAGACATCACTTCATTCAATGGTTAATGGACTGATAATCGTCACCAGTGCTGTTAGCAGACCCTGGCAGATACGGAGCCATAGCTGCATGATTTTTAGATGACTTATCTCCACAAGAAGGCTCAAAGTATGTAGCGGGTTGCAAGAGAGAACTTCCTACATAGACCGCTTTATTGATTCTGATCAAAAAGAGGCTTTGGAGAACTGCCTGCAGGCATTTCTGTAAACGTTAACACACAAAGCAAAGAATAGCAGATAGAAGATGGAAAAAATTTTTATCCTTCCTTCCTCACGCCCACGCCAGGCCCCTATCTCAAAAGGAAGATTTGCTTCTGTTTTTAAATGGGCCTTTGCACTTTTTCAAAAATCAGCTAGATACCAATGCGTTCCCCACAGCTGAATAAGCACAGTTAAGATGAAAGATGTATCCTGGGGGCAGCATAAGCTGTGATCCAACTGCCCATCCAGCTTGTGAAACTCCTCTTGTTTGCTGAGGACAAGGGAGGGAAGGCAGGGTCTTCTACCCTGCATAGTACAGGGTTAGCAGCCTCTAGTTCATTCTGAAAGGAGAGCTATGATGCTTGGTGGCATGACTGAACTCTGTTTTCCCACTCATTTGCCACATGGTTCAAGGATGCTCTTAAAGTCAGCCAATCAACCCTATGGACCAGCAAAGCAGTCTTTATTGGGGTCATAAATGCTAAAGGCAGTCCTGCATCAGAAGAGTCCCTCCGAAATAGAAGGAAAGTCTTGTATAACCTGGGTTATTTGGAGTGGGTGGTTTTAAGAGGAGTCTGATATGCAGGGAACTGAGAGTTGAGAACAGCCTGAGAGTTACACATGAAGATCAACTGTAAGCAGAAAGAAGTGTACTTGACAAATTTTCTCCAAATCCTTTCAATTATTCATTTGTGCATTTAACAAACACTCAACAATGAACTACTTTTCATTTGTCTTTTCATTTATTCATTCAACAAACATTTGCTGAGCAGGAGATAGATTGCATGTACTAGCCCGTGTAGAATGAAGAGTAGAAATAGCAAGTGAATGATTGCAGTATGTCATAGATTGTCGAACATATCATAGAACAGCAGACACTGTATGCCAGAGCCTAAACCACACCTTTGACCTCATGAAAGACACTCTGATATCAGAAAGCAAATGCTGGCCTGGGAGGGGTTTTGTCCGTGGAACAGCCGATGCATGTTAAATGTCTTCAGAATTTCTCAGGAACCTGCATTATTCAAGAGTCTCGGGAAAACAGGGAAACTCACTAGATGTCCTACAGTCATCTACCAAATAATAAAGCTGGAACTCAAACAGATGCTTCAGCCCCACTCTGCTGTGCGCTACCCAGGAGGTACCTTCATTAGAAAATACCTCAAGATGCTTTTCTGTTAATTACTATGGGGGAACAGCAGGGAGCAACTATGGGGAAACAAATCAACATTAGGGACTATGCCAGACCTAACTAAGTATCTTTGGGAAGGATTGTCTTCACTCTCTAGACCAAAAACACCCCTTACAAAACCTGGAATGATACAATTTCCCTGCAGTAGCACTCTAAAATCTACATGACTTTGGGGTGATAAGTAGAAACTACAAGCGTTCATAGAAACCCAGCTCCTTTCCATCTTCCTTCCTCATCTCCCATCCTTCTGAATTCACACTGTCTCTTACAGTGCTACAGAGCCATCTACTATACAGAACAATGGAGGATGACACCTTAGGGACTCTACACACACCATTTTCTCCGCTTGGATAATTTAGATGCTTATACTTCCTATAAGCTAATACTCTTAAATTTCTTTCAGTGTTCATCACCAATATAGCAATCCCTAGAGGGTCAAGTGTATATAGTCTTCTTTAGGTTGGTAGAGGTTTTATGACCTTACCTGCTTCTTTTTTTTTTTTAATATTGTATTTTATCGTCAAACATAATTGGAAAAATACATACTTTATCCAACATGTACAGATACAGTGTGGATTGCCACGTGAGGATTTTGAAGGATCGGAAAGCAAACTGCTTAATAATTATTAACTCTGCCTTTTACACGTCAATTTGATGAGATAGAACTTTCTTCTTATAATAGCTGTTTAGAAACTTGATTTTTTTAATATAATTTTTATTTTTTATATTAATAACAGGTTATTTGCTTTGTATCCCCTTCCTCATTCCCTCCCAATCCCACCCTCCATCCCTCATCTCCTCCCTGCCCCTTTCCAAGTCCACTGATAGGGGAAGTCCTCCTTCCTTTCCATCTGACCCTAGCCTATTAGGTATCTTCAGGACTGGGTACAATATCCTTACCTGCTTCTTTGTGTTTCTTAAACACAAAAGTCCCAGAATGGAATGAGAGCTCTGTTGATACAAAATTTTAAAAATTTAAAAAAATATATATAAAAGCTTTTCTGGAAACACCAAACCCTGAGTTCAATCCACGGAGTCCATGTAAAAATGCTGGTGACTGAAACATGTAATCTCAGAGCTAGGTAAGAGAAACAGGAGGTTACCTGGAGCTCTCTAGCCAGCCAGTATAGCCTAACTGATGAGCTCCAGGCCAATGAAAGTCCTGATGTCAAAAGAAATGGACAGTGTTCCTGAGGATGACACCAAGTTTATAATCCACCCCCATAACACATGCATGTACACATATGTATGGGAGCATGCACACATAATTTTTTTAATAGAAGGTCTAGACCAGGCAGAAAGGTGAATTGCAGCATTGAGCAAACTGAGGAAGGGGGATTTATAGTTCCAGATGAGTAAGGACAATATAGTGAGATCTTGTCTTAGTTAGGGTTTTTAGTGCTATGAGGAGATGCCATGACCACAGCAACTCCTATAAAGAAAAACATTTAATTGGGACTGGCCTACGCTTCAGAGGTTTAGTCTATTATTGTCATGATGGGAAACATGGCAGCAAGCAGGCAGAGATGGTGCTGAAGAATTAGCTGAGAGTTCTACATCCAGATTAGCTGGCAACAAGAAGAGACAGTAAGCCACTAGGCCTGCCTTGAGCATCAAAACTTCAAAGCCCACCCCAAGTGACTTACATCTCCAATAATGTCATTTCCTAGGAGTCTGTGGGGGTCATTTGTATTCAGACTACCACAGACCTTATCTCAAAAATGGAAACGAGGAGACAGGAGGAGATGAGAGAGAAGGGAAAAAGAGAGAGATGAAATGGAATTTAAAAGCAGATATTGCTGTAAGTACATAAATGAGACTATAGAATCTAGTCTCATAGCTCAGCATTTCATTGAGAAGGTGAGGAGGGGAATTCCCATTATATAACAGGGCATGTCTAGAAAATAAGTCCATGCTCTGAGGCTTTGGGATATTTTCTCTCAGCCAAAGCAATTCTGGCCCTTCTCCAATAGCCCTTGGTTTTTCCCTCCTTACTGATGCATAGCAATAAACTCAGCCAAATGTGCTTCCGCATATTTATTATTATTATTATTATTATTATTATTATTATTATTTTACAATTTATTCACTTTGTATCTTGGTTGTAGTCCCCTCCCTCATCTCCTTCCCCATACTTCTTAATACTGTTTTCAAGGGTCAAAAATTACAGTGCTGACGATGAAAATGTATTGTTGACTAACTAAAAGGACTTTTTTAAAACACAAAACAAGAAATTTTATTGCATATGTTAAGAGAAAGACTAATTTGCATGTCTTCAAGCACAAGAAGAAACACAAGTAGGGATTTGGGTCAACTGTCAATGCATCCCAGTTTCTCCGGAGATATTTTATGTGCTTCACAGAGCAGAGCGGCTGTCCTGTATCTTACGCAGAAGTGCCCAGGATGAACTCCTGCTTACATTGCAGAGGAAACTGACAAAGCACCTTCCTTCTGGGAAGCCTGTTCTGACCGCAGCCTATTCGTGACCACCAACCTGTCTCTCCTCAAAGTTCACTAATTTTCCTGCAGACTTTAATGCTGCGGTTGTTTGCAGCACCTGCCCATATCAAGGCACTTGTCAATCATCTGTCTTCCCATAGACGGAGAGCTCCTAAGGAAACAAATGATGTGTGCATATCTGATTGAGTAGTCATGGGATGGAGACAAGAGAGTCTGTTTATGTTTGTTGTAACAAATCAAACATGTAAGTCTCTTCCAAGTACTAATTGGAGGCATGCATACAGACACATGCATACACACATACATAGACACAAAACACACACTCTGAGATCTCATATACACATATATGTACTTTCTTATATTTTCTTATACTTTCTCAAGATCTCCTTCCTAGGCCTCAGGGACAACAACATTGATTTTTGAACACAAAATATGTGTGGCCTTTATTCCTCACCTTAACCTGGGAAAAGAAATCTGGTTTAGACCCAGCCCCCATACTGAATTTTCTGTAGGTGGGAGAAGCATGGAAGCAAGAAGCCAGAGAATGATTTGCAAGGGAAAATGAAGCACACAGCAAGTTAGAATCCCCCAAGGTCCCTAAACTGGTAGTTAATTGAATCCAGTGTTCCAAGACTTTAATTTCAAACAAGGTCTTTGGGAGAAATAGTCAATTGCTCTCCCTCAGGCAAAATGCAAACCCCTTTCCTTAACTCTGACACCTAACAAAACTCTCACTTCTAATCCTTGGGAACACTGGGCAGGTGGATTTGTAAGGCAGCCCCTGTGCCTGATGTTCTCCAGTCAGTCCTGCCATCACATATCTGCAAACCTCCTGAATTCACTCTTTAATGCAAATATCTTTGCATAAAGCACCAGACTTGCCTCTTTATAGTCCTGGTCCTGGAAGTCCTGAGCACTGAGTGGTTGCTTTGGAGTCAGGGCCACACACACGACTCTCCCCACATCTCTCTCGCTTTGCCTTTCCCTAATTATCATTTTTCCATTCCTTGATGTATTAGAGGGACTGTTCATTCCTCCACTCATAAGTATTTGCTGAGTATTCACTGAATAATTATAATGGTAGCAGAATTTAACAGTGGATTAACAAAAATCACACAAACTGAAAACAATCTGGATCATTCTGTCCTGAATTGAGCCCTCACAAAAACCCTATAGTGTACATTCACAGAGGAAGAAACCAAGGAAAGAGCAAATGCCTTTCTGAATGAGTTAGGATAATTTTATGTGCAAATGAAAAAAAAAATCAAACTAATGTGGCTTAAACTGGGGGTCACACCTATTACCTAACTGGCGAAAACAGGGAGAATCTTCAGGATTTCAGGATGAAATCTCTGTGACATCACAGCCATCAGCTCGCCAGCCCCCATAGTCTTCACACTGGGTCCTCCAGTGTGGGTCCTCCAGACTACGATGAGGCTTGAAAGGTATCAAGAGACTCATCCAGACATGACAGTGGAAAAGAGGAGACCAAGAGCACATTTGTGTGTGTGTGTCTGTATTATATACATCATTGGCCAGCTACTGACAAAGTAGCATAATCCAAGTGACCAAAGTTTATTCCCTCACAGTTCTAGAAGCTGGAAACCTGAGATCAGGACTGTGGATCTAGAAAATGATACTGTTAGGTCTCTTTATTCTCCTGGCCTCTTGGTCTCCTGGTCTCCTGCTCTGGCTCAGGGTCATGTTCATTCTGATCTCTCCCAGATGACCTTGTCTCTGCCTATGCTCTCCCTCATATCTACAATGAACTTTCTTCTCCACAATACCCAGAACTGTCATGTCCTTCCTTTTTTTATTTTTTTTCTTTTAATTCATCTGATGCCAAAACCCAGGTTTGATATATATGAGTTTCTCTCCAAGGAACTTGGCCTCCTTGAACAAAGCTGTTGATTTGACTGTCCTAAGGTACATATAAATCATTTGTTTCTCCTGGTTCCTGCCACCCATCAAATGTGACTCTGAATTCTAGAGTCTGCCTCCTCAGCTCCTTCTCTTCTCCATGTGCTCTAACTATTCTTCTGCTTGTCCATGCTGTAAGTATCTCTCCAGCTCCTAGAGCCCTCTATACCCTTGCCCAAGTTCCTGTCAGAGCACTCAACTTTCATCTCTTGGCTGTGGACAAGATACCACTGAAGTAATCCCCGTTCTACTGTCAATTGCAATATTTAGATTTTTCCTCTCAAGGGCAGGGTATCAAAACACATGCTGAGATTCATAGCCAAACTTTTTGCAGAGTGCAGGGAATCTTATGAAAGAAGGCAGAGATAGAAAGAGCAGGAGGGGGCAGGTTCTCCACAAGGAGAGAAATAGAACCAAAAATTTTGGGGCCAGGGGTCTTTTCTGAGACTGATACTCCAAACAAGGACCATTCATAGAGATAACTTAGTACCCCTGAACTGAAGTAGTCCATGGCAGCTGGACTGTAAGTGTCCAAAAGGGTTCCCTAATAATAGGAACAGGGACTGTCTCTGACATGAACTCATGGGCTGGCTCTTTGATCACCCACACCTGAGGGGGAACCAGCCTTACCAGTCTACAGAGGAAGACAAAGAAGCCAGTTCTGATGAGAACTGATAGGCTAGGGTCCAATGGAAGGGGAGGGGGACCTCTCCTATTATTGGACTAGGGGAGGGGCATGGGAGAAGACTAGGGAGAGGATGGGGAAGGGGGCTACAGCTGGAATACAAAGTGAATAAATTAGTTAATAAAAATAAAATAAAAAATGTTAAAGGAAAGAAAGATTGAAAAAGTAGCTATATAAGAAAAGTTAGCTGTGATAATATAATGTATAATGATAATATAATATATTATCTAGGTAGCTCCCCTAAAGACTCTTAGTGTCATCTTCCCTTTCTCTGATTTCTCATCTCTCCCTAGCTCTCTCTTGCCTCCCTTAGGAACTACAGTCTCTCCTGCAGCTCCACTAAGGTATCCCTCAGTTCTTGCCTGTAGTCCCAGCTATCAGCACCAGTTGAATTTTAAGAAGAAACAAAGAGGAAAGACATGGCTGCCTGTAGGTGTGATGGAGAAGGCTCATTGTAGATAAAGCTGAGAGCATAGCCAGAGGCAGAGGCTTCTGGGAGAGTACACAGTAAACATAACCCTGGGCTGGGCCATGAGAAGACAGGGAAGAAGGGAGATCCACGTGAGTAAAGGAGAGATAAAAAGGGGTAACCCAAATGGTTGGATTATATAGGGAAGGGCAGCTGGAAGAAAGGGCATCCCAGACCCTGGGCTGAAGAAGTATAGGGTAAGGGCCTGAGTATGCAGACATACCTGTAACAAATAGGGATTGAGGGATGTTGGGAGAACCTGGCAGCCAGGTCCATTTTGATATGTTAAGTCAGCACCTCAGTTAGTCATTTGTCCTGGGTCTCTGAAGCTTCTGGTAATTGCCAGAAATCCATGCTGTCCACTTCAATTTTTGAAGAGAGAGAGAGAGTGTGTATGTGTGTGTGTGTGTCTGTCTCTGTGTGTGTGTGTGTGTGTGTTTCTGTCTGTTAGTCTGCCTATCTGCCTGCCTAACTTGTTGTTGGCCTTTTCTTCAGAAATGTAAAGAAATTTCTATATACTTCAAATAAAGTAGCAACAAATAGACCAAGACAATGATTCAAACAAAGTTTACTCTTGTCAACCAGTGAGTTTATTGGGGTTTCTTATAAGAGCAAGAGTGCGGCATTACTTATAAGAACATGAATGACTCAGAGGCAGCTGAATCTCCAAAAAGCCTACACCAGCAGGAAATGCTAACAGAGCAGGATTCTCTGGAGCTCCCTGCAGGGCTTGTGTGCCGATGAGCTGGGGAGGGTCTCCACCACCTATTTGTGTGACCTTGGAGAACTCTTATAAATCTTTTAACCCTCATGTCTCTGAGATTTGTAAGTTTCTTTACTCCTAAGACTTACGACTCTCCATTCTCCTTTCAGGAGAGAAGAATTCAATTTGAAGGTAGTCACTGTACAGCACACTCTGTTTCTTTGTCTCAGTCATAATGGGCTTAGGGACCATCATGTAATAATTTCATCTTAATACAATTACGTCTGTAAACCTTGTTTCAATTAAAGTCACCTGCACAGGTTCTGGGGTTAGAACTGAACATTTCTTCTGGGGGAACAAAATCCTACAAGTGGTCTCATATTTAAAGATCTAGAAACTCTTTTCTGAGAGCTTGAAAATTGACTTATTGCCTGTGTGTGTGTGTGTGTGTGTGTGTGTGTGTGTGTAATAGCCATTTTTTCATTAATTAAATGTATGCTTTGAAAGCTATTTGCAACTGACATGATCCCTGCTGGTAAAAATAAAATCATCTTTGCAAAATGGGGTGTCACTGGATATCTCAACCATACTTGAGGGCAGACTTTATGCCCAAGAGTAGTTGGCCAATACAAAACAAACTGTAATTGTGTGTGTGTGTGTTTGTTGTTGTTTGGTTCGGGTGTTTTTTGTTTGTTTGTTTGTTGTTTGTTTTACTTTTCCTTTTTGTTTTGTTTTATTTTGCTTTGCTGGGAGTAAAAAGGAACATGAATTTGGGTGAGTAGCAAGGTGGGAAGTATGTAAAAGACTATGATAAATATATAGTACATGGAAAAGCTAAAAATTTCAAGAGAAAATTTTTAAAAATTTATGAAAGTGAAAACGAAATCTTCTAATATTCCATACATGTATATAATACATTCAGATCATTTCCACCTTTGCCTTTCCATATCCATCCATTTTGTAGATACACCCAGTAGTGCGATGGATGGGTGGAATGGTACTTCTATTTAAATGTTTTAGGACTCTCCCTACCAATTTCAGTAATGACTGAATTTTACATGATCACCCCCAGTTCTCCTTTGTGTGATCATACTTGCCAGCACTTGTCATCTCTGGCCTTTTGGGTAATAATTATTCTTATCAAAATGAAGCAACGCTGTTGTGGTTCTAATTTGTATTTCCCTTGTGATTAGTCAGGCTGAGCACATTTTTTTGTCTCTTTAGAGTTATATCTGCTTAGGTATCTTGTCCATTTCAAGTCAGGTTGCTCCTTTGCTTGATACTGACTTTTCATGTTCCTTGCACGTTCAATGCCCTTCAGGTGTATCGTTTACAAATATATATTTTTCAAAGCTGCAGTTTTTGTTCACTCTGATGACTGTGTGCTACTGAACAGAAACATTTTAGCTTGACATCATCTCACCTTGTCTAATTTTGCTCATTTTGACTTTGTTTTTAGAATTTGTAAAAAAAAAAAAAAAAAAAATTTATTACCTAGGCCAATGTCCTAAGGTATTTCTGTTATTTTCTCCTGTGAGCGTCCTAGCTCCCCATCTTACATTTATATCCTCAATGAATTTTGATTTTATTTTTGTGAGAGACTTCTGACTTGTGAGAAAGAGAAGTCTCGTTCTGCAGGTACATAACCAAAGTTCTTAACACTACCTGTTGACAAGGATATTTTCAGCACCTATATCAATAAACAGAATACATATGTGGATTTGTTCCTTAGGTTTATGTTCAATTATCAAGATCAATGTACCTTTTTCATGCCAATACCCTGAGGAGAGAAGGCTATTGTAATTTAAAGGTTTTGCCCAGCAGTTATTAGCAAGATTAACATTATAGAATTAGGCTCATTACTAAGGAAGTAAGTTCGTTATAAAAGCCAGTTATCCTCTTCTTCCTGTCCTGTTTTCTCGTGAAGTCTGGCCCTCCAGGATTGTACAGGACAACACAGCAAGAAAGCTCCAAAGAAATGCAGTATTATATTGCCTTTGACTTCCTAGTCTTCAGAACTATGAGTAAAACAATGTTGTATTCCTATAATGGAGGCAGCCTATGGTATTCTGTTATTAATACAAAATGGAATAAGGTAAATGGCCACCATGCAGCCATTGTTAGTTTTTTTATTATTTTGTTTTGTTTCTGATATTTTTTAAATTTATTTACCTTGTATCCTGGCTTTAGCCCCCTCCCTCCTCATCTCCTCTCAGTCCCACCCTCCCTTCCTCTTCCTCCCATCCCATATTTCTAGTCCACTGATAAGGGAAGTCCTCCTCTCCTACTATTTGACCCTAGCCTATCAGGTCTCATCAGGACTGTCTATATTCTCTTTCTCTGTGGCCTAGTAAGACCACCTCACCAGAGGAAGGAGATCAAAGAGCAGGGAGCCAAGTTCATGCCAGAGACTGCTCCTGCTCTCCTTACTAGGTTACCCCCATAGAGACTGAGCTGCCTATAGGCTACATCTGCACAGGGGTCTAGGTCTTCTCCATGAGAAGGGACAGGAGCTCCACAAGGAGACCAATGGAGCCTAAAATATGGCCCCAGAGGGGGGGGCCTGCATTACTAGTTCTTTAAAATGAAAGCTGCAACTTGGAAACTAGTACCTCAGCATTACAGAAGTACTAGGAAACCATGGAAAGTGGCAGAGCCAGCAGGGACTATTGAACTGTCTCTTTTGTTGAGTGAATTAAGAGAAAGTCACCAGTATTAAGAGTCAGACAAGGACCTTTCTACTTTAAACAACTAAATAGGTTCATTAACTGGGGTTTCTGTCTCAACTTCCTAATTAGTGAATTAAAGGAGCTAAACTAAATTACAGTTTGTTTTGGGTTTTTGGTTTTTTTTTTTTTTTTTTTTTTTTTGTGTGTGTGTGTGTGTGTGTGTGTGTGTGTGTGTATTTTTGGAGTTTCTTTGTTTGTTTGCTTGTTTGTATGCCAAGACATTCAAAGATTGAAAATCAAGTGAGGTTTACTGTGAGGATGCCAAATCTGCCTCTCTCTCTCTCTCTTTCTCTCTGCCTCTTTCTGTGTACAATTGATAATTTGGAGATTTGGATGGCAATAGAAAAGGAGGAGATCACATATCCACTAAACAGTTTATTTATAACTGCCTTCATGTTCACTGTCCTGATTCTCTTATATGGCTATTCTGTGGGGATAAGAATTTTCCTACCATTAAGCATGAAGGAACAGAGAAGAGGAGTTCATGCAAAGTTACTAACCTAAGTGGGGAATCCAAATCTAAAGTCAAGTGTTCAGTTTGGTCTCTAGTGTCCAACTGCATAGATTTCAGGACTCCATGGATTCATCAAGCCTCTGCATTAGCTATCCAAGTGGTGAAAGTGCTGTGAAGCTGTTAATTTAAGCAGCAAATGCCTTTATCATTTTTATCATTAAGCAATAGCTCACCCACAAAGAATTAGATATAGAGAAATACAATCTAAAAGTAAAGTTGTTCAAAATACACAGAGGTGCTTTGGGGGATAGTGAGCCACTCACCGTGACAATATTCAGGCATCTAATAAATGAGCTCCTCATGAAACTGTAGGAATCAGTCTTTGGATAAGTATTATTTTTTAATCTCTAGTGAGATTTATTAGCACTAAGGCAATCTGAGCTTTCATGAGAGATTTTTCTTTTCAGATAAAATTAAATATACCTACATGCCAGCAATAAACAACTGGAAATTAAAATTTAAGACAGACAGAATGCCATCCATATTAGATCCTCCAACGGTTTTTAGGCATAAACCTAACAAAATATGCATAAGATCTACATGTGGGGAAATACATAATTCACATGAAAGAAATCAAAGAAGATCAAAGGAAATGGAGAAACACTTCACTTTTGGAATCAGATGATTCAGCAATATAAAAAAATCAGTTCTTCCCAAGTACGTCAATGAATTCAGCATTATACTACTCAAAACATCAGCAAATTATTCTTCAGTAGGAGGCTGTGTTCACCCATATTCCATCAAGGCAACCTACTCTTTGGATATTGATGAATTGTTCTAAACTTTATACAGAAAAGTGAAAGACTCAGAATAGTCCACACAGCACTGAAGGTGAAGAACAAAGTAAGAAGAATGATGTTGTCAAATCTTCAGAGCTGCTATAACATTTTTTATAGAACTACTGCAAAGACTGCAGTTTGGGCAAAAGATTCCAATCCCATGACATTCTGGGAAAGGTAAAACTATATGAGCAGTTTAACATGACAGGTGTATAGGATACAAAAGAGGTGGTGTACCAAGAGGCTTTTAGGGCAGGGGAACGATTGTGACACTATGACAATAGATACACAAGATGATTTTATTTGTCAAAATCCTGTGAGCTGTACAACAGAGTCAGCTGATGTAAATAACGGATTTCAATTAATAGTTGTATCAGAATCGGTTCATCGGCTTTTTGTAGCACAACATGCTAATACAGGCCTTAGTGACCGTGCAGGAATGGGAGAGAGAAGAAGGCTGGCCTGCTCTGTGCCTCACTAGCAAGCACCTCATGCATGTGTCCTTGGAAATCTTGACAGGCAGAAGCATGCCCCTGACATTTGAAAGCTGCCAGCAATTCTCTTTCTTTGAGGAAGAGCTCAAATTCCTCTATGATGGAAGACACAGTTTAGAGGAAAATACTTGCAGGGAATTTTAATTAGAAAAAGTAAAGATTCTCTTCCAACACACAGAGACAGGGAAAGATCAGTTCCTTGCATGCAAGGTATGTTGCAAATATGTCTAAACATAACCAGGGGCTCAAGAACCACAGCTATTCTCTTTCAAGACCTTTAGAGGTCAAAAACCCAGATGTCAGTTAAGAGGCACCCATGTATTCGGTCACTCTAAGGGCAGAAAATATTTGAGCATCATATCTGGGAGAGAAGTGAAGGCTCCATTGCAAAGGAATCAAGAACTGACCGTATCCTATCTCCCCATGTTCACATATACTGTAATCCTCCTCATTTCACAGGCCAATAGTCTTTACAGTCTATTTTAGTGGAGACAGTGTGATCCTGTGTGCAGTTCTATAGTAATGAGAGCTTGTAGCTTATTCAGAACCTGGGCAATCATAAAAAAGAAAGCTCAGGCCAGACGCAGGGTTGAACTATAATGCCCAAAAGCTCACTATTGATGACCTACATCCACCTGTCACAAAGGTTCCATGCCCCTGCAAGAGAGAGCCACCAGTCAGAGACAGCATGAGCTGGAGGTATGGCATAAATCTACACTGTAACGAACCCTGACATCCAAGACTGAGCAGGTAGAGCCATTAAGATGAGATTAGGATATAAAAGTAGAGCTGTCCTGAATGAGATTAGTGTACTTGTGAAAAGAACTTTTATTTTTCTCTCTTTCACTGGTCTGTCCCCTAAGAGGGTTATCACCAGACCCTGCCCATGCTCACATCTGATCCTTGCTATCTAGCTTTCAGAAGCAAGAGAAATACATTCTTCTGTCTGTAAGCCATGGGGCCTGTAGCAATTTGTTAGGGATTTCCAGATAGACAAACAAAGCAGGAGTTTGATCAACTAGCACAGATAATAAGGGCTACGGAGTATATGTAAAGAAAGAGAATGGTCCAAGACTCAGGGAAGCCCTGTTGATCGGTAAGACTGTGATGCCAGAGGAGAGAAGTATTCCTCCCATGGTTTGGGGGTCCACAAATGTATCTTTCCATAAGATGTAAGTTCCATGCAAAAAAGTAATTTAATATATTTTATAGTCATTCTAAAAAAATGTCTTCCATAAAATTTCAAACAAGTGGGTTTTCTTTTCATTGTGGAGATGAGCACACACACACACACACACCTCACCCCTAAACACGTGTGTGCTGTCTTGATCTCACTGTGTAGCTATAGAATTCCAAAGCATGTCTGGCTCCCTCTGAAGTTATTTTCCTTTCCAGCCTTGATCATAGAATTGTGTTTTCATTTTTCTTTCTACTCAAGCCCTGTGGATCTGCTTAATAAGATTCGGGATTTCATGTTTTTTTCTTCTCTGGAACTGAAGAAAGAGAAGTCTCCAGGGGTCAGCCCTGCTTGAATTCTCAGCAGACTTGACAATGGAAAGTTCAAACATTATAGCCTCCAGTCATTTCTTAAAACAAACAAAACCAGAACAGTCTGGTGGGAACTTTCATGACTTACATGACTAAAACCATCCTCGTTTTTTTTTTTTTTTTCTTTTTCCCTTTACTCCATCTTCCACATGTGCTTCCAAAGCATGTAAGTTATTTGTACACTTGGGAACCAACTGACAGTGCCCACCCATCAGTTTGAAATATTAATAGTAAATTAAGTGGAAGTTCTGGCTGGGTAGTGAAGTCCATGCAAAGAGTGGTAGAAGCAGCCTTTTAAGGCTAGTTCCAAGGCTATGGAGGACATGGGGAAATGGATATAAAAAGCAAGCACAAAGCATCAGGACAAGGCCAGAAGAGTGATTGACAGGGTATTGGTGGGGAGTGACAAAATAAATGCATTCAGGGCACCTATGTTGGACGCACATGGAAGAGGAGTGCTGGAGATGAGGCTGAAAATATACTGGGCTTTCATCTAGCCAGAATATTAACCTGCCATTTTTGCAACAGGGTTATCCAGCGGCATGCCTTCCCCCTGCAGCTTTCCTCCTGTACTTCTCCCTACCTAGTGGGCAAGAACCACCCAGGTGAACAACACATGAACACTCAAGCTGGTCAGAAAGATACATTAAAGGCATCTATGCTAGCAGATAGGCAGGAGCCACTGTATTGAGTGGGTAAACACTATCTGGGATGACCCATCAGTGACTGAGAGTGAAACCATAGATAAAGGAAAATACTATCAGCCATTTAGTGCCAAATAAGGCCCACTGAAAGGTGGATTGAGTTTTTAAGTGAGGAAGAATGTTATTACCAATGCAGAAGCTCTATCATAAATGATATATTCATTTCTAGATTCTGGTATCTCACACTGCTGGCTCATGCGTGTGCTGGGTAAACGATTTACAAACAGAACTCAACTATCAGGAACATGATAATATGATAAGAAGAGGAGAGGGAATTGTCAAAAAACTCTAGAGCACAAGGCAGGCAGGATGGGTACCTAAGCAGTATTATCCTGTTTTCAGTGGCCAGGCCTAACTTGAAATTCAAGATGGGAGCTAAGAAGCATAAGAAGTAGACCTGTGGGAAGGCAAACTTGTACAACCACTTTGGAAATCAATCTAGCGCTTTCTCAGACAATTAGGAATAGTGCTTCCTCAAGATCCAGCTATACCACTCCTAGGCATATATCCAAAAGATGCTCAAGTACACAACAAGGATATTTGCTCAACCATGTTTGTAGCAGCTCTATTTGCAATAGCCAGAACCCGGAAACAACCCAGATGTCGCTCAAAGGAAGAATGGATACAGAAATTGTGGTACTTTTACACAATGGAATACTACGCAGCAATTAAAAACAAGGAAATGATGAAATTTGCAGCAAATGGTAGGACCTAGAAAAGATCATCCCGAGTGAGGTATCCCAGAAGGAGAAAGACACACATGGTATACACTCACTTATATACACCTATAAGATAGGATACACATAATGAAATCTATATACCTAAAGAAGATAAACAAGAAGGAGGACCCTGGGTAAGATAATTCTCACTTAGAAAGACAAATGGGATGGACATTGGATGTAGGAGAAAACAAGTAACAGGACAGAAGCTTACCACTGAGGGCCTCTGAAAGACTCTACCTAGCAGTGTATCAAAGCAGATACTAAGACTCTTAACCAAAACTTCAGCAGAGTGCAGGGAATCATATGAAAGAAAAGGGAGTTAATATGACCTGGAGAGGACAGGAGGACCAAATATATCTGGGCACAAGGGTCTTTTATGAGACTGTTTCTCCAACCAAGGAGCGTGTATGGATATAACCTAGAACCTCTGCTCAGATGTAGCCCATGGTAGCTCACTATACAAGTGGGTTCCCTAGTAAGGGATGCAGGGACTATTTCTGACATGAACTCAATGGCAGGCTCTTTGACCTCCCCACCCACCAAGGGAGGAGCAGTCCTTCTAGGCCACAGAGGAGAACTTTGCAGCCAGTCCTGAAGATACCTGATAAACCAGGGTCTGATGAAAGGAGAGGAGGTCCTCCCCTATCAGTGGACTTGGAAGGGGGCAGGGAGGAGATGAGGGAGGGAGGATAGGTTGGGAGGGAATGAGGGAGCCGTATACAGCTGGGATACAAAGTTAATAAACTGTAACTAATATTTAAAAAATTAAAAATAAATTTTTTAAAAAAGTAGACCTTGGATGGTCAAGGATACCCACAGTTTTCTCAGCTCAGAAAAAGTTTCTGATATCGAGGGAAGCATGTGGCAGAATTGAATTCATTTTCTGTGCCTGGAAAACTTCTGTACATTATTTGTGGATTTTCTGAGAGCCAACCAGCTTTCTGGTTTATTTACCACCATGCTCTATAGAAAAAAAAAAAAAAAACTCTGAACCTGGATTCTGAAAATTTCTCTAGACCTATCAAAATCTGCAAGGCTGACCATGAACATTCCTATCAATCCTATAAAATCCTAATAGAATCTGAAGGTGTACTGGTGAACCTTAGTTTCTTCATTGCTAACTGAAATTAGAAGCAACTTAGGGTTTGAACACTATTCATTTGGAGCAGAAATCAAGTTACACTGATTAAAGCAGTGAAATGGATTAAATTATTATCAAGAGTAATTTATTTAACACAATCTTGACAAGTATACTGTACTTTGCAAGGAATTAATTTCAAAAATATATTTTTGGTTTAGAAAGGTTGGTGAACATTTAACAAGAATTAAGAAAAGGCTTTGACTTGTGTGCTTTATCAGCCCAAGGTGTTGGGGAAGAGGCATACCTTCTGCTGAAGACAGGCTGAAAAGGAAAGGTGTGTTAATCCAGGAATCACATGGCTTTAGACACAAAGAACCGGTGAGAGTAATGACAGAGTCAATGAGGAAGTTCCCTCTATTGAAGATTAAGTTCTACTTCTTGCCAGTGGGCTCTCTATGTTATTTAGCAAGAAGACATAAGCATTAAGTGTTATCAAACCTAGATTCGGAACACAGCTCTCCCACTTTTTAGGTATTTGACTTTGGACAAATGCATCAATGAAGACACCCCAATAAATAATGGATTAAAAGGCAAAGGGTTTTGACATCATATAACAAGAAATTGGGCACAGTGATCTGAAAAAGATTCAATAGTTAAGGGCAACATCAGGGAACTGTTCTCCAACACTTCCCACTCTGAGATCTGAGTACTCATCCTCTTTGTGGTATTGTCACTCTCATCTCTTCTGTCATTGCATCTTCATCCCGGGTAGAAAGAAAAAGAAAAAAAGGCAAAAGTGTGTTCCGATTGTATCTCCTTTTATGAAGAAAACATGTTTACTTGGAAGTCTTATTCAGTGAAATTTTGTTTAAATATATCCATTGGCATGTTACATGGTCAGACTAAATTTTAAATCAATTGATGAGGAACATTTAAAGAGTGTGGTAATTGCTTCTATAAACATTTTTTCTAATATCAGCGTACTCTTTAAAATTAAAAAATAACTAGCCCTATGAAGCTCATCAAATATGATCAGTTTAATAAAGATGGTTTGTTATATACACAGTGATACATTTAATGAGTTAATGAAAAGGAAGGCACAAATGGCAAGGAAAACATGGGGAAACTGAGGGTAGAGGGCAGGTAGGAAAATCACATTGCCACTTTCACAATTTTGAAAAATAGTAAATGAGAGTAAAAATATTCAAACACTTATTCTGACTTTCCTATACAAGACGCTTTTGAGGTTGTCTAAATGGGTAATGAGAGAGTAGGTCTCCTTACAGAAATAATTCACCCTGAAAAAATAAAAAGTGAAAAAATTAAAAATTCACATTTGTGCATCTTGATGAAATAATGGGTCTAGACATGGCCACAAAGGTTTCTAATGGGAAAGGAAGAGTTCTTTACACATGATGGAAAAATCTTGAAGATTGTGGAATTTGTTACCAAAACTCCAACCTGGCTCTATCAAGTTTCAAACTCTAACCAGCAAGTTTTAGGAACCAAGTACGGCAGGATGTATTTCATGATGCTGCAGGGCTTCTGTCAACAAACTCAGAAGATAGGAATGGTTACAGGCAAAATCGGCCATTTTATTTGACAAGTAAGTCGCAGGGTTGGTGGGAGGATGGCTAAGGGAGGTGGGGGAATTGCCAAGGCCTGGAGGCAAGGTAAGAAGTACAATCTACTGACAGGTGAAACAATCTATTTGAAACTATAAAATAATTACAAAATATGTCAATACAGACTGAACATCTCATTATCATAAGAAATTATTTTAAATTGCTCAGTTATAAAAATAGCATTGTTGTTATTTTTCTTTAATGGTACATATGAAATATAGAGAAAGATCCATATGGATTAAATTATACAATATCTGGGACTCCAAAATAATGTAGGCAAAGGGAGTGGTCGACAGAGCAACAGATGACAAAATACAAGCTCTGCGTTGATAATTGTTATAATTGGATCATAAGTCCAGGGAGTTTATTATAATACCATTTGAAAAGTTCCCTAATGGGTTTTTATAAATACTAATAACCTTAGCATGAATAGAATTAGACAAAATATAAAATGGGCTGATTACTCACTTCTTGAAAAAGGCTAAGATTTCCTCTTAGTGTTTTAGTGAGGAGAGCATGAGTTGGAATTGGAATGAGATCTTGACTCTGCTGAAGATTTGAATATAGTGAAAGCCCTTGTAGCACATCCTGAAAATCTGGCATCTAAAAACCACTTCAGATATTATGGCAAACACATAACCTATGTGGTTCCAGATTGCCATGGTTGCAGTATAAAGCAAGTAAATCTCCTCTTGTTATGGTATTATCAGGAAATACAACTTTCTCTTTCCTCTCTGTGTAGAGCCACTTACACACTGTATTTTCATATAATAATGAACATTTATATACAAGTGGTTATGGAGAATTGAGATAATTTTCAAGACATTCCAGGTTCTCTGAGTTAAGAAAAGGCTAAGCGGACCTCCCCTATCAGTGGACTTGGGGAGGGGCATGCATGAGGAAGGGGAAGGGAGGGTGGGATTTGGAGGGAGGGGCTTATGGGGTAGTACAAAATGAATAAAGTGTAATTAATAGTAAAAAAAATTAAAAAAAAAAGGCTAAGCACTTGCATTCTGCCAGTTGTCATGTAGGGTCATAGAGAGACAGTGCTGAGGAGAAGCAACAGTTGCAGCTTGTGCTTGATGCAGCTCACAGAATGGTGTGGTAAGAGAAGCAGAGCCCATCCCCCAAACACCCAAGAATAACTAACTACAATGGAAACTCACAGCAGCCAGATGGTGGGAGCGACCAAAGTGTCCATCAATAGATGAACAGATAGAGAAAATGTGCTGAACAGAATGGACTAGTGTGTTCAGACTTAGAAAGTAAGGAATCTCTGATGTGTGCTTGATGGATGAACAGATGCTCTTTGAGGACATTATGCTAAAGGATATAAGCCAGTTATGGAAAGGCAAGCAGTGCATGATTCCACTCATATGAGGTATTTAGAGTAGAGAAGCTCAGAAAGACAGAAATTAACGGTAGTTAATTTCTGGAGCCTGGGGAGAGAGAGAGCACTGTTTAGTAGCTAGTTTTTGTTTGATAAGATGCAGTTCTTTGGTTGATGCATCAGTCTCTATAGTCTCCTCTGGACCCAACATTTTTGGCTTTGTTGGTTTCCTTGTGGGGCTCCTGTCTCCTCTGGGTCCTTCTATCTCCCTCTCCTTCTATAAGACTCCCTACACTCTGTCCAAAGTTTGGCTCTAAGTCTCTGCATCTGCTTCAATCCCCTGGTGAAGTCATTTACAGGACATTTGTTGCAGGTTCCCATCCTATTCTCTCTCTTCTACTGCTTCCAGTGTCTATTCTGTTTTCCCTTCTGAATGAGAATTAACCATCTTCCCTAGGGGCCTCCTTGTTGTTTAGCTTCTTTAGGTCTGTGGATTTTAGGATGTTTATCCTATATTATCTGGCTACTATTCACTTATAAGTGAGTATATGCTATGCGTGTCGTTCTGCTTCTAGGATACCTCAGTCAGGATGATCTTTTCTAGTTCCATCATAGTCCCCTGCCCAGATGTATCCCATAGACAGCTCAGTCTCCATGTGGATCTTCTAGTAAGGGGAGAAGAGACAGTCATAGACATGAACTCGGTTGCCTGTTCCTTGATCACTTCTCCCTGGTGGGAAGACTCAGCCAGGCCACAAAGGAAGAGGATCTAGACAGACTTGAAAGGACTTGATAAACTAGGGTCAGATAGTAGGGGATGAGGACTTCCTCTATCAGTGAACTAGGGGAGAGGGATAGGGGAGGAACAGGGAGAGAGGGTGGGGCTGAGAGAAGATGAGGGAGGGAGATACAACTGGGATACAAAGTGAATAAACTGTAAATAATAATAATAATAATAAAAGAAAAAATGCATTTCTTTAGATGAATGGTGATGATATGCACACATCTTCAGATTGATAGTGATGCGTGTGTAATGTAGACATACTTAATGACATTACACTCTGCTCAAAAAACAAGGCATACATTTTATATGTTTCATTACAGGTCTTACTATTTTACAGTACAACTTGTGGTAAATTATACTAAGATGATCTGTAGGTGTTCAAAATGAAAGCCTCTGAGAGTCTTCCAACATCTGCCCCCTCCCATTGTTCCCAACCTAATGTAACCCAAATCTTGTTATTTGTTTTAATTCTTCTCCACAATGTGAATGAGACTCAGAAGATGCCAATGCCTTTTCTACAACTATTAGTGAATCCAAATACTTTACAATCAGTTACCCCTGATATTTTCCAGCTGACTCATATTGACATAAAGAGTGCTTTGGCCATGAACTATTGGTCCAATCATGCTGAAGAACAATATCTGTATCCCATGTTGAGACAAACAGAACTAAGAAAGTATGCTGGCAGCCATACTGTAAATAGAAGTCTGCTTTAGGCTGAACATAATGTAGGCAACAAATAATGGAAAAGCTCATTTCTGAAAGAAATCCTCACTTCTGAAATATTTTGATGCCCTGATAAGCCATTGAAGCAACCTTCTCTGTGGCCTCTCCTACCTCTAAGCTTACTGTTACTTCAGATAATACACAATGTCATTATCACTATGTAATCTATTTTTGTGCCAAAAAAGGAGTGAATAGGAGCAACCTGCTTAAGTGTAGAGGCCAAGAGAAGTAGCATCCAGGTTGAGACAGCAGCACTTGAAAAGACCTTGTAGTAAGACAGACCCTGAAATTCTGTCCAGAAGTCTCAAAAAGGAAAGGAAATCCAGCTTGGCTGAAGCCCAGAGGGAGGAAGTAGGAGGTGAGTATTGACACAAGGTGAGGTTGAAAGACAGGCAATCAGCCCTATGCCTAAGGCCCACTTCGATTGGGGGTTTAATCCTGAAGAGACCCAGATAGCACTGGAGTGTTTCTCTTTTTGGTAATTGTGATTACATCACTGCATTGGCTTTTAGGTGGATGCTACAATAGGGAGCTGACTCTGGGAAGGCTGACTCAACCAATACTTCAGGTGAAATACTGTGACAGCTTACTCTAGAGTAGCAGCTTGACAGATGAAGGAATGTGGGCACATTTGTGAACTCCTGGGAAGGCAAACACAATGGAAGTTTATGCTGTATTTGATTTATACTGTGGATGAAATGGGAATTAGTCAGGGATGATTTCTGTGTATTTAAATGTAGCAGGATGACCCAAGAGCCATCCCATATGACAGGTGACAATCCTTGGGCTTGGACTATAAGTAAGATAAAATTATTACCCATCATTCCAAGAAAAGCCATATCACATAAATGACTGAGGACCATCACCCTTGGGGTCCCCATGCATAGACCCTGTGTGCTGGCACTCAACTGAAATCACTGACAAGTCAACGGCAACTCATCACCCAAGTGAGAGTACCACATTGGAAATGCATCCTTTAACTCCAGGATGAATTTGTTCTTATCCTTGATGCTCAACACTGTATCTGTTGCCATGAGAACCAGAAGCAAGTCATCTATATTGATGCCTACCCAAGAAGAATAAAAAATATTGTGAGCAAAATAACTTGTTGTTTCTCTTTTATAGCACCAAGCTTTGGGACTGATTGGCGACACTCCTCTGTCATCAGGATTACAAAACCACAGGGCACTGAAAGCAGAATTTTATGAAAATCTATCTAGCAGTATTCTGTGCTCCTTTATAAATCTCATTGCTACTATCTTTTTGGTCACACACATGCCCCAAAATTCAATTGCTATTTCTATTCAAAATCTTTCACCTTGTCCCAAAACACATTTTCAAACCATAACCTCAAACAAATGCATTTTGAAAGTAATCTATTCCGCTTAAAAACAGCAACCCACTAGTAGGGAAAAAATGTAGATAATTGCAAGTGCTTGAGAGATTTTTTTTCTGTCCTCCATCTCTCTGCCCAAGCTGTAGGGAATTGATATGAAATTAAAACAGACAACTTTCGTTTTCTTTCAAGAGAGATTTATGGCCACTGTCTACAGAATTTCTAGCTGGGAAGTGAACTGTAAAACAAAATGTTTTAAAATAATATGTTTAAAGCAAAGCAGTGTTATGTGCAATTAACGTAAAAATGATCAGACGTGATAGTTGCTGAGCAAAAGTAAAGATAATGAAATATGAGCTATAGGGGTAATAGCACCTCATGAAGCTCTAATCTGTCTGCAAGAAGCACAAATCAAGGAAATAATCAGGCATAGTAATGGCTTTAGAGGGAAGTTCCCTAATCAGACATCTTAAACTGAAACTTTTTTTCTATGTGTAAAACATTTATTGTATCTCTTAATGGCTACAGATAATAATATGTTGAATTCTTAAAAATGTTAAAAAGCATTTTAATAATTTGTTCTATATAGATCACATTTCTATGATATTCAGACTACATTTGAAACTACCCTTTGCCCTAGCTTCAGTCCAAACCTCTGGGATTCTCTTGTATGCCCTGCAGCCACCCTGAGTTGTTCTGCCTTCTCCACTTCATGCTACATAGGAGTTTAACCAAAACTCCCACAAACCAGCCCACTGCCTCTCCTTTACTAGAACTAACCAACAGCCCAGCATTCACACTGCCCACCTCTTTCTGGATAAAGCATATTGATGTAGAGTATACTAGTGTATCAGCTGCCTCTCTTTGGGAGTCTTCAAACCAGAGATAAAACATTTGTCCTCCAAGTTCTGTTAGAAGAGCAATCTACCTCCAATGCAGAAGTTCTTTGACTTGACAGCTCACCTTTCTTTGGTACTGTGTGAGGAGCTGGAAAGCTAGTAAACAAAAAAGACAAATAAAGCCTGCTTCCATACACAAGCCTCATATCAGCACTTCACAGCACAGCAGGATTTTCCCTTAAGGGACACTCAGCAGTGTCTAAAAACTTATTGTCATGATGGGCAGAGTGCTACTGGCACCTAGTAGGTATTGGACGGGGATCCTGTTACACATCCTACAATTCCCAGAACAGCCTCACACAATGTGCTCTGGATCTAGATGTCCATCCTGTCAACAATGAGGTGTCCTACCTCAAATAAACAAAAGATAAATACAAACATTTCAGGAACAGAGAGCCATGAAAGAAACAAATAGTAGAATGTAACAGAGGGCTGGAGCAAGAGAAAATCACCCTTCCAGAGAGACTGAGGAGACTCTGTGGGAAGGCTGAGGATCTACCCAGCCAGGCTGTTCTAGGATCTGACATGTCTGCTGTCCAATGTGGTGTCACACACAATAGTATTTGATACTGAAGAAGACTGACCAAGATGTGCATTCTACCCACCATCTCAGGCACTCCTGTGTGCATTGCCTGTTACCAAATATTGGCGTTCACTGGAGTTTGGACAGCTGTGTTCTGGAGTGCTTTTTGGAGCATCTGGCACAGCAGCATGCACACATGAAGGATGAGAAAGTGAAATTCTTGCCAAGTGTGGATGAGA
Organism: Psammomys obesus; assembly: GCF_907164565.1. Taxonomy (NCBI): domain Eukaryota; kingdom Metazoa; phylum Chordata; class Mammalia; order Rodentia; family Muridae; genus Psammomys; species Psammomys obesus. The sequence continues at coordinate 25,072,149 of NW_026596051.1, read as the reverse complement.
ATGCAGGTGTGGAACTCCACAGTAGCACAGGATGATTTCAGATGACATGTTAAACTCCTGGACCTACTAAGACAACAAATGGGATTGATTTCTCACCATTCTGGGGAACAGAAGTCCAAACGCAAGGTTTCAGTAAGGCCATGCTTCTTTGAAGACTCAGGACAGACCTCTTCCCTGTCTTTCAGCAACCAGTTACAGCTGGATATCATTATTGGCCCTGGGCTTTCAGCCGCCTTCCTTCAGTTTCTGTTTCTGTTGCCATATGCCCTAATCTCTGAAAAACCTCTGCTTCTTCTTACAAACACACCATTCATTCGTGTTGTAGCAGAGCCAGACTATGAACTTATCTCAATGTCCCTAACTATATCTGCAAAAACTGTTAACAAACAGGGTCACAGTAACAGGTGCTAAGGAGTAGAATGTTAACATATCTCCTTAGGGGACAAAATTAGTTTGCAGTACGTAGAAGGAATGGGTTCAGAGAATATTAATTTCTAGTTCTAAAACAGCTCATTTGCAAGTGAAGGCCATGCCAGACAAGCCCCACTCAAAAAAAGTAGCTATGAATCACTTACTAAAATTAGAACAAGCTATAGTGAAGGCTCCACAGTGTTTGCACTGCAACCAGCTTGTCCAGGCAATGGGCACAGTTCCCTTGTCATTCTTCCCTCCACTTTTGTTTGTCGCCCAAAAAAATAAAATAATAGCCACGAACCCTTACATTTTTGAGGTCTTTGCAGCAACTGCATACCTTCTCATTATCCACAGTCAGGTGTAATAAGAAGGTGTGCAGTTTAGGGAGCTTGTTTAGCTGCTGGAAAACTGCTGAGAGTTGTGTCACCTTTTATAGATACACCTCCTTTGCTTGGTCATGCGGAGGCCGCCCTAGACAGTCGCTCCCTGAACTTCTTCTTTTGCTACGGCTTGAGGTTTATTGAAGAGCTAGCCCTTGCTAGGCCCCCATGAAATAAAACATGGAAAGTATCTAAGATAGACTGGAGAAGAGAATCGTTTTGTAAGCAGATCACTAAACCTGGCATGAATGCACCTTGAATTTCTCTTTTTTTGGACTCTGTTTCACATTTTTAAAGGAAGCAACTCAAGCCCTACTGCACATGACTCTTTAGGAAAGTCCAGTCCTCCTAGATATGCTTATGGATGACTACTGGGTGGGAAGGAATTTCTGGTGTGCACAGTCTCCTGGTTGGAGCCTCTCACCTCTCACATCAAATATTACTGCTACTTGGTTCCTATTCCATCTCTGTGTACCTCTTCACCCCACACATGGATGGGGTCTTCTTTTTCATTTCTCAGAGCACTCAAACACAATGTCAATATGAGACAGATTTTACTGAAAGTTCCAAGAACAGGAAAAGCTTTGAAGCTTGCGCCAGAAGAGAAATACATTCTCAGACATGCTTTGCTGCTTCTAAAGATCAACAGTCAAGTGCCCCAGGCCATCATTCTCCTAAGGTGCTGAGACCTGAAGTCTTCAAACCAATCTCCTTTCTATTATCTGCTCCCAGCCTCAGTAACCAGGCTCCAACCATCATCCTCACCTTGCTCATTGACCCCCCTGAATATTCTATTATTTTATTATCTTTTTAATCAATCACTCATGTGGTGGCCTGAATGAAAATGGCCCCCATAGACCCATAGAGAGGGGCACTTGTAGGAGGTGTGGCCTTGGTGGCGGAAGTGTATCACTGAGGGTGGGCCTTGGGGTTTCTAATGCTCAAGAAAGACCCAGTGTCACTCTCTCTCTTCCACTCCTTCAGCACTGTTTGCTTGGGTGAATCATGATTCCCACCATGATGACAAGCTTCTGAACTGTAAGCTAGCCCCAGTTAAATGGTTTCTTTTATAAGAGTTTCTATAGTAAGGTGTCTCTTCACAGCAATAGAAACCCCAATTCACCTCCATTGCAAAGCAGACCCTAGGGCTTTATGCTTCATCATCAGAGGCTCACTGAACACTAATAAAGCATGATCTGTACCTGGCTTATCTCTTCAGAATGAATAAATAACTGCAGTGTGACTCTGTGAAGAAATTCTTTCATCACCCTATAATGAATAGGTCTTCAACACCTGTCAGCTTCTCATGCTGCAGGTCAGATAACTGGAGCTAGAAGAGTTAGTTGACTTTCCAGTAAGCTGTTCATTTAAAGTGGTCACCTGGGTCAGAGAACCCAGGTCTCATGACTCTGTACCACATTCTGTGTAACTGGAAGTGTTTGCTCATCACTTCCAGATTCAATAAAGTGCTCAAGCAAGTTGAGTGCACTGATGTGCCATATCAATATCAGTGTCTCATATGGTCCCAGGGATGTTCATTCAGATGCCAAGATCCCCCTTAAGCCTCGACCTCATTTTTTGTCCTACTGTGAACCTGCTTTGAACCAGTCTTATAGATCATGATTGACTAGTGTGTTCCCTAGAGTTCTTTTATTTGGCGGGGGGTGGGGGGGTGTATGTGTATGCAGCTGCCTGTGACAGTGTGCGCATGAGCATGTGGAAGCTAGAGATTAAATGGCTTCTTTGTCATTCTCGTTGTGTTTTTGGAGACAGGGTCTCCCACTGACATTGGAGCTCACCAATTAGCTTGACTAGCTGGCCCATGAACTATAGGATGTAATCATCTCTGCCATGAGCTTTTATGTGGATGCTAAAGTCTAAATTCAAGTCCTTGTGTTTGCATTGAAAGCTCTTTACCCACTAAGCCATCTCCCCAGCCCTCATCAGGGTTCTATACACCAGTGGAAAAGAAATAAATGCCAGATTCTTAGCTAGAAAAGAAAGGTTTTAAAGGATAATAACATTATAACTTTTGAATGGGCTGGAGACTGGTGTGGAAACATGCAGCCATTCTTAAAGACTCAAGAGAGAAAATGGCGTTATTTAATCATATAGGGTAGAACATGGGGTGAAAACAAAGTTGAGGACAAGATGTGATAATCCATGCAGGAGTTTATGAAAGCTTAAACTAAAGAAGGTATTGTTGGAATGGAGACATACAGAAACACTCAAGAAATAGATGGGTGAAAAGATTGATATTATCTGCATGATAATCAGGTACAGGAGAAAGCAGAAACATTGAGCTAATTGGGTAGTGGGATTTTTGTGGTGTCACTGATTGCAGCAGAGGACACAGTTTGAAGAGGTAGGACGATGATAAATGGTAGCAAGAGGAATAAAGGCAGTCTGGACACACCAATGTATACCTTTTTGTGAGGTGTGCCCTGGAAGATAGACTGGAACAAAGACGTCTTAGGAAAGAAACAGAGAATAGACTAAGTCTAAGAATTTGGTGGTGCTTGAAAACAGGGAAGACAAGATGAGGCTGTTGAAAGAAAGAGTTCGCGGGACAAGATGGCTGCGCCAGGAGAACAGGGCATCTGAGGAACCGGAAAACATTTCCTGTACAGCGACCAAGAGACTGAATCCTGGGCCCTAAAACAACAGCGATCGTGTTTTTCAGGTGAGAGGAAACCCCCATGGCGTGGGAATCAGTCTGTACCACTCTCAGGTCCCCCAGCCAGAATCCGGAAGAGATCCCGGGTTGCACAGGCACTAGGTCCCCAGACCAGAGCCACACCCCTGTGCGTCCTGATCACGTTCCCAGGCTGATCAGTGGGCACAAAAACACCAGAGACTGGGAGTCCTGGACAGAGAGAATCCACAGGGAAGGAAGGAAGCTGTACTGACTTAAATCACACAGTCCTTCCCTGGAAAAAGTCTCGAAGACCAGCGGGGCCGAGCCACCATCACTGAGCTGTGCTCCAGACACAGGCAGTTTCTGCACACCAGCTAGCTGGCAGAGACTGAGCGGTGCGCCCCAGGGCAAAAAAGAGACTGGGAGTCCCTGTCTCCAGAGAATCCACAGGGAAGGAAGGAAACTGTACTGACTCAAATCACCCAGTCCTTCCCTAGAAAAAGTCTCCCAGACTGGCGGGGCTGAGCCGCCATCACTGAGCTCTGCTCCAGACACAGGGACAAACAGTTGCTGCGTGGCAGAGGTCCAACTGTGTCACAGCAGCGGATCATTAAATTTATAGCAAGAAACCCAGAAACAGTGCAGCTGTCTTCAGGACTTCCCTGGGTTAGAGGAGAACCCTCTCAACTAACAAAGACCACATTTACCACTCAGGTTTATATCCCTGAGGTGAGCAGCAGCAACTCCTGAAAAAATGCCAGCCATCCAGGGACTATACCCAAAAGGCTAAGAAGACTTCCTTCAAAGAAACCCAGCTTTCTGCCAAGGGGATTCTCTCTACCACAGGATCCCCAGAAACCACCAGAAAATAACCCCAAATACCTAAGATAGTGCAATGGGTAGAGGCCAGCATAAAAGCTCAAGCAACAAAACACAGAGCAATATGGCATCTCCAGAACCCAGTTACCCAGGGGCAAGTAGCCCTGGACACCCCAGCATAACTGAAATCCAAGAAGATGACCTAACAAGTATGCTCATGAAGATGATAACAGAGGAAATAAATAAGATACGTAAAGACACAGAGGAAGACAAACTCAAAGAGAATATTGCCATCCATAAAGAAATAAAGGAAGTCGCAGCCAAATTGTTTGTGGCCTTTAGAAAGGAAATGCTTAAAGGACTGAATGAAATAAAAGAAACAGAGGTTGGTTCAAACAAACAGCTGAAAGAAGTGATGGAAAAACAGGAAAATACAGTCAGACAGGTGAAGGAAATCAATAAAATGGCTCAAGATCTGAAGATAGAATTGGAAAAATTAAAGAAAACACAAATGGAGGAAATTGAAGAGAGAAAGAACTTAGGGAAGAAAACAAGAACTACAGAGGTTAGCATAAACAATAGACTACAAGAGATGGAAGAAAGAATCTCAGGTGTGGAAGATACAATGGAAGAAATCAATGTATCTGTCAAAGAAAATGTTAAATCCAAAAAATTCTTGACACAGTCCGTCCAAGAAATCCAAGACAATATGAAAAGACAAAACCTAAGAATAATAGGTATAGAGGAAAAAGAAGACTTCCTTCTCCAAGTCCCAGAAAATATTTTCAACAAAATCATTGAAGAAAATTTCCCCAAGTTAAAGGAGAGGCCAATAAGAATACATGAGGCCTAAAGAACACCCAACAAATTTGACCAGAAAAGAAAATCCTCCCGCCACAAAATAATCAAAACAGTAAGTATACAGAACAAAGAAAAAAATATTAAAAGCTACAAGGGAAAAAGGCGAAGTAACATATAATGGCAAACCCATTAGAATCACACCTGACTTTTCAACAGAGACTATGAAAGCCAGAAGGGCCTGGACGGATATCATGCAGACCCTAAGAGAACACAGATGTCAGCCCAGGCTACTATATCCTGCAAAACTCTCAGTCCTCATAGACGGAGAAAACAAGATATTCAATGACAAAAACAAATTTCAACAATACCTACACACAAATCCAGCATTACAGAAGACACTGGAAGGGAAAATACAACCCAAGAAAATTAGCTTCTGTCAAGAAAACACAGGAAATAATTAAACTTACTACAGTAAAACAAAAAGCAACCAAGCACACAACCTTATGACCACAGCCAACATCAAAATCAAAGGATCTAGCAGCCACTGGTCATTAATCTCTGTCAACATCAATGTACTCAACTCTACAGTAAAAAGAAACAGATTGACAGAATGGATACATAAACAAAATCCAGCAATCTGTTGCATACAAGAAACACACCTAAGGCACAAAGATAGACATTACCTGAGGGTAAAGGGTTGGAAGACAACTTTCCAAGCAAATGGACCCAAGAAGCAAGCAGGAGTAGCCATTCTAATATCTGATAAAATGGACTTTCAACCAAAATTAATAAAAAGAGATGGGGAAGAACACTTCATACTCAGCAAGGGAAAATTCCAACAGGAAGATAACACAATCCTGAACATATATGCCCCAAATACAAGGGCACCCACATTTGTAAAAGAAACATTGATAAAATTTAAACCACATATAGATCCCCACACATTAATAGTGGGAGACTTCACCAGCCCACTCTCAACAAAGGATAGGTCAACAAAACAGAAATTAAACAAAGAAACAATAACTTGGACAGAGGTCATGAATCAAATGGACCTCACAGACATTTACAGAACTTTACACCCAAACACAAAAGAATTTACCATCTTCTCAGCACCTCATGGAACCTTCTCCAAAATAGACAATATAGTTGGTCACAAAGCAAGCCTCAACAGATATAAGAAGATTGAAATAATCCCTTGTATCTTGTCTGATCACCATGGAATAAAGCTGGACCTCAACAACAACAGAAATAGCAAAAAGCCTACACACACATGGAAACTGAACAACTTGTTACTAAATGACAGCTGGGTCAGGGAAGAAATAAAGAAAGAAATTAAAGTCTTCCTAGAACTGAATAAAAATGAAGACACAACATACCCAAACTTGTGGGACACAATGAAAGCAGTGCAAAGAGGAAAGTTCATAGCACTAAGTGCCTTCAAGAAAAAATTCGAGACAGCTCATTCAAGCAACTTAATGGTTCACTTAAAAACCCTAGAAAAAGAAGAAGCAGATACACCAAAAAGGAGTAGACGGCTGGAAATAATAAAACTCAGGGCTAAAATCAGTCAATTAGAAACAAATAAAACAATTCAAAGACTCAATGAAACCAAGAGCTGGTTCTTTGAGAAAATCAACAAGATCGACAAACCATTAGCCAAGCTAACTAAAAGGCAGAGAGACACCACCCAAATCAACAAAATCAGAAATGAAAAGGGGGACATACCTACAGACACTGAGGAAATCCAAACAATCATCAGGACTTACTTCCAAAGTCTATATGGCACAAAATTTGAAAATCTAAATGAAATGGACAATTTTCTTGATCGATTTGACTTACCAAAGCTGAATCAGGACCAGGTAAATCAACTAAATAGTCCTATATCCCCCAAAGAAATAGAAGTGGTCATCAAAATCTCCCATCGAAAAAAAGCCCAAGACCAGATGGCTTCAGCGCAGAATTCTACCAGACCTTCAAAGAAGAGCTAACTCCAATTCTCTTCAAACTATTCCACAAAATAGAAACAGAAGGAACATTACCAAATTCATTCTATGAAGCCACAGTCACCTTGGTACCTAAACCTCACAAAGACTCAACAAAGAAAGAGAATTTCAGGCCAATCTCCCTTATGAACATTGATGCAAAAATACTTAACAAAATACTTGCAAACCGAATACAAGAATACATCAAAGATATTATTCACTATGATCAAGTAGGCTTCATCCCAGGTATGCAGGGGTAGTTCAATATACGGAAATCCATCAATGTGATCCACCACATAAACAAACTGAAAGAAAAGAAACCACATGATCATCTCCTTAGATGCTGAAAAAGCATTTCACAAAATCCAACATCCATTCATGTTTAAAGTATTGGAGAGATCAGGGATACAAGGCACATATCTAAACATAGTAAAGGCAATATACAGCAAGCCTATAACCAACATCAAACTGAATGGAGAGAAACTTAAAGCAATCCCACTGAAATCAGGAACAAGACAAGGCTGCCCACTCTCTCCATATCTCTTCATAGTGCTGGAAGTCCTTGCTAGAGCAATAAGATAGTTGAAGGAGATCAAGTGGATACAGATTGGAAAGGAAGAAGTCAAATTATCACTATTTGCAGATGATATGATAGTATACATGAGTGACCCCAAAAACTCTACCAGGGAACTCCTACAGCTGATAAACACCTTCAGCAAAGTGGCCAGATACAAAATTATCTCAAAAAAATCAGTAGCACTCCTGTATACAAAAGACAAAAGGGCTGAGAAAGAAATTAGAGAAACAACACCATTCACAATAGCCACAAATGACATAAAGTACCTTGGTGTAACCCTAACCAAGCAAGTCAAAGATTTGTATGAAAAAAATTTCAAGTATCTGAAGAAAGAATTATAAGATATGAGAAGATAGAATGATCTCCCATGCTCATGGCTTGGCAGGATTAACATATTATAAATGGCCATCTTACCAAAAGCAATCTACAGATTTAATGCAATTCCCATCAAATTGCCAACACAATTCTTACAGACCTTGAAGGAAGAATTCTCAACTTCATATGGAATAATAAAAAACCAAGAATTGCTAAAACAATCCTCTACAATAAAAGATCTTCTGGAGGTATCTCCATCCCTGATTTCAAGCTGTACTATAGAGCAACAGTTATAAAAACTGCATGGTATTGGCATAGAAACAGAATGGTGGATCCATGGAACCGAACAGAAGACCCAGAAATAAACCCATACACTTACGGACACCTGATATTTGACAAAGATGTCAAAATCATACAATGGAAAAAATATAGCATCTTCAACAAATGGTGCTGGTCCAACTGGATGTCTACATGTAGAAAAATGAAAATAGACCCATACTTATCACCCTGCACAAAACTGAAGTCCAAGTGGATCAAAGACCTCAACATAAAACCAGACACATTAAATCGGCTAGAATAAAAAGTGGGGAATACCCTAAAACTCATTGGTACAGGAGAAAACTTCCTGAACAGAACACCAACAGCACAGGCTCTAAGAGCAACAATCAATAAATGGGACCTCATGAAACTGAAAAGTTTCTGTAAAGCAAAGGACACAGTCATCAAAACAAAGTGACTGCCTACAGATTGGGAAAAAAATCCTCACCAACCCTTTATCTGACAGAGGACTCATATCCAATATATATAAAGAACTAAAGAAGCTGAAAAGCAGCAAACCAAGTAATCCACTTAAAAAATGGGGAACAGAGCTAAACAGAGATCTCTTTGTAGAGGAATATCGAATGACAGAGAAGCATTTAAAGAAATGCTCAACCTCATTAACCATTAGGGAAATGCAAATCAAAACAACCCTGAGATTTCACCTTACACCCATCAGAATGGCCAAGATCAAAAACTCAAGTGACAACACATGCTGGAGAGGTTGTGGAAAAAGGGGAACCCTTCTCCACTGCTGGTGGGAATGTACACTTGTACAACCATTCTGGAAATCATTCTGGCGCTTTCTCAGACAACTAGGAATAGTGCTTCCTCAAGATCCAGCCATACCACTCCTAGGCATATACCCAAAACAGGCTCAAGTATACAAAAAGGACATTTGCTCAACCATGTTTGTAGTAGCTTTATTTGTAATAGCCAGAAGCTGGAAACAGCCCAGATGCCCCTCAACTGAAGAATGGATGCAGAAACTGTGGTACATCTATACAATGGAGTATTACTCAGCAATGAAAAATAAGGAAATCATGAAATTTGCAGGTAAATGGTGGGACCTGGAAAGGATCATCCTGAGTGAGTTGTCCCAGAAGCAAAAAGACACACGGTATATACTCACTCATATAAACATACAACATAGAATAAACCTGCTAAAATCTGTACATCTAAACAAACTAAGCAAAAGAGAGGACCCTAACTAAAATGCTGAATCCCCATCCTGAAAAGCAAAGAGGATGGACATCAGAAGAAGACGAAAAGAGGCAACAACCTAGGAACCTGCTACAGAGGACCTCTGAAAGCCAGAAGAAGAAAACAGGAAACAACCTAGGAACCTGCCACAGAGGGCCTCTGAAAGCCTCTGCCCTGCAGAGTATCAAAGCAGATGCTGAGCCTGATGGCCAACTGATGGGCAGAGTGAATGGAATTTTATGTAAGAAGTGGGAAATAGCAAGAGCTGGAGAGGACAGGAACTCCACAAGGAGAGCAACAGAACAAGAAAATTTGAACACAGGGAACTTCCCAGAGAGTCGTACTCCAACCAAGTACCATGCATGGAGATAACCTAGAACCCCTGCACAGATGTAGCACATGATAGTTCAGTGTCCAAGTGGGTTACATAATAATGGGAAGAGGGACTGCCTCTGAGATAATCTGATTGGCCTGCTCTTTGATCACTTCCCCCTGAGGGGGGAGCAGCCTTATCAGGCCACAGAAGATGACAATGCAGCCACTTCTGATGAGAACTGATAGTCTAAGATCAGAAAGAAGGAGAGGAGGACCTCCCATATCAGTGGACTTGGGGAGGGTCATGCATGTAGAAAGGGGAGGAAAGTTGGGATTGGGAGGGGAGGAGGGATGGGCTAATGGGGGGGATACAAAATGAATAAAGTGTAATTAATAGAAGTTAAATAAAAAATTTAAAAAAAAAGAAAGAGTTCAGAGAAGGAAAAACATCTCAAATCTGGAAGTGAGGTAATTGATGTTTCTCAGCTTTGCATGGGACATTTGTGTTTTTGAAATGAAAACTCTGTCATAGTCCACAGCTCAGTCCTAGGTCTGCCAGAACCTGACATGTGATAGAAAGTAAAACAGAGTGTGGGAGACAATGGCTTTGCCGAGGTCAGTTAGTAAAAATCCAGACTTCTCCTAACTTCTAGGCCATTGCACTTTCATCACCCTCTGTGAGCAAAAGTTGAATGCAATAAAATGAACAGAAAAGTAATGTGCTGTTTCCTAGGATTTTAACCCACAAGGTGTAATATCTTGAACAAACCAGTTCCAAATTCTCACTCTCTCTCTCTTCCTTCCTCCCTCCCTTCCTTCCTCCTTTAAGTCTTGAGAGGAATAACTATATACTGTAGGCTATGTGGGACCAAATAAAAAACATCCAAGTAGTATAAGCAGAGTTGCACCAAAGGCTTTCCTCCTTGACTTTGAAATCCAACTCTAAGGGTACCTGATCTCTCCTAGCCAGGCCCTCACACTAGTTTGTGGAGTTTAGCTCTCACTAAAGTGTCTTCACATTCATTTGAAAAATATAGTCCCACACTAAACTTGTCTAAAGTAAAATATATTTCCCCCTGAAAATGCTGGTGGATTTATCACAACTGAGCCATTTGTCTGTTAAAAAGCAGAATGGCGTTTATTACCAATTGCTCACTTTATGGGAGAAAAGAAACAGGGAGCCTAATAAGCTTGGTTTTTTCTCTCTCTCTCTCTTTTATGGCTCCACTAAATATTCTGTCTGCTTTTCTCATGCACTTTGGAGACTGCTCTAAACTTGAAGGTATTAAAAGTTTCCAGCCAACTCATGTGCTCCTGTCTCAGAACAAGCTGGTAGAGAGGTTCTGAGAACTATTATCAGGAACTGTATTGTTAAAGACCCACAGAGTGACTGAATGCTTTACAAAATAAAGGTGGTGACTTTTTAAAAGATTCACCAGAGGTGGTCAGCTTCTCTGGAGTAAGCTTGCTAAGGTGATTTGGAAGGACTCTACTTTTAAGACATGTGGATAAGCTGATTGTGTCCTAAATGGAGAGGCTGCGGACTTACACCCAGGTCTGAACCCTGACACATGTTAATAGCATAAACTGGGATAACATCTGGGGACAGGCAGATGGCCGATTTCAAGCATTTGTAGCCACCCAGGACATCCTGCTGATATCACCCATCAGCTACATAAGGGCTTGTAAGTATCTAGTGTAAGCAGCGTACTACTTGCTTTGGACACGAGACACACTGCTCAAGAATATTGATGGTTTTGTGTTTAAATACCAGACCTATGTTTAAAAACACCTCAAAGCCAATGTTGTCAAGAAGAAATTCTTAAGATGATAAGAGAGTTTTAAAACGCATTGCCCAGAAAGTCCATTCAGCATGTGTGATCATTGAGCACTACAAATCTTCAGCTTTATGCAATTTAGCTGCCTCGAAGATAAATTTGAATTCCTAGTAGTAATGGTGTTGATAGCCAGGATCTGACATATAGGAGCCACGGCCACTTTGTCTGAAAGAAGGTGCGGGAACAAGCATCAGTGAAATGCCGTCTGAGTTATTCTACTGCAAATATTGTGGGTTCTACAGCATAGAAAGCCTTGCAAAAGCATATTGCCTGTGTTCAAATTCTCAGTTAGCAGAGCTGGGGTCTATAGGACAGCAAAATGGGGCTACTCACAGATCGCTCTTCAGTGATCTCTAGAATTGATGTTATGGGACTTGACATTAACTAGAGATGTCAGGCAGCAAAAGAGTCCCCATCGGCACTTGTCGTGAGGCCATGGGAAAGCAATCCATCTTTTTTAGAGACTTTTTTATTCCATTGGTGGCCAAGAATGTTCTGCATGAGTAAACCTATTAACTGCTTCATGTGAGTGAATATTTACAGAAGGCTAGAAAATTCTGAGATTAGCTAAGGAAAATGCCCCTCTGTGGAGTTTTGTAGATGACAAATGCCCTGGATTCTCATTGAGAGGATTTAGAGGTAATAGTTACCTCAGGTTCTCAGCAACTGGAGATTCTACTCGAGAGATTCTGAGAATAAAAAAAGAGTTCCTTTAATACAGAATTATGTAAAAACAAACCCAAAGCACCTGAACAGTGTCATCCTCAGGCATTCCCGTACAATGCATAGGAGTCTCAGTCTCAGACCATAATGATCACCCTATTTCTACTCCCCTTTATTGTTTGAAGTTCCATCCACACTTTGGTTTGGCCTTGAATTAGTCCAGCAAGAAAATTTTCTTAACATTGTGTAGCAGCTTATTTCCTCTGATATAGAATTTGATATATTTTCAGAAAGAACTCCATATAAGTCCAAGAAAGGGCTTGTGGTATCTGAGAAGAGTTCTGCCATATTTGCCTTTGTAAGGTGTAAAGTAATAAAACTTAAAGTTGTTGGGAGGACTAACATAGACAGAAATCTGATGTGGTGTATTCCTTTCTGCTGGCTCAGCTTTCCAAGCCATGACCTCATGCAGTGCCTGGCCTCACAGTGGTGACAGTAGTAGTCATAGCAGTAAAGCTGGTCTTCACTTTCTGTATCTATAGGTGTTTTAAACTCCTATCAGTATTCTCAGTTCCCTTTCCCCAGACTTGTAAGCACTGGGATATATGCCAGCACACTTCCCCAGACTCAGCATGTTCCCTCTTTGATGTCTTTCATCTGTTGAGCGTCAGGTGCCGAAAGCCACCATATTCAGGAGCAATGGCTTGATGCTCCCACAGTGGTCTGACCCTGGAAATAGTGATGCAATGTACTATCCAACTCTTGCCCCATTTTCCATAGTGGTGTTGATGCTCATCAGAGTGGCATCACTACAAATAACATAGTGTTGAGCTTTAAGAATGACCATGAGTCAGATACTGTGTTAAAAATCTTTACACAGATAATTATCTTCACAGAAAAGCATGAAGTAGTTGCAGCTCTCACTGTCTACACTGGAGAAATAAAAAACTGAGTAAGGCAAGTTAAGTGATTGTCCCAAGAACCTAAGACTTAGCTGTAAGGGGAAACCTACCACGGTTTTCCATTACACTGTAAAAAATGTTGAATTCAAGATCTGAAGCCATAAAAAGATTCTCATCCAAAGGCAGAGAGAATGGTAAAAGAACCAGTTACAGCCAGGGAAATGTGACCCTGATTTAAAACGAAGAAAGAGAACAACATGGAGAAGTACATGGGGGAAGGTAGGAGCCAAAGGATTCGGTGCTTCTTTGGCTGTGTGATGAGGAAACTTCCACTAAAGGATGTACTAAGAATAACATTGCTAATGGCCATTAGAGATGACAGCGAAGCCTTAAAAATGTATAAAATGTTAGAAAATCAACACATTGGACAAATAAACGGTTCTTAAAATGTGAATACACCGTATCTTCGTGTGTGCTTCAATCAGGTGCTTGCTGATGCCATAGTCACTGGAAGCCCCTGGAGTTGGAGTTACCTGACATGGGTTCCGGGAACCAAAGTCAAGTCCTCTGCAGGAACAGTACATGATTTTAAGAGGTGAGCCATTTCTCCAGCCTCATAAGACATTTTTAACAGGAAGAAATATATGTGAATAAATTTAACTTTCTGAATTATTAGAAGTGGAACATATGAGAAGAGTCAGAGACCTGACTTCCAAGCTCCAAAATCTGCCCTATAAAAATTCTCATATCCATGATAAAATTGCAGCCTGACCTAGTTGTTCTTTTCTGACCCCTAAATGTGGTGATGTGTTCAGGGGGTCTGTCTTCTGCTGACTTCTACTTTAGATTCCAGCATTAGAAATGAATGCCTCAAAGCCATATGTACACATGGGCATTCTGTATTCTGTATGTAGATAAGTTCCACATTTCTTAGCTAACCCAAATCGATGCTGTTTGCTGAGTACCTATGAAAACACAAGCATCATTCAAGCACTTTCCATTAATTAGCTGATTTACTCTTTTCTTGACCTATCAGACGGGTGCTATTAAACCTATACTTTAAAGATATCAAAACAGAAATCAAAGAACATGCCTAGAATAAAACAGTCAAGCCAAGATTGAAATGCCAGCAGCCTGATGCCAAAGTCTATAATTGAAATTACTCAGTGTATTTCAATGAGTCTTGTTTGAGTCCCTTGTATGTGGCCTTTTATTCATAAGAGTCTATAAGAGCTACTCTAAAGCAAAGTAGCGATGCATCATAGGAAAGTATAATTCAAGTTAAGCAATTGTGTTCCCAAATAATAAAAGAAGACTGGTAGGAAAGGAAAGACAGTGACCCCTCTAAGGTCATTCAGTCATGACATAGTTTGATTCAATCCTTGGTCTCATTTCTCTGATCTTTCAAAGTTATGATGAAGCACATGAAAAACTCTGCTCTACAAGCACATGATGTATTTATTATTGTTAATATCATTCCTATCCCAGCAGGCAAAATGTTTTTCACACAATAGGTGGCTGACAGACATGTTCGGGATATAAAAAGTGGACCTAGAAATATAATTTAAAACTCAAGGTCTTAGGTGTGAGGGGATTTTTTTTGGAAATATATGTGAAAGGCATTTTTGCAGGGCCAACATTCCATTAGTACTTCAAATCATTAATCATATTTTGTGTTCAAAGTCAACTCAATGCCTTTGTCTGTAAACTTTTAAAAGATTGGAAACAGGTGACCTGCTTCAGTAGCTCCACACTTGGGAAAAACCCAACAGCAAATTTGTTCCTCTGGCTCAGGCTAATGAAGACCTGGACTGCCAGTGAGCTTCCCCACAGAATCAAGCAGATGTCTTAAAAGTGTTCAATGCTTAGCCCACAGAAGTCAGCCAGGGAAACAAGATTACCACTGCAGCAGGAAAAGGGGGCTCTGGGAGCCATGCACACAGTGACTGGGTGGAGAGCTGAAGGAAATGGAGACCAAACTCATTTTTCACAATTCCGGAATTGTAGAACGTGAAGCAAGGGTTTCAATCCCAGTTCTGAGAATTCCATTACAGGAAGAAGAACAGCCACTGGCACTCCCCAGCTGCCTGGGCGGAACAGCTGGTTCGCACCCAGGGTAGGCTAAGTGCCTGAATATTTCAAAAGTCTTTATCATCTCAACCAGTAAGACTCTGCCACGTATGAGCTTAAGAAACGTTACAAATGTATCTTCAAGTTTCCTTTCCATCCCTCCTTCATTCTGATAGATCTAATGCTGTCTAGCAGGGTAGGGAAAAATAATGGACCCCAGATATGGATTTTCATACTTGACATCCTCAGAGATTCAGGAAAGAATCATGATCTTCAAGAAGAATGAGTTATTTAGTCTCTCTGAGTCTTCATTCTCCTTGAAAATAAGTAAGTGGGCTGGGGAAATGACCCAGCAGATCAAAGTGCTTGTTGTGGAAGCATGAGAACCTGAGGTCAAACCCCTAGGGCACCACGAAAAGCCAGGAATGGTCATGTATGCCGTAACCTAGCACCATCAAAGAGAACAGAGACAGGAGGGTCACTGGAACTTGCTGATACTCAGTCTAGCTCCAAGATCACTGAAAGAGAAAGAAAATGAGAGACAGAGACACAAACAGAGACAGAGAGAGACACAGAGAGAGCCTGGCTCAAAAGAATGATATGTATAACAATAGAGAAGCATCCTCTTGTGGTCTCCCTGCACACAGGCACAGCATGCACCGATACACACACAAACATACACACAGCGGGGTGGTGATAAACAAAATGGAAGGTGTGTGAAAAGTACATATGGAAACATAATAACTTGTAATCCAGCTTTAAAATAAAATTAGAGGATATAGAACAAATGTAATATGAAAGAAAAAGGTTATTTGGGGTTAAAGGTTGAAATAAGGACAGGTATGAGGGAATGTGGAGAAGATGAGGTAGGGTAGTGGTTAACCAAAAAAGAATGATGAATGAACAAGCATTATGAAAACCTACTACTTTATAAGATATAATTAATTTTCATAATATAATTTTAAAGGAGTTTATATAGAGGTGCCCTGCACAAGTGGACAATGCCCCAGAAAACATGGATTATTCAACAAAAATCTCAGTGCCAGGTACAAGAAACTTCGCTACTTGTCCTTGTTAAAGTGGTTATAGGGGTTCCCAAAACAACACAGGCTATTGACATTGCTCCTGGCTGCCTACCATAACGAGATAATAAGACCCTACCACTGAAGGCAGCACACACTTTGACTGCAGAACATAGAAAAATCAGTCTTGAACTAACTTGAAAATGTTCTCCCCTGGTGGCTAGCCTTCATGGTGCCACAAAATAATGTGCAGATACCGGGGGAGAAAAGCTATCCCTGGTCTGAGCCAGAACAGGGCTCTGTATGCTATTGTACTGACCTGCCAGGCAAGATGTTCACACTGTACAAAAATGGCCTGACTGTCTGGGGAGTAGCCTACCACTTTCTAGTTCGATTTGAGTTCTTTTCCCCTAGGAAGGAATTGAACCAAGTACGCTAAACCTGGTCAAAGCCCACAGCTGGAGAGATGGTGGATCTTACCTACTATTGCCATTTCAATGAATGAACATGTTTTCAAGCTGGCTTCTAAATATTTATATCTACAGCCATAGATTTGTGTTGTTCTCAACCTCAGTCAGAGACAGCTACTTTTTGCAATGGGCAGTGGTTAATATGGAGACTTCTATCTGGTCAGAGTGCTGAGAGTAAATGACTGTCAGTGCTCATCTCTAAATGGGAAATCTATATCAACACCCCGCACACAAAGTTTCATGGGACATCACAGAAGAAGGAGTAGAAAGAATATGAGAGATGGGGGTGGGGTGGGAAAGAATACTGTGAAATATCATCTTTAGAACATGACATGGGTATTACCATAACTGTGGCTATGGCTACCTGTACAAGTCCTGCATGATATCAGGCCAGTCAAAATTCCAACATGGCCAATGGAAGAGCACACAAAGCTTCACTTCTAGCTGAGAAGCTATTTACAACTGATGGCTTATAAAGGGGGAAGGGATAGTTGTTTTTACTTGAGGATATGGCTACTGATGAGTTGCCAATACTGCAGTGATGGCTCCACACTCATGAGAATGCAGGCAGCACCAATGGATACTTGTTTGTTTGTTTGTTTGTTTGTTTGTTTGTTTGTTTAAAGAGAAGGACACCACAGTAGAGGAAAAATATTTCAGGAAGGCAAGGAAGAGTGGGAGAGAAAAATTGGTGGAGTAGATATACATGTATAAAATTCTGAAAAAATATTTGAGTTAAAATGAAACAACAATAATAATTTGAGGAGCATTGGTACCTACCTCATAGGGATGCTGTAAGATTAAATGACTTAGTGTGCATAAAGCCTCATCCCTTAGTCCAGATCAGAAATGTAGTAAGCATTCAGAGATATTTCATCTCTCTGAAGATTGAGAGCAAATTGTGGGGAACTATCAGTGTCCCCAGAGGCCATGTAAGCAGGCAAGATGGTGCAATAGCAGATGCTGAAAACCAGTTGCTAAAAAGATGCACCAGCCCTAACACTTCTCTCCTCTTTAAGATAGCAAAAACTCTCACTAAAGGATTCTGCAGTCACTGGAAATGGGCAACTCTGTCCAAACTGTCTGATGTAGGTAGTTGTTTGAATATAATAATCTGTTTTTAATCCTGTGTATAAATGAACACTGAGGTTAGTTGACGGGTGCATACTAATCTAAAATAAATGAATACATTTGAATTAATCAGATCTTCAGTCTAAGTAAATTGATGATTTATAATTATATTAGCAGAAACTGCAATGATAAATCATTTCAGAATTAGACCAAGCACTCTTAAGGCTACAAGGACTCTGGAGATTTGAGCATAACTTTGAGACAATTTTAAAATGCAGATTAGCCACCAGGTTTTGAGGGCAAAGGCAGAGGACAGGGAGACCTTGGGTCAATGCTAATGTACACTCTGATGGAGAAGCAATGGTAACCCAACCCTCAAGGTCACAAAAATAAAAGGACAGGAAGATGAAGCCAAGGAAACAAGCTCATTGCACATTTAAGAGCTAATTTTCTGGTTTGCAACAGAAGACCTCCAGGCTTTCATCCACTGAAGCAAGCAGACCTGAGCTAAGGTAGAGTAGTCCGGTGGATGGGATGCTACTGGCTCTTGCAGTTGTGGGTGACCTTGGGTAAAACAATTTTGCTCAAAAAAAAAAAAAAATGGGCTTGATTGTTTTAACCTTGAAGGATTAGGACAAGTGTGAGAATTTAATGAAAACATGCAGTTTCTGTAATTTATGGGACACTTGCAAATGCAGTTATCAGAATAAATCATTGTCGTTGATGTTATCTTGCTTTCATAGAAGAGAACATCAAGAAATGGGTTTAAGAAGAAAGAAGGGGGAAGTGTAAAAATGAACAACTTGCAAGTGTTAAAGAGAATAGGTGGCCAGGGACTCAAAAAATGAGAGGAAGAGAATAGCTCTGGGAAACACAGTCTTTATGACCAAGCCTCAGCACCTCCCTCCATTCTGAAAGGAAGACACTGCAGACTTTATACGGCATCTTCTCTACTGACTGGAGACTTAACCATGATGCTGTTTTCTTACATATAAGATTAGAGATGAACATTGCAGAGAGCTATCTGAAGGTAAAATATATATATATCATTATCTGCAGGAATGAAAACAATAAAAATCCATAAAATATGGAGCCTTGCCTGACAAAAAAGCACTGTGTAGAAAGAAACATGATGACCACCTGTGGTTACCCTAAAGTTAAGGTAAGAAAACCTTCTCTGACATTACAGTCTATGATTCTTAACCATACCTTTAGAAATAAAAGTGCTAATTGCCCTGTAATTTAATCATAAAGCTTAACTATCTGTATGGTGGTTAAAATATTTGTTGGGCATGCAAGACTGGAGTTTGAAACCCTAGTAATAACAGAATTGCCCAGGAGGTGTTATGAGTCATTTGTAATTTGAACCTGGGAAGAAGGAGGAAGCAAACTAGGTAGAGAGACTAGCCCTATCAGCCAGCATAGGGATAAATTGAGACACTGTATCAATGTATAAGGTGGAAGAGCAATTGAGAAATAGCTCTAATGTTAAGCACTGGCCTACAGGTACACACACAAATTATGCATATACACACATGCATGCACAAAATAAAAGAAAAAATGCTGAAGATGTCATGAAACATCATTCTGTAGTTATTGTGGCTGCAACAGGAGAGTGCATAGAAGGCAAGTGATAATAAGAAATCATCGCAGCCTGCCATTGTATAACCTGGAATGAAATCTTTGTGCACATGTTGCAAAAGGAAATACTACAGCTATCCTCCTAAAGGTTGTGAGTGAACATAATTTTGAATTTCTTATAATAGATGCTTTTGTTAATTAAGTCACTCATTTAATTTACATGACAGTTGCACCTCTGTTCATATGTTGAGGTTCTAGCCTTCCCTATTGTAGTATTTGGAAATTGAGCTTTTAGAAAACCATTTGGTTTAAATGAATTCAGGAGGATACAGCTTCATGATGGAATTAATTCCCTTATAATAACAGGAATATCTAAGTGTTCTTGAAAAAAAATCCACCTGTGCACACTTTCTCTACCATGTGTAAAAACAAGGGGAAGACAGATATCTACAGGCCAGAACATGTAAGCAAGAGACAGAGGACGCCTTCACTAGGAGCCAAAGAGCTGAGAAAGTGTCCTTAGACTTTTCAGGCTTAACATTGTAGAAATAAATATCTAAGAGCAATGCTAGGGAGGAGAAGAGCAGGATACAAATACTATGAGGAAAAATGTGGGAAATGGGGGCCTTTAATTGGAGAGGTGTGTAGGAAGTCAATCCAGAAGGAAAAGAAAATAACACTAAGAATGTTTTAAAAGACCATAAAGAATCATAGAATTTTTTATTTACCTAAATTTACATATAATACATATGTGTATGTATATCATATACATGTATAGTATAAATGAAATTATGTCATGTGTTTGCAATGATCCAAAGAGAGCTATAGACGATCTAACAAAAACTCCAATACCAGGCATGAGAAGCCCCCTTTAAGTTGTTGGCCAGGATAGCTCAAAAGTCACACAATACAGTGTAGGCTACTGATGTTGTCTTTGGTTGCCACCCAGAGGTTGAACGTAAATCCCTATTACTGAAGACACCGTGGTATTCAAAGGACTCAGGGGATTAGAACTGGACCTGACCTGAAAGCCTCTTCACAGAGGACTAGTATTCTTAGTTCCAGACAGGGTGTTATGCAAGCTTTCAAGAGAGAGAAACATCCAAGAGTCCTACCCAGCTGTAATGCCCATGAACCTCAATAATGACCAGTTTGCTGAGATATTACTAAGGGTACAGAACCGCCACTCACATTGGTAATAAGCAGCAGCTGTCTATTTGGACTTAAGACCTGCTAAGCAAGAGGACTAGTACTGAAAATCTCTATGGCCAAATACCCCGGGCTAGTGAGGCCATAAATTTTGGAGGAGAACCTACTCTGCCCAATTTATTAAATCAGCATAATTCCTAACTGAATTCTAAATATTTATC
The DNA here is from genome assembly GCF_907164565.1 of Psammomys obesus. NCBI lineage: Eukaryota > Metazoa > Chordata > Mammalia > Rodentia > Muridae > Psammomys > Psammomys obesus. The sequence goes on along the minus strand of NW_026596051.1, from coordinate 25,051,400 downwards.
TCTACATGCATAGGTAAGGGTAGCTCTCACGCCTCATTTAAAAATTAGAATCATTTTCCCAGCACTCAAGGAGACAGAGGCAGGTAAATCTTTGTGAGTTCAAGGCCAGCCTGGTTTACAAAGAGAGTCCATGAGAGCCAAGGCTACATACAGAAACCATGTCTTGAAAAAGAACCAAAATCAAAACAAAAACAACCTCCTAAAATGAATGAATACATAAATAAATACCATTACAGAAAACCACAATATCACAGTTAGTCAAAATTCACAATAACTGACTGCTTCATAGCTGAAACGTACACAACACAAGCCTCCTACACCTAAGACTCTGCAAACATCGTGGACTAGGAAGAGGGATTCTAGCAGCCAGAGAACCATGAAATCTGCTGTAAGATTTTGTACCCCAGAAAAGAGAGGGGAGTTGCACTCATGATATCTCAACAATATGGCTGCCTAAGTAAAGCCTGAACAGGTTACACCACCACCAAGCATATTAACAGGAAAAGGGAGACTTACTCTCACAGGGTCCGCTACCTAGACAAAAAACAACAGGAAATGAAGAAATGCTGACAGTGGGAGAAATAGTATTTTCCAAGGGTGAGAGCCCTAATTGGTTATCCAATACCACGTGGTCAGGCCTGAAATCGAATACATTAGAGTAAAGATAAATGAAGTGTGTGTGTGTGTGTGTGTGTGTGTGTGTGTGTGTGTGTGTGTGTAATTCATGAAAAGGAATGAAATATGGAGGGGTTAGAAGGAAGAAAAAAAGAGGGAAAATTCGTAATTGTATTTTTTATTTTTATTTCATTTTTATTAATTGCTGTTTATTCACTTTGTATCCCAGCTGTAGCTGGGATACAAAGTGTATCCCTTCTCCATCCCCTCCCAATCCCACCCTCCCTCCCTCTTCTTCTCCTGTGCCCCTCACCCAGTCCAATAATAGGGGAGTCCCCCTCCCCTTCCTAGTTTATCAGGTCTCATCAGGACTGGCTTCATTGTCCTCCTCCATGGACTGGTAAGGCTGCTCCCCCCTCAGGTAGAAGTGATCAAAGAGCCAGCCCATGAGTTCATGTCAGAGATGGTCCCTGTTCCTATTACTGGGGAACCCTCTTGGACACTGACCTGCCGTGGGCTACATCTGTGCAGAGGTTCTAGGTTATCTCCATGCATGGTCCTTGGTTGGAGTATTAGTCTCAGAAAAGACCCCTGTGCCTTGAGTTTTTGGTTCTGTTGCTCTCCTTGTGGAGCTCCTATCCCCTCCATGTCTTTCTACTCCCCCTTCTTTCATAAGATTCCCTGCATTCTGCCCAAAGTTTGGCTATGAGTCTCAGCATATGTTTTGATATCCTGCTGGGTAGAATCTTTCAGAAGCCCTTTGTGATAGGCTCTTGTCCTGTTCCCTGTTTTCTCCCTCTTCCAATGTCCGTCCGTTTGCCTTTCTGAGTGAGGATTGAACATCTTGCCAAGGGTCTTCCTTCTTAATTAGCTTCCTTAGGTTTACAGATTTTAGTATGATTATCTTATATGTGTCTAATATCCACTTATAAGTGAATATATACCATGTGCGTCTTTCTGCTTCTGGGATAACTCACTCAGGATGATCTTTTATGGATCCCACCTTTTGCCTGCAAATTTCATGGTTGTATTTTAATTTCAAAATTTTTTAAAGTAAATATCTGTTCTTTAAAGCACATCTGGCATTTTGTTGTAGTAGTCTGAATACATAATTATGACTGTCACTCTCAAGAATTGTGAAATAAATTCAGGATCATAAAACCTCACCTTTAAGTTACCATCCTTTTCTTGAGTGTGTAAGTCTAGTTACATGTACATTCTCTTTCTCTCTCTTTCTCTCTCTATATATCTGTCTCTCTCTCACACACACAAATAGGCAATCACATTTTAATGCAAGTTAAAAAAATAACAAATATTAACAAAATGTTTGTTCATTTTCCCTAAAATCCATACTGCCCAAGTGCTTTAAACTCACAGTAAGCCAAAATGAAATATTCTCGTCTAGCTAAAAATAAAAACTTCTATCCCTACTGGTAAGTTGACAGATGGTGACTTATGTCCCAATTTTTCCTAATGGTTATCTTCTTCAAGAATTCCTGGACTTTGATTTTAATCAGCAAACTACCACTAAATAAATGATTTTCATTGGGGCAAAACATGATTGAAAGGTCAGTCAATTTTTCAAAGACACAGAGAAGATTTGTTTAAAGATGCCTTCCCTGGAAGCATTCTTCAGAATAGTCTAAGACACAAATATAAATGCTTGCTTCATCACAATTTGAAACAAAGGTTAAAATTAGAAAGAAATCTACATGTCCATCAACAGGGGACCAGATAGGCAAAGAGGGCTTTTTAGTTTGATGTTGTTCTATTTTTAATGTGGTAACTATAAATATTTGATGTTCAAACAGCAGTTCTGAGAAAGAAAGAAAAAACTAAACTCAAAATTCTGATAAATGTAAAAATATATTGCTTTTCATGTCGAAAGAAAAGAAACACAAAATAACAGTGTTGGCCATGAATTCTCATGACAGAAACACATTTTAAAGGCATGGAGATCAGTGGTTAAGCAAGCATGAAGCGTGGTTCATTTTTAAGGGGAGGAAACTTAAATTGGCAGAAAGGTGGACAAAAGACACTTAACCCTTTTGAAAATTCAGTCTTAATGAAGATATGTAAGTAGTACTGTGCAATTAAAACACTAATCCTCAAACCTCATGGTTAAAGCCACAATGGCCAACGAACTTCCCTCCAAGCAAAACAGCAGCCAAATCCAGGGGTCCTGTGGCCATTTGTACTTCTCAGCTTTCTACAAATCTTGGCAATTATGATCGTACCCCTGAAGTTGGCTAGAACTTAGAAAACTTTTTAGGCCAACATGTACAAGAATCCTGAATGCAATATTTCTGCCTTCTGCCTATGGAATCAGGTAATCCTCCTGGCATAATAGACATATGTTCCACCACCAAGACACATCAATGTGTCCACCAAACCTCATTCTTCCAAGTTTAATGGGGATTAATTTCATTTGCACAATTGAATTGACACACAGTCACACTCATTCCCCAGCCCCTTCCCTCCCAAGAAGTGAAATGGTCAAGGAATTACCATGTGGTGCAAAAGCCCAAGTTGCAACTGGAATCCTGACATTTCTGCCCACTTCTGTTAACTAGTTACATAGCTAAGTCTAGAGTTCAAAGAACTACAGTGTGATATGGTTAAGGATGTCAGTACTCCAAAGGAGAAGAACCGGGGCCATTTTAAGATCTGCGGTAGCAGCAAAAAGTTTTTGAGAGTTTATAGTGTGCCACGGTCTTTGCTAAGAAGTTCATACATTGACCAAAGCAAGGTTAGAAGGTGATAAAGATAAAGAATTTTGACACTAAACAAGTCAAAAAGTCAAAACAATTAATAGTGAATTATTAGAATCTGAGTTTTTATCCAGAACTGTCTGAATACAGATGCTGTATTATTAAACCCAAAATTAAGTAGGCTGTGTCAGTCACCCACACTTTGCTAAGTCTGGAAAGTTAAGTCATATGAGAATGGTATGTCCAATTAGTGTCAACTCTCCTTAGCTCAACGTGTTACGTTCCATAATGTTTGGTGCTACTAATTCAAAATGCCTGGTTTGAATTACAAAACGGTGGTTGAAAAGGATGAATCACCACTTCTTTAATTTTTGCACCTGTATAATAATAAAAGTAAAATATTTTAAAAGATCAATATCTACCTTGAATATTATATAGGTTAAATGAGATAATAATTAATAATTATTTTTAACAAAACCAACCAACATTTACACAAGGCTCACAATATGCCAGATAGTGTTCAAACCACTCCTCCTAGACTATCTTATTTAGTCCTTAAGAGACCTCTAGGAACAATACTGTTATTCTTCTATAGTTAAAGAGCATGGAGACTGACAACCGTGTCCTTTGCTGTACAGAAGCTTTTCAGTTTCATGAGGTCCCATTTATTGATTGTTGCTCTCAGAGCCTGTGCTGTTGGTGTTCTGTTGAGGAAGTTGTCGCCTGTGCCAATGAGTTCTAGGCTCTTCCCCACTTTTTCTTCTAACAGATTTAGAGTATCTGGTTTTATGTTGAGGTCTTTGATCCATTTAGACTTTAGTTTTGTGCAGGGTGATAAGTATGGATCTATTTTCATTTTTCTGCATGTAGACATTGAGTTGGACCAGCACCATTTGTTGAAGATGCTGTCTTTTTTCCATTGAATGGTTTTGGCATCTTTGTCAAAAATCAGGTATTCATAGGTGTGTGGGTTTATTTCTGGGTCTTCTATTCAGTTCTGTTAATCCACCTTTCTGTTTCTATGCCAATACCATGCAGTTTTTATTAATATTGCTCAGTAGTACAACTTGAGATCATGGATGGAGATACATTTAGAGGATCTGTTGTACAGAATCTTTTTGGAAAGTCTGGGCAGAGATGGAAATCAAAACCACCCTGAGATTTTACCTTACACCCATTAAAATGGCTAAGATCAAAAAATCAAGTAACAACACATGCTGGAGAGGTTGTGGAGAAAGGGGAACCCTCCTCCATTGCTGGTGGGAATGTAAATTTGTACAACCACTTTGGAAATCAATCTGGCACTTTCTCAGACAATCAGGAATACTGCTTTCTCAAGAACCAGCTATACCACTCCTAGGCATATATCCAAAAGAAGCTCAAGTACACAAGAAGGACATTTGCTTAACCATGTTTGTAGCAGCTTTATTCATAATAGCCAGAACCTGGAAACAACACAGATGTCCATCAATGGAGAAATGGATACAGAAATTGTGGTACTTTTGAATAATGGAATACTACTCAGCAATTATAAATAAGGAAATCATGAATTTTGCAGGCAAATAGTGGGATCTAGAAAAAATCATCCTGAGTGAGATATCCCAAGAGCAGAAAGACACACATGGTATATACTCACTTATAAGTGGGAACTAGACCTATAAGATAGGATGAACAGACTAAAATCTGTACACCTAAAGAAGATAAACAAGAAAGAGGACCCAGAGTAAGATGATCAATACTCACCTAGAATGACAAAGAGGATCAACATTGGAAGTAGGAAAAAAACAAGTAAAAAGGACAGGAACCTACCACAGAAGGCATCTGAAAGACTCTACCTAGCAGTGTATGAAAGCAGATGCTGAGACTCATACCAAACCTTCAGCAGAGTTCAGGGAATCATATGAAAGAAGGGGGAGTTAGTATGACCTAGAGGGGACAGGAGCCCCACAAGGTCCAAATATATCAGGGCACAGGGATCTTCTATGAGACTGTTTCTCCAACCAAGGACCATGCATGGATATAACCTAAAACCCCTGCTCGGACATAGCTCATAGTAGCTCAGTATCTGAGTGGGTTCACTAGTAAGGGGGACAAGAATTATTTGTGACATGAACTCAATGACTGGCTCATTGAGTTTCTCCCCTCCCCCAAAGGAGGAGCATCTTTGCTAGGAGGACATTGCAGCCAGTCCTGAAGATACCTGATAAGCTAGGGTCAGATGGAAGGGGAGGAAGACCTCCCCTATCAGTGGACTCAGAAGGGAGCAGGGAGGAGATGATGGAGGGAGGGGGGACCTGGAGGAAAAATGGGAGGGGGTACGGCTTAGATAAAAGTGAATGACCTGTGATTAAAATAAAAAATAAATAAATAAGAATCCAGAAACATGGAGACTGATATGTCAATAACTTAATCAACCTTCCTCAATTCCCAGAGCTGAAATCAGACCCTAATTGAGCACCTTGTTTCTTGGTATAAACTTTCAATCAATTGTCTGATTCATCCCAGCAACAGCTCCTGCTATGGTTGACTAGGTGTTACTTCCTAGAAGTCACACAAGAGCGACATGCTCACTAGGATTCTCTAATTGGGCTTGTTAACTTCGTCTTTGAAAGGACCTCTAAATGACACAAAACCAGATGAGGTCCTGAGGATGCTCCTCTGAAAAGCTGAGTTGTAACACCAGGCTGTGGGGCTCCCATTCAGGCCACCCTCTCACTATGGATTAAAACAAACAACTCTCAAGAGATCCACTTGAGAAGCTCTAACCTGGAACTGCTGGCTGGGAGCTAAGGAGGCACATAACACTTAAAGTCATTTCATTCAAGCATCCTCTGCCTCTGCAAAGACAGATCTGAATGATTCTAAACAAACAAAATAGAGCTGGAGATGAAGGAGTAGTCCTTAGCTTTCTAGCTGGTGGCATAGCATATGAGGATTCATTCTCTCTGTTTCTGTATCTCTCTTCTGTGTGTCTCTTTATCTCTCTCTCTCTTTCCTCCTCAATCCCTCCCTTTCCATGCTATAAAGGAATAAGCAAGTAACTGAAAAACAAAACTGTCTTACTTTGAGTTACAATAACTTATATCAGTCACTGCACTCATTCACACACACACACACACACACAGATACAAACACACACACAAACACACACATATACACACACCTATTTTTTTTTTGTGTGTGTGTGCAGACCAATATTTCATCAGATCTGATCTGCTGATGCCTTTCACCAATTAATATTTTCGGTTAACAAAGTTTGCTCAAGTACACAAAAGGGATATTTGCTCAACCATGTGTATAGCAGCTTTATTTGTAATAGCCAGAACCTGGAAACAACCCAGATGTCCATCAACGGAGGAATGGGTACAGAAATTGTGGTATTTTTACACAATGGAATACTATTCAGCAATCAAAAAGGAGGAAATCATGAAATGTGCAGGCAAATGATGGGATCTAGAAAAGATCATTCTGAGTGAAATATCCCAGAAGGAGAAAGACAAGCACGGTATATACTCACCTATATAGACCTATAAGATACGATAAACATAATGAAATCTATACACCTAGAAAAGATAATCAAGAGAGCAGACATGGGGTAAGATGATCAATCCTCGTTTAGAAAGACAGATGGGATGTGCATTGAACATATGACAGGAGTCTACTGAGCGCATCTGAAAGACTCTAACTAGCGGTGTTTTCAAAGCAAAGACTCATGACCAAACCTTTGGCAGAGTACAGGGAATCATATGAAAGAAGGGGAGTTAGTATGATGGGGAAAGGATAGGAGCTCCACAAGGACCAAATATATCTGGGCACAGGGTCTTTTCTAGGACTGACATTCAACCAAGGACCATGTATGGATATAACCTAGAACCTCTGCTCAGATGTAGCCTGTGGTAGTTCAGTAACCAATTGGTTTCCCATAGTGAGGGGAACAAGGACTATTTCTAACAGGAACTCAATGATTGGCTCTTTGGCCTCCCCACCCCCCAAGGGAGGAGCAGTCCTGTTAGGCCACAGAGGAGAGCTTTGCAGCCAGTCCTGAAGATACCTGATAAAACAGGATCAGATGAATGGGGAGGAGGTTCCCCATATCAGTGGACTTGGAAAGGGGCACGATGGAGATGAGGGAGGGAGGGAGGGAGGGAGGGAGGGACTGGGAGGGAATGAGGGATCGGGACACGGCTTGGATACAGAGTTAATAAAATGTAACTGATAAGAAAAAAATAAAATTAAAAAAAAATATTTTGGGTTAAGTTGTGTAAAAGTGTAGCAGAGAGAAACTAGTTAGAAAACAAAATACTATGATTACCACAGCATTTTCTTGGCCTGTGAACCCACCAGTCTAGTTTACAGGGTACACTGAAGTTAGGTTAATGGCACAGAACTGAGTTTTCACCAATATTGGGCAAAGTTGATATAAAATATTTCTATTCCACTGTTAATAATTTGTGCTATATTTACACAGAATTATGTTAGAAGTTTTGGCACAACATAATTCATGATAGTAAGAAGACTAGAAGTTCAACAAGAAGTAAATGATTGTGCTATATTCTAGGTAGAATAGAGAGAATGCATAGAAAAGACATAAAATAAATGCACTATTTTATGTAGTTTTCAAAATCAATAAAACAGCCTCACTTATTTTGAGTAGTATGTGTCACACTAATCCTTCCATTCAGGACAACCTCAAGAATGGCCAATGATTGGCACAATTTGAGATCCACCGCATGGGAGAGAGCCAACCCCTGACACTGTTAATGATAATCTGCTATACATGTAGAGAGAAGCCTAACATAACCGCCCTCTGAGAGGCTCCACCCAGCAGCAGATTGAAACAGGTGCTGAGACCCAGAGCCAAATCTTAAGCAGAGCTTGGGGGATTTTGTGGAAGAGTTGGGGGAAGCACAGAGGGACACAGAGGAGGCAAGAATTCTAAAAGAGGACCAATAGAGTCAACTAACCTAGAGGCCCATGGGGCTCAAAGAGACTGAACCACCAATAAAGAGCAAGCGTGGGCTTGACCTAAGCCCCCTACACATATGTAGCTAAGGGATACCTTGGTCTTCATGAGGATCCCCTACATGGTCTTCGTTGCCTTCTTTTGGATCACTTTCTCCTAACTGGCCTGCATTGTCTGGCCTCAGTGGAAGAGGATGTGTTAAGTTCTGATGAGACTTAATGTGCAGAGGTATGGGAGGAGGATAGAGGATTGGGTCGGGGTAGAACATGGAACTGGCTCCTCTTTCCTGAGGAGACAGGGAGTGGAAAGGGGAAGAAAGTGGGCTCATGGGACCAAGAGGAGAGGAGGAAGGGGCTGCAATTGGAATGTAAAGAAAATAAACAATAAGAACAAAAGGAGAAGATAGGAGGGAAAGAGGAGATTTATAGATAATAAATTTTTCCAAGCCAAAAAAAAAAAGGAAAACCTCAAGTAAGACAAAATATTTTGTAAAGATAAGGTTTTATAATTCTTGGCATTTATCTAAGAGTATAGATAAGAAAGTTAAAAACATGTGTCTACACAAAGTCCTTCACATCAGTGTTTATAGCAGCTTTATTCATAAATGTCAAAACTTAAGAAAAAAACATGATGTCCCTCAACAACTAAATGGATAAGCAAAATATGGTATAGATGTACAGTGGAATATTGTATTTAGTGCTAAAGAGGAGACGAGCTACTAATCTGTGAAAACAACAGAAAATATTAAATGCACTACTGAGTGAAAGAAGACCATCTAATCGTGATGATTCTAACTTCACAATGTTCTGTAAACGTAAACACTGGAGAAACATCAGGAAGATACACCTGGCCTCCAGAGTTAGATGACAGAGGATAGATGACAAGGTGGAGCAGGGAGAACTGCCGACTCAGTGAAACCGCTCTGTGTGATCATAGGCAGTGAATATCTGTCCTTGGACATTTGTCAAGCCCTGTGGGATGGGCGTACCAAGAGGAAACTAATGTGAGCACAGGCTTTCAGGGCAGTGATGCGTTACTAGGTTTGCCAGTCCTTTCCACCATTCCTCTCTGGTGTGCTTGTTTAGAATGGGAATGGCTGTGCTTATGTAAGGCAGACACCGATGAGACACCTGTTTTTCTGTGAGCCTTAAACCGCCCTTATGTTTTTGGTATCTTTCTTTGTATTGTTTTGTTTTGGGGTGTGTGTGTGTGTGTGTGTGTGTGTGTGTGTGTGTGTGTGTGTGCGCGCGCGCGCACACATGCAGACCTCATGTGCAGGCCTAATATTTTAAAACAGAAGAAGTGTGGTTGGAGCCCTTCACTTGTTGACAACATTATGGACTAGGAATGCAGCTAAGCAAAAACAGAGATAGAGAATTCAAGACAGGAAAAATATTGAGATAAATCCATTGCCAGGACCATTGTTTTCCTTTGTGATCTTGCCAATCTGCAGCAAGAAGCACAGGAGATCTAGAAAAGATGGCCTCATGGAGTTTGCAAAGTCTCACTAGACCAGAAGGGGAAATGAGAATTAATAATGATTGTGGCAGCTAGGACTGGAAGTGCCCTGGTCACAGAAAAGAATCACACTTATGATTTGCTCCCGAAATTGCTTCCTGGCTTCTAAACTGTGTAGTCATGCAGGTTCATAAAGAAAATTTAAGCAGAAAGCAACTGCTAGGCAACTAAAAACCTAAGAAGAGATTCCATCAATCTTTATCTGATAAAGAATTAAAGCTCCAGTCTAGAGCCCACCACAGAAGAGAAGTCAACTCCTGAGAGAAAGCTCAGGATTTGTTGTTTTTTTTTTTTTTTTTTTTTTTTTTGGGGGAATTTCATACATCTATATAATGCGTCTTTATCAAATCCCTCTTTTTTGCCTTCCCATTAACACCCCCCCCCAATTTCATGCCCAACTATCCCTTTTAAACCTACTGAGTTGGCTTGGTGCTGCCTGTTTATACATGTGTTTTGGGCCATCTACTGCAGTATGGGTAGCCTTTCAGGAGCCACATCCCTAAAGAAAACTAACTCTCCATCACCCAAATCCTCATAAAGAGGTGGAACTTCAGGAGCTCCTCCCCAAGCCATACTGGAATTTTGACAGCCTTGATCTTGGTCTGCATTCCATCCCAGCCACTCTGAGTTCGTGTGTGCAGCAACCCTGACGTGCCTGACAGAGACTGCTTTACTGTAGATACCAACTACCTCTGCTCTCACCGGCTTCCCCGCACCTTTCAGATTGATACCTGAACCTTAGAAGGAAAGAGTGTGATATGGACATCCCACTTAGAACCAGACATTCCTCACTCCCTAATTCTCCACAGAGTGACAAATTGTGTGTCTCTATTTTAATTGACGTCTATTGTTCAACAAAGATTCTCTGGGAAAGCTTGGGAGGAAACCCTAAATCTTCAGTTGAGACGATCTATACGGTAGTCCCAAAAGTAGGGGAATGCATAGAAGATGTGTGCAACCATACGCAGAAATACAGGCTTCATGGTAGCTCAGTATCCAAGTGGGTTCCCTAGTAAGGGGGACAGGAATTGTCTCTGACATGAACTCATGAGCTTCTCCTCCCCTCTGAGGGAGGAGCAGCCTTGCTAGGCAACAGATAAGGACATTGCAACCATCCTGAAGATACCTGATAAGCTAGGGCTAGACAGAAGAAGAGGAGGACACCTTCTCTCAGTGGACTCAGAAGGGGGCAGGGAGGAGATGAGAGAGGGAGGGGAGGATTGGGAGGGAAAGAGGGAGGGGGCTACAGCTGGGATACAAGTGAACAATCTGATTGGCCTGCTCTTTGATCACCTCCCCCTGAGGGGGGAGCAGCCTTACCAGGCCACAGAAGATGACAATGCAGCCACTCTGGATGTGATCTGATAGAGTAAGGTCAGATGGAAGGAGAGGAGGACCTCCCCTATCAGTGGACTTGGGGAGGGGCATGCATGAAGAAGGGGGAGGGAGGGTGGGATCCGGAGGGAAGGAGGGAGGGGCTTATGGGGGGATACAAAATGAATAAAGTGTAAAAAAAAATAATTAAAAAAATGAAAAAAAGAGTGGGAAGATGTGAAATTCACAAAGAATCTATAAAAAGCTTTTTTAAAAAATTTAAAAAATTAAAAAAGAATGTATAAAATTATTTAAAAATAAAAAATATTAATTAAAAAAAGAAATACAGGCTTAATTAAATAAAGAGGATTTTACCAACAGTTTATATAACTTTCAGAAAAGAAGTAAGAAATGTCATCCAGAACCTCTGAAATTTTCTAAACACATTTTGGTGTACTTAATAAAAATATTTAGGTCACTCCAAGATAAAAACCAATTAATTAAAAAAAAGAATGGAAAACAATTAGATAATAGGAAGTTAGTAAGAAATGATCAGACAATTGTACCTTCAGGTGAACTTTAAAGAAACTATGATTGATGAATTCAATAAAAAAATATAGTAGTTAAGAGAGTATGGCTACCTTTAAAAGTTATATATATATATATTTTAAAGTCAGATGACATTCTATAACTGAAATTAGAAACCAAGGAAGGGCAGATGTGGTGACTCATAGCCAAACTTTGGCAGAGCGCAGGGAATTTTATGAAAGAAGCAGGAGATGAAAGACCTGGAGAGAACAGGAGCACTACAAGGAGAACAACAGAACCAAAAAGTCTGAGCCCAAGGGTCTTTTCTGATACTGATACTCCAACCAAGGACCATTCATGAAGATAACGTAGAACCCCTGCACAGATGGCAGCTCACTCTCCAAGTGGGTTCCCCAGTAGGGGGAAGAAGGCCTGTCTCTGATATGAACTCAGTGGCTGGCTCTTTGATCACTTCCTGGAGGGGGAGCAGCCTTACCAGGTCACAGAGGAAGACAATGCAGCCAGTCCTGATGAGACTTGATAGGCTAGAGTCAGATGGAAGGGGAGGAGGACCTCCCCTATCAGTGGACTGGGGAAGGGGCATGGGAGGAGAAGAGAGAGAAAGGGCAGGATTGGAAGGGGATGAGGGAGAGGGGTACAGCTTGGATATAAAGTGAATGAATTGTAATAAATAAAAATTAAAAAAAAAAAAAAGAAATGATGGCTCCAGAAGAAAACAAACCAAAATATCAAAAAAAAAAAAGAAAAAAAAAAGAAACCAAGGAAGGTTAAAGAAAGTCAAAAGAATTGATGAACAGGAATGTAAAAGTAATCTTTTAATAAAATAATCTATATTGAGTAACATAGTAAAGAAATGAATGTAGAGAAACAAGTGAAGGAGGGATCTGGAACATAGACTTGTCTACAGGTGTCTAACTTATGTTACAGAAAAAAGAGATCATTAATCAGAATACTAACCGATCCCAACTCAGGATTTTCCCAAGCCTAAGAAATACAAGCTATACATTCAAGACTATTGTAGAATCTGAACAACAAAAATTAAAAAAAAAAAACTTTTAAATTACAGAGATAACATCAAGGAACATTTTTTAGAAACTATTGTCCAAAGGAATCAAAATACAGAAGTAGAAACAGACCTGTTCTCAGTTCTTAGCAATTTTAAAAGTCAAAAATAGTATAATGAATTTTTATATATTAAACAAAGATTAACCCAGAATGCTTTGTTTAACAAAATGAAATTACCTTTCAAAATGAAAGTATACCAAATATTAATACTGTTTTAGAAAAAAAATTGAAGTGCAAAGAACTTGTCACTATGAGACGTGCAAAGAAAAGGTATTCTTCGAGCAAAAGAAAGGGCACATGGAGAGGAGGAAGGAGTTTAACAAAACTAGCACTATGAGAAATAGAAGACACAAAGATGATTGAATCTACTAGAGGAACTTAACCCGAAAGTGAAAGCCTGCGTACAGAATAATCTATAGCTCACGCCATCTCTTCCCAAACAGAAACAGACTAGCATTGATAAGATGTTGAAACTGCAATCCCCAAAACTGTCAATGAAATTATACACAGACACACACACACACACACACACACACACACACACACATGCAGACACACACGTCCCTGTACACATACACATGCACACACTCATGTATTCACACACACACATGCATACATGAGAGAGATTTGCATCTCTTCATCACAAATATATATCCTAAGACTTGGCACCATTTGACAATTCCACCATCTTATGAACATGACGGTGTGTAGTTATACTAAATTAAGAGGAGCACAACGTCATCCCACAATGTAATCTTATAGAGCCATCGCTGTATACACAGACTAGTGTTGACTAAAATAATTTGTGGCATATGAGCATGTGAACATAAAAATAATTGGGCAGTCCATCTACTGAACACACACAACAAGCCTATTAAACAGCATAATAGCAAACCCATGTGTGATCTATAAAGAGTACACTCTATAACAATTGAGGGTTTATTCCAGCTATTCAAGAATAGTTAACATTTTCAAATTAATCAGTCTAATTTGCCACATTAAAAATGTAGGAGAATTTTATGTGGCTATCTCAATGAGCACAGAGAAAGCAATTAATAAAGGTCACTATGCATTTGCTGTTTTAATGCTCCAGAAACATAAAAATAAAAATGAACATTTTTATACTGAAAAAGTTTCCCTTTCTTTAAAACACGTCTATAATGATCAAGTATGAAATCTGGACTACTAGAAGCTATCCTTGATATAGGAAAGGAAATGAAAGGCAGGTTCCTCTCCATGATCAGATTTTTCTTAGGTTCCTCTGAATCCTCTGCTTGCCCGGGCTCAGTCCTGAGCTTCGGACTCTGATCTTTGAGAAGTCACATCAAGAATTCGGAGTCAGTTCAGCTCACCCTCAATGTTTGATTATCTACTGTTCAGTACACTAGAGGCAGTGAAAGGAACTAAAGTCTTGTGCAATAGCCAACTTTATTAAGAGCATCAGACAATTTCTACTCTGAGGCCTAAGAAGAATCACATGAGCAAAGTGTACAATCACAAGGACAAGCCACATATGATAAGACACATGTGGCAAGTTTTTTTTACCATAGAGGTCTCTAAACAAATAGCAATAGATAATTGTGGTGAATAATGTAAAGCAAATTCACTCCTATTCACTACATTTGGGAGGAGCACAAAACCATATTCAGAGAACAATTCCATGCTTTCAAGAAGCTGAGGTAACAAGACTCTTGGTCTTTTTTCTTATAGTTTTCTTACAAGCACTCAGAATTCTCCAATGACTCCATTCTTGGACCTTGTTCTGACAATCTACAATACATGAAACACAATCTCACATGCCAGATAATACCAGGTCACTGTGGCTTACTTTCATCAAGAATTCCTCACTTCAACTTAGAAGAGTATTTCTCTGGCCTTTAAGCAATTTTCCATTGCAAGTGTGCACATATAGGTATGTATATATAATAAGCATAGATAATAATTTTATATGAATTGAGAAATACATATTTATGGAAATTAACTTGTAAGAATAAGAGAAACGACCCAGTGGTTAAGAGAAGTTTGTACTACCCCAGAAGGCCCAAGTTTGGCTCCTAATACATACATCAGATGGCTCACAACTGCCTGAAACACTCGCTTCAGGAGATCTAAGCCCCCTTCTGGGTTCTGCAATGATTCAGACACATGCAGCGTACTCTTACACAAACTCACAAGCATACACATAAATTTTTAAATCCTTATTTTAAAGAAAATAAATATGGAAATGAAAAAGGTTAAGAAAAATGAATATAATCCTAAAGAAAACCAAAGCTGGTGACTGACATTACCAGATAACAGTCCTGATAAGACAACCATCTTCCCTGTGGGACTGATGTGACATAGTAGAACAGACAAGACTCCAGAAACAGATTCTTGCAGGTGCAAACTTCTGACTAATCACAGAGTTTGCCCATGAAATGCATGAGCCTTTCATGAAAGGGCATCAAATTAATTGCCAGACCTGTTTCCTAACATTCTACACAAGAGAAAATTTCAGTTGGATCAGAAATGTATTGAGGATATATAAATTAATAGTGTGCAGGTGGCAATGCAGGAGAACAGCCTCTTTGGGGAAGGCAAATACTTCTGGAGCAGAATACTGAAATTATTAACCATGAAAGTACCCAGACAAATTGGATTTGGCCATGCATTTTTCAAAGGATAGTCTCAAGCGGCTGCAATAGAGTTCCACATCCTTATTTAGAAGGAAAATAAAACTAGTGCCATAAAGAATTGTGTTTAGATCTCACAAAATTGACCAAACTTTTAAATGTTTTAATAAGTTCTATTCCAAGTGTAAGCAAAGACATAGAGCAATTTGAAACCCTTATCTAGTGTCTGTGAAAATACAAATCACCCGCAATTGCTTTGAAAATACTGCAGACAGTAGCATTAATGTATGTTATCAATCCAGAAAATGTACATAATCCACAATATGTACATATATCTATATATGTTTATCAAAAGGCAAATATAAAGGCACTCTTCATAATAGCCCCAAACAAAAGCCTAGGAGCCTGGTCAAGCATTATTATCAGCATACGTATGTCCCCCCCCCCCCCCCGCAAGGTTTAGGAAACATCACAGAGAAAGCAAAAGAGCTAGAGCAGAGGTTCTCAGCATGTGGGTCGCTACCTCTTGAGGGATAAACAGCCCTTTCACTGGTCAGATATTTACGTTGCAATTCTTGGCAGTAGCAAAAGTACAGTTATGAAGTACCAACAGAAATAATGTTATGGTTGGGATCACCACCACATACACAGCTATATTAAAGAGTTGTGGCGTTGAGAAGGCTGAGAACCACTGAGCCAGGGGATGGATAGGTGAGCTGTGAAGTATGACACGCAGCTGCACTCATGAACTCACTGCAGCTGTGGTTCCTACACAAGAACTTAATGAGACTCAGCCTGTCAATATTTCATTACAGATACAAGGAGAGTTCAGGAGGCCCCACCCTTCTCCGAGGGACTATTAGCAGTTTAATGGTAGTTGGGAGAAGGCTTTTTTATTTTAGTTTTCTTCTGTAGCCACTGATAAGTTACCCGTGCTCCAGTAAACAACCTTGTACTCATGCCCATAGAACCAAACCTAATTAAAGGGAGTGATACACACACACACACACACACACACACACACACGGACATGAAAGAAAGAAGGGGAATTAGGAAGAAGAGGTGTGTCAGTAGGAGACAGGCAAGAGTACTTACTCATCAGCTCTGTTTCCCCAAGTTTGAAAACATCAGTGGTGTCTTCAGCAAGAGTCTTATCATCGGGTAACCGATAGCGTGGACAAAAGCCTGTGATGTTTAAGGGCTGGTTCTATGGGACCCCTTTGACAAACAATTCAAAAATATAACCCATTCTTGGCACAAGGAGCTTTACTTTGTGGCCTGCGATGTCTAGTTGGGAAACTAGACATTATACAGTGACTATTTAAATTCCTTTTATATATGTTTGTATTTCATGATCGTTCTGTGGTAGTAGGTTTTCAAATGACTTTTCAAATTGTTAGTGTTCCTCCCATAACTTCTCCTTTGCCTTGCACTCCCATCACCTTGTCCATTTTGTCCTCTTGTTTCAATTGTCCCTTTACCTCTTTCTAACACTGTGTTTTTGCAGTAGGCAGCAGTTAACACACAGACCCACAATGTGCAGAGAGTATGAGCTGGGGAGCATTTGACCCTAAATGGAATGTCTTTCTCAAAGCCCTCTATTTAAGGATCAGCAACATGCACAAAAGAGGAAACAAAAAGATTGTAGGAGCCAGAGATTATAGATGACTCAAAAAAAAAAAAAAGTCTTTCAGTCACAATAGGATTTAATAAAATCTAGAACTCACAGAGACTATAGTAGCATGCACAAGATTTGCAAAGTTCAAACCAGACAAAATCCCAGCATAGAGAAGGAAAGTGGACACACAAAGTCCCACCTCTAACCAGAAAGCTACTTGCAATGTATAGCTTCTTGGGAAAGGAAAGATCAATTTTCTACAATGGAGTGATCCTGGGCCTATCGACCACACTCCAGAGCAGGCTTCATACCCAGAAATAGTTGGCCAACACAAAACACACCCATTGTGTGTATGTTATGTGTGTGCTTTTTGCTTGGATTTGGTATTTTTTTAACTTGGATTTGTTCATTTTAATTTTCTTTTTTGTCTTTTGGTTTTTAAAAAGAACATAAAGTTGGGTGGGTAGGAAGGTATGAAGAATCTGGGAGGAGTTGGGGAAGGAAAAGAATATGTTTAAAATACACTGTAAGAAAAACTCTAAATGAAACATAATAATAATTTAAATTTGATCTTTGAGCCTTAATGACCTGTTACCAGATACAGGAAATGAGTGGAACTGAAGTGTCTGCATTATGTAAAGAATGGACCATGCCACTCCTCGTGCCAGAAATTTCTCAGTATCAAAATTCTGTTTTAAGCCAGTGCCAAACATTAGTGAATACCCTTAGAATTTTCTATTCTCTTCTCTGCCTTGCCTCAAACTGTTTCTTATAGACTCTATTTTAACCCACATGATTTCCCCCAAAGGCTTCTGTATTTCCCCTTATGAGTAAAATGTATTCCACCATATTACTTTCAATTACCATTTAATAATTTATGAAATTACTGAGCATCTTACCTGCAGTATTTCAGTCAGGGCTCATCACATTAGAATGAGGTTTGATTTAACATTGTCATTATAAATGCTGCTAAAGGTTAATAGAGAAAAAAGTTTCATTCCA
Source organism: Psammomys obesus (assembly GCF_907164565.1). Classification (NCBI taxonomy): domain Eukaryota; kingdom Metazoa; phylum Chordata; class Mammalia; order Rodentia; family Muridae; genus Psammomys; species Psammomys obesus. The sequence continues at coordinate 25,033,433 of NW_026596051.1, read as the reverse complement.
AAGCATTTCATTTCAAGCATTTAGGATTGAAGTGAGTATCTGCCACTAAGCATGAGATTTTTATTTTCCAGGAAGCAACAGGGAATGATTATGACCTTCACAAAAGTTCAGGCCAACATGGTCTTCCAGAAATCCAACTTGTGGAAGACACAATGAAGAGCAGAATTTTCCAAGGATTGTGCCACATGCCTTCTTGGATAGGATGACTCTTTCTTCAAGGATATCTTCACAGCTCCTTCACCTGTACCTGCTAAATAGCTATGATATTCTAGTTACTGCAAGAACCAAAAACAGCCACCAAAATCTCCAAATACCCTCTGGGTTGGGGCAGTGATTCTCCCAATTTATTAAATAAGTACTACTGTCCAAGTCTACAACATACATTTTGAAGGTGTGTTTCATGCTAAATAGTTTTGGAATGTAACAACCGAGAAAAGTTATGTCTCTGTGCTCTTAACCACTGTAGGTTATCTTCTATGAGTACTTTGAGAAGCATGCTGTATCTAGATCACAGCAGCTCACAAAGGCTGATAATCAGTGATTCCATGGGGGCCTTTTCAAATCAACCATACTAGGAATTGTTGGAGACATATACCATTTATGATGATTAATGTTGACAACAACTGCCAAAAAGAGTTAAAAACAGTGGCTAAAAGAGAAACCTCTGAACATGTCTTTAATGGTGTTTCTAGATTCAATTAATTGAGATAGAAAGACCCACTCTGAATGTAGGTGGCAACATTCCCTGGGCAGGGGTCCTGGGTACAATAAAAGAAGAAAGTGAGCTGAATACTGATTTTCATCTCTCTCTGCTTCCTGGCTGTAGATGCAATGTGACCAACCCCTTTAAGCTCTTGCTGCTGTGAAGGATTATACGCTTAAACTGTGAACCAAGATAAACCCTTGCTTCCTCAGTTCATACTCGTCAGGCATTTTGACACAGAAACAAGGATGGTGAATAATGCATCATGGTTCTCAAATTGAATTACACTAGTTACAATTCTAAGAATTTGGTAAACAGGAACCATCAGACATTATGGAGAGAGAGAAAAAAATTCCAGTTCCCTGGGAATAATGGAGGGAGGAGGACTTGAGAACAGGAACAGTGGAGGGAGACGAAGCAGAAAACTGCTGCCCTCTTCTGCTAATTCCATCAACCTTTAATGAATTATTCTTTTAAATGTTTGAAGTCAGAGAGAAGCCATGAAAGATGTTGAATGTTTCTATATTGTGGGTTCACTCATTCATTCAACACATATGTCGTGGCCACTCAGCAACTGCCAAGACCTATACTAGACATGAAATACATACACAGAAATATGAGAAAGACGGTACACATAGGAAGGAAATTCCAAATACTAGATAATAATTTCGGGAGATTTTCAACATTTCTTGAAATCAGTGAATTACTAAAAGAAATCAGACCTGAATATTAATGAGCAAGGAACTAAATTAATACAGAAAATAGTAATTTCACAAAAGCTTAGTGGGTAATGAAATTTTTGTTGATGACTTCCTCTAAAGGCCTGTGTGTTAAAGGATTGATTCCCATGGTAGGAAGATTAGAGGTCTTCTTTTAAGAAATGTCCTAGTTTGCTTTCCATGGCTGTTATAAATACCATTACAAAATGTAACTGCTGGAGAAACGGTCTTTTTGGCCTATATCTCCCAAGATACCAAAGCATGACTGAGGAAGGGGAGAGAAAAACTGTAGCAAAGGCCATGGAGGAATGCTGCTTGTTCTCTATGGCTTGCTCCACATGATTTTCTCCGCCTACTTTTTTATGCTACCCACGACCACCTGCCCATTGTGTGGAACTGCCTCCACTAATCTCATTACTACCTCAATCATTAATCAAAAATAAAAATAAAAATGCCCTACGGACTTGTCAACAGGCAATCTGATGTCAACATTTTCTCAATGGGAGCTCATCACAGATATTATTAGATTGTGTCAACTTGATAAAAAAAAAAAAACTAAGCAGAAGAAGAGGTGACACTAGTTCTTCCTCATCACATCCTGTCCCTCTGCCTCTTAATTTGAGATGTAAGCCTCCTTTCCAGTATAAGGACCCACCTCTATGTTATGCACTTGGACCTCTGGAACCAGAGACAAAACTAAATGTCTGTTTAATTCATAGGGAACCTCTATCAGATATTTCAGTGACCCAAAGGTGACTATTATAGGGGAGGTGAGGAGTCCAAGTTCTTGGTATCCAAGACTAAGTTATTTCCTTTTACTCAACACTGACACTCATTTCTTCTACAAATCTCTTATATCCGTCCTTGGTGGGTAGGAGAACATAAGGGTGGTTAGGAATCTGGAAGACATATCACACAAAGCTAGGAAGTTTGGATCAATGGGAAAATGAAGTCTGTCTTCAAATATCAATGTTTTGATATTTGATCAGAACTGAAAACATGGACAAAAATTACCTGGTGGCAGATTTCATCTCAGTGGGAAGAAAAGCTTCTCAGTAGTAAATAGATTATATCACATCCCTACTAAATTCTGTCAAAAGGGTAAATTCTAAGTTCCTTTCTGGTGCCTAGAGTCTTCCCCTGACCTATCAGGTACCTGATAAAAAGATCCAATACATTCTACTCTTTTCTGGCATTTAGTGTTCATCAGAGACTGAAAAGCTTGTAGTCTGACACACACTAACCCATTTATAGTCTCAGTGCCTTCCTTCTGCTTGAAGTGTTCTGCTTCACTTCTGCACTGGGCTTTTTGCTATTCCTGTCTGCAGATTCAGTCTAAGCACCTCACCCTGGGTGCACCTCTCACATGCATTTCCACCACTAACTTTTTTCATGCTTACAAACAAACTTCTGAGAGTGAACCTGTTGCTGGAATGGTGGAACTACTGCATTCATGAACTCACAGCAGCCGTGGTTACCTATGCAAGACCTGCACAAGATCAAGCGAGCCAGAATTCTGGCACTTTTTGAAGTTAGGCCTCATTGCTAGAACTATCACAGCTGAGGCCAGAAAATAAAGTCTCAAAATTACCATCTAGTGTGGTTCTTTGTGTTATGGTGACTTACATTAGATTAATCTTTGATTGTCTCCAGTATTAATACTCCAAAACATAACTGTCCATTCCCAGAAGCCTGGGTCCCATGTATCCCAGATTTACCTCAGACCTCATTTAAATGCTAAGCAGTGAGTGCTGCGTGATATTGGTTGTCTGCTTGGCCAGATCTGAAACCAAGTTTGAGGAATTTTCGTGATCAGATTATTTGGAAAGACCTCTCTTATATGTGGGTTACACTCTCTGTTGGCCCTGGGTTATAAAGAAGGTAGAGAAAGAAACTGGGTTGCATTTGCCTTCTTGCCCTCACTCTCATTGCCAAGTTCATCTATTTTTTTGGCCTGCTGCTCCTACATTCCTTCATGAATGTTATGACCAAACGTTGAACTTCTTCTTTTTTATAAATTTTTATTTTTTATATTAACTATAGTTTATTTACTTTGTATCCCAGCTGTAGCCCCTCCTCATTCCCTCCCAATCCCACTCTCTCTCTCATCTCCTCCCTGCCCCTCTCTAAGTCCACTGATAGGGGATGTCCTCCTCTCCTTCCATCTGACCCTAGCTTATCAAGTCTCATCAGGACTGGCTGCAATGTCCTCCTCTATCCTAGCTAGGCTCCTCCCACGGAGGGTCAGGAGGTCAAAGAGCCAGGCATTGAGTTCATGTCAGAGACAGTCCCTGTTCCTCTTACTAGGGAACCAACACTGAGCTGCCATGGGCTGCGTCAGAGCAGGGGTTCTAGGTTATATCCATGCATGGTCCTTGGTTGGAGAATCAGTCTCAGAAAAGACCCCTGTGTCCAGGTATATTTGGTTCTTGTGGTGCTCCTGTCCTCTCCAGGTCTTACTAACTCTCTCTTCTTTCATATGATTCCCTGTACTCTGACCAAAGTTTGGTTATGAGTCTCAGCATCTGCTTTGATACACTGCTAGGTAGAGTCTTTCAGAGGCTCTCTATGGTAGGCTCCTGTGCTGTTTCTTGTTTTCTCCTACTTCCAATGCCCATACCATTTGTCTTTCTAAGTGAGGGTGGATCATCTTAACCCTGGGTCGTCCTTCTTGTTTAGCTTCTTTCAGTATACAGATTTTAGTATGTTTATCCTATCATGTAGGTCTATTATCCACTTATAAGTGAATATGTACTGTCTGTGTCTTTCTGCTTCTGGGAAACCTCAACATAAAACCAGACACATTAAATCGGTTAGAAGAAAAAGTGGGGAATTGCTTAGTGGAATGCTACTAAGCAATTAAAAACAAGGAAATCATGAAATTTGCAGGCAAATGGTGGAAACTTTGAACTTCTAACATAGACTGAAGACGAGTATTTCTCAAGGAATCCTCTGAACCTTCAGTACCATTCTGTAACTGCTGATCACACAGTATTATAAACTGAGCAAATAACACACTCTCAAGCTATAAGACAGCCATTGTTGGGCTATCCAGACTGTATGATATAATTTAATCTGATAAGTCCTTTTTAATACATATTCATTCTGTCATTTCTCTTCTTCTATAGTACCCTGACTGAACAAAAACCTTAATTGTTGCAGGATATCTGATCACACTGTGAACCCCGAGATTGTGTTGTTTACTGGAAAAACGTGATCCTAGCTGTGGTGTGGCTCAGCCCTAGCAGACACCTTTAATCCAAGAGCTTTCTGCTTGAGTATCATAAACAGGATTAAATAAAGACAACCATATAGGTCAAGAGCTGGAGAAAGCAACAAGTTGACAGGGAGTGAACATAGGAAAAACTATAGAGAGTAAGAGGAAGTCAGGAAGACAGCTAGAGAGATGCACAGTAGGAAGAAGGAAGGGACACTCAGTTTGAGGGGTTTTTGAGACATCATGGAGGAGAGCTTCTTTTGGGGTATTGGCTGAGAAGGAAGGTCAATTGGGTGCTTTCTCTGCCACTCTGAGAGAGCAGGCTGTCACTCTAACATCTGGCTCCTTAGTATTGGTAAAATCGAATGTGTGAGATTTTGTTAAAAACAATATATAATAGCCCGGCATGGTGGTGCATGCCTATAATCCCAGCACTCTGGGAGGCAGAGGCAGACATACCTCTGTGAGTTTGAGGCCATCCTAATCTACAAAAGCAAGTGTTGGACAGCCAAGAACACACAGAAACCCTGTCCTGGAAAGCCAAAAAAGTTAATAATAATCCAAAGCTCAAATTACATTACTCCTGCTACTGCAGAGTGACTTTACTGACAGCCAAGAGGTAATGACTCAAATCAAAGCTATTTAAAAAATAACTGGCAGTTTTTTATATAGTGATAATATAACTTTAATAATAGGCATATGATGTCATAAGGAGAAGAAAACATTCTGTGCATTAGAAAATAAATTTCCATCTGGGAGGTGGTAGCACATGGCCTTAATACCATTCCTCCAGAGGCAGAACCAGGTAAATTTCTGAATTTGAAGCCAGCCTGGTCCAGAGAGTGAGTGAAATGACAGCCAGAGCTGCACAGAAAAAAACCATGTTGAAAAACAAACTAACAAACAAATAAATAAAAATTTCCAAGCATAACCAAATTTTCCCACCATGTAGCTAATATCTGGCAGAGGTTTGTCTCAAGTCCCAAGTCTTTAACCTCTTAGGCAAAGTTCTTTACCTCAACATACTACATGAAATTTTCATACTGCACCATCATCTCCTAGAGGCAATCAGGAATACATGGGGAGTTCAGGTTCACAGCAAAATTTTATCTTCAATAAGATGTGGTGAATGGTTCCACAAGTACCAAAGGCCTGGCTCTTAAAACCATCCAGCCCCTACACCTTGGCATCAGCAGGGCAACCCTGATGATGTTGGAATTGCCTTCAGGCTTCCAATTCCACCATAGAGAATCTTAAGCTTCCCCTTGCTTCTACACAAATGATCTACACAAATCTTCACATCACCCTATTTCTTGCCCACAGTCTTCATGTTTTTTCTCCCACACAGTTTTCCATACTCTTCAATACAGATAAACCAAAAAAAAAAAAATTCAAATCTTTACATTTTGCTTCCTGTTTAATTAGCAATTCTATCTTTGAATTATGGCTCTCCTCATATTTTATTATATTCACTCAAAAGTAATGAAGTCATTGATTCAAAATGCTGCTTAGCTAAACAGCCTCTGAAAATATCCAATTGTATCACTCTCAAGTTCCACTTCTAACACTAGGACATAGACACCTGTCTAGCTCTTTGCCACTCTGTACAAATAAAAGGCTCTCCTGTGTGCCCAATGACATGTATGTATTTCCACTGAGATTTCAAAACTTGCTCTACCGTCCATATTCCTGCCATCATTCTATTCTATTGCATAGATGTTCCATAAGAAGACTGAACCTTTTTCTCTACAGCCCTCCTCCATTCTTTTGAAACCCTGGCCAAAACCACACTTAATACTCTGCTCATAGAAATAATGGGTTTCACCCAGCACCCATACCAAAACTTGTCTGGTCTCCACTGTTAGGAAGATTCAAAGTGTCTGGCCTATTCCTAGTAGTAGGTGACAGTTGCTTTGGACTGCTACAGAAAGACAGAATAATTTTAAAAATTGAAACTTGTTTTCTGAGTTTGGAGACTGGGAAGATCCATATTAAGAAACCAGAATATTTTGTATTCAGCCTTCGGAGAGAAAAGGCTTAGCTTTGTAGCCTTGTACCTTAGCCTGATCTTGAACTCACAATCATTCTGCTTTAACCTCTCAAGTGCTGGAATGACAGACATGCTCTACCATGCCCAGCATCAGAAACAATAACTATGTATGTATGTATGTATGTATGTATGTATGTATGTATGCATACCTGTGTATGTGCTTGTGCACACATGCAGGTTATGTGTGTGTGCGTGTGTGTGTGTGTGTGTGTGTGTGTGTGTGTGTGTATGCTTCACTAGTTCCTTATGGAAAGGTTCTGTGTTTGTGGCCAAGAGCTTGTGAAAATCATGCATCTAATTACAAATTAGAATATTGGAAAGTGCAAGTATATAATATCAGAGAGTAGAATTATAATACATGGATCTTCAAGTAGCATATTCAAAACAAAGTACTTGCATCTTGCTTAACGCTGAAAGTACTTCATGATAGCAAGTGCATGTTCTGTATTCAGTCAATACTCATAATATTGATAGATCATCTTTACAAAGATCCTGCAAATCTGTATCAAACTTTGAAAATTCCAATTTCTTTTACATCCATTTCATTTTCTTTCCTCCCAGCCATCTTGCAACATGGACAAGGTAAAAAAAATATTATATATTCATAAGACTATCCATTTCTTGAGGGAACGAGGGAATGAAATCCTCTGCTGTCTTGTAGCATTCTTGTAACGTCTAGCATGGAGTTATTAAATCAGACTACATACTTCCATTTTCCTTGCCGTTAGCCAAGTTATCCATTTACATATTGTGTTTTCAACACTTTTCTATGTTTTTACAAGAAGAAAGCAATGACTTAAGTGTCAAAATTTAGCTTGTCAATGGAGAGGAGGCAAACTTATAACTCTTTGTGTTAAAAAAAAAAACTCTATGCAATACATTGCAAAATTTTATATACTAACAAAAAATTTCACTTCCCACTCTAGAGAAATCCACAGCTTTTAGAGCATGTATAACTATTTGATATCCACTGCATCTTGTCTAAAGAAAATGAAAATTCAGTCTACAAAACAGTCACACATTTAAGGCCCAGGGAACATTGTGGAAGAGGGGGTGGAAAGAGTGTAAGAGCCAGAGGTTAAGAAAGATTTTTGTGATATTGTTTCTGCTAGTAATACCAGAAACCACACCCATAAAGTCTCACCAAGATGACTTCTCAAACATGATCTGAACAAGAATGACACCAATGGACATGCTGAAGTGAACAGAGAAAAGCCCACCAGGACTCAAAAGCACACAAAGAAGAAAAAGCAAAACCAAGGAAAGCGTGGAGAGGGAGAGCACACCAACTGGTTGTCCAGTGCCACATATATACATACAGCATATATACATATGGTGACATTTTAAGGACTGAGCAAATTATACTTAGGAATATATATGAATATATTGCATGCATATGTACATGCAATAACAATTAGTGAAAAAGAGACCATGAAATTGAAGGAGAGTGGGGATGAATAGATTGGATGGCTTGAAGGGAGGAACTTGGAAAATTATGTAATTATATTATAACCTCAATTTTTTTTAATTTTGAAAACACAAAATTCAGTCCACAGCGTTCAAATAGTGTTTAGAGATCAAAAGTAGAGGTAGTCTTTTCTCCGTCGTGTGTGTGTGTGTGTGTGTGTGTGTGTGTGTGTGTGTGTGTGTGTG
>NW_026596051.1:24949193-25025081 GCF_907164565.1 Psammomys obesus | reverse complement strand
GTGTGTGTGTGTGTGTGTGTGTGTGTGTGTGTGTGTGTGTGTGTGTGAAACTCACTAACTCATTACAAAACTATGATATCTACTAGACTCAAATAGGTGACACACATGAGTTGGGAACTCTTTGGATACTCTTTAGGAATAATAAACTTTAATGGCTGGAATATAAATAAGGAGATAATTAAATGACCCTGAATCTTTTCTAGATCTGTGCACAGCAGCCCGTGTTTTCTGAAATAATCTATGTTCTTTACCAGTTTAAAAAAAAAAAAAGCGGGGGCACTAAAGCACCATTTGGATTTTATAGCTTCCCACAAAACTCTATTTTTTCTGGAAGCGTAACTCTGAATTTCTCAGCTTCCTTGAAATCAGGGGTTTACATAAATGGATTATGGATGGAAGTAGTATGTGCCATGTCAAGATCTGACCCATAAGAGTATACACGTCAATCCATGTTTCTCTCTCTCTCTCTCTTTCACACACACACACACACACACACACACACACACACACACACACACTCTCAGCTAGAAGCTAGTGATTACCATCAAGGAAACCTTGGAAACAGTGCCTTCAATACGGTAAGCCACTGACACCCCAAAAATCCCTAAAATGCCATCTGGAGCAGAAATGTTTCCCTTACTCTCTCTGCTCACAACCTCTGCTGACCTGGAATATCCCTGTTGATGCTAGGCAAGAAAGAAACAAATCCTCATTGCATTTTAGCTACTGCATTTTCGTTCCTTTTCAGGTTTAGCCCACATAAACTAACATAAGTGAAATGGTATTCTACAAGTGCAAAATATTACTTTTCTTTCAAATCATGATTCCAAACTCAGCTCTCCGGTGGTTTAATTTTTTATGACATATGTTATCTTCAAAGTCAATCTGTTTATTTTAATAATATGTTGTTCTCAGTAATGTGAATATCTCTGCTTTATCACTCTATAATTTCTCTTAAACTATAGCTTTCATCGAATCAGCTCTAAATAAAAGAAATTCAGTGGTTCTTAACACTAATTCCACAAAGTTTGCCATGATGTTATATAAGGAAAAAATCTAATCATACCCTATGGGAAAAGAGGCACCTCATGAAATAGTTTAATTCCTTTTTAAAGATAAGTAAACTAATGTCATGAGAGGTAACAGCATGACATGACTATCAAATAATCCATTATTGGTAGCCAGTCGACCTAATACATAGCATTGCATAGGATAAGAGCACTAGTCTAATTTTCAAAACATTCTAATTACAAATGCCTATATGTTTAATAAAGGCTTTTACTCTTCCTTATCTAAGCCTACTCAAATACTGTTTCCAAATGATTCTTTGTAAAGCATCATCTTCTGTTGTTCTCTAATTGGGAAACTTATAATACTGCTCAACCATCCATTATGAATGACCTTTAGAATCCCTTCCACTGGGAGAGGGGTTCATGAAGTCTCACCCTAGCTAAGAAGCTATTGTCTGCTGAGAGAGTGAGTGGTGCTGCTAAAAGGATTCTCATGCTATGTGGATGGACCTATCCCCATTCACATACAGCCAGCACTAGATGGACCCAGTGGGTTTTTAACAAAGAGCACATGAAATTGGGAGGGCAAATGGCAGATGAACATAGATGAACTGGAACAGGAGAAGGAATGGGGTGAATTTGATTCCCACTATCATACACACACACACATAAAAAAAAAAAACACTATATGCAAACATAAAATGTTTAAACAATGGAAAAATAAAAACAAAAGGAACTTGACCCTACTTTTCTCTAACCTTATTTCCCACTACCATCAGCATCTTCATGCTCCCCACTGCCAACAATGCCTCTGTCTCCTTTACCACAGTGTTCAGGCCTAAAATTCACTCATCTCTGTCCCTCACTAGACTACCTATGTCATAATGGGAGCGCATGTTAAAACTGCCAACCCACATCAACTTCTATATTTCTGAATTCTAGGCTCATACCCAGTAGTATTGCCCAATGGCTACTTCATTATTCCTTCTCCTTCATCATTGCAAGAGGCAGAAAATAACATATTTGCAGTCGTTTCCGACATCGTTTCCAAAACACAATATTAAGATTTAATCTGCTCTAGCATCTACCAGACCAAACCTAGGCATCAGTCCATATGCATGTCAAAATGTCACTCCTACATAAAAATGGGCTTCATTTCTATCCATGGATCATAAATTTCTTCTCAAAATTGTGTCCCTACATATCTGATTCAGCCATTTCAACTCACATAAAGTGTAGTCTCACTTTGTTGTATTCTATGTTCCTGTGTTCATGCCTAATCCCCATCCTAGACTATGCTCCACAGTCTCTGAGCTGGCTAGTCTTATGTAAACATGACACACAAAGTAGAGTTATCTGAAAGGAGGACCCTCAATTGAGAAAATGCCTCCATAAGATCCAGCTGTAAGGAATTCTCTTTTTTTAATTTTTATTAATTATACTTTATTCACCTTGCATCCCCCCTGTAGCTTCCTCCCACCCCCCTCCCAATCCTATCCTCCTTCCCCCTTCTCCACCCATATCCCTCCGCAAGTCCACTGATAGGGGAGGTCCTCCTCCCCTTCCTTCTGATCCTAGTCTATCAAGTCTCATCAGGAGTGGCTGCATTGTCTTTCTCTGTGGTCTGGTAAGGCTGTTACCTCCATCAGGGGGAGGTGATCAAAGAGCAGGCCAATCAGTTCATGTCAGAAATGGTCCCTCTTCCTATTATTGGGGACAGTGAGCTGCCATGGGCTATTTCTGTGCAGGGGTTATAAGTTATCTCCATGCATAGTCCTTGATTGGAGTATCAGTCTCAGAAAAGACCCCTGTGCCCAGATTTTTTGGTTCTGTTGCTTTCCTTGTGGAGCTCCTGTCTTCCCCAGGTCTTGCTATCTCCCACTTCTTTCATAAAATTCCCTGCACTCTGCCCAAAGGTTGGCCATAAGTTTCAGGATCTGCTTTGATACCCTGCAGGGTAGAGCCTTTCAGAGGCCCTCTGTGGCAGGCTCCTGTCCTGTTCCTGTTTTCTCCTTCTTCTCAGACAATTATGAACAGTGCTTCCTCAAGATCCAGCTACACCACTCCTAGGAATTTTCTTAATTAGTGATTGATGGGGGCGGGCTCAGCCCATTGTGAGTGGTGCCATTCCTGGGTTGGTTGTCCTGGGTTTTATAAGAAAGCAGGCCAAGCAAGCCATGGAGAGGAAGCCATTAAGCAGCATAGCTTTATAACTTCTCCATCAGCTCTTGTCTCCAGGTTCCTGCTCTGTAACAGTTCCTGCCCTAATTTTTTTAAATGGTGAACATCAATATAGAAGTGTAAGCCAAATAACCCTTTCCCTCCCCAACTTGCCTTTTGGTCATGGTGTTTTGTCCTAAGACAGTCTCCATGCAACTGCCATACCCACAACCCTAGAATATTCTCCTCTCCCTATCCCTAACCACTCCTGTGTTGATTTTATCTCTAGCGTGCCTTGTGCACCCTCATCTGCAAAACTGAGATATATCTAACAACCTTGCTTTCTCCAGACTATGTTTCAAAAGTCAAGGTGAAGATCCAGCAAGGTGCTATGTATGAGAATATCATGACTATCTGGGAGGTGACAAGCCGAACTGCAATGCTCAAGACAAATAACTCTTCATCTTTTGAGCAACAGAGTCCACTGGAGGGCTTCCGAAAACCCACCTGGGAGCCTTTCACTGTCTGGGATGAAATAATGGTTCTTAATGGCTCTGAAGGGTTGCTACAGCTGCAGGGCCAAGAAGCACATCCTGAAAATGTGTGCACGCGACTAAACCCTGCCTTGAGTAAAGTGTCCGTCCCAGACCACCAAAGCCATCTCTGTTCTGAGTTAAACAAAGTGACCAGCCAAATGGCACTCTAGTCTCACTGAAAAGGGAGAAAGATGCAAGATTCCAGGAGCATAAAAAACACAGACCTTGTCCTGTTCTTGATTGGTGGGTGAGTGCTAAGCTGAGGAACCCCGATGGAGGCTGAGTATCAAGGTGGAGGAATTTCACAGGTGACAGTCTAACAGCCTCCAACCAAACAGGATGTAGATGTGAATCATAGCAGCCAAATCTAAGAAACAATATTATGACAGGTCATCGCAAGCCCATGGGTAGCTCAGCTCTCTCCCATGACAGGCTCTGTTATCCACAGAAACAAAAGCATATGATGTGCTCATTGTAAACCTCCAGGGAATATGTCATCCCTGATCTCCTGACAGGCTAATGGGAGTTTTTTCTTTCAGTGGTAAGGAAACCATCCTCCTTGATGCCACTCAGAGTGTGGCTGTCGCTGATAACAGCATAATTTCCCTTGGAAAATGTACTATCTCCTCCTGCTCATTCACTATGAGATTTTTCTCTAAAGGATGGTGGGGTGAATAATGATCTTCCACAACACTGCTTTAGTAAGTGGGCACAAACTAGTAAATGATGGTCCAGCTACAACTTCTCAATGGCTTAGTCGCCCACCCACACATGGGACCCACCCACACATAAGGACCCACACATGGTCCTGAGTTAGAAGCAAACATGGAGAGGCCTTGTACACCTCGCTCTGAGAGTACAGACTTTCTCCTTCAAAACGTCTGGGGCTACAGCTCCAAACATCTAGGTCACATGATGGCAAGTGTCTGTGTCCAGAATCTCTGTGGCCTAGAGGAGAGTTCAGAACAATCCATGCTTGCAGTTTCTGGATATTATGTCTTGTGACCTCTCCTGAGGATGCTACTACTCCCTCACTGGTCACAGAACAGTCTGGGCTCCTCAGATACGCAAGTGACTCATTTTCCATCCATCAGAGATGAGACTTAAATAAATAAAAAGGTACTTCATGGGGCGGCTGGGCCTAATGATAAGCAATTATGGGAAGCCAAATGAAGGCACTGCTTTGTGCGGGGCCTGTGAAATTGGTTAAGCAAAAAGAATAATAGCCCGTTTCAGTGATTCATCCCTTTGCTCATTTCAGAGGGAGCATTATCTCAGTTAAGTGATGCAATTAATATGAAAATGAGGAAATCATTGTTTAAGGAGATGAAGGGAATGTGGGGAGGGGCATAGATGCCACAGTGGGAATGAATGAGGGCCACTGAGATGGAAATTTGCATAGGTCAGTGGCAATGTGATGCCTGTAGCATACATTCAGAGCTTAGCTTGCATTGTATTATGTTGTCATTAAATTCTCATTATAGTGACCTATGTCCAACACAATTCAATTTTTCAGAATATTAATGATAAAAAGTTAATTATACTAAGATGAAAACCTTTTGTACTGGGCCCTAAAACAAAACACAAAGAGGGCACTCTGGGTTCAGGAATCTGTAGTTTGAGCAAGGGAGGCTTACTTTGTTGTTTTATTAACCATAACGTGATCTGTAGGTTAAGGTGTTTGTGTGTGTGTAAGGGGTGTGTGTGTGTGTGTGTGTGTGTGTGTGTGTGTGTGTGTATGTACTTTTCAGGTCTTTTATAACAAAGTTAAGGGTGGTAAATAGAGTATGTGTCTCTCTATGCTCTTACCAATGACATTCTTGAACAGAGCAGTAAGAAGACAGAAAACTTTAAAGAATGTGTGACAAAAGCACCTAGGTGGTGGGGCTTATTCCTCAGGCTGGATTCTGATGGCATATATGTCACCAGCTCACCTGGCGACCTCGGCATATCATTTTATATCCACTGGACTCTGAGCAGAGAGGAAAGGGAGATAAATATGTATTTCACAGCAGAAGATTCCTTCTAGCTTCCGTGTGCTCTCACTTAGCTCTGTGTCCATGAGTTAGTAGCCAAACTCCTTGAAATTTCATAGTCTTCATGGGTAAAGAACAGGTGATGCAACCTTCCTTGCAAGAAGCTGTAGTGTGTATTCTACCTCAGCTATAGCAAGAGTTTTATCCCAAGCTGAGGATTGATGGAGGCTTGTCATCCTGTTAATTGCTGTGGTGTCAGAATCTTACCTCACCCACACAGGGAACACAATGAACATCAGTTACCCTCTCAAACTTGGTTTCTCTTTTACCTTTCTTAAAACAAGAGGGTAACACAGGCAAACATTACACAGAGATAAAGACCCAAAATATAGATTTCCATCATGTCCTTCTCCTTGGAACTTGGGGAACTCCAGGGAGGAGGGGGAGGAAGAATTGTAGGAATCAGAGGAGTCAAGATACCAGGAAAGCACAGCCCACAACATCAACTAAGCAGGGCTCATGGAGGCTCACTGAGACTGAGATGGCAACCATAGAGCCTGCATACGTCTGCATTAGGTCCTCTGCACTGTTACGGCTGTGTAGCTTGGTATTCTTGGTGGTGTTGGTGCTCTTCTAACAATGGCAGTGGAACTATCTATGACTTCTCCTGCTCTTGAAACTCTTCCTAGTGGGTTGACTAACCCAGCCCTGATATAAGGGTTTGTGCCTAGTCTTATTGTAACTTATTATGTTATGTTTCCTTGATATCCCTGGGAAGCCTGCTCTTATTCTAAAGAGAAACAGAAGCAGTAACAGATCTGGGAATGAGGAGAATGGGTAGCTGGGAGGAGTATAGGAAAGAAAAAGTGCATTTGGCATGAATTGTATGAGAGAATAAATAAAAACGTAAACATGACAAGTGGGAAAATGGTGAGGTCTATGTCTTCATGGCAGGAAGTAACAAAGATTTCTGGCTTTCTCTATGTGACCCAGCAGTATAAAATTTTAAAATAAGGACTGGGAATTTGAGGGATCACTCAAGCTGGTACTAAGACTGTGAGAAGGCAAGAAAAGGTGAGTAGGTCCCTTCGACATGGAGTAGAGTTGGGCAAGGAAGAAAACAGGCCAAAGTAAACATACCAAGCCAGCCTGCATCAAAAAGACATGATGGCGCCTCAGCCAGCTAAGGTGGGCTAGGGGCACAGTAGCACTGTGACTAATATAAGAGATGCTAACACTGAAAAATAAAAGCAGCTGTGATCCTTGATTTTGAGCTTTTTGTAGTGTAAACAAACTTTCATTGTCACTTATAACACATAAGAACATCAAGGAATGCTGTTTCTTCAGTAGAAGCAGAAAAATTTAGCTTGTAGTGAGTATGGAAAACACATGCTGACACCTCTCTGACAGAGAACATTACCTGCCTCTGCCTGTGGTAGAGAACTTAACATCTGGGATCAACACGGCCAGCAGAATGTGATCTGCATACATTCAGTTTCAAAAGGTAGACTACACTAGGTTTGGAAGGCAGAGAAAATGTCAGCATCTGGGTAGCAAATCACAGAGAGAAGACAGAATGAGAAACGTGTGTGTGTGCGTGTGTGTGTGTGTGTGTGTGTGTGTGTGTGTGTGTGTGTGTGTGTGTTGAGGGGGAAATCTATATAGAAAGAAGTTGTACTCATTCAGTAAGCAGGTGGAGATAGTGATTTGAAGGTACAAATGGATGGGAAAACATAATGGCAATTTTAAAACAACCAACAAAAAAATCAAAATGGCAGGGTAGCAGAGATGAGGGAACAGTCAAATCGGAAGAAGACTGAAATCAAAACATCCTCTTGTCCCCATTTGGATTATACTTGTGTGTTTCCTGGTGCGATACAAAGTACTCCGGACTCCATCTGTAAGCCTCTGGGAAGTATCCAGAAATAGTAGCCCTTTGGTTATGAATGAATCTTCAGCTAGCTTGACTTATTTTATAGATCAAAACATTCATAAAGACACAGGCATGCCAGGCCAATAGCTCCCAGGGATGGGTTAGCATACAGATGACACAAAGTATCTGGGCCATACCAGACTAAAATCTTTGAAGTTAGAGCTGGATATTGATACTTTCAACAAGCAGTCTAGATCAGTCTAGCAAGTCAGACAGGAAAATGCTTGAAGGAACAAGCAGTTTGGAAAACACTGTTCTGTATGCCCCAACATGGTCTACTTTTTTAATGAGTCAAGCAGTAAACATATATCTGTGCTTTATCACTTTCTTAAAACATTGGCCGTGTTTACTAACAAATGCATTCATTAACTATGTTTACTAAGTATATAAAATAAGCCCAGACACGAAGAATGTGATGGAGTTCCTGGCATTTCTCAAAGAACTGAATGTGCCAGGTAGTTCAAGCCTGGATGCCAGGAGTGGAGTAAGACAAGCACCATAAGGCTGCAGAGCATTGGGAATGAGGTAGAGTTTGGGTTCCACAGTCACAGACTTGGCACTTGAACTAATCCCTCAAAGGATGTGCAGTTTTTAAATAAGAAAGCAACATTTTCCACGCTAAGGGAACAGCACAAACGCATAGAGAAATGAGAAGGTGGCAGGCGTTGCCAGCTGATGGCAAGAATGCCAAGATTGCAGGGCACATCATCTGGAGCAGACTATTGAAGGCCTCAAGCCCCCTGTA
The DNA here is from genome assembly GCF_907164565.1 of Psammomys obesus. Lineage (NCBI taxonomy): Eukaryota > Metazoa > Chordata > Mammalia > Rodentia > Muridae > Psammomys > Psammomys obesus. Next base: position 25,016,721 of record NW_026596051.1, on the reverse strand, counting down.
TTGTGCTATTGTTGGTGGCCTGCAGGGAGACATTGAATCTGTGGAAAGATGAAAGTTGGCAGGATTTATTCTTATTGTAAAGTAAACCAAAAATTACAGAGGCAAAGGAGTAGGACTTGGGGCTATGCTAGGGAACTGGGGCAGACAGTGAGGTCCAAAAGGCCTCCTGCAAAACTGGAAAAGAAAGAGCAAGCTGACAAAGCTAGAAACCCTCTAGCCTCAGAAAAGACCCTGTGCCCAGATATGTTTGGTCCTTGTAGAGCTCCTATCCTTTCCATATCATATTAACTTCCCTTCTTTCATATGATGACCTGCACTCTGCCAAGGGTTTGTTATGAGTCTTAGTGTCTGCTTTGAAACACTGCTAGGTAGAGTCTTTCAGATGCCTTTTGTGGTAGACTCCTGTCATAAGTTCAATGCACATCCCATTTGTCTTTCTAAATGAGGATTAATCACCTTCGCCTGTGTCCACTTTCTTGATTATCTTCTTTAGGTGTGTAGATTTCATTATGTTTATCATATCTTGTAGGTCTATATAAGCGAGTGATAAAACAGGGTCAGATGAAAGGGGAGGAGGTCCTCCCCTATCAGTGGACTTGGAAAGGGGCAGGGAGGAGACCAGGGAGGGAGTGTGGGGTTGGGGAGGGAATGAGGGAGCAGGATACAGCTGGGACACAGAGTTAACAAAATGTAACTAAAAAGAAAAAAATAATAAAAAAATAAAAATAAAATAAAATAAAAAACCCTCTAGCAAGGCCAACTTACACTAGCTGGTATCGATGGTGCAGACTCAGAGCTAAGTCAGATTGTTTCAAGGAAACCTACAGCTCATTGTGATGCTAAAACCCATAGCCTGGGGTAGAGATTTGAGATGTTAATGAGAGATACAACACATAAATTTGTGTAGATGTAACAGACAGAGGGGAAAAAAAAGAAAAAGAAAAGGACACTATTTTTTTTTAATTTTATTTTTTTCTTATCAGTTACATTTTATTAACTCTGTATCCCAGCCGTGTCCCGATCCCTCATTCCCTCCCAGTCCCTCCCTCCCTCCCTCCCTCATCTCCACTGTGCCCCTTTCCAAGTCCACTGATAGGGGGGACCTCCTCCCCATTCATCTGACCCTGTTTTATCAGGTATCTTCAGGACTGGCTGCAAAGCTCTCCTCTGTGGCCTAACAGGACTGCTCCTCCCTTGGGGGGTGGGGAGGCCAAAGAGCCAGTCATTGAGTTCCTGTTAGAAATAGTCCTTGTTCCCCTCACTATGGGAAACCAATTGGTTACTGAGCTACCACAGGCTACATCTGAGCAGAGGTTCTAGGTTATATCCATACATGGTCCTTGGTTGAATGTCAGTCTCAGAAAAGACCCTGTGCCCAGATATATTTGGTCCTTGTGGAGCTCCTATCCTTTCACCATCAGACTAACTCCCCTTCTTTCTTATGATTCCCTGTACTCTGCCAAAGGTTTGGTCATGAGTTTAAACAAACTGCAAATCGCCTTCTAAGGTAAAGTAAAATCACTCTGTGCAACCTGGCTGCCAAGCAGTTAAACTTTCACTATGCTTAGGCCCCCTTCCTCTCTCAGAAATGGATTCTTTTTCCTGATAAAAACTGTCCCTGTTACTGCTTCAGCTGTGTCTCTTCTCATTTCTTTGTCCAGGAACACAAGAACCTAGGACCCTTCTAATGACACCCCCCTAAACTCTAATATATATCAATATCAGGGACACTGTTTAACTTACTACAAAAGTGCTCTAAATAAGAATGAGTAGCCAGAGCCCACCACTAGGGATAGCTGCCCTGGAGAGGGTGGCCTGACCAATTCAGCAGCCATCCAGGCCCAGACCCAGTGCTTCTATTCGGTCAACCCCAATGTTTACTCCATCTATGAGCTGCAGGACCACAAGAAGGAGCCAGTGCTGCAGAACCATATCCAAGAGCATATCATTGCCACTGAAAATGAAAACCTGAAGCATGGCTTTGATAGAAGGAGTCTGAGTGATGATTTGCTACTCATGGTGCTTCAGAGACAAGAAGCCCTGAGCCAGACCAATGACTCATGACAATGAGTATTTGCATGTAGAGCTGTATGGGAAAAAAAAAATACTGAGTGATGCACTGCAGTTTCCAATGCCACTTCAACAGAGGGATGGGAAGAATGGAGGAATGGAGTGGTGCATATGCCATAGAAAGAGGCTAAACCATGTTGCTGTTCAAGGTCTGAACTACCACCAGAAGCCATAGGGATGTGTACGCTTGTACTGCCGCCTTATGAAGTCCTTGAGCAGTGATGTCCCCAGGGTCCATGTAGATGTGAGGAGCCTATGCTGACACTTGAGTCCATGTTGATATCTGTATGAGTCCATTGTCCTGCTGAACCTAGACTGTGATGATGTCTGTTGCACGTGCTACCACTGAAAACCATATGAATATCCGTGGTCTACACTGCACACTGAGGCTAGGATGACATCTCAGGTCTGTGCTGCCAGCAGGGGTCATTGTGGGTCCATGATCCTGTTGCAGCTGATATCTGTGGTCCTGGTGCAGTTGTATACCAGGCTGATGTCAGTGGTCCGTATTACCACCCAAAGCTATGCAGATATCCATGGCCTGCATTCTGTGCTCTGTGTTGCCATGTTGATATCTGTAGAGTGAGCTGCTTCCAGGACCTGTTCATATCTGTAGCTGGTAATGCCAGTGGAGACCATGCTGAGGTCCCTGGCACACACTGACACTGGAGGCCAGGTGGATGTCTGAGGTCTGTACTGATGCCAGTTGCTGGGTAGAAGTCTGTTCTCTATGTTCCTGCTGACTGTAGAGGACAAGGGAGCTTCTTCTGCAGTGGTATTGATGGCTTCAGACTCGCAGTTCAGAAAGAAAGACATAGACAGCTTCTGTGACAATGCCCCAGCCAACCACCCTCCAAAGAGTTAACAACCTAGACAGGAAGCCATAGAAGAGAACTCTTTATAAATTGTAAAAGTATGCTGAAGTGTACCTCTCCACAATAGATGACTACTGGTGGGGATGAAGGTGGGAGTAGGGAAAGACTTACTTTTCTTTAATGGCTGACCACCAGAAGTTTGACTATGCTCCAGTGACTATATGGACAACACAGACTGGACTTGTTTTGGTCTGTTTTTTTTTGGGGGGGGGGTGAGAGGCCACAAGGGTAGGACAACATATCTGGGAGGACTCAGAAATAAAAATGATCGGGATACATTATCTGAAATTCCCAAATAATCAATAAAAATATGTTTTTAAAAGAAGAATGAGCAACCACTTTCGGAGAGGAGTCAATATAATGACTCTATTCTCATTTGTCACTTAGTAGACACGTGTCTCTGTGTCAGTTTTCTCCTCTGACATTAATGTGTCCACTAATAACCACTCCTAGGATTATTATGGCACAGGTCATAAGAGCAGTCAGTGCTTCAGAATGGTCATTACAAGGTTGACAAAGTCTCTTCCTAAGAAGTGGAAGGCGATAGGAGACAATCTGCAGATCAATGACATTGGAGGAGGGAGGGCTGCCCTCCCCTTTTGTAAAGCTTTCTCCCCTTCCAGCTAGGTTGACGGTCTCATTAACTCTGCTACACCATTCAAACATCCTTAAATCAACTGTCCATCCCTGTCTTCATCATCCTAGACCTTAGGCTAACCTCAGCTCATATACTTCCCAAAAATGCGCACATTCCAGCAGCATACTTAGGAAGTGACATAAAAATCTGCACTTTACCCAAAGACTGATGTCTCTAGGCAAATGAGTGAATGGTACAGATTTTCTTATGAGGAAAAGGTGACATCTTCTCTGACAGAAAGAGAGGAGAAAGCGCAATATGTAGATCCGTGGGGACAAGACTGGAACCATAATGCTGAAAATGTATGCTTGCTCTTTTCCTTCAGGCAGAAGAGGCTGTAAAAAGAGTCATGATTCAGCAATTCAGTGATGGATGTGAGCCCATAGGGGCTGTCAGCAGTATTTCCTATGGAGTTCTCCACTTGCTTTCAGTTCATCTTTCTTCCTCATCTGCTTCCCAGACCCTTCTCAAGATCCTTCCTCTAGTGTTCCCTCCTTCCACCATGATTCATTTACACATGAATATCTTACAGAAACTTCAAATTCCAAGTCCCCACTCACTCAAATTGTGATTTCTAGATCCAAAACTTGTTTGCTCTCTCTTATTTGATCTCTGAAAACCCACAGTCTCGATCAAAGTTCAACTCTCTACTCCTCACTTTCAGCTCCAAAGTTGAGCCTGGTCACAGGGTCATTTCTATTCCTAAAGCCGATCTCCAGTCCCTCATGACAGACACTTGCTTGAGAAGAACAAGAGGTCACTGGTATCCAGAAGCCCTGACTCACAGCCTGGAACTCCTGTCCACACTGTAGAATGCCATAACTCATTTCAGTGTGAGGATGAAAGTCAAGAGAAACAATCCCTGAATCCAGCCATTACACTGGTAGATGATTCACAATAGATTTGTGGAAAGACCAGAAAACTGGAATGTTAATTAGGATCGTTATATTCTGTAATAATTGATTTATAACTAGTTATAAACTCACTTTCATTTGTTCTGCATTGCTAATTATACTTATTCATTTGTACCGTTGCTAAATTTAAGATATGCTATAGTTATGAAAGATGATTGTCATGCCCTTCGCTAAGCTGTGCAGTGGAGAGTGAAATTCAAAGCGATAGAAACATTCACAAGAAAAGCAGTGCTAGACTCCCTCATTTATGACACTTACTTTTCTGGATAAGAAACCCTGACAAAGAAGGATACATGATAATTTGTACTCTGCTGCTTTCCTTTGCCCCCAAGTTCCAAGGTGCTGTCTGAATGTTCTGGATCGGGTTATAAATGCAAGATGGCCCAGAATCAATTTCCCAACATGTCTGGGTACCCAACCCTCCATAGCTCCCCAAGTATTATGCTCAGAGACTTGTCTTCAAAGTGAAAAATTATCACCACCACCACCATCATTTTCAACATGCCATGTGTCCTTTAAAAAAATGCTGGTTGGTGACATGAATCAAAAGAGTACCTACTTCCTTAACACAGACTCTCACCCACCAAAAGCACTCAATTCCTGTGAGTTGGTCATGGCATTAACTACAATGTGATGCCAAGTAACCCAAAGTCAAATATACCTGGCCAAGGGAAGTTACCACAGGCCAGTTTCTACCATCTAGGAAAACTTCATCTATCTGGTTTAGGAGAGAATGAAACAACCCAACATTTCATTCCTTACTCTTCACAAGGTAGTAAGTAGCCTTGACTTCTCCCAACATTAGTGGCAATTGCTCCAGTAATCTCACTGTTAGACAGAAGCACACATGAGACAATAGAAACAACAAGTTTTCTTAGCAGCTATTAGAGAAATCTCCACTGTAAAAAAAAAAAAAAAAAAACCAATATTTTTTTAAATCTTTTATTAATTACACTTTATTCATTTTGTATCCCCCCATAAGCCCCTCCCTCCTCCCCTCCCGACCCCACCCTCCCTCCCCTTTCTGCATGCATGCCCCTCCCCAAGTCCACTGATAGGGGAGGTTCTCCTCTCCTTTCTGATCTTAGTCTATCAGTTCTCATCAAAAGTGGCTGCATTGTCCTCTTCTGTGGCCTGGTAAGGCTGCTCCCCCGTCAGGGGGGAGGTGATCAACGAGCAGGCCAATCAGATTATTTTATAAAAAAGATGACAGGTCAGTCATTTCAGATTGCAAAGACTGTGTGCAAGTTGAAATGTTTTCTATGATGCCTTCTAAATATAAAGTGAAGCTCAAATGGCTTCCCCTACTTTCTCCTTCAACAGATACAGAGTATCCAGTCTTATATCAAAGTCCTTAATACATTTGGAGCTGAGTGTGTACAAGGTGTGCCATGAGGAAGTCTAATTTTATTCTTCTATATGTAGCTATCTAGTTTGACCAGCACCATTTGTTGAAGATGCTCTTTTCTCCAATGAGTATTTTCAGCATCTTTGTCAAAAATCAGGTGCTACAACTACACGTACTTATATCTGGAACTTCAATTCTTTTCCATTGGTCAAAGTGCCCATTTTTATGCCAATATGTTTTTTGTTAACATAGCTCTGAAATGTAACTTAGAATCAGGGTTGATGGTAACTCCAAGTGTGCTTTTATTGCTCATGATGGTTTGACTGTTCTTGGTATTTTTGTTTGTTCCCATATGCATTTTAAGACTTTTTTTAATCTCTATGAAGAATTGCACTAGAACTTTGTTGAAAATTGCATTATTCTGTGCAATGCTTTTGATAAAATGACCATTTTCCAAATATTAAACCTACAAAGCCCTGAGCATGAAAGGCCTTTCTTCTGGTATTTTTTGGCAATTACTTTCTTGAGAACTGTACTGTTTATGTCGTACATATCTTTTCTTTCCTTGTTTGATTTATTCCAAGATATTTTGGGAATTATTCTAAAGGAATTGTTCCATTCATTTTGTTGTTACTATGCTTACATTCGCATACAGGAAAGCTATTGATTTTTGTATAGAATTATCTCGGTTCTTAAGGTTAAAGCCTGAGATTCCAGAACAAACAGCACCTGTTAATCTTTTGTAACTGACATCTCTTCAGTTTTCAAAATATTCTCAGCTGGTCTTCAACGTGTGATAGAGAGCAGAAAAGAGTAAAATTTAACTTTATCTAATATTTTCACCACAAGATTATCATCCAGTAAGAATATTCTTTGATTCATCACTAAATCAAAAACATTTTGACTCTTCCCACTCTCTTATCGCCACACAGGAAGGTAACCCAGAACATTGCACCTCCATGAACGAGTATCTTTAAGTACCATTAACGGTTTCTTGTCCCTGCAATATTAACTATTTACTATTTTCCTTCACTTAAGGCTTCAAAAACTGGAAAATTACATGGTTTTTAATCCACAGTTTTCTTCCCAAAGAACAGGCTTACGCTTTTTTTTCTTTGCTTTTTCTATTTATTACAGTTTATTCACTTTGTATCCCCTCTGTACCTCCCTCCCTCCTCCCCTCTCAATTTCACCCTCCCTCTTCCCCACCTGTGTCTCTCTCCCAGTCCATTGATGAGGGAAGTCCTCCTACCCTTCCCTCTGATCCTGGTCTATCAGGTCTCATCAGGAGTGACTGCATTGTCTTCTTCAGTGGCCTGGCAAGGCTGCTCCCCCCTCAGGGGGAGGTGATCAAAGAGCAGGGAAATCAGTTCATGTCAGAGACAGTCCCTATAGCCATTACTATGGAGCCCACTTGGATATTGAACAGCCATGGGCTACCTCTGTGCAGGGGTTCTAGGTTATCTCCATGAGTGGTCCTTGGCTGGAGTATCAGTTTCAGAAAAGACCCTTGTGCCAGACTTTTTTGGATCTCTTGCACTTCTTGTGGAGCTCCTGTCCTCTCCAGGTCTTACTATTTCCCACTTCTTTCATAAGATTTCCTGTACTCTACCCAAAGTTTGGCTATGAGTCTCAGCATCTGCCTCGATACCCTGCAGGGTAGAGCCTTTCAGAAGCCCTCTGTGGTAGGCTCCTGTCCTGTTTCCTGTTTTCTCCCTCCTCCGATGTCCATCCTCTTTGCCTTTCTGAATGGGGATTGAGCATCTTAGCCAGAGTCCTCCTTCCTGATTAGCTTCCTTAGGTGTATAGATTTTAGTATGTTTATCCGATATTATATGTCTAATATCCACTTATAAATGAGTATATACCCTGTGTGTCTTTCTGCTCCTGGGATACCTCACTCAGGATGATCTTAATGTAAACTTATAGAACCACTTTGGAAATCAATCTGGCGCTTTCTCAGACAATTAGGAATAGCGCTTCCTCAAGATCCAGCTATACTACTCCTAGGCATATATCTAAAAGACGCTCAAGTATTCAACAAGGACATCTGTTCAACCATGTTTATAGCAGATGTATTTGTAATAGCCAGAAGCTAAAAACAGCCCAGATGCCCCTCAGATGAGGAATGGATACAGAAATTGTGGTACATCTACACAATGGACTATTACCCAGCGATAAAAAAAACAGGGAAATCATGAAATTTGCAAGTAAATGGTGGGAACTGGAAAAGGCTTAAGCTTTTTAATTCTATTTCAGCCAAAAAGTCCAATACAAGACTTTCAATTAAAAAATGTAATTCAATGAAGAAAATTTCTTTGATGATACTACTTTAGTTAAACCTTACACACACAAATAAATGCATTAATGCACATATACATACATGTACACACACATACATACACAAACATGCACACGCACACACACACATGCTTGACATGCTTGGATTTCTTAGTGGTCATTGTACTTTTGTACTAGGTAGACAAAATAGTCAGTATACATGCCTGTGTGGTACTTGGTACATGCAATGCATGGATATTAGCCATCTCTTCCTGTGTGCAGGTTTAAGAGGGAAAGGCAGATAGATGAACTTGTCTTTAAGAGCTTATCCTGGAACTCGTTTGGGGAACTCAGACACCACATACCAGTTACTCAACACTCAGACCCAAGAGCATCTTCAAAGAGGCTCTGCTGCCCAAAGCCTACACAGAACACTACAGGGTCAGTAATGCCAGGGTTAGATTCAAATCCAGGACCTTGTAAGGCCAAAGCTCTCACCTTCTCCTGCCTGGCTGCCTCCCAGGTCTCAGCAGAATCTGCTGGCTTTCTTCCCTTAGCTACTTCTGAGAAAAACATTGAAGCCACACTGTTGATCTCCAGGTGGCAAGGAGCCTTATATCTGCATTTACCCTTGCATTGTCCATTCAGTGCTGACAGGTAGTGGCTGTCTTTTCTTTCTGAAAATGTCACAGAGCCATCTTCATAGAGAAAAGGTAATGCTGACGTTCTATTTTCCTTGTGACTCCCCAGAGAACATTTAATCCCTATGACCTGTTAGCTATTTAAAATGAGTCAATCCCAGGTCTTATCAGTAGTGACAGCCAACATTTGTCTTATGGGCCTGAGTGTGGACACCTCTGCAATGGGGAAAAGGAACTTCTGGCATTGAAGAAGCAAATTCAGTCTCTGTGGTATCATTAACATTCAAATGTAAGTATTTCTTGCATCATTTATAGACAACACACACACATATACACCTCACCCACAGACTCTCAAAATGAGCTACATGACATGCTCTTTGCACATAAGAATTCAGAATCTCTCCCCTGAATGAAATGTTGCAGTATTAACAAATACTAAAACATAATAGCTACTGATGTTAATTAATAACTACATAGATGGTGACCTTGATGATTTTTTTTGTGCTTTTCCAATGTCTCGTACTAAATCTTAATATGTAAAATCACCCTTACTTGAGATAAGAATATGAGACCAAATCAGAGACCCAGGTACTAAGGCTATTCTGAGAATAATTTTCAGACCCCCTTTGATGGGTACAAGGTCACTACTGCAAGTGTTTAGAGGCTGGCACAGGATGGGCCATTGTAGTGATAGCCAAGCAGTATTTCATTTTTCTCTAACAATTTGTTTTTATTGTGCACGAAATACCTGGGTTTCCAGGATGGTTGGCCAGCCCAGACAGCTTTATCACCTAAAGCTGAGCAAACACTATAAGCTCCATGAAGGGGATGCTTTAGTCTGTGTCATTCCCTGAGTAGTGTTAACAGAGGAACAGAGCCTGGTAACAAGTAGGTGCATAATATATATTACTGAGTATTTTAACAACCTTCAATACACAGACACACTTAATTTTCACATTCTTATACACACTGGAGTTTTTAACCTATGTCAGCGAGCTGAAGACTCCCATAAAGTGGAATAACTTAACAAAACTAATGATTTTAGATTCCAACTGAAGGACAAAATTCACATCATCTCAGTTATACATGGAATCTAAAAAAGTTGACCTTGGAGAAGTTCAATGCAGTTGAAGCAGGCTCGAGTCCTGGGCTCACACATGTATACCAGCACACATACATATATACACAGTCTACATACATACAATATGAGGGGAGGGGAAAGGAGACAGACAGAGAGACAGAGAGGGGCAGAGTCAGAGAGAAAGAAAGACAGAAGTGTTTTTTATACTGATTCCTGAATTTGGATAGTCCTTTTCAAATTTGAGGACAAATGACTTTGCCTCATTCTAATCGAGGCTCTGGTAACCTTTCAGCCTGGTGAACCAAGTCTTCATAGTGTCCCACCTGCACCGCCAGTCTGCATTTCTGCCTTACCATGCCTCAGCTTTTGTCACAATGTAGTTTTTCACTCTCATCAGGCATCTATCATCTTGATAGTACTCTTTCCATGCCTTAGAATATATTTCTTTTTTTGTCTAGCTCTTTCTCATTCTCAAGATCAACTATCAAGTCTTCCAGAAAGCGTGCCCTGAACTTCTGGTTTCATCCAGGTTACCATATCACAAAAAAGTACTTTCCACATTGTAAAATAATCATTACTTGTATTGCTATCTCTGGACTGCCCTATGTGTGCAGTTGTATCTTCTACACCTGGACATCCCTGGCAGTGGCTAGAATATAACAGATGAGCAAATACATGTTAGTTTAATATCTTCTCCCAGTGGACATTAGACTGGGAAAGGTCAGTCCTATCAGCCTGAAGTAAACAGGTTTTTCTACAGAACATTTCTGGTAAAGAGGCACAAGCTAAGATTCTCACACCAAACATCTGTCTGCAGAACAGTGAGACATTTCCAAGAATAGAGGTTATGCCAGAAGTGAATTCTGTTTGTTAGAAATCTTGTCATAGAATCAAAGACTCAAAATAGTATATTTCGGTGTCAACTAAAGGTGCAGAAAAATAATGCAGAGATGTGATTATAGAACAGGTCCTAGACCCCTACACATGAGGCCTGAAAGTGGCTGCCTCCAGTGTATGCAATAGCTGTTTTCTCACTTACTTCATTCATTTTTATTTGTCATTCCATAAGCATTGATGGAATGCCTTTTATGTACAGGGCTAAGCACAGAAATATAGAAATCACAGACCAGACCCTCCTGGTAAAGAAATTCATAGTGAAGTAAACTATAGCAAACCTACTGTGTACAAAGTAAGAGTCCACAGAAATAAAAGTGTTGACAACAAAGTCCAGCCAACAGGAGTTTCTCTATAATCTCCTGTCTGCTACTTCAAATCCTCTCTTCGGTATTGTCTGTCCTACTGTGCCCTGGAGAAGCTGATCTCTCTCATCCACACTATGGATCTCTTGCTCACTGACTTACAAGTGTATTTGTTAGGTGTTGATGGGAAATGAGCAAAGTAATGTCATTAGTAACCACTGCCATGGGGTTGGAATAGGCCAGTTCTATGACAGCTGGTTTTCCTGTTAAGAGGTCTTGCCTGCACCATCTCTACTATAAATGAGGTTTTTCTCACTCACTCTTTGAAGCCTATCATAGCAATCATACTTTATAATTCTCAGTCATTTCACTCTTCCCTGAGGCTCACTAAACCCTGCTCCAAGCTTTGTAAATGATCTCTTTTCAAATTACTCAAATATGAGTATGCCATCTGTCTCTCCCTGGAATCTTGCCTGATACAATGAGCTCCTAGGGCAGGTGTGACAACATTGGTAAACAGGGGCTGGAAGGAGGAATCCCTTTGGGTAAGGCAAAGAAAACATGTGTCTACCCACTGGGAGAGGACGAGATCACAGAGTCAAAGCCGAATGCTTCAGGTTGTTGGCATTCATTCCTAGCAGTTTGTTGAGGGCATCTGGGAATCCACCTATAAAGGGCCGGAAACAATTCCTTTCTGCCTGAAAAGTACCTAGAGCATGTCAGTGATTTTGTTTGGGGGAGGATATTCAGCAGGAAGTTTTCAAGAACCTAACCCTCCAGCACAAGCTCCATTCCCCATGCCATCCAGAGACCTTGAGGAAAATAGCAGACTACGTTAGACGCTGCGTGTGTTAGAACAAAAGTTTCCTTCATCAGAGTCATGGTATATCAAGACCAATAAACAAAGAAACAAACAAACAAACAAAACAATGTGAATTTTTCCAAGTAGCCAAAAAGACAAGAAGGGGTCTCCAAGACAGTACAAGTTACCTGCAGCCTGACAGAGCCAAGGAAGCAGAGCTTCCAGTGTGGACACCTGCCTTAGGAAGCGGCTCACAGCACTCTCCCTGCACACAATTCCATCAGGTACTCCAATCACACTACCTTCCTGACTCTGCCTTCCAGAAAGTGCCCTAGAACTCTGCTCTCACTTCCTAAATTGTTTTTCTGAAAGTAAAGAAAAGTGTGTATACATACATGTATTTATATGAATACATATGCACATACATACGTACAAACATACATATGTACATGCAGATCACTATATTGGCATAGTCTTTAGTCTTCTTTAAGAGCTTTTAGCAGGAGTCAGAGCCCTTCACAAAGTAACCTGAACTTAAAAATCCTACACTATATGAACTCACAAAACCCATGTCAAACCCTTTCTTAAAGAGAAGCCATAAATGCCCCTCAGCCCCAGCTCGGGGCAGCCAGTCATCCCTGAACACATAAAGTACCTCTGTGGACTATCACCCACTATAAACCTGAGTTGTTTACAAAGCCAAAGTGCCAACTCCCATCTATGCCTTTGTTGAATGAACTATTTGATTCACCTTCAAGACTTCCTTTTAGTCTATTTTATTCATTTTCAATCTTAATTTTTCATTTCAATTGACAAAAAAAGTGTATTTATTATGTACCACTTAGAGTTTCAAAATGAGCATACTTGGTGGAATGGCTAAGATGAACCAATTAGCATCCAGTCTATCTCAGGTACTTACCATTTTGTAATGAGATTCTTTAATCTGTTTCCTTCCTAGTCTGACACACTGGCCTATTGTCATTTTTGACTGACTCTGCCAGTCACTGATCTGCTACCTCTGCCAGGCTAGAGCAACCTGCAAGTATGATAAGCACAGGTGACTCTAGGGACTGATAAAAATGTTAAATAGGTCACCTTTCAAAACCCTGCTCTGTCCTTTTCCCTTGAAGGCACCAAGCATAGAACTGTGGCTGCAGTGAGTGATGACAGGTGTGTGTGTGTAACACAGTATGGCTCTTGCCTCTGTCTCCGAAGTTCCCTGTTCCTGCTAACACAGGAAAAGATCAAAAAAATGTCCCTGTCACCTGAGGTCTCCTAGCCATGACAGGTAAGCAATCCTCCGTTCACTTTTCTGCTGTAAATCCCTGGGGCTTCCTGGACGCTCTGCTGCTGCTACATCATGCTGACCGACCTTCCTGGTTTTCTTCTGGACTCATACAGTCACACTTCACTATGCCCAGATGAATACGTTTTGGTCTGTTGATCTCAATAGGGGTCCTGAAACAATGGACCAGACATCTCTCCTGATAGCTTTCTTATAACTCTCTGTTGCCTCCTGAAGCCTATTTCTGTCTCTATGTGGTTCAAACATTGGAAAATACCCGGAAGACCCTCGTATCTTCCATGGATGATACTCCATGTCTTCAACATGGGGGAAAAAAATCTCAGAAAAATATCGGGGTATAATAAACATTCCCTACCACCTCCTATTCAAGCACATGTCCAAGCAAGCAGAAGGCCAAGGGCATTGGAAGTCTCTGAACTCTGTTACAGAAGCCTGGGTCCCACCCGATATTTTCATCCAATAGTGACGTTGGTGATATGAGCAGGCTGAAGGCGCAGCAGCATGGGCATCCCTGTACCTGTTATCAATCAATCAATCAATCAATCAATCAATCAATCAATCCATGTCTTAAAATTCTAGTAGTAAACCTCCATAAATGGCCACGTTTGCACTGCCATATACTGTCTTAATCTTCATCTACTCTGGTGGGCTACCTCCCTGTGATGTGAATGTAATGACTAGCTTTCCAGAAGCCATTTAGGGTCATACTATAAACTTGATATTAGATATTAGCTCTGAGGACTGTGAAGGGGAAGATGGAAACACGATCGTGGTGGTACTATATTGGGCCTCAGCTGTCTTTACATGGAAAACCGGTAAAGTGGAAGTTTCTGGTGTCTTTGAAGACTCAGTTGAGTCATGTGATGTTTTGCTGTGAGCTGTCTCATGTGAGGGGTGTGACTTTGGCCAGCTGAAAACACTCGTGGGTGGTATCTGAGGACAGGAGCTATATAGAAGCCCACGGAGAATGAGACAACGCTTTATGGATCAACATTGCTGTGCTGGTCTTCGTTCTTCAATACTTCACTTTGCAATGAGAAACATTCCAGAGAACTTCTCCAGGCTATCTAACTGAGTCTTTTGGCTTTCACTGACTCATTCATTTCAGTGGAGTCTTGCTGTTTCTGCTGAATCATGCCAGTTCGTGTTGCTGTTTGGTGTTGGCATTTGGACTGGACTGTTGGTAGCCATACAACGAAGAGTGGGCTCACTCTAAGAAACTACTTCTAAAAATGGCTACATTCCCCTTTTCCTAATAACCTTCTTTCTTCCCTACTTCTGATCAGTGGGTTGGAAGGGATGTAGAAGCACTTAAGAATTAAATAAAGTAGGTTTGCTGAAAAACCTAAGCCTACAAGCAGGTCAGAGGCTATTCATAAAATTCTCATCCTGGCTTGATTTCTATATTCTGTCATAGTATCTTTCCCTGGCTGCTTTAAATGTGAATAATGTTTTGTTTTATAACCCTGCTTCTCTAATTCAACAGGGGAACAGGCACCATGATGTACTCCATTCAGTCACATGCTTTTGGTAAGCATTTGTCGAATACGGATCACCAAGGAGGCAAGCAGCATGCAGGCAAGAAAAAGAGGAATTTCAGCTGCAGGATTTGTTTGCTGCTCACCTCTCACTGATAACTTGCTTTCTCTGTTTTTCTGTGAACAGATAAGCACCAACAGAGCTAATCATCTAAACGGGGCTAGAGTTTCCACAAGTAGCAAATTTAAAATACAACTATTTTCAATACACATAGGCCCATCACAATTCAAATTTAACAAAGTAGCCTGTGTTTTTTTCTGCCAACTCTGCCTGGGCAACCACAGCACATAAACTATCAAGGACCCCTCCTTTGAGAAGCCCCTTCACTAGAGGAAAGGGTGAAAATAGCACAATGCTCAGACCCACACTGCACACAGAGTTGAGTAGCATGTAGGAAACCAAGCAGCTGCAGAGTGACAGAAGAGGTGACGCTGAGGTTGTGATGGAAGGCGCCTGTGAGGTTAGCATTGCCCCAGACATCTGGAAGGTGAAATGGTACCAACCATTGCAGGGGAAGATGAGAGCAGCAAGAGCAGAGATCTTTAGAAGGGATAATGCTCAGAACAGTCTGATAGAGACAAGTGGGTGATAAATATCAATAAACTTTAACTATATTAGGGAGCCAACAGAGACTTGAGCAGGGGAGAGATAAGATGCAGTTAATCTGATTGTTTATTTTCAAACGAATTTCCTGCCTGCTGAGTGAAGATGAAACAGGGCTGGAAGGATGGAGGAGCAGTCCACAAAAGAAGAGCCAGCCATCCCCTCAACAGCACAATAGTTCAGGTGGAGCTTTGGATGTACTGTTGGCAGAAATTCAACTGGGAGTGTGCTTCAGAGGCAGCAAGGTAGGACTGGTGACAGATGGGAGCAAACTGAGACAAGAGCTCCCTCACAAAGGACACTCTCCTGGGCCAAATTCCTGGGCAGAACACATAGGTGATCACAGAATCTGTATTGTCCGATGCCTCTATTTGAGATCTAAACAGAAACGTCAAAAACTTGGGCTCAGGCTGGTGAGATGGCTCAGTGGGTAAAGCAATTGCATGAGGACCATAGTTTGAATCCCTAGAACACATGAGAGAACCAGATGTGGTGATACACTTCTGTAATCCCAATGCTTCTCCTGTGAGATAGAAGATGGAGGCAAGAGAATAGCAGAAAGCTCACAGGTCAGGAAGCTCACAGGTCAGGTAGCCAGCCTTTCTTGTTTAGCAATGAACAACAAGAAAACCTATATTAAACAAGGTAAAAGGTAGGGAACAAGACCCAGAGTTGTTTCCTGACCTCCACATTTACACCATGATACTAGTACATCTGCGCACGAGTACTGATACCATCCTTAAATTTTTTCTCCAGCGACTTGAAGTTTTTAATCATATAAATATTTCACTTGCTTGATTAGAGTTACTTCAAGATATTTTCTATTATTTGAGGCTATTCGTATTGTTCCCATGAATTCTTTCAGTTCGTTTGTCATTTTTATGTAGGAAAGCTACTGATTTTGTGAGTTAATTCTGTATGCAGCTGCTTTGCTGAAAGTGTTTATCAGCTGTACAAGCTGCCTGATAAAATTTTGAGGGTCACTTGTATATACTATCATATCTTCTGCAAATAACAATACTTTAACTTCTTCCTTTACCATTTGTGTCTCCTTGATATCCTTCAGTTGTCTTATTGCTCTAGCTAAAACTTCGAGTACTTCGAGATATGAAGAAAATTAACATCTTGTCTTGTCCCTGATTTTAGTGGAATTGCTTTGAGTGTCTCTCCATTTATTTGATGCTGGCTATAGATTTTCTGTAAATTGCCTTTATTTTTGTTTAGCTATGTCCTTGTATTCCCAATCTCTCCAGGATTTCTATCATGAAGGAATGTTGGATATTGCCTGTTGTTCTCCTCCTGCCTGAGATCTGCCTCCCAGGAGCTCATGAAGTCAAGACGGCAGGAGATAAGAAGCATGCCTGGAATGGCCAACTAGAACCTTACAAGGATCACACACCCCAGGAACAGCTGATGGTTAGTTCAAGTTTACCTTCAGAGAACAAAGAATATATACTCCTAGGGCACTTCCAGGATGCTTGATTTGTACTATAGAGCATGGTCCTATCATAAGAGTAGAATGTCAGTGCTTAATTAATTAATAGACAGGTGCAGGGAGGGGAGAGCTAGCAGGGAGCTGTGTCAGAGGCTGCATCAAGTAAAGCTAGCAGAATCTGTTATCTAAAGGCACTCTCCAAATAAAGGCAGGCAGAGACCAGGGGACCCCACCAAGGAGCAGAAATTCTGCCTTTAGTGCCAAGCTTGTAATGGCTATCTGGTCCAGGCAAGAACTGCAACCTCAACCAGCAGGTACCTCCAACAATTGTCCAGGCCTTTTCTGCATCTAATGAGATGATCATGTGGGTTTTTTTTTCTTTCAGTTTGTCTATATGGTAGATATCCTCTTCCAATTTATGTATCTTGAACCATAGCTACATCTCTATTTGGTCATGGTAGAGGATCTTTTTAATGTGTTCCTGGATTGAGTTTGCAAGTATTTTAAATCTATGTTCATGAAGGAAATTCGTCTATAATTCTTTTCTTTGTGGAGTCTTTTTGTGGTTTGGGTATAAGAGTAATAGTGGCCTCATAGAATGCACTAAAGCCATCTGTCCCTCCACCTTTGTTTTTTGGTTGTTGTTTGTTTTTGTTTTGTTTTGGTTGGGAGAATTTTAATGACTGCTTACTTCTATTTCTCTAGGGGTTATAGGTACCAATGAAGAAAATTATCCATGTCTTTTAGATTTTTCAATTTGATGAAGTACAGGCTCTTAAAATATGGTTTTATGATTCTCTGTATTTCTTCAGTGTCTCTGTTGTTATACTCCACTTTTCATTTCTAATTTTGTTAATTTGGATATTCTCTTTTGGCTTGTAGTTAATTTGGATATGAGTTTGTCTATCTTGTTGATTTACTCAAAGAACCAACTCTTTATTCCATTGATTCTTTGTATTGTTCTCTTTGTTTCTATTTTATTCATTTCAGCCCTTAGTTGGATTATTTCTTGCCATCTACTCCTAAGTATACTTACTTCTTTTTGTTACAGTCATTCAGTAGTGAGTTGTTCAGTTTCCATGACTTTGTAATCTTTCTGTTGCTTCTATTGTTGATAATATCCAGTTTTAATCTGAGGTACTTTAATAGGATTCAGGGAGCTATTTCAATTTTTTGTATGTATTGAGACTTGCTTTGTGTCCAAGTATGTGGTCAGTTTTAGAGAAAGTTCCATGAGGTGTTAAGGAAAAGGTATATTCTTTTGTGTTTGGGTGAAATGTAATATATGTAAATAAATATATGTGTGTGTGTGTATATATATGTTTGAGTTATAATATTAGCTGGCTCTAATACTTTTGTTTGTTTTTTTTTTCTGGATGATCTGTCTATTAATTAAAATGAGGTATTGAAATCACACTCCCAGTAAGGGTCAATATGTGATTTAAGCTGCAGTAGTGTGTCTTTACAAACTTGGGTACCCTTTTATTTGAGACAGAGATATTAAAAACTGAAGTACTCTTGCTTGATGCATCAGTCTCTGATGGTCCCCCTGGGCCCAGATTTTTTGGTTTTGTTGGTCTTCTTGTTGAGCTCCTGTCCCCTGCACATCCTTCTATCCTCCCTTCCTTCTTCCATAAGACTCCCTGTGTTCTTCCCAAAGTTTGGCTGTCAGTGTCTGTATCTGCTTTGATCCCCTGCTGGATGGAGTCTTTCAGAAGACAACTATGGTAGGCTCTTATCCTGTTCTCTCTCTTCAGCTACTTCAGCTGTGTCTATCCTGTTTGCTTTCTGAATGAGAATTAAGCATCCTTTCCCTAAGGTCCACCTTGTTTGGCTGCTTCAGGTCTGTAGATGTATGTTTATCATATATATAGTTTATGTTTATCATATATATGTTTTTCACATATATATGTTTATATGTATGATATATATATGCACAGAGAGGACCTAGACCCCCTGCTCAGATATAGCCCATAGAAAGCTCAGTCTCCATGTGGGTACCCTAGGAAGGGGAGCAGGGGCTGTCTCTGATATGAACTCGGGCTGACTGCTCTCTTATCATTTCCCCCTGGTGGGGTGACCTTGCCAGCTCACAGAGAAACAGCAGCCAGGCAGTCCTGATGAGACTTGATTGGCCTCCCCTATCAGTGGACTAGAAGAGGGACATGGTGGGAAGAAGGTGGGAGGGCGGGATTTGGAGGAGATGTGGGAGGGGGTTACAATCAGGATATAAAGTAAATAAATTGTAAAAAATAAAAAATTAAAATAAAATATAAAAAATTGAAATGTCTTCATGGTTAAATTTTTCTTTATATGTATGTAGCGTACTTCCCCAACTCTTTGGATTAGTTTCAGTTTGAAGTCTACTTTTTTAGATGTTAAAATGGCTACACCAGCTTGCTTCTTAGTCTATTTGCTTGGGATATCTTTTTCCAATCCTTTACCCTGACATAATGTCTTTGCTGTTGAGCTGTGTTTTTTGGATGCACCAGAAGGATGGAACCTGTTTTCACAGACATTCTGACAGTCTGTGTCATTTCATGGAGAAATTGAGACCATTAATATTGAGAGACATCAATGACCAATGATTGTAGATTTTTGGTATTTTGTTGTTAGTGCTGCTGGAGGGAGTGGTGGTGATGGTGTGTGTATGTGGTTCCCTTCTCTTGGTTTTGCTGGTGGATGATTATTTTCTGCATTTTCATGGGTGTAGTTAACCTACCTGGGTTGATATTTTCCTTCTAGAACCCTCTATAGCCCTGAATTTGTAGATATATTGTTTAAATTTGCCTTTGACATGGAATTTTCTCCAACTATGGTAACTAAAATTTTTGCTGGTCTCTGAGAATATGAAGTATGTCTTTTCAGGTTCTTCTGGCTTTTGGAGAGTCCACAGAGAAGTAAGGTCTAGTTGGCTTGTGTTTATAGGTTACTTAATCTTTTTCTATTACAACATTTAATATTCTTTATTTTTTTCTGTATTTTTAGTGTTTCAACTATTATGTGCTGAGGGGACTTTCTTTTTTTTGATCCAGTCTACTTGGTATTCTGTATGCTTCTTGTACCTTTATAGGCATCTCCATGTTTATGTTAAGAAATTTTTCTTCTATGATTTAATTGAAAATAATATCTGTGACTTTGATCTGGATTCTTATCTTTCCTTTATTCCTGTTATTCTTAGGTTTGCTCTGTGTTTAGTGTCCCAGATTTGCTGGATGTTTTGTGACAAAAAAGATGTTTATGTTTAGCATTTTCTTTGACCAATATGTCCACTTCTACTTTATCTTTAATGCCTTAGATTCTCTGATACTCTGTTGGTGAAGCTTGTTTCTGTGGTTCCTGTTCAAATTCCTAAAGTTTTTATTCCAGATTTTCCCTCAGTTTGTTTTTTCCTTATTGCTTCTATTTCCATTTCCAAGTCTTGAATGGTTTTATTCATTTCCTTCAACTTCTCATTTGAATTTTCAAGGGATTTATTCATTTCCTCCAATTGTTTGTATTTTTTCTGAATTTAACAAGGGATTTTTTTCCTTTTATTTTTAAGGAGCTCCATAATCTTCATATGATTGGGTTTAAAGTCTTTTTCTTGTGCTTCAGCTATGTTGGATTCAAGGCCTGCTGTGGTGGCATAGTTGGGCTCTAGTATAGACATATTGCCTAGCTGGTATTAATTGTATTTTTAATGCATTTAGTCATCTGGCATTTAGTCATCTGAGTTTGGGATGATTATTGGTGTGGGTGATGATTTCTGGATTTGCCTTTTGTTCTTTGTTTTTTTCTTTCCTCTCTGGATTTTCAGAGTATGATGATTGTGTGCTGACTGTTTTACGGGTCTGCTCAGCTGGTGTATTTATAGGGAATGCCTGCTGGTGTTGGAGGCTGGGATGCAGCAAAAAAGTAGGGGGGAGGAGATTAGGAGAGGATGGAATTCACAGGAGATATGGGTAGAAGGGAAGAGCTACTGCAGCTGTTATATTGCGACTCTGGGGATGAGATTGAGGGACTACGTGTGGGAGAACAGAGAGAAAGGGGAAGGCCTGTAGACTGGCCATCTGAATTTCTGGCAGCCATGGCCTGATGTTGAGAAGGGGTGCTTGCTTGATTGGGGGTGGGATACAGCAATAGGTGGAAGAAGTGAGGGCATGAGGGTGTGGTATGCGGGACCCATGGGAGATGTAGGCAGGGGAAAAGAAGAGGCTGCAGCTGGTTATCTGTTGTAGCACTAGGGCCACGATTGGAAGATTGGGTCTAGTGAAACAGAGAGCTGAAAAAGTCTTTTGGCAGCCTACCTGGTTTTCTCTCCTGCTCTTTTTTTCAATAGGCACCTCAAGGACTATCTACTTACAGAAGTCCGGCCTCTATTTCTCCAGGCAAAGCAGGCCTTTCCTCATGAACTATGTGTGAGACTTTACTACACTCTAAATTGAAGTTCCTAATGACAGAGACTCTTTAAGTCTGTATTCCTAGGATACAATTAAGTCTTTTCACATAGACAATGGATGAGAGTAAAAAGACTAACTAATCCAATATATGGCTTGACTTACAAGATTTTTCCCTGGGCATTCCATTAACTATGGCTCCTTTAAGGATGACTATTAGAAGAGAACAAGATGAACATAAAAGGAACAAATATAACCAATGCTACTCAGCATCTTCGGACATCATTCTGCCACTTGCCATTTTGACCAGCATTCTCTTTTTCTGCCTACATGTCAGCTTCAGCCCTCAGAATTTAGCACTTGGTTGCTTATATGGTGACTTGATTCTAAACTGGGTGCTGGGCTCTTGACTCAGTCATACACTCTATCTCCACTGTGACTTTCCACCCCTGCCACTTAGGTGTATAACCTCATTTTTTTAGTAGGTTGGCTACTCTTGATATTAACTCCTTTCCTGTACATACAATGCAGGTCAGTAATAAAGATAATGCCTACTTTGCTTGTGATAATGTGGCCATTAAATGAGATAGTGATTAAATGGTTTCTGACAGTGGTGGTGGTTGTCTACAAAATATATTGCTGACCCTGCCTCTGTATCTGTGTGCTGATTCCCCTTCTAGCACAGGTATATTCACCTTGTTTCCAAACGTGCTGTCTACCCAGCAAATAATCAATGGGCCATCAGAAAATACCCTTGGCAATCATAGATATTTCCATATTACCTACCTGTCCTGTCTAGTCAGAGTTTACGACATCTAAATCTTTAGCTTCTTTTTAGACTGCTTATACTTGATTCTAAAGATATAATAGCTGTTGAAATTTAACTAAAACCTGTTGGTAATTTCTTAAGTATTTTATATGTAGTATTCAAAACAACCTGTACACATTAGCATATTTTCATTTTGCTTAAAAGAAACAGAGAACAGACATCTTATGTGTGGAAGTTGGGCATGAGACAGTGTTCAAGAGAGCTTGATCTGTGGGCTATAAGTTCACATCATTAGGAAGGAAGTATGATCACCCCTGAAGCATCCTATCTATCTAAGTTCTAGACATCAAGAAAGACTTGAGCTCCTTGTAGAATATAAGCCTCGTGCAGAAAGGCTGGCATGAGTAATTCTCATTGTCCTCTGAGCTCATATTTGTCACTTAAGATTTTGGGGCACTGGATCTGACTTTAAAGAAAGTTTGTGAAAATTGAAACGTGCCTTCAAAATGTGTATGGATGGGGGTTAGACAAGGAAGGGAGAACCGTGTAGGGATCCTAGGGTCAATGTTAAAGATGTAGGCATCTTGTGAACTAACCATCCACTGGTAATCTTAAAATTAATTTCCATGTGCTGTCTGGGAGTTCTGCCAACTATTCTTTATGTATTAGTCATACTATGGGGAGTGAAGATTTGGGCTGAGGTCCACCTTGCATACTTGTGTGAAAGTGAGATCTGCAATTCCTGAAACAGCTTTTTTGCCATCAGCAATAATAAGAGACTCAAGAGAATAAGAATGACAGGAGTCTACCACAGAGGGCCTTTGAAAGGCTTTCTCCAGAAGTGTACCAAAGCAGATGCTGAGACTCATAACCAAACTTTGGGCAGAGTGCAGGGAATCTTACGAAAGAAGGGGGAGTAAAAAGACCTGGAAAGGACAGGAGCTCCACAAGGAGAGCAACAAAACAAAAACTCTGGACACAGGGGTCTTTTCTGAGACTGATACTCCAACCAAGGACCATTCATGGATATAACCTAGAACTCCTGCTAAGATGTAGCCCATGGCAGCTCAGTGTCCAAGTGGGTTCCCTAGTAAGGGGAACAGGGATTATCTCTGACGTGAATTCAGTGGCTAGCTATTTGATCACCTCCCTGTGAGGGGAGAGCAGCCTTGCCAGGCCACAGAGGAGGACAATGCAGCCAGTACTGATGAGACCTGATAAGCTAGAGTCAGATGGAAGGGGAGGAGGACCTCCCCTATCAGTGGACTTAGAGAGAGGCATGGTAGGAGATGAGGGAGGGAGGGTGAGGTTAGGAGGGAATGAAGGAGAGGGCTACAGCTGGGATACAAAGTGAACAGACTATAATTAATATAAAATATAAAATTTAATTAAAAAAGAATGGATGCCACCCTACCATGGAGAGTTGCTCTACCCACATTATCCAAGGTGAATGAGGACTCGATCTCACACAGAATCCCATCATATTTCTCCATCTGCCTATGGCCAGTGAACCCCACTTAAGAAGAAAAGTGGGGGCCCCTTTTAACCACACTAGGAGGGAGTTGTGGGTCAGGCAGCTGGGTTTCAAAGGATGAAAAAATAAGTAAATTAAACTCCCTCATCTGGAAAATAAATACTAAATGGCTAGAGATCCTGTGTTCTGCATGAATGAATAAAGGAGGCTTAATTCTTTAATTGCCGTCTCTAGTCTCCCTGTGGAGATAAAGAGCAAGTTAGTGGAGGGAGATAATCAAGGCATGAAGGACTGTCTTCTCCTCAGCTTCTTTTGCTCAATGAAATAACAAAAATATTTCCCCTTAAGTAAGTGCCCACTTTTGGCATATGGTGGTAGAGATGTAGATGGAGGGATATATGTGTACATTTGAGACAGTGTTTCTCTGTCTGACTCTTTTCTCTCTATCTCTCTCTGTATCTTTGCCTCCTCCTCACCTCAATGTGTGTGTGTGTGTGTGTGTGTGTGTGTGTGTGTGTGTGTGTGCAAGCATTCTCATGTGCTCGCTCACTCCCAGGACCTCATGATAACTATGCTGAGTTCCACTTAAGACCATATTTTTTTCCTTGACCTCTGTTTTCAAAACAGGTCCATGGGTTGCTGGTTCCGAAAAAAAACAGGGGTGCAATGTAAAGATGGGGAAGCAAAGAAAGCAAGAAAATATGCGACTATGAAGTGAATACCAATATTAATATGAAGCATCATCCTGGTCTACCTGTCAGCAACAACAGCACAGGTCTAAGAACACAAGTGTCAGCTTTATTCACAGAGTTGAACTAGCTGCTTGCCATCCCCTTATACCTCTAGAGGGAGGAATGAGAGCCAGGCTTGGTACAGGGCTCCTCCCTTATACTGTACCACAGACTATTGTTGCCTGAGTCATGTTGTAGCACAGCAGTGACATGTTTTAAAACCATGAAGGAATGATTAAGATGTGAGGGTGGGGATGGGTTAATGCAGTCACTGAGGGAATAGGTTAGGTGTGGCAGGAGCTCTCTCACCTTGTTATGCCTCTTGCCATAATATAAGACCCTCATCAAATCTGACCCCTCACACTTATACCTCATAGCCTCTGGAACCATTACCTAAATATATGTTAATAATCAATCATGTGGTTTGTGGTATTGTCATAGGAAAACAAATTAAACTAAATCATTGAGTGCTGAGGAAGAAAAATTTTTGATGCATTCATTTCATGTTTTTTTATTAATTAACTCAATTTACATCTCAGTCATAGGCCCCTCCCTCCACTTCTCCCAGCCACACCCTCTATCCCTCCCTCACTCCCACATTCCTTCTCCCCCATTCCTCAGAATTGGGTAGCCCCCTTACTCAGACATCCAGATCATCTACTAACATGAGAACTGACTTCTTCTTCCTCCCCTGTGGCCTTGTAAGGAAGTCCCATCAGGGGAAGTGATCAAAAAGCCAGCAACATAGTCTGTGTCAAAGATATCCTCAACTCCCCTAACAAGTGGGCTGACATGAAGCCTAAGATGTCCATCTGACTCTGACGTATCTTCTTGGAGACTTTGCATTGTAGTATGTCTATCCTGTAATATATGACTAAATTATGCTTATAAGTGAGTATATGCCATGTGTGTCTTGATGGGTCTGTGTTACCTCACTCAAGATGATCTTTTCTACTTCCATCCACCTGCCTGTAAATTTCATGATTTCCTTGTTTTTAATGGCTAAGTAGTATTCCATTGTATAAATGTACCACAGTTTCTTTATCCACTTTTTGGTTGAGGGACATCTAGGTTGTTGCCAGTTTCTGGCTATCCCAAATAAAGCTGCTATGAACAACATTGAGCAAATGTTCTTGTGTGGTGGAGTATCTTTCGGGTATATGCTCAGCAGTGGTATAGCTAGGTCTTGAGGTACGGCTATTTGTAGTTTTCTGAGATAGCACCAGTTTGATTTCCAAAGTGGTTGTACAAGTTTGCATTCCCATTAGCAATGGAGGAGTGTAACCCTTTCTCCACATCCTCTCCAGCATGTCACTTGAGTTTTTTATCTTAGCCATTCTGACAAGTGTAAGATGGAATCTCAGAGTAATTTTGATTTGCATTTCCCTGATGACTAAGGATGTTGAGCATTTCTCCACCATTCAAGATTCCTCTTTTTAGAATTCCTTGTTAACAGCTTTGTATCCCATTTTTTAAATTGAATTATTCAGGTTGCTGGTGTTTAACTTCCTCAGTTCTTTATATACTCTAGATATTAGACCTTATCAGATGTAGGATTGCTGGCGATCTTTCCTAATCTGTAGACTGCCATTTAGTTCTATTGATAGTGTCCTTTGCTTTACAGAAGTTTTTCAGTTTCAAGAGATCCCATTTATTAATTGTAGATCTTAGAGAAGAGCATTTGGTGTTCTGTTCACCTGTGCCAATGAGTTCAAAGCTCTTATCCACTTTCTCTTCTAGCAGATTTAGTGTGTTTTTATGTTGAGGTCTTTGATCCACTTGAGTTTTGTGCACAGTGATAAATATCGAACTTTTGCATTTCTCTACGTGTAGACATCCAGTTAGACTAGCACCATTGATTGAAGATGCTGTCTTTTTTTCCATTGTATGGTTTTGGCTCCTTTGGCAAAAATCAGGTATGCATAGATGTGTGGGTTTGTTTCTAGGTCTTTGATTCAATGCCATTGATCAACCAGCCTATTTCTATGCCAGTACCATGCAGTTTTTATTACTATGGCTCTGTAGCATAGTTTGAGGTCAGGTATGGAGATACCTCTAGGAATTCTCATATTGTATAGGTTGTTTTCACTATTCTAGATTTTATTTGTTTTTCTATACAAAGTTTAGAATTGTTCTCTGTGAAAATCTGTGTTGGTATTTTCACATGATCATCTCATTAGATGCAGAAAAAGCCTTTGACAAAATCCAATACCCCTTCATGATAAAAACCTTGGAAAGATCAGGGATACAAATCCCATACCTAAACATAGTAAAGGCTATATACAGCAAGCTGATAGCCAACAAACTAAATGGAGAGAAACTCAAAGCAATCCTACTAAAATTGGGCACAAGATAAAGTTGCTCACTCTCTCCATATCTTTTCAGTGTTCTAGGTAGAGGAATAAGACAACTAAAGAAGATCAAAGGGATATAAATCAGAAAGAAAGAAGTTAAAATATCACTATTCTCAGATGATATGATAGTATACATAAGCAACCCAAAAAATTCCACCAAAAAAAAAAAACTTATGCAGATGATAAATTCCTTTAGCAAAATGTCTAGATACAGGATACATTAAAAAAAAATCAGTAGCCCTCCTGTATACAAATGACAAAAGAGCTGAGAAAGACATTAGGGAAACCACACACTTCACAATAGCCACCAATAATATAAATTATCTAGGGGTAACTCTAACCAAGGAAGTCAAAGACCTGTAGTACAAAAACTTCAAGTTTCTAAAGAAAGAAATTGAAGGAGATGCCAGAAGATGGAATAATCTCCCATGCTCATGGATTGGTAGGATTAACATAGTAAAAATTATCATCTTACCAAAGGTAATCTACAATTTCAATGCAATCTCCATCAAAATACCAACATAAGTTTTCAGTTTTTCTTATTTTAAAATTACATTTCTTTTTTATACTTTATTCACTTTACATCCTGACTATAGCTCCCTCCCTTCTCTCCTTCCAGTCCTGTCCTCCCTCCCTCCTCCTCTCTATTCTCCTCACCTATTTCTCAGAAAGAGGGAGCCCTTCTACGATGCCATCTGACAAAGCCTATCAAATTTCATTTGGAGTTCTTGCATCCCCTTCCTCTGTGTCCTGTCAAGGCCACCCTATCAGGGGGAAGTGATAAATGATCAGGTAACAGAGTCCATGTCAGAGGCAGCCCCTGCACTCCTTACTAGGAACCCACATGGAGACTGAGATGTCTATCTGCTATATCTGAGCAGGGAATCTAGGTCCTCTCTATGCATAGTCCTTGGTTGGTGCATCAGTCACTACAGGTCTCCTTGGGCCGAGATTTGGTGGCTCTGTTGTTCTTTTTATGGAGTTCCTATCCTCTCTGGGTCCTTTTATGCCCCCACACTTTTGTATAACTCCCTCTGCTCTGGCTGTGAGTCTCAGCATCTGCTTGGTGAAGTCTTTCAGAGGACATCTATGTAAGGCTCCCATCCTGTTCTCTCTCTTCAACCACTTCTGGTGTCTATTCTATTTGCCCTTCTGAATGAGAATTAAGCATCATCCTCTCTAGGGTCCTCTTTGTTATGTAGCTTCTTTAGGTCTATGGATTGTAGTATGGTTATCCTGTATTATTTGGCTAATATCACTTATAAATAAGCAATATACTATGTGTTTCTTTCTGGTTCTGGGTTATCTCACTCAGGATGATCTTTTCTACTTCCATGCCTGAAAATTTCATGATTTTCTTCTTTGTAATAGCTGAGTAATATTCTATTGTGTAAATGTGCCTCAATTTCTGTATCCATTCTTCGGTTGACAGACTTCAAGGTTGTTTCCAAATTCTGGCTATTATTAATAAAGCTGCTATGAACATAGCTGAACAAATGTCCTTGTTTTACGGCGGAGCATCTTTCGGATATATGACCAGGAGTGGTATAGCTGGGTCTTGAGGAAGCACTATACACAATTGTTTTAGAAAGCACCAGCTTGATTTCCAAAGTGCTTGTACAAGTTGGCACTTCCACCAGCAATGGAGGAGTATTCCTCTTTCTCCACATCCTTGCCAGCATGGGTTGTCACTTGAGGTTTTTTATCTTAGTCATTCTGATGGGTACGAGATGAAATCTCAGAATCATTTTGCTTTCTATTTCCCTGATGAATAAGGGTGTTGGGCATTTCTTTAAATGTTTCTCTGCCATTTGAGAATCCTCTGTTGAGAATTCTCTGTTTAGTTGTTACTTAGCTAAGCACTTTCTAAGCAAAGAAGAGGTACTTTTCTAAGAATTGGCAATTCCTTTTCAATGACCAGACCATGTCCTCTGAGAACTTTTACCTGCTGAGTTCCCAAGCACGAAGAAATTGCCCCTAATTCCAACATTTCATAGCTACTCAAAAAGTAATCAATACCTTTTATGGAGCCCTGGCTATGAACCAGACACTAAACTTTGCAGTGTCTGTAGATCTCAGTAACCATGTGATATAGGTTCAATATTTTTCTTTGTCTCTTCACAAAGCTTAGACATTCATTCATGATCACACAACTTCCCCCGAACAGCACGAAAACCCCTCTCACTGCAGAAACATGGGGAAACTTGGGTTTAAGATCATTTCAGAACTCCTTAGCATGACTCAGTACTAGGAAAGCCTTTCTCTCCATCACACAAGATCCCAGAATCATGGGGAGCTCTGGGTCTGTAAAGAACACTTGGTGGGTATTTACTGGGTGAATGCGTGCACGTCATGGACTGGAGTTCCTAAACCATGAAATATTGATCGATCGTGTGTAGACTGTATTACATAACAAGTGAGAACATACTTTGCGAGCCATGGATTTCTGAATACCATTTTTTTTTTTTTTTGTTAATTCTGGGATGCTCTTATTTGAACTTTGTTGCTGTTGAGTCCATGCCTTCCCTCTACTAAGAGCCTGCAAGGAAACAGGGTTGGATGCAACTTTGTTCTTCCATGAATTCTAGTCACCATGAAAAGAAGTTTGTTAAGAATGATACAAAATAAGTTAGAAAATTAAGGCAGAATATTTGAACAACACTTGTATACTGTGTCTTACAGGATCTAAACCTCTAAAAGAAGAAGGAAGAATGCTTTCAGGTGTCTCTACTCCTCTCCCAAATTGAGGATTTTTCCTGTATCATCTGGCAAGAAAGAAAGAAACAAAGAAAGGAAAGTGAAAAAAAACTATAAAAATCAATAGATGCTACAAGCTGCATGAGGAGAGACTGCAAAATGGAAGATTACCTTCCCTCAGTTAGAGCTAAAATAAAAAGGAATTGGTGGACGATGTTTGTGGGTAGAACTTTCATCAGCTCCAGGGTGACTCAAAGCCCTGGGAGAGCTGTGGTGTCCTGAGGAGCTCAGGGAATGCTTTATCTAGGAGTCTTTGAGCTAGTAAACCCAACAGGGCTACGCTTGGAACCCACACTGGCTTCCTGTTGCTATCCCCAAGGCTGAACTGTTTTTATGACAGCCTTTGCCTTCTTTTTTGAATAATCTTCCAGAAAACGTGCTTATGGATGGAGATTCTGGCTGATTAATTCCCTACTACCCGCTTGCTAATAGAGAGGCACAAGGGCCTACTGCTGCCCTCTAGAGGGGAGTGTGAAGAGCACGCGGCAGTCCTGAATGCAGAGCCAGCTTTGATCTGGTTTATCTTTCAAAGCGCCGTGGAACCTGTGGCTCTCTTGTGATCACTGACATGCCGTCCAGAATGAAACTCTAACTAATCTCTGTGGTCTCCTTTCTTGCTGAATACCTGCAAATCAGGTCCCATGCTTTCTAAATCCTAACCCTCTACCTGAGGTCTCGTCTAACGGGTACCAGGACTTGTTTTAAATCAAGTGAGAAAGAAAAGGTTGGCAGGAGGGAGGCAGTTTGTTTAGTGCTCTTGAAACACCATGTTTAGGGCCACATCAGGATCATGTAGGAGTGAAGTTGAGAGCAGGCACTGAGGACAGATCAGTTTTCTGTGGCATCCACTGAAGCTGGTGAGACACAGAAGCAGACGTATTGGTGAGTCGCAGGGATTTCAGTGGGCTCTGGACAGAAGCTCTCCTGAGTGTTGTGGTACCTCTCCTGCCTGGAGAGATCCAGGCAGGAACATGTGGCCCATGGAACAAAAACTCAATCTATAAGAGACAGAAAGTTCTGGTCTAACTGGTTTGTATCTGAGTAACGTGCTTTCAGTTTTTGTTGCCTCTACATACTAGCTGGTCCTGGGAGGGCTCATCCCTTCAAGGTGTTAAAACGACAAAAACTCAAATTGAAATGATATGATTACTAAAATATTGGTACAGTGAAATTAGAGCAGGAGAATACTGGGAGCAGGAAGATTTAGTCAAAAAGGTATGAGGCTGATAAAACTAAGAAGTGAGGGCAAATGAAAATCATGTGGAAAATCAACATGGAAACCTACTATCTTATAACTCGAGTCAAACTATAATTGGAAAAGATAGTAGAACATCTGTAATACGAAAGAAGAGAGGGAAGTACTGGGGCTAATGGGTTAAGCAGGAGATGGAAAAGACAGTAGAGCAGTGGATCTCAACCTTCCTAATGCTGTGACCCTTTAACACAGTTCCTCATGTAGTGGGTGACCCCAATTATAAAATTATTTTCTTTGCAACTTTGCTATGGTTATGAATTGTTATGTAAAGATCTGATAGGCAGGATATCTCCTATGTGGCCCTTGTGAAAGGGTCATTCAACCCCAGTTGGCTTGTGGCCCAAAAGTTGTATCCCACTGCAGTAGTGGGCAGGGTAGCCACAACTGAAGATGTATGAAAACTCCTTAGGAAAGCCCACTAGCCTGAAGATAATTAAAGGCATAATATTAAAAGTATTTGAACAAAGACATCCTGCACACATAAACAACCCAAGTTACAAAAGACATGGGTTATTAAATGAAAATCTCAGCACCAGACAGAATAAGAGATATCTCCCTGTGAGATATCAGCGGGTCCCAGGGGTCTGTAAAATATATGCCATTGCCATTGCTCCTGATTGTCCATCATAACTAGATGGTAAGACCCTGCTGTTGGAGACATTACATGCTTTAGTTGCATGTCAAGAAAGCCATCTCAAAATAACTAGGCAACTTCCTCCTTGCTAGTTAGGTTCTTAAAGGAGTTATGCAGCTGCTTGGGGAGAAAAAAATCAATGTTTTTACCATCACTAGACTCTGTGGGTTGCAATACTGACTTTCGGAGTGAGATGTGCTCTCTGGTGTAATAATGGCATGCCTGCCATGTGGGTAACCAACCACTTTTGATTAATTTGAGGCTTGCCTGTTCCATAGGAGAGAATTTATAACTGATATTCCTAGGCCTCATCAAAGCTCATTGCTAGAGAAGTCATAGGGCTGACACATTCAACCTACTGTTAGTATTTTGCGAAACAATAAGCAGTCAAACTGCCCTCTAAATAGGTATGTGTTTATATTTATAGGTTTTTGCTGCTCTCAACCTGGGTCAGAGAAGCTTCTTTTATGCAGTGAACAATGGTTAATGAAGATAATCATAACTGTTCGAAGTGCTGTGAATAAATGACTGTTATGCTCACCCCTAAAAGAGTCATCCATATTGCCTCCTCCCACAAAGGTCAGAAAACATCACTGAGGAGTGTCAAAGGGAATTAAAAAGCTGAAGGATGGGAAAGAGTGCTGTGAAATGTTGTATTTAGAACATAGGAGAGTGGCTTCACCATAAACTTGCAGCAGCTGTGATTATTTGAAAAAGACCTGATAGAACTAAACCAGTAAGAGATCTAACATGAATGAGAGAGGGACTCTGAAGACCTCACCCTATCAGAAAGGCTATTTACATGGCAGTTCATACCTGTAATGGAGAAAAAGTAATGGTTTTTGGGGGAGGGGGTTATGGCTGTTGGCATATTGTCCATGGTCTAGTGGGTGGTCAGAGCCTCATGTGCCTATTGGCAGCACCAGCTGGACTCTGTGTTGTAAAAAGAAGGAAGAGAAAGAAGAGAAGAAAGGAGAAGAGTAGGAGAAAGAAGAGAAGAAAGGAGAAGAGTAGGAGAAATAAGATGAAAATGTTGAAGAAGAAGAAAAAGAAGAAGCAGCAGCAAAGGACATGAGTTGAGAGAGAGATATCTTAGAGGGTCCAGAGAATAGAAGAGGGAAAAGTGTATATCAATCTGATCAAAATAAATTGCACACATGTTAGAAATTCTCAAATAAACTTTAACATTATTTTAAATACTTGATAAAAGAATCTTTGAATAAATTGCTTCTAATATAATGAAACCCCTGCTGCTTTAAGCACTCTAGAAGGACTCTCGTCAAGCATGTTGATCCCATGGGAGTAGTTTCTTACTTACTTTCCTTGTTGCTCTGACAAAAGCAGCTTGATGGAGAAAGGAATTATTTCCGCTTATAGCTCTATGGAAACAGGAGAAAATCATGGCACCAGGAGCATGAGACCACTGGTCACATTGCATCTGCACTTGGGAGGCAGAGAGTGATTCAAACTGGCACTCAGCTGACTCTTCTTATTCAGACCTGGCACCCAGCTCAAATAATGGTACCACTCACATTTAGAATGTTCCTGTCACTTAACCTAATCTATATAATCCCTCACAGACATGCTCAAAAGCTGTCTCTTTGGTGATTCTAAATCCTGTTTAACTGTCAATCAATATTTAACCATCTCCTGGAAGTTGTGCCTCTCAGCCGTGAATGCACTTCAAGATTAAGTGAAGCACTTCTTTAAAATATGCCAACTTTCAAGCCTCATGCTGGACCAACTGAGTTAGAGTTGAAATAGCTTTAAAACTTTGCCCCAGACACTACAGCAGGATGAGTGCTGAGAGATGCTCTTTCTTTTTTTATTATTTTTATTTTTATAAATTACAGTTTATTCACTTTGTATCCCCCCTGTAGCTCTCTCCCTCCTCCCCTTCTAGTCCCATCCTCCCTCACACTTCCCCACCTGTGTTCCTCCCCCAGTCCACTGATAAGGGAGGTCCTCCTCCCCTTTCCTCTGATCCTAGTCTATCATGTCTCATCAGGAGTGGTTGCATTGTCTTCTTCTGTGGCCTGGTAAGGCTGCTCCCCCCTCAGGGGGAGGTGATCAAAGAACAGATCAATCAGTTTCTGTCAGAGACAGTCCCTGTCCCCAATACTATGGAACCCACTTGGACACTGAACTGCCATGGGCTACATTTGTGCAGGGGTTCCAGGCCATCTCCATGAGTGGTCCTTGGCTAGAGTAAAAATCTCAGAAAAGACCCCTGTGCCCAGACTCTTTTGGATCTGTTGCTTTTCTTGTGGAGCTCCTGTCCTCTCCAGGTCTTTTATCTCTCCCTTCTTTTATAAGATTCCCTGCACTCTGCCCAAAGTTTGGCTATGAGTCCCAGCATCTGCCTTGATACCCTGGTGGGCAGAGTCTTTCAGAGGCCCTCTGTGGTAGGAGATGCTTTCAATCATGCTGAGCTAAGCAGCTGATCCTAAATCACTTGGAAATCATCATCAAATGGTTTGTTTGGAGCTAAAATTTACTAAGCTTGTGTGCCTGAGTCAGAAACACCTACATTCCAGAGACTTGGAGATTAATGGCTTTATCTTGTCCTGAAGGGTTTTAGCACAGCCCACGTGAAATAGATCATTTTAATGGGGAAGTCTGTTAAGCTCTAGAATAGAGCAGACAGAAGAGTAGGCAGGCACAAAAGGGTGACTAGTCTTAGAGAAAGGACCCTGAAGAGGAATCAACCCCAGAACTGAGTGTTAAAAAAGAACATGATGAAGTCAATGAGAACACGGACAGAAAGAACCCTTATATTTGTGAGAGTAATTCACAAAAAAATATACAGGAAGAAGACCCCAAATCCTTGACAGTCTTCAAAAGAAACATTCAATCCCATGTAAACACCTGCTGAATTAAGAGGGCTACAGGTAAAGCTGGGGACTGTATTGGAGGACTGGGTATCTGCTGGAGATCATACCTTTGAAAAGATGTCTTCTCACATAACAGGCTGCTTTCTAGTCACGTTAGTCATTCAGTTTCCACAGCTACAAATCATGCACCACTGTAGGTGTAGGAAGTAGAACAATGAACAGTCAAAACTCTCGGGAAGATTACCAGAGGAGAAAGACAGCTGAAATAATAAATAAAATAATGATTGAGAGACTGATAGGTACAGCCACAAAATAGGACCAAGGCAGTAAGGAAGGCAGAAAGGCAGGTTGTAGTGTCTGGTCCTCAGTTATGTCGACTTCTCAAGGCTACAACTCTCTACTACTTTGCCAAGGATTAACTCGGGTGTTAGTGGAATGGTAATTGTGCATGTAAGGAAAATCCATCGTAGGTTAACTTTGTCTAGGAGATTGTCCTAGCCGGTCTGCATGGATGCATAAATCAGTGGGGATGACAGATTGGAGCTGTGGTTCCCCTGTAGAAACTGCCTGTGAACCACAGCGTTAGCCTTCTGCCTGTGAGCTCCAGCCTTCCCTTCCCAACAGCCACTCAGTGTGTTTCCAACTTGTCAGACCAATCTCTACAAGTATGTAATATAGCTCTTACAGTATATCTCTCCATACATACACCCTCTGCTTCCGCTTCTCTGGTGGAACCCTGACTGGTGTCCCAGGAAGCTACTGTTTAATAGGGAAGTGCAGATGAACCTCACTTCTGGGGTAATAGATGGAAAAGAAACAAGAGAAGATGAATAAAGAATAAATAGGTGAATAAATGGGGTGTGTACAAGATGGGGGGTGGGGAGTTTCCAGACAAATTAACAAGTGCAATGACATTCTTCCATCCTTCCAGTCCTTACAACAATATTATGACACTATCATCAGGAAGTGTGACAGGCCTGGAATTTCCCCATGCTTGCTAGAACACAACTCATCTTGTCAACATAGTTGCTGCCAGAAGATACTAGGCTCCTGCCTCAGATGCATGGGTGCTATTACCCATGGTACACTTGGCAACACGAGCTTCATGCTCACATCAGTTCTCTTTGCTTCCCCATACCTCACAGAGATGACATCAATGGCATAATATCAATATAACAGATGAGAAACCCAAGCTTCAGAAAACCCCAGTCTTTTACTGTGGCTACCTGCAATCTTTCAACCTGTATCTAGAAGAAAGATTGTATATTTGCTACGCTGGTCAGAAAATGAACCTGCACTCTCCAGTGGTAGGAAATGCTATATTTCTCAAGTCTGTTTTCATACACAGATGCACAAGTGTTCCAGAATGAAAACTCCCATGGGCTGTAGGACAAAGAGCCTATAGGAAAACACCTCCCATTTAACAGATGAAAATAAGACACACACACAGTATGAATGCTTTGTCTGAAACCAAACAGCTAGTAAAGGAAGGCTGTGTGCTAACCTCTCTTTTCCCACTAAAATGCTGTAAAGCCCCAAAAAATGGGAATACTCTCAATCGGAGCCTAGAAAAGGGTTTAAATCCATGCTCCTCAACATGGAGGTAAAAGGACTGAGTGATGCCTGGAGGGAACCACACAAAAAAGACAGCAAGAATGCTTATTGCTTGCACAAGGCTGAGATTCTGAATGTCTCCTCATACCTGAGTTTCTGTGTGTGTGTGTGTTTGTGTGTGTGTGTGTGTGTGTGTTTGTGTGTGTGTGTGTGCTTGTACATGTGTGAATACACTCATGTCCATGCCCATCACTTGCTTCTATTATGAGGAAGCAAGGAAATTAGGAGACAAGAGAACAAAACAAGCAAAAATGCAAGTGTAAGTCTGCAGAATGCTTGGTGACATCAAATTCATTTCTCATAACTCTGTGACACGCTTATCATTGTAGTGCTTGTGAGAAAACAGACTTGGAGAAGACCTGTCCTGGGTCTCTGTATTTACATTCGCTATGAACATATGTCAGAAGAATAAGTATCAAAGACAAGGTGTGCCCTTCACCCTGTTCCCTTCCTTTCTCTCTTGATACCCTCTGCTTAACTGGATTTTCAGGTTCAAGAATTAGAGTCTCCGGATACTTTCACCTGCCTGCTGCTACACCAAAAGTTTCTTACGGAAAAGAAAAAGTTTATGTTTCTCATTGAAGACTAAGATTTAAACTATCAGTGGGTTTCTTTTAAAATAATCCTTCTTAAACTAAGACAAACATACAAATAACAGCCCACCAACCAAAACAAAATCACAAAGCAGGGGAGAACTTACAGAGGACAAAACTACATTAGCATAAGAAAAGTAAATTTGGTTCACCCACTCAGACCTATTTTAAAAAGCTTTTTACATTTCATATAAACCAGCAAGTTCTTGAAATCCTTTCACTTCCCCCAACCTCTCTCTCCTCCTCCCCAAAGGAAGAAGTTGAATGAGATAAAATCTAATCTCCCCGTCAGCTCTCAGAAGCCCTTGAAAATCTTATTTGTCCATATTTGTTAAATGTTCATTCCTCCCAAAACTCCGATGAGACTCATAAAAAAATAATACTTTCTACAATAGTCCAGATCACTATAGTCCAAAGAATGGCTGTCTTTCTGTCATCGTAACTCTGAATTCTCTGTAGCAATCTGTCCTTGGTAGCAAAAAGAAATACTAAACTCCAGAACACCATGGCACAAACGACCGTATGTGTAAGTGTCAATGCTGGGTGAGGTAAAATTGGTTATATCATGTAATTATATTCAGAATACAAAATAGATCTCACATATCACAATGTTATGCTTTGGGTACGAAACAGGCTAAAGGTTTGGGGCCAGGTTGGTAGTGTTATTGAGAAGTGACTGTATTATGAGGCTGCTTGTTGTAATTAATGTATTACTCCAATGGTGGAGTCGTAATTTGATACTACTGTTGCGAGGTGCTGAAAACTAGGAGGTGAGGCTAGTTTGAAGAGCTAGGTCTTTAGACAATATGTCTTGTCTCCTGACCTCTTTCACCCTGGGTTCAATAAGATGAGCAGCCTTTTCTGCCACATGCTCCCACTTTGATGATGTTCTACCTTACCAAATCTCATTACAAAGGAGCCAGACAACAAGCTAAAATCATAAGCCCAAATATATCATGTTTCCCTCGAAGTTCTTTATATCAGATATATCATCACAGCCCCAGAGTTTAACATACTCAGATACTAAGCACCACTGGAAGTCCAGATAGAAGGTTCTAAGCTGGCATGACACCTGGCATTTTGAGATGTCACTTTTACTAGCTATTTGGATCTTAGAGGAGAGCCTACAACAGCCAATTAACTAAACAGCACAATTCATAACTGCAGAATAAGTATTTGTCCTTATACCCACAGAGAACTGCAGTTCTAATGTCGCATCAAGGAGACTCTCTTTGAAACAGAAATGACCTTTACAGAAAGCGACAAGCAGTCAGAATGTAGACTTGTAGAAAATAATACATCTCTAATAACAATACATCCCAATTAATCCATTTACAACACAACTCCTGCACCTACGGCTCAGGGATTGTTGCAGAAAAGACAGTAGGAAAATTCTAAGAGACAAAGGAATAGGGAGTTTTCTGTTAGACTACATCCCCTAGAAATGTTGAAAGCTGCACCCATAAAGTCTCACCAACATGCATGCCCAAGCATGAACAAGGACAATAGCAATTGTAGCAACTGGACATGGAAAAAGCTCATGAGGCTTCAGTTCTGACAGAGAACAACAGGCAATTAAAGAATACTGAAAGGAGAATCTTCCCCAGAAAAGAGCACACCAATTTATTATCTAATACTAAATGGTCAACCTTGAAAACATATGCATATCATATTTATACAAGTAACATTATATGGACTGAACTTCTATTTATATATTTTGGAATTCATATGAACAGAGAAAAGGAGAGAATAATTATACTGCAGTAGTGTAACAAATAAAAAGAAGCCATGAGTTTGAAAGAGAACTAGGCGAGTCCATGGGAGGGATTGAGGAGGAAGAAAGGAAATGATTAGAATGTATGGCCTTGTCAGAATAGGTGTGTCATGGAGGTGGGCTTTGAGGTTTCAAAACCTGTGCTAGGCTGTCTCCTTCCCTCTGCCTCCAGCTTGCAGATCAACTGCTCCAGCACCATTCTTGTCTGCTTGCTGTTAATACTCCCTACCAAGATGGTCATGGACTCTAACCCTTTAAAATTGGAACCAAGCCCCCAAATAAAGCACTTTTTTTAAAATATAAGTTGCCTGGGTCATTGCATTTCTTCATCCCAATAGAACAATAGCTAAGACAGTTCCTTACAATGAGGATTGGAGGAAGTGTGGTAGATGTGGTAGAACTCATGTTGGATGGATGGAGAAGAGCTTTGGCAATAAAGAGTGGAAGCAACCTATGTAGCTATATCATTCCAGTATCCTGAACATGGAGGAATAAGAGAAGGGAATAGAAGGCAAATATGAGCCCGATACATTATATGCATATGAAATTGTCAAGGAATCATTAAAATTTTTTAATTAATATTTAAAAAGTAATAAGCCAGGTGGGGTGACACACACCTGTGATCCCAGCCTTCAGAGAGGCAGAGGCAGGCATATCTCTGAATTCTAGGCCAGCCTGGTCTACAGTCCAGGACAGCCAAGAAATCCTGTCTTGATTGATCTCCAAAGTGGCTGTACAAATTTACATTCTCACAGCAATGGAGGACCTTAGCCATTCTGATGGGTAAGGTGAAATCTCAGGGTCCTTTTGATTTGTATTTCCCTGATGACTAAGGACTTTGAGCATTTCAAGAAGTTAAAAATAAGAAGTTAAAAAACAAGAAATCAAGTAATCCAATTAAAAAATAGGGTACAGAGCAAAACAGAGAATTCTCAGTAGAGGAATATCGAATGGCAGAGAAACACTTAAAGAAATGCTCAAAGTCTTTAGTCATCAGGGAAATGCAAATCAAAACGACCTTGAAATTTCACCTGACACTGCTCAGAATGGCTATAATCAAAAACTCAAGTGACAACACATGCTGGAGAGGTTGTAGAGAAAGAGGAACCCTCCTCCATTGCTGGTAGGAATGTAAACTTGTACAACCACTTTGGATATCAATCTGGTGCTTTCTCAGACATTAGGAATAGTGCTTCCTCAAGATCCAGCTATACCACTCCTAGCATCCAAAAGATGCTTAAATATACAACAAGGACATTTGCTCAACCATGTTCACAGCAGCTTTATTAATAATAGCCAGAATCTAAAAACAACCCAGATGTTCCTCAATTGAGGAATGGATACAGAAATTGTGGTACATTTACACAATGGAATACTACCCATCAATTAAAACATGGAAATCATAAAATTTGCAGGCAAATGGTGGGAATCAGAAAAGATCATCCTAAGTGAGGTATACCAGAAGCAGAAAGACACACATGGTATATACTCACTTATAATTGGATATTAGACATATAATATAGGATAAACATACTAAAATCTGTACACCTAAAGAAGCTAAGCAAGAAGAGGAACCCTGGGTAGGATGCTCAATCCTCATTCCGAAAGGCAAACGGGATGAACCTCAGAAGATGGAGAAAACAGGGAATAGGACAGGAGCATACCAAGAGGGCCTCAGGAAAACTCTACCCAGCAGGGTATTAAAGCAGATGCTGAAACTCACAGCCAAACTTTGGGCAGGGTGCAGGGAATCTTATGAAAGAAGAGGGGGATAGAGAGACATGGAGGGGACTGGAGCACCACAAGGAGAGCAACAAAACCAAAAAAATCTGGGCCCAGGGGTCTTTTCTGAGACTGATACTCCAACTAAGGATCATGCATGGTGATAACCTGTACAGATGTACCCCATGGCAGTTCGGTCTCCAAGTGGGTTCCCTAGTAGGGGGAACAAGGACTCTCTCTGACCTGAACTCAGTGACTGTCTCTTTGATTACCTCCCCATGATGGGGGAGCAGCCTTACCAGGCCACAGAGGAAGACAATGCAGACAGTCTTAATGAGATCTGGTAGGCTAAGGTCAGATGGAAAGGAAAGAGGATTTCCCTTATCAGTGTACTGGAGAAGGGGCATGGGAGGAGAGGAGGGAGCAAGGGTGGAATTGGGAGGGAGCCAGGAGGGAGCTACATCTGGGATGTGGAGTGAATAAATTGTAATGAATAAATTTTTAAAGTGTTAATCTCAAAAATAAAGAAGAGAGTTTGTGCTACTTAAGCAGCAACTTGAGGGTCAATGGATTTTTTTAAGTCCTAATAAGAATAACATCATAAATAACAGATTAAATAAATAGATATAGGCAGAAATAATTAATAGAAACCAATAGATGTGAATATGATTTAGAAATGGAAGTACAGTTCACTTGGGAACATTGTCTGTAATCAGAGTATCATATGAGGAATGAAAAGAAGGGATGGGAGCAATCAGAGAAGAACTGCAAGTAGAAGAAAAAAAGGTTGACAGTATCTCTGTTTATATTGCCCTTACAATAATCACTTCAGTTAATCCTATAGGATGAAGTCTGGAATCCTTACTCCCATTATACATATAAAGAAACAAAATTACAAATTGGCTTAAGGGATCTACATAAGCCCTTTAAAATGTTAATAGTAAAACCAGGATTCACCCTGAGTCTTTAGTCTTTAAACAGAAGGCTCGCTCTCTGCCATTTCCCTTCCTTGCCATCCTCCTCACCAATCCTAGTTTTTCTTTCCCCTATCTTCTCTCTCCTCACCTCCTTTTCTCATCTCCTGATCCTTTTCATGCTGTTGCCTATTTTGAATGCTGCTCAGGTTCTGCTGCAAAATCAATCTTGGAATTAGTGTACTGAAACCCTGTGGCACACATTTTTAGGTTTAGATTTTTACATTCTATCAAAGGACAGATTCGCCAGCAGATTAAAGTCATTTGAAGCCTTCTGGAGTTATATGCCTGGGTTGTTTGTACTTAGAGACCTCTCCAGTTCTGGATGTTAAAATGTGGCTTCTTTTCTTCTTTTCAATTTTGTTGACAATTTCCATTAGAGCCCTGTTATCCCTCTGGATTGCTTCAATGTGAAACTGCGTTAGAGGTTAAAGATTGCATTTGCCAAGGTTGGAAGCTGACTTCAGCTTCCAAATGCAACACTTCACCCTAAAGATGGGACTGTCTGTGCTTTGAGTTCATTTATACTTGGCATCTGCTGTGACTTAAATATTCCCCAGTATTCAAGTGTTGAAAACTTGATCTTAAGCACAACCGTGTTGGGAGTCAGGTCCTAAGAAGAGGTGATTCGGGATGCTATCACTGGATTAAGAAGGGTATTATGTGTAGGTTTGTTTAAAAAAAAATACACTTCTGCCTCTCCTCTCTTGTCCGCTTTAACCCAGCATCTTCCACCACAGAATGAAATGGCAACAGCATACTCCAATGCAGATGCCATGACCCTGGACAACCCAGAGTTCAGAACAATGGCACAAAAACATTTCTACTAACTACAAGCAGCCTGGTCTCCAGTGTTGTTATGATTTGGATCGTACATATCTCCCAAAGGCCATGTGCTACAGCAGTGGTTCTCAACATTCCTGATGCTGTGACCCTTCAGTACAGTTCCTCATGTTGTGGTGAACCCCCCCCCCACCATAAAATTATTTCATTGATCCTTCATAGCTATGATTTGCTACTGTTAAGAATCATTATGTACATATCTGATATGTGACCTGCAGAGGAGTCGATACCCAGAGGCTGAGACCCAAGGAGCTACAGATTTGATGTCCAGCTTGTGGCACTATTGACAGGCAATGTGGAATTTAACACTTGGAACCCATTAGAAGAAAGTAAGTTCACAGAGGTTGTGCCTTTGAATTGGGACAGAGCTCCTCTGCCTCTCTCTTTCTTTATTTCAGCTTCTTCTGCCACTCCCTGCTTCCCCTCCACATCTAGCAACAACCAAGCTAAGCAACCATGGGCTGAAAAATCCAAAAATATGAGCCAAGCAAATCTTCCCTCCTTAGAGGTTGGTTATACCAAGTTATATGTCACAGTGACAGAAAACTAACACTGGGCTGCTCGTTGTTTTGTGGCACTGAGACTAGAAACTAGAAGTTCACGGTAAGCAAGAATACTAACACTAACAGTTAACCTAAGTACCCTGGCCCTGCTGCAGCATCAAACAATACACTCCTAGAGCTTCAAAGTCAAAGCATTCTACTTCCATTTAAAGGGACCTGAAACCATCTTTAAGAGAGGATGACAGAGAGCGAACATTAAATTCAACAAAATGGCTTTCACGTGTAAAATGAATATGGGTGTATAAATGAACCAGAGTGCAAATGAGGAAGAATTAATTAGGCTACATATTACTTGAAATCTACATGCAAACAAAAGCTTTAAATAGCAGTCAGGAATTTCATAATCTTCTATATGCCAAGTTCCAACCACCTCATTAGCGTAAAATAAAATGCTAGCCCAATTCATTTTGGGTGCTCTAGTGGAAAACTTTGCGACAAATAAATTATTTGAATGAAAAGATATCTGCTTCGTTGCATTAAATAGTACTCTCATGGCCTAAAGAGTTGGAGATAGCCCAAGGCGCTTTTAAGGACCTGCAATAAAATAATGCTATAGTTTAAATAAAGATGGAGGTTATTAGCAGGGCAGAGAATTGTACAATGGAGTGAGAAAGCATGCATGAAT
Source organism: Psammomys obesus (assembly GCF_907164565.1). Taxonomy (NCBI): domain Eukaryota; kingdom Metazoa; phylum Chordata; class Mammalia; order Rodentia; family Muridae; genus Psammomys; species Psammomys obesus. Next base: position 24,974,096 of record NW_026596051.1, on the reverse strand, counting down.
TGAATTTTCGAGGCAGATTCCACTCTACCGTGTGCTGGCTCTGTGACTTCATGTACAATGTTTCGCCTTGGTGAAATGGTTTTCTTGTTTTCTGAATGAAAGAGATAAAAACTATAAGCTCTCTCTTAGGATTGTAGCAAGAGTTATACAAAAGTGGTCACATAGCATCCAATAAAAGGTAGACATGATTTACCCAAACTCTTAGACCCTGTGCAGTGCTACGTTACTGCTCAATGGTATTTGAATTCTTAAGCTTTAATCAAGAAACAGCTGGCCTTGGGGAAAACAGTTTCCAGTGTCTGCCCCTTCCCCTGTGCTCATTTCTTCCTCTTAATGCATCTGTTTCAAGTGCAGAATCCAATGGAGCATGTGAAATGGTCAGGATGGACTGATAGGGCAGGGTATAATTTAAAAGTTCTGAGAGGAAAACAGTTTAAATAAATAGTTTAAGAATCAAACAGCCTTGAACACTGGTTAACAACACAGCAGATATTAAATGGATGTCCCTGAGGTGAGCAAGAGGCTGTATGGATTATCCAGTCAACAAACAATGTGTGAATGACTTAAAAAACATTAAGTTACCTTCAAGATGTTCATGCTGTCTTGGAAAATGGCAAGTAAATGTGGAAATGTAGAATATGGGGTCATACTGATAGGAACATGGATGAAACACTATGGCATCATGGAAGAAGGACAGGTGCCTGCTATTAACTGCACTTCATTAGAAGTTTCCTTTATTCAGAATCCTAACAGTCATAAGACTCAACCATTTGACTTCCAAGTCCTGCTTAACTAAATCTGAATAAACAGCCTTCTTCTGTAAATGATGTTTCACTGAAATAGAACCACTTCTGTCCATGTCGGTACTGTCTATTGCTGCCTTGTTTCAGGGGGTGAGGCTAAGCGGTACTGATGAAATTAAATGGCACGTTCTTTGGCCCTTAACAGAAAATGATTACTGAATTCTACCTCCTAATGCTTGGGTCACTAAGCCATGGAATAAAAAAGTAGCCCTAGGAGATCAAGGTGTAGGTGGGTCATCTTAGTCTAGAGATCCACATTTTTAGTACCATATGACAGGCTTCTTTGTGAATCTCGGTTTTATCATCAGCATGATGGGTAATATATAGAGCTGCTCTGCAGGTAAGGTGATATAACACACTCTCTGCTGAGCAGTAGTTGGCCCTTGATGGTTGAGTGGTCACCTAGAATGCTTGAGGTCTGTTGTTTGATAGAGAAAAAGTAAGGAGAAAAAAATCAATCAGTCTACTAGAGTAGCCTCTATTTCAAAAGAACTTAACAACATAGAGATCTGTAAATCATTAAATGGCAAGTCATCTATTTTGCTCCCAAGGCTAGCATCCACCAGTTTTTCCAGAGTCAACAGTATCACCATCTGGTATCATTGTAAACGGCCAATTTCTAAGCCTTCCTAGGTCTTGTTAAACCACACCCATTGAGGATGTGGCCAGAAACATACAATTTATAGGCTTCACCAGTAATTTTCACATGAAGTTATTGCTTAGCAGTTGCCTCTAAGACTGAAACATTCCACCTTGCAGGGAAGCTCATTAAGAAAGGAAATAACTCAAATAGCTTCAGGAAGCCCATGAAGCTGATCAGATTCACTAGCACCTTCTCTCCCCAACAGTATACAAGCAGGGAAGACTCCTGAGAGTCCTTCTCAGACAAACCAAGTTTCAAAGAACACTCTGAGACCAGACCAGGTTAGAGACCAGCCAAACTGCTTAGAAAAAAACAAGGACCAAGCAAGTGGACCGGGGGGAAGGCTCAGAACAACTAAGACACCTGGAAATGACACTTTCCAGCCAGCTGAGATGCATGGCTGTGCTACGTGCTTCAAGTTTCCAGTTTTGGTGAGTTATCATCCATGTTTGTGTGGTCTTTGGCGATGCAGCTGTCTTTGAGTCATTTCTGTTCCTGTTTAATAAGCCCTTATTCCTGTAAGTAACCATGTATGTGTTATAGCCCTGAAGAGAAAGGTTTCTGCAATGCATATGTTACAGTACTATAGGAAAAGGTGTCCTGGCAGTTGGGAGCCAAAGAATGCCACAAACTGATACCACACAGCAATCCTCACGCAAGAGCTTTATTGGAAGGACTTCAGGGATTGCTGGGTTTGGGAAGTTTTCAAACCAGGAAGTGGGCTCAGATCTTTTGCCATACAAACTCCAGTGAAACTCCTTTTTTTTTTATCAAGTTAGTCCTTCATGTTACCTGTATTTTATCTTCAGTTCCCTATCTGATTTGAGATTCTGTGGCTCTGCATCTGTGTTTCCTGAAAAAGAGAATGGAGCGTTCGCTTAAGAGAAAATATCTTATTGTTCTGTATCAGATTTAATGAGTACAAGAAATTAAATATTATGAGTTGGAATTTCTCATTCATAGATGGTAGAGCACAGTGTGAGAATAAAAGGTAAATTTAGTTTTAAAGGTAGCCAATTTCAAATATATCCAGTTTTTCACAGTGTAGAAATGATGCCTACCCCTAGAAAAGTAGAAATTCAAAACTGATGTACGTTATGGAAATTACCAAAGGAGACTTCCCAGATGCCCAGCTACATTAAACCACCGTTTGAGCATCCCACAGCCACTTGTCCCATCTGTGGAGAGCCTTGGGAAGCAGCTACAGACACAGCCATCCCGAGAGAGTCCCAGATGCTCCAGGTAACCCGGAAACCTCCCACACCTGGACCAAAATGGCCTCTTGTTAAAGCAACACACCTGTGGCCAAGCTTGACAAGCTGAGTTGGATCACTAGGACTCATACTGTGGTGTGGAAAGCTGCTTGTTAAGCTGTTTTGTTATGTTTTCACCTGGGGAAGCAGTTTTTGAAGAGAAGTTTCTTTTTATATTGAGGTGACTTGTTTTTTCTTTGTCTATAAATAATGAACCCTGGAATAAACCCGTGCTGCTTCAGTCAGACTGACAGCCCTCTCAAGCTGATCCTGTGTGTGGTGTGATTTGTCCTCACTCCCCACTCAGGTACTTTCCACTCTGCCGGCAGGCTCTGGCAGATTGGCGCCCGAACAGGGACATGGGATACGGGGAGCAGTGAAGGAGACTGTGGTGTTGACGAGCTCGGATCCTAAAGAGGCAGGGTGAGTAAAATTGAGAGTAAAAATGAAACAAGGCAGTAGTAGTGTGTATTTTGCACGGTCTTTAATTAGATACAGTTTGTTTCTGTGGTTCAAGATAAGGAAAGTGAAATTTTCAGGGTCAGAGAGAATGAGGAAAGACAAACAGGAGGCTTCGAGACAAAATAAGATTAAACCATCGGCTCCTCCTGAAGAGTTCTATGTCTCTCTTTTTTTTTTTTTTAATTTGTACAAGAGCTCTTATAATAAGGAAATAAACTCACATTACTCATGACAAACATACAATAAAAATGTCTTCATAGGTCCTGCTATAAGAGAAACTAAGCCAGTCAGAAAACTAAAAGGGGCCCATGAAGACCTCCAGGCTGATGCACTGAAGGAATAATAGAAAGGTGTGAGATGAGAGAATAAAGCAGGAGGAGCCATATAGGACATTATTTGTCATGATTTGGATTCTAAGTAGAGTGAGTCATATCAGCGTTGCAGGTGGGATTAACCTGATCAGGTATGTGTGTTTAGTTCAGTCTGACTGCTGGTTGGAGAATGGACTAGATATTAAGAAAGAATGAAATATATATATTAAGGGAGAGTTGTTGATCTAAAATGAAAATAAGGTAGAGACAGTGTAATGGTTTGGGAGGTATGGTGGAGAAGAAGGCATTGGATCTTTTGGAGCTGAAGTTACAGGCAGTTGTGAACATCAAACATGGATGCTGGGATCTGAACGCAACTCCTCAGCAAGCCCAGTATGAGTGCTTAATTACAGAGCCATTTCTCCACATCCCTAACATAATACTCTTAAGTCTCTTCTACTCTAAATCCCCCAACCTCCTCTCTTAACCCCGTTCTCTCCTGATTCGTGAGCGCTTCTGAGGATTATGCTGGTCCTTGCTGTTGCTCCCTGCTTCTTTTTTCTTTTAATTTAATTTTTATTAATTACACTTTATTCATTTTGTATCCCCCCCCATAAACTCCTCCCTCCTCCCCTCCCGGTCCCACCCTCCCCCCTCCTTTCTGCATGCATGCCCCCCTCCATGTCCACTGATTGGGGAGGTCCTCCTCTCCTTTCTGATCTTAATCTATCAGTTCTCATCAGAAGTGGCTGCATTGTCAGGGTTCTAGGTTATCTCCATGAATAGTCCTTGGTTGGAGTATGAGTCTCTGGGAAGTTCCCTGTGTTCAAATTTTCTTGTTTTGTTGCTCTCCTTGTGGAGTTCCTGTCCTCTCCAGCTCTTACTATTTCCCACTTCTTACATAAAATTCCATTCACTCTGCCCGTCAGTTGGCCATCAGGCTCAGCATCTGCTTTCACAGTCTGCATGGCAGAGGCTTTCAGAGGCCCTCTGTGGCAGGTTCCTAGGTTGTTTCCTGTTTTCTTTTTCTTCTGATGTCCATCCTCTTTGCCTTTCTAGATGCGGATTGAACATTTTAGTTTGGGTCCTCTCTTTTGCTTAGTATGTTTAGATGTACAGATTTTAGTGGGTTTATTCTATGTTGTATGTTTATATGAGTGAGTATATACCATGTGTGTCTTCTTGCTTCTGGGACAACTCACTCAGGATGATCCTTTCCAGGTCCCACCATTTACCTGCAAATTTCATGATTTCCTTACTTTTCATTGCTGAGTAATATTCCATTGTATAGATGTACCACAGTTTCTGCATCCATTCTTCAGTTGAGGGGCATCTGGGCTGTTTCCAGCTTCTGGCTATTACAAATAAAGCTGCTACAAACATGGTTGAGCAAATGCCCTTTTTGTGTACTTGAGCCTCTTTTGGGTATATGCCTAGGAGTGGTATGGCTGGATCTTGAGGAAGCGCTATTCCTAGTTGTCTGAGAAAGTGCCAGATTGATTTCCAGAGTGGTTGTACAAGTTTACACTCCCACCAGCAGTGGAGAAGGGTTCCCCTTTCTCCACAACCTCTCCAGCATGTGTTGTCACTTGAGTTTTTGATCTTGGCCATTCTGATGGGTGTAAGGTGAAATCTCAGGGTTGTTTTGATTTGCATTTCTCTAATGGCTAATGAGGTTGAGCATTTCTTTAAGTGCTTCTCTGCCATTCGATATTCCTCTACAGAGAATTCTCTTTTTAGCTCTGTTCCCCATTTTTTAAGTGGATTACTTGGTTTGCTGCTTTTCAGCTTCTTTAGTTCTTTATATATACTGGATATGAGTCCTCTGTCAGATAAAGGGTTGGTGATGATTCTTTCCCAATCTGTAGGCAGTCACTTTGTTTTGATGACTGTGTCCTTTGCTTTACAGAAGCTTTTCAATTTCATGAGATCCCATTTATTGATTGTTGCTCTTAGAGGCTGTGCTGTTGGTGTTCTGTTCAGTAAGTTTTCTTCTGTACCACTGAGTTCTAGGGTATTCCCCAATTTTTTTTCTAGCCGATTTAATGTGTCTGGTTTTATGTTGAGGTCTTTGATTCACTTGGACTTTAGTTTTGTGTAGGGTGATAAGTATGGATCTATTTTCATTTTTCTACATGTAGACTTCCAGTTGGACCAGCACCATTTGTTGAAGATGCTATCTTTTTTCCATTGTATGGTTTTGGCATCTTTGTCAAAAATCAGGTGTCCATAAGTGTGTGGGTTTATTTCTGGGTCTTCTGTTCGGTTCCATTGATCCACCATTCTGTTTCTATGCCAGTATCATGCAGTTTTATAACTGTTTCTCTATAGTACAGCTTGAGATCAGGGATGGAGATACCTCTAGAAGATCTTTTATTGTAGAGGATTGTTTTAGCAATTCTTGGTTTCTTGTTATTCCATATGAAGTTGAGAATTTTTCTTTCCAGGTCTGTAAAGAATTGTGTTGGCAATTTGATGGGAATTGCATTAAATCTGTAGATTGCTTTTGGTAAGATGGTCATTTTTACTATGTTAATCCTGCCAAGCCATGAGCATGGGAGATCTTTCCATCTTCTCATATCTTCTTCTAATTCTTTCTTCAGAGACTTGAAATTTTTTTCATACAAGTCTTTGACTTGCTTGGTTAGGGTTACTCCAAGGTACTTTATGTCATTTGTGGCTACTGTGAATGGTGTTGTTTCTCTAATTTCTTTCTCAGCCCTTTTGTCTCTTGTATACAGGAGTGCTACTGATTTTTTTGAGTTAATTTTATATCCGGCCACTTTGCTGAAGGTGTTTATCAGCTGTAGGAGTTCCCTGGTAGAGTTTTTGGGGTCACTCATGTATACTATCATATCATCTGCAAATAGTGATAATTTGACTTCTTCCTTTCCCATCTGTATCCCCTTGATCTCCTTCGACTGTCTTATTGCTCTAGCAAGGACTTCCAGCACTATGTTGAAGAGATATAGGGAGAGTGGGCAGCCTTGTCTTGTCCCTGATTTCAGTGGGATTGCTTTAAGTTTCTCTCCGTTCAGTTTGATGTTGGCTATAGGCTTGCTGTATCCCCTTTACTATGTTTAGATATGTGCCTTGTATCCCTGATCTCTCCAATACTTTAAACATGAATGGATGTTGGATTTTGTCATATGCTTTTTCAGCATCTAGGGAGATTAGCATGTGGTTTTTTTCTCTATGTCTCTTCTGATGACAATAATTCTTTGTTAAAAGAAATTAAGAAGTTGGAATGGGGCTTGGAGGAAATAAACAGAAAAATTGAAGAATTAACGATTAGGGAAAATGCAGCTCAATCCCCCACTCCAACTCCCCCATTGATTACAAGCTTGGATCCTCCTCCTGGGATGGCTATAGTTGCTAGAGCTCAAAACAGGAGTGGGCCTTTTCCTTTGTCCACTGTGCGAGCAACTCTATCCCCTTTACAAGCTTTACAACAAGCTTTGCAGAAAGGAGAAGCTATAACTGAGTTTTATGGCTTTCCAATTATAGAACAACCTGACAGACAGGGTAATAGGGTGAGAGTCCATGCTCCTATTTCTTTTAAACAATTAGAAGAATTAAAAACTGCATGCTCTCAATATGGTCTTACAGCACCTTTTACTCAAGCTCTGTTAGAATCCTTGTCTACTGTGGCCTTCTGCCCAGGAGACTCGAAGCAATTAACAAGAGCATGTTTATCAGGAGGAGATTATTTATTATGGAAGTCAGATTTTGAAGAGCACTGTCAAGTTACAGATGAACTCAATTGAGCTCAAGGAGTTCCTATAACTTATGACATGCTTGCTGGGAAAGGAACCTATAGGGAAACGGGACAGCAATTGGATTTTGATGTGGCAGTTTATGTTCAAGTGAATGCTGCTGCTCGAAGGGCCTAGAATAAACTTCTACAAGCAGGTAGACAGGTGGAGGATTTGTCTAAAATCTGTCAGAGACCTGATGAGTTATTTCAAGATTTTGTGACAAGATTAATGCAAGTAGCAAGCAGACTTATAGGCGATGAAAATTCTGGATTATTATTAGTAAAACAATTGGCTTATGAGAATGCTAACAGTGCCTGCCAAGCAGCTTTGAGACCCTTAAGGAAGAAAGGAGATATTTCTGATTATATTAGGTTATGTTCTGACATCAGGCTGTCTTGTACCCAAGGAGTAGCTGTGGCTGCCACCCTACAAGGGAAGACTATTAAGGAGGCAAAAGAAAGGCCCAGAGAATGCAGTATCTGGAAGTTGTTATGGCTGTGGGCAAGTGGGACATCAAAGAAAAAAAATTGTCCTAATAATGCTAATAAGAAAGAAGGAAATCAGAAGAAACCTGGTCTATGCCCAAATGAAATGAAAAAATCCGAATGCTGGAATATGGCAGGGCCCCAACCCTGTATTAATATGGGGAAGAGGGCATGTCTGTGTTTTTCCACAGGGCACAGAAGGAATGGAGTGGATCCCAGAAAGGCTGGTGTGATTTGCAGGAAATGATCCCCGGAAGGAGGATATTGCTGCCGCGGACAGTACTGACAGTAAACTGAGAGCTGTATTGGACCTCTGCTCCTGACTCACCTTTGTTTCATTCTGCTCACGGGAGAAGATATTGTGCAGATAAACCTTTTAGATACAATGTGACTGATTATAGGACAATTCTCAACAAAATAGGGAAGAATGAGAAAGAGGACTGACTATGGGACTTTAGTCTCATTCTGGTTTTTTTTCAGCAGACCAAAACAAGCTTGCTTCAGAAACTCTTTCTTGGGAGGCCCTATAACTGCCTATATATATTCTCCTTATGCTTTGTTGTTTGGAATGCTAACATTTTTATACAAGTACCAAACTTTAATGTTTCTTGCCATTAAAGTAAACTAACACACTGTATTTCTAAGCTTTCAAATGGACAGCAAGCTCTGGTTGTTAGAGAGCCTTCTCTTATGGTTCCTGTAAATGTTTCTCAGGCTTGGTATTCTGATAAGAGATTATGATGCTAGAAGAAAACCTAAAAGAATGGTTGGATTAATTATTGCAGGTATTATGGTCCTCGTGGTCCTCTTTTTATGTCACTTTTATAGGACTCAGCTCATTACTCATGTTAGGACTGTCTCCTACAAGGGATAATTAAAACCTTCATCAAGGTCTTCTGGAATGTTAAAGCTGGTCTGCATAAGATTAAACTCCAGTGTCTACCCTAGCAGGTTGGTAGTCAGAGATGGGTAAGATCTCTCTGAGGTATATTCAACCTAACACAGGGCATGAGTGATGTAATTAATGTACCAATGATGGGTAAGAATATATCTTTCAAGAGAGACAACCTAAGACAGGCACAATCTTCTGCTCCATAGCTATTAAGCTATGGTCGTTTAAAGTATAAAACATGGGAGACCTGTGGAGAGCTGTGGGATGCAGCTACAGACAAAACCAGCCTGAGAGACAGTCCCAGATGCTCCAGGTAACCCAGAAGCCTTCGGCACCTAGAAGCAAATGGCCTCTTGCTAAAGCAACACACCTGTGGCGAGCTTGAGGCGCAGAGTTGGATCATTAGAACTCACACTGTGGTGTGGAGAGTTGCTTGTTAAGCTGTTTTGTTATGTTTTCACCTGGGGAAGTAGTTTTTGAAGAGAAGTAAGGTGTTTCCACACCTTTTTCTTTTTGTATTGAGGTGGCTTGTTTTTGCTTTGCCTATAAATAATGAACCCTGGAATAGACCCTCTATCGTCTTTTGTTAGCAAACCTAGATAAAAATGTCCATAAGAAATATACTTGAACTCTTCCCCCTACCAGAAGGCTGTGTGGGACTCAACTTCCTGTTCTCTACGTTACCCTCTCAGACATAAGCTTCCATCAAATATCCGGGAAGCTATCTGCAGACACCAAATGGCTCAGTACAAAGAAGTTCGTTGCTTTCCTTCTTTCTTTCTTTCTTTCTTTCTTTCTTTCTTTCTTTCTTTCTTTCTTTCTTTCTTTTCTTTCTTTCCTTCTTCCTTCCTTCCTTTCTCTCTCTCTCTCTCTCTCTCTCTCTCTCTCTCTCTCTCTCTCTCCCTTTCTTACAATTTATTCACTTTGTATCCCTGCTGTATCCCCTTCCCTCAACTCCTCCCAGTCCCGCTCTCCCTCCCTCCTTCGGCCCTCCCCTCCTCCCTCCTCCCTCCTCCCTCCCTCTTCTTTTTCTACCTCCCTTCCTAGTCCACTGATGTGCAGGTCCTCCTCCCCTTCTATCTGACCATAGCCTATCAGGTCTCATCAGGCCTGGCTGCATCATCTTCCTCTATGGCCTGGTAACGCTGCAGCCCCCAGGGGGAGGTGATCAAAGAGGAAGCCACATTACTACTCTTGAAGAATGCAATGTCTTACTAAATATTTTACTCTGTCATTTGATGTTGAACTTAAATTTCATTCACACATAAGACAGATAAGAATTCACTGAAGGACTGGCATGTTTCTTTCATAACCTAAGAAGTATTACATATTAACACATATGTCACATTAATTTACAAGTAAATACACAGTGTAGAGGAGCACATACGCACAAGAATCCATAATCCTCATCTCACACTGCCACTTGCCGACAACAAAGACAATAGTGATGCCTCTAATGGCCCTGAGGACCTGCAGGATGCTTCCAAAACTCAAGAAACTTACTAGACTATGACTGTCAGTACAAGCCGTATACCTTGTTTTCACTCCTCGGAAACCCCAGCACCAGCTTCAGCCTCAGAGCCTGATTAATCTACACTAATTAGCACCTGATGCTCTCCCAATCACCTAAGGTCTTGACAAACAACCTGTGAGGTATAGGTGAGGCCCAGAGGAGTGCTTAGTGTTTCTCAACCTGTGGGTCATGATCCCTTTGGGGGTTGCATATCAGATATCCCGTACATCATATGTTTACCTTAGAATTCATAACAGTAGCAAAATTACAGTTATGAAGTAGCAGTGAAATAATTTTATGCTTGGGGGTCACCACAACATGAGAAACTGTATTAAAGGGTAGCAGCATTAGGAAGCTGAGAAGTTGAGAAGCGCTGGCTCAGAGTATCAGCTTTCCACTCTGTTTCCTGGCTCTCTCTGTCTCCCTGCTTTTCTCCTCCCCTTCTCCACGCTTCCCATGGCTAGTGAAGAATATATATCCCTTGAAGGAAGCCAATCACCAGAAGAAAAAGCAGGGAGAAAATTATGGTTACACACACACAAGGAAAGACCTAAGAGGATTTCAGAAAGAAGCAGATCCCTCAGTTCAGTGTGTTTTATTTTTCTTTCTATTACATGATGATAAGAAAAACGTGAGGATGAAAACTTTCATTTTATCATAGACAACCCACCACTGAAGAGAGTCAGGGCAAAAACTCGAGTCAGTAACCGAAGGCAGGCTGAAGAAGAAATCATGGAGGAACACTGTTTCCAGCCATTCCTTTCTTGGCATGTTCATCTCCCTGTTTCCTACAACCCAGGAGAACCAAACCAGGTTTGACGCCTCCTACAGTGCTGAATTGGTGTAGGCATTTTCTCAGTTAAGGCTTTCTCTTCCCAGACACTGTTGAGGTTTGTGTCAGGTCGACAAAAACTAAACAGCCAAACACCATGCCAAAAAATACCTGATTTTTTAACCTCTGGATTATGTAATTCATATTGAGTGGGACTTCTGTTACAGCTGTGAGCTTTCTAACAAGTACGAAAACCTGTGATAACTGTCTCTCTTGGGAGCTGATGCCATCGTATGGTGCCGAAAGCTGTCCTCTGCAGATCCCTTGGACGCTAATATCAGACTAGGTTTGGATACTATCCCAGTCACTAGCTCTATGACCATTCAAAGGTTCTCTAATATTTTTGAATTACATTTTCTTACTTGTAAAATAGTGGCTGGCTGCACACCCATGCACAAGCAGAGACCTAATGGAATTCAGTGGGGTTTTTTGTTTGTTTGTTTGTTTGTTTGTTTGGGTTTTTTTGTTTTTTGTTTTTTAGAAAAAGTTAAAAGGGAGCCATTTTAGAAGTCCCAAGAGAAGTTGCAGAGGGAGGGTGGATATGACCGAAATACATTATATACATGTTCAAATTTTTCAAATTATAGTTAACAACAGCAACAAGAACCTCCATGGGATTATCATGAACACTTAATAAGACAGAACAGTCAAAAATCTTTGATGGTGTAGATCAGTGGTAAAGCACTTCTCTTGTATGTGTGTAACCCTGGGTTTGATGCACATTTTAAAAAAAATAACTGAGTATGAAAGTAATTGGTATAGAATATAACCAAAGAACAAAACCTGCCCACCGCAGATGGGAGTATTGTTAACCTACCTCTTCTGAGACTCTTAATAGTGCATGACACCAAGAATTCTGAAGAGCCTTTAATACCCACTATTAGCTCTTTCCTTCATCCTTCTTCTTCCTGCCTGTAAGAATCTCCCAGAAGTCACCAGGGGTTCATCTTCACTTCTCTGCTAATGATATTGAATTTACACTTCCTGGCCTGCCTCCTACTACACTGGGGTCAGCTGCAGAATTTATTAACATCTGAAGCAGAGCTTTTCTTCTCATCCCACAGAAACTTCCTACGTCAAAATTTGAATAAGCCTCAGGTCTTCTGGCGCAAAGTTGATGACCGCTGCCCCCTTCTCAGATCCCATTTTCTTAGAGTCATTTCTACATAGTTATTGCTTCTTTGATCAAATTACCAGCACACAGATAATTACACTTACCCAGCATTTTTCATCTTCCACAGCAATGGAAAGGCCATCCTGTCTATCTGTCTATTCAGTGAATTTTCCACCCTTAATAAAAAACAAGCTCCAGCTCCAACTTCAAAAGCTGATGTAGGCGAACCCGCCTCCCAGAGAGCAGGTGCGCAGCATGCATATTAATGTGAAGAAATCAGAACTGAGAGGCAAGGAGGAGACTTCAAAGGCACAGAATGTGGAGTCGGGAGATAAAGGTTTGCTCTGGAAATTCTGACTTAGCACACGTTGTTTAACCTCTGAGTCTTACTTGCCTGGTGTGTGAAATGGGGCTGATAAACATACCTAGCCCACGCCCTTTGTTCTGAGTGAAGTGAGGGGGTGGAAGAGAAAGTGATTCATTATGATGTGGATGCTTTGCATTCAGCATTACTTCCCAGAAGAGTTATTTTTATATACACACTGAGGCAAGGCTCTGTCAATATCCGCAAAGATTTTCTTCCTCTGCTCTTGAATAAAATACTCCAAAAGTGACTTCTACTCCAAAGAAAAAGTAGCAACATAGTAACTCACCGTCTGCTCATTGAGCAGATATTGTAATTAGCTTTGCTTACATATTAAAATCTTCACTAAACCAAGAGAACTTACATAGTAGCTCTGGAAGGCTGAGTGTTAATGAAACTCCCTATACAGTGCAAAACTAAAAAATGAATGCACCCTTCTCACAATAACTCAGTTCTCAACTAGCAGTTCTCTGTATCTGGTCTGAGAAGCACCAGAGACGTTTCATGGGCATGAATGACAGGAGAACTGTCTATATATAATACAGTAAAGTGTTATTTGCCCCCCTTTCTCTCTCTCTTTCACACACATACACACAAACACACACACACAGTGTAGATGAGGATTCACTAAGTTTATCAAGATATCCAGAGCCAAGGTAACATATGAGAGTAAAGCAGTCGGAATCAGAAATACAATCTTGTGGCCCCTATGAAATTAGAAGACACTGGGACAAATGAAAAATGATATCACTATTTTTAAGATCTTATTATTTTGGAAAACACATTTTAAAGAATATGAAAGTTTAAGGTCTTTGACACGGCTCAGCAGGTAAAAATGTACTTCCATCACTGTCCTGATGATCTAAATTTGATGCCCAGAACTTTATAAAGATGGAAGGATAAAGCCAACTAAGAAAAGTTGTCCTCTGATCTCTATACATGCTACAAACATGTACACATCATATATACATACACATGCAATGCATGCACTCATACGTATATATCATATATGTACCCAGAGTACAAAAATATATACCCATACGTTATATCTGCACATATATGTATATGCACACAAAACATGCATTCATATGCATGCATCATAATATACACACACGTACACATACATATACATATAATTCACACATGTCATACATATACATCATACAGTCACACACATATGCACATCATATATACACACATCATACAAACTTATATATACATACACTTACATCTAAGCACAAACAAGAAAGTATTAAAATTTAAAATGTTGCCTCCTTTTAACGTGTATGTATGAGTCTGTTTGCATGCATACCACATGTATATGGGTGCCTGCAGTGTCCAGGAAACACATAAGATCCCCTGGATCTGGAGTTACAGGCAGTTGTGAGCAACCAGATGAGAACACTGGGAGCAGAACCCAGGTCCTCTGGAAGAGGAGAGAGAGCTCTCCAGGCTTTAAGTTTTGCTTTTTTTTCAATGAGTTAGCACCTTCTTAACTCTTGATTTTAATATTTAAAATTATAAATCCTAAGAGCTGCTGAAATTGTGAGCAGAAGTTTTCCAATATCCTCAAATTTTTTTTTTTTTTTTTTTTTGGTGCTGAATTAGGCTTGAGATTTACAAAAACAATTTTTAGATCTTTGTAAGATATGAGGAATAAAAGATAAAAGAATAACTGACTACAAAAAAAAAACATGATACATACAGAAGTAATTGCTCAGGAGACTTTGCCACAGGCAAATCTGTGATACCTAGATTGGTGGTATTACTACGTGATAATCTGTTCCTCTCTCTTTTTTTTTAAATTTTTTTATTAATTACACTTTATTCATTTTGTATCCCCCCATAAGCCCCTCCCTCCTCCCCTCCCGATCCCACCCTCCCTCCCCTTTCTGCATGCATGCCACTCCCCAAGTCCACTGATAGGGGAGGTTCTCCTCTTCTTTCTGATCTTAGTCTATCAGTTCTCATCAAAAGTGGCTGCATTGTCCTCAAATTTTTTCAAAGGCTTCATTCAAGCGGTCTTGACACCTAAATCCTAGAGAACTGCTGCTATCAAACTGACACTCCAACTGTTACACTATTCAGATGTGACATGCTTTCAGATGACAAAACTGGAAGAAATACTACAGGTGACCTATAACCTCCCACAACAAATGTACAATTATTTCTAACTTTTGATAAAAAAACATGTTTTTATTGGTTGGGTCACAGAGCTCAATAGAAATGTTTTTAGAACCAAGCTTGATTAGCAATTTATAAGCTGTTTTCTTCCATTTTCTACAACTTTCTATTATTGTTTGCCATTTCACACTCCCAGCAACCAAACTGTCCCTATGTCTTTTAAGAACCGCAGAAACTACAGCATGTTAAGTATCTAATAACTTGCTTCTAAACCTCTTGTAGGAGATCTAAGCAATATCAGAGGTTAAACAGGTTGTTTTGACTGTCTTGAAAGACAGCTCACCAAATTTCTCACATGATGAGTAACAACAATCATTCGGTCAAGTTTGCTGTACCCATAGAGCAAAAGCAACAAAATCTATCACTGTCTGCCATCTTTCTGCTCTCAAAGCCCCAATTCATCTTTGGGTCCAAGAAGACTTTTCAATGTTCTAAGTCTGAGTCAACTAGAGGAATTTTACTCAAGCTGACCTCTAGCGGAAAAAAAAAAAAAAAAATTCAAATGGCTTAGTCCTAGAAATACACTAGACAGAGTTATAAGACACAGTTGCAGTCAGTGAAAAAAAGTATTCCTTTATTTTCCTTTTCCTATTGGGGATGTACCAATGATATCTGGAGGGTGGCAGTTTTCTTGAAACAGTAAGGTTACCATCATAAAGAAAAACAAAAGAAATTATCATAATCTTTATGTTTCTGGGCTATTGAATCAGAACAAGCTTGCCTTCTAACACTTTTATGAAACAAATAAAACCTCTGTTTCTTATTATTATTGTCACTCTATTACTTAAAACTAACTATATTAACAATTGACACTGAGGTTTTCTGCAGATTAAACTGATATGTCTGTGCATAGGCAATGTAATATTTTTGTCCCAGAAATGTCAACAATGATGGAACTAGCAGACAAGCATTTTAAGAAAGTTCTTCTGAATAAATTCAATGAATTTACAAAAGTCTGTGAATGTGATAAGAAGAAAAATTTAAATGATTAAAAAAAATTCTATACCCTGCAGGGTAGAGCCTTTCAGAGGCCTTCTGTAGTAGGCTCCTGAAAGGCTCTACCCTGCAAGGTATCGAGGCAGATGCTGAGACTCATAGCCAACCTTTGGGCAGAGTACAGAGAATCTTATGAAGGAAGTGGGAGATAGTAAGACCTGGAGAAGACAGGAGCTCCACAAGGACAGCAACAGATCCAAAAAGTCTGGGCACAGGGGTCTTTTCTGAAACTGATACTCCAGCCAAGAACCACTCATGGAGATGGCCTGGAACCCCTGCAAGGAGGTAGCTCATGGTAGTTCAGTGTCCAAGTAGCCTCCATAGTAATGGGGACAGGGACTGTCTCTGACATGAACTGATTGGCCTGCTCTTTGAACACCTCCCCTTGAGGGGGGAGCAGCCCTACCAGGCCACAGAAGAAGATAATGCAGCCACTCCTAATGAGACCTGATAGACTAGGATCAGAGGGAAGGGGAGGAGGACCTCTCTTATCAGTGGACTGGAAGAGGAACAGGGGTAGGGAAGAGGGAGGGTAGAAATGGGAGGGGAGGAAGGAGGGAGGTACAGAGGGATACAAAGTGAATAAACTGTAATTAATAAAAATAATTGAAAGAAAAAACTCTAAAGATTTTTTTAGCACAGAAAATAAATATGATATAAAATGTAATGTAAATACATATATATATCACAGAAATAATAACAGATTAGAAATCACATGGGAAAGGATAAATGTTCTGAAAACACTATGCTAGAATCTATAAAATCTTATGCAGAAAGTAAAAGAATAATAGAGTAAATGACACAGGAACAGTATTAATACAGCAGGGACAACATCAACACGTTTGAGTCTAATACAAATTCAACTTTAGTCAGAAAAAAAAGGAGAAACGGAAAAATATATTTAAATAAAGGATGACATCTTATACAAATGTAATTAAAGCTGTATATAGTCAGTCAAAAATTCCAGTGCAAAGCAAAATAAAAACAAAGAAAGCATTGGCATGGTGTGTATGATTTAAAAAAATCACTACTATTTAGTAACACAGAAAAAACATTTAAAAGGAACTGTAGGTTGAAAAGGCACATTGCCTTTCTAAATGAGGATTGATCATCTTACCCTGGGTCCTCTTTCTTGTTTATCTTCTTTAGGTGTACAGATTTTAGTATGTTTATCCTGTCTTACAGGTCTAGTACCCACTTTTTTTTTTTTTTTTGGTTAGGTTTTTAATCTTTCTTTTTTTTTAAATTTTTTATTAATTACACTTTATTCATTTTGTATCCCCCCATAAGCCCCTCCCTCCCCTTTCTGCATGCATGCCACTCCCCAAGTCCACTGATAGGGGAGGTTCTCCTCTCCTTTCTGATCTTAGTCTATCATCAAAAGTGGCTTAGTTCTCATCAAAAGTGGCTGCGTTGATCACCTCCCTCTGAGAGGGGAGCAGCATTACCAGGCCACAGTAGTACCCACTTCTAAGTGAGTGTATACCATGTGTGTCTTTCTGCTTCTGGGATACCTCACTCAGGATGATCTTTTCTAGATCCCACCATTTGCCTGCAAATTTCATGATTTCCTTATTTTTAATTGCTGAGTAGTATTCCATTGTGTAAAAGTACCACAATTTCTGTATCCATTCCTCCATTGATGTACATCTGGGTTGTTTCCAGATTCTGGCTATTATGAATAAAGCTGCTACAGACATGGCTGAGCAAATGTTCTTGTTGTGTACTTGAGCATCTCTTAGATATATGCCTAAGAGTGGTATAGCTGGATCTTGAGGAAGCACTATTCCTAACTGTCTGAGAAAGCACCAGATTGATTTCCAAAGTGACTGTACAAGTTTACATTCCCACCAGCAATGGAGGAGGGTTCCTCTTTCTCTACAATCTCTCCAGCATGTGTTGTCACTTGAGTTTTTGATCAGAGCCATTCTGTTGGTTGTCAGGTGAAATCTCAGGGTCGTTTTGATTTGCATCTCTCTGATGGCTAAGTATGTTGAAAATCTCTTTAAGTGTTTCTCTGCCATTCTGTATTCCTCTACAGAGAATTCTCTGTTTAGTTCTGTACCCCGTTTAAATGGGATGGACATTGGAAATAGGAGAAAACAAGTAACAGGACAGGCCCTCTCTACCACAGAGGGCCCCTGAAAGACTATACCTAGCAATGTATCAAAACAGATGCTGCAACTCATAACCAAACCTTGGGCAGAGTACAGGGAATCATGTGAAAAAAGGGGGGAGTTAATATGACCTGGAGAGGACAGGAGCTCCACAAGGACCAAATATATCTGGGCCCAGGGGTCTAAGACTGTTTCTCCAACCAAGGACCATGAAAGGATATAACCTAGAACCCCTGCCCAGATATAGCCCATCACAGCTCAGTATCCAAGTCGGTTCCCTAGTGATGGGAACAGGGACTGTCTCAGATATGAACTCAATGGCTGGCTCTTTGACCTCTGCTCCCCTGAGGGAGGAGCAGCCTTGCTAGGCCACAGAAGAGGACATTGTAGCCAGCCCTGAAGAGACCTGATAAGCTAGGATCAGATGGAAGGAGAGGAGGACCAACCCCATCAGTGGACTTAGAGAGGGGCAGGAAGGAGATGAGGGGAGGAGGATGGGATTGGGAGGGAATGAGGGAGGGGGCTACAGCTGGGATACAAAGTAAATAAACTTTAATTAATATTAAAAATAAATAAATAAATAAATAAAATTCAGAATAAAAAATAAAAAAGAAAAAAAGGTACATTGCATTCAAGAAACCAAAGATAGGATTGGCTGCTATGTCCATATCACAAAGAGCACAAGACAAAAGACAATGAAATAGCTGTAATGTGCTGAAGGAAAAATGACATTGTGAATCCAGTGGAAATAGATTTCATATGAGAAAAATACTGAGAGCTGACTAGCAAATGATTTGTAAACAGGAGAGATTAAGGGGAGTTCTATGGGGAAAAAGGCATGACAGGCAAACTTGGGTCTACCCAAAGCAGCATAGGTCAGATTGGAAAAATACATCTTTATAAAAAAAAACAAAAACAAACAAACACTTTTGCTTGTGTTATAATTCTTCAAAAGTATTTAGAAAAAAATCAAGGTGTATCATATAGCTTATAAAATGTGTAACAGGAACTGGAGACATAGCTTAGTTTGGTTTGGAACACCAGTTGCTCTTCTATAAGATTGGGGTTCTGTTTCCAACACCCATATGGAGGCTTCTTATCACCTGTAACTCCAGGTCCATGGGTCTGACATCTTCTTCTGGCCTCCAAGGTTACCATCGTGCACATGTTGTGCAAAACATATATGCAGGCAAAATAAAGGATGGGACTGTGGAGGACAACCCATATGGTAGTATCTAAAAAGCAGACAAAGTGTTACGTGAGGTACACACATGTGGGCATACCTAAGTGGTCTGCATGGCCTTCAGAAGGCATACTCTGGTTGTGGTGACCCAGTTATCAAAGATGAGTACTCACATCTCTTTGGAGCCCAGCATTACATCTAACAATGTCAGCAAGCCAATGTTCAGCACAAAAGCCTTCGAGGGAAGCATGAGGACCCTCATCCATGTCTTTCAAGGAACCAGGAATCTTAAGAAGCAGGAAACAGAGTTGCCGTGCTGGTCATGGTTGAGAACAACAAAAACATGGCAGAGATGAAAGCCTTGAAGGAAGTGAGCATGATGTCTCAGTTACGGTGACCAGCCGTCAGCAGTGCATAACATTCAGGACCAAGTGATGCTTGGCAGGGTCCTTAAGACCCATCTTACCAAAGCCAGGACAGTCAGGCAGAAGCACTTTGTCTGGCTCTAGCCATTGAAACTGGAAACAACACTCAAGATATTCTTTCTCTGTGGCTTCTGTGTCCTGGAGCTATGGCTGGGGCACTGAGAATGGCTCTAGGGTGCAGTAGGGCACCTGCTCAGATGGCAGCCCTTAGTATGCAGCCCTCAGTAGGGTTAGGGCTTTTTATTAAAAGTAAATCTCCTAAAATTAAAATAGAAGCACTTACTGCTCTTAAAGGAGAAGGAATTGTGTTCCTAGTACCTACAAGGGTCACAATGGCCCGTGACTCCAGTGCTAGGGGACTCAACATCCTCTGCTAACTTCTTTAGGTACCTGCAAACACATGGTATACGTATAGACAAGCAAGCTCGTACACACACACATGCATTCACACACATAATTAAAAAATAGAGAAATAAAAACTAGGAGTAAATAGAAGTCAACTGTGAAGTCTTGCATTGTAAACTTGGAAGAATAAAGACTGATGCACTATGAAGTCATTCATAACAACAACACTGGACTGGCATTACTCATAACAAGGCAGACTTCTAAAAACAAAAACCTATTAATAGATGTGAATTGAATGAGTGTCCTCCATAGGCTCAGATGTTTGAACACTTGGTCCCCAGTTAGTGATGATGTTTAAGTAGGTTTAGAAAGTACAGCCTCACTGGAGGAGAAATATCACTGGAAGCAAGGTTTGAAGTTCCAAAAGCTACATTCCATTCATAGTTTGCTCTTAGTGGTTTCAGTTTGTAGTTCAAGATGTGAGCTGTTCCTGCTATGATGCCTGCCATTTACCATCTCTCCCTGCCATAATGAACTCTTAATCTTAACCCTCTAAAACCTTAAGCCCAAATAAACTTTTCCTCTATTACTTGCCTTAGGGGTCATGGTACTTTATCACAGCAACACATGCTACCTAACACTTAGTCCTAACAACTAAAAAGGAGGTAGAGGTTTCTGCTTTGTTTTGTTTTTGATACAGGATGTTATATAACCCAAGAAAGCCTAGTATCAACTATGAAGCCAAAGATGATCTTGAAATACAAGTGAGACTTTTTATCTTAATAACTAGTCTAATTTATCAAACCCTAATAATTCACAATATATGAGGAAGTAATAAGAGGGAACAAAGCACATGAAGAAAAAAACTAATAAATACAAAAGAGGAAATTTTATGACTAGAAATGTCCACACACCTCTTCCGGTATCTAACAATTAGACAGAATAAGATTATAGAGTTAACAACATTTAGCTCAATTTGGTTTAATTGATTAGCGTTAACAACACTTAGCTCCAATTTGGTTTAATTGATTCATTAACGTGATTGTATTAGTTACTTTTTTTATTTCTGTGATAAAACACCATAAGCAAGGCAACTTGTAGAAGGACGAATGTATTCTGGTCCTAGAGGCTTGTGGTCCTAGAGGAATAATCATCCATCCATCACAGTGGCACGGGTGCCTTAGTTACTTTTCTATTGCTGTTACTTAGTTACTTTTCTATTTTCTAAGGCATGGTGACCAAGGCATTGTATAGAGAAATGGGTTTATTTGGAGCTTCCAGTTTCAGAGGGTTAGAGTCTATGACCGCCATGGTGGGGAACATAGCAGCAGACAGACATACATATCATTGGAGCACTATCTGAGAGCTGACATCTTGACCCACAAGCGGGAGGCAGGGAGATGACTAGGCATGTCATGGTCTTTTGTTGTTGTTGTTAGATAATATTTTTATTTTCTTTTTTAATTTTTTTTATTATTAGAATTTATTGACTTTGCATCCCAGCTGTAGTCTCTCCCCAACCCTTCCCAATCCCAACCTCCCTCTCTCTTCTCCTCCCATGCTCCTCCCTCAGTCCACTGATAGAGGAGGTCCTCCTCCCCTTCAATTTGACCCTAGCTTATCAAGTCTCATCAGGACTGACTGCATTGTCTTTCTCTGTGGCCTGGTACAGCTGCACTCCCCCCAGGCGGGGAGACGATCAAAGTGTCAGCCACTAAGTTCATGTCAGAGAAGACAATCCCTGCTCATCATGGGATTTTTTTAAAGCCCATTCCCCCCACCGCATCCCCAGTGACACCCTTCCTCTAATAAGGCCACACTTCCTAATTCTTTCCAAACAATTCCACCAACTGAAGACTAAGTATTCAAATATATAACTTATGGGGACTATTGTCATTCAAACCACCACAGAAGGCACAGCAGCAAATGGCAGGCATGGCGGCAGAAACAGGAGGCTGGATGCTCATATATTCAAATGCAAACATGAAAATTAGAAGTAGTACGAGGCTTTTAATCAATCACAAAGGCCACCTCCAGTAATGTACTTCCTCACTCAAGGCTACACCACACAAACCTTCCTAAATAATATCAGCAACTGGGGATCAAATACTGAAGACCATAGGGCACGTTTTTCATCCACACCACCACAGTAACCAAACAAGAACATAATTTAGAGACTTCAAGTATGCATGAAAATCTACTAATATATGGCATGTCTGGGCAATAAAGAAAATTCTCAAAGCATTTCAAAATATAGAAAATATACAATTCATCTCTCCAACCATTATAAAATGAAAAGATAATTGAAAAGTCAGAAAACAATGATTTCAAAATAGACAATGAGTCAAAAAGAAATTGACAAGGGATATTAGAAAATACTCCCTATCAAAACTTATGATATACAAATAAAACCATGCTCAGAGGAAATTTTGTAGCTCTGGGTGTTTACATCACCAACTCTTTAAATATCCAGTATCTGTTATCTTTGCATCCAAACTAAGAAAATAGGAAACAAAAAGCCCAAAGTACAAAGAAGTAATAAAAAGCATTAAATCAATAAAATGTAAAGCAAACAAGAAAGAAGAACCAGTAAAACTGTGAGCCTTTTCAACCATAAGGTTTAAAAATATCAATACAAATGATCAACTTGTAGTTACACTGATCAAAAAGAAAGTCAGAAATAACCAAATGAGACATCACAGAATGTTCTCTGTACATTACACAGATAACCACAGAACAACATAGAGTATTATAAATAATATAACAATATATGAGAACAAAGTTGATAGCATGAATAGAATAGATGACATCTCATATGAGAAACCAACTAAACCAGGCAGGAGTCAAGAAAAAGATCAAAACTTCTCATAAGGCAGAACATTTCCCATTAAAAGCTTTCTTAGAGTGGAAAATACTCCAAATTCAGGTAGTTACACTGGTGAATTTAGTCAAACTTTTAGGTAATAAATAATAACAATCTTACACAATATAGGAGTGGGAGTACTTCCCACTCCATTTCTGAAGTCATTAGTACCATATTCTGACAATGAAAAACTAAGATGCAACAATTCACAATAAAACGTGGACATGTAGAATTTTTCAATAATAGAGGCAATCCAGCATGAATTAGTGAGATATATTATGAATATGAATTAACACTTTAAAGTTATTAAGAGTACTTCAGCACATAGAACAAAAGAGAAAAAGACAATAAGTGGAGGGGTCAATAGATAAAGAAAATACACAAATAGGTCGAATGATTAAAAAATATAAGAAAAGGGACAGGAGAGATAACACAGCCAGCAACAGTTTAGCAACAGCCAGTTTCAACCAATAAGAGCAAGCCAACTAATCAAAGCATGCTAACATGAGTCTCAGAGCCAATCAAATAATTCTTCTACTCTTCTCCAATTTCTGCCCATGGAAATCCACTGTTCACATGGACAGATCCATGTGAGCCTTCTCTATGTCTACACACTGATTCATGAACTGGTCCCTTGTTTTGTTCAGACCAATTCTACTAAATTTAACTTTCCTGAAGCTTTTCTTTTAGCATATGTCTAGCGGATTGTCCATCTGAAAACAGGATCCACATTCTTCTCAAGAGTACAATGTAATGCTTCTGGCTAGCATTCTAGTGCTAGGAGGTACTGTGCAGGCAGCTGGGAGAGAGAAAAAACAAAAACAAAACAACCTCCAGAGTACTGAAACTATCAGTGATTGCTATCTTCAGTATTTGGTACTTTGCAGCTCAGCAAATTCAAGCATCCTCTGCTAGACAATAAACAGAATATAAAGGTCTGTGGTCTTTAGCTGTATCGTCCTTTGGAATTCTGAAAGCCAACAACTGTTGGCTAAGCTTAGGTTGCTTTGGCCAAGGCCTCTTTCTCTTCTCGTATGAACTGACCACTAGGAGAATAACTAAAACAGTTTTCTCATCTTTCTTTTCCTGATCCTTTGAATTATAAAAATCTACTGAGAACCTGTCAGTGTTCTGCAGCTCTGGCATCAGGCAGCCCAGCGTTCTCACCCTTTCACTTTCGGGCTTTCTCTGCTCAGCTCTGTGACTCTGATCGAGCAGCACAACCCCTTTCTGCCTTGCTTTCAGATGGCACAGCCTGCACTTTCTGAGGATGCAGAGCACAGCGGCCAGTGAGCAGCTTGGGTTAAGTATTTGTTCCACCTTTCTTCACACCGTTGTTCTCATCCCCCTCACCTAGAGCAGCTCCTTATCTCAATTTTAGAACCTGCTTTTAGTGCTTCTGTTCTGGAAACCTCCTGAGTTAATGGTTTTGCAGGCTGGTCTCCTATACTATTCCTTTCTGTTTGAACCCTCAGATATTATGGCTTCTTCTGCAGTTATAACTAAAGGCACAACAGCTCTAGCTCTGGACCTATCCAGGGTCTCCCTTTGGAGATTCCAAGGGAAAGATGCTGAGAGTGAAGTGGTACCCCTCAAATTTACCCTGGAAAGCCCAGTCACAGTTCTTTAAGTCACATTTTTAAAAAACATTGTATGACTGCTGCCTCTGAACGCAAGCCCAGAAAATGAAAAGGTGAATAGATGTACAAGCTGGAAGGTTTGTGGTAAAGCAAATATACAATCAATTTCACCACTCAATCTAAGGTTGGGAACTTCTGATACCAGCCAGAACAAAACAAGCCTTGGATCAAAATGTTCTGATTGTCATGCTTTGGCAAGCACAATGCAGATATGTAATTGTGCATGCTCTATGCTTTGATGAGTCAAAGATGCACCTCCCTCAAACACACCAGGGGCCTTGTCAGAACAGACAGATAACCAACTGACTCCTGCAGATGCAGCTGTGTAAGTCACCTTGGGGAAATCAAGACCCCAGCTGCAGAGAACAACTTTAAAGCTGAGACTTTACTGGAGACAATTTTGTGTAGCACAGAGAGAATTTCTTCTGCCTTCAGCTTGGTCTGTGCAAAGCAGCAAGCCATTGCCTCTCAGGAGTCCACCTACAATATTTATCCCCAGTTGGAGGAGAGTCTGACCTCCAAAGCACATTTAGAAATGTCTATAGATATATCTACTTGTTAAGACTGTGGAAGTGCTGTTGGCATCTAGTGAGTAGAAAAGGCCAGGGATGGCTGTTGAACCATTTGTGGAAAAGTCCTACAGCACCAGGAATTATCCATCCTGAACACCAATAAGAGACTGTCCCATAGAAATGGCCAGGATGAATTCCATCACTGCCA
>NW_026596051.1:24924113-24949183 GCF_907164565.1 Psammomys obesus | reverse complement strand
GCCTCTGCCTCTGCCTCTGCCTCTGCCTCTGCCTCTGCCTCTGCCTCCCAAGTGCTGTCCTTTTCCGACATTCTATATTCCTTTGGAAGGGAAGAAAGAGTATGCTTTGTATCCTATAAACACAAAATGAGCCTCCCTGGTAATTTTAGATAAAAGGGCAAGTGAGCCAACGTTCCTTTGTGCAATTTATAACTTGAATGCTCTTATAAAGCAGGAGTGGCATTTTTAAATTTTTATTAATTATACTTTATTCACTTTGTATCCCCCCTATAGCTCCCTCCCTCCTTCCCTCTCAATCCTTTCCTCCCTCCCCCTTCTCCACACATGTCCCTCCCCAAGTCCACTGATAAGAGAGGTCCTCCTCTCCTTCCTTCTGATCCTAGTCTATTAGGTCTCATCAGGAATGGCTGCACTGTCTTCCTCTGTGGCCTGGTAAGGCTGCTCCCCCCTCCGGGGAAGGTGATCAAAGAGCAAGCCAATCAGTTCATGTCAGAGACGGTCCCTGTTCCCATTACTATGGAACCCACTTGGATACTGAGCTGCCATGGGCTACATATGTGCAGGAGTTCTAGGTTATCTCCATGCATGGTACTTGGTTGGAGTATCAGTCTCAGAAAAGACCCCTTTGCCCAGATGTTTTGGTTCTGTTGCTCTCCTTGTGGAGCTCCTGTCCTCTCCAGATCTTACTGTTTCCCACTTCTTTCATAAGATTCCCTGCACTCTGCCCAAAGATTGGTCATAAGTCTCAGCATCTGCTTTGATACCCTGCAGGGTAGAGCCTTTCAGAGGCCCTCTGTGGCAGGCTCCTGACTTGTTCCCTGTTTTCTTCTTCTTCTGATGTCCAGCCTCTTTGCCTTTCTGAATGGGGATTGAGCACTGTAGCCAGAGTCCTCCTTCTTGATTAGTTTCTTTAGGTGTACAGATTTTAGTAGGTTTATCCTATATTTATATGTCTAATATCCACTTATGAGTGAGTATATACTTGTGTGTCTTTCTGCTTCTGGGACACCTCACTCAGGATGACCTTTTCCAGTTCCCACCATTTACCTGCAAATTTCATGATTTCCTTGTTTTTTATTGCTGAGTAATATTCCATTGTGTAGATGTACCACAATTTCTGTATCCATTCCTTAACTGAGAGGCATCTGGGTTATTTCCAGCTTCCGGCTATTACAAATAAAGTTGCTACAAACATGGATGAACAAATGTCCTTATTGTGTACTTGAGCATCTTTTGGATATATGCCTAGGAGTGGTATAGCTGGATCTTGAGGAAGAGGAGCAGCATTTTTAAATTTCTTTTAAACTATGGAAGGTGGTTTTATAACTTCAAGAATTCTGAATGCAAAATGACCTCCCACCCAATTTTGTGTATGTACAGGTAATTATTTGCACAAGAGAAAATATGTTCATTGACATAATAACTAATTTTTCTCATATTTATATCCATATAACTAGGCCTATATTTTTCTTGAGGAAATGTTTCTGTAGTCTCACTGTTGGGTGACCAATTGTTCTTGGTTTGCACAGTGTATGTATGTGCAAATAGGCACATGCATGGGGTGCCTGAACAAACCAGATTTGGGAATCAGATCCCCTGGAGCGAAGTTGCAGGTGGCTGTGACCCACCCAGCTCGGGGCCTCTGGAAAAGCAGCAAGCATTCTTAACTGCTGAGGTAGAGTTCCAGCCTCTATCTTTAGCTTTAAATCTTGTATCCCATGAGACTTAAATTCTGAAAAAAAAATGTGACTCTTGGTCACTCTACCATGCATCTAACTAATTCACTTTTTCTAAGAGGTTATTCCTTTTAAAGCCCACCATACTGGCTGAGATTGATTATAGCTCAGCCCTAGAGGAAAAATAGTCGCTTTCTCAAACTTTGTGGTTCTCCTTGTAAAGAAAGTTTTATGCTCTGACTCATTGTTGGGCTTTTAAGAATAAAAGACAAGGGAAGCATTAAAAAAAAGTTATGACTGAGATATAGGGAAGAACAGACTTTCCATTCATTCTATGCATCTTAACACTATTATATCAGAACCATAACACATGTTTCTCCCACAGCACTATGTTCTTTTCTGTTCTTAAAATGTCTCACTTGCTTCCCCAAAACCACACAACTTCTAAGTACTGTTCTGTTTTATGCTTGTTTGGTTTTTGTTATTATTATTTGACTACATGCAAGAGAATATCAAATAATTTATCATTCAAAGACCCAATTGGATACTTAACTGGGGCCAAGTGGACAGGTGTCTCATAAATGGCCATAAATTCTTGGAAGTATGTGGGGGTACTTTTATGTACAACAAGATCTGGGATGAAACTTAAGGCTAACTTCTAGCTTTTAACAAAATAAAATAAATAACATAAAAATAGAAAAAGAATTCAGGGCAACAGGAAATTGAGGACCAGAAAATATTTGAGCCACCAAACTCCATAGTCTACAGGAATATGTACCACTTGGAAATGGCCAAAACTGGCACAAAGGAACAAGAAGGCTCAAGGAGAGGACAGATTTTGTAACAATCCCTAAAAAGAGAGTATGCTGATGGGTGTGCTCTTTTTTTATTTTTTAAAGTTGTTTATTGATTTGTGGTAAGTGTAAATATGGAAACAGTTGAAAGACTAACTACAGTGAAGTCCCATGCATGCGTTTCCAACTCTGAACTGTTATCAATGTATGGTGAACCTTGTCTCATTCTTTTCCTCCTTATTTGTTAATCCTAAACAAGACTCGGGATATCTTGGACATTCTGGTTAATTTATAAATATCTTAGTATATACCCATTTGTTTAAAGAAAATGTCTATAATTAGTTTACAAGTCTGAGGGCTGACAGGGATAAATGAAGAGTGATACTAAATAGTTACAGAGTTTCATTTGGGCTGATTAAAATGTTCTATAATTAGAGACCAGTGAAGGTTTCCTTAGACTCCTTTGTTTTTCTTCATAAATTATTTGTTAAAATGATATGTAACTTTTTAGTAGAGTTCCTCACATCATGTACTTTTCTTTTCTTTATTTTTTTAATTTTAAATTTTATTTACTTATTCACTTTAGATCCCTATTGCAGCTCCCTCCCTTCTCTCTTCCTGATCCCACCCTCTTCTTTCTTTCTCCCCTTCCTTTCTCCTCAGAAAAATGGAAACCCCACCACCAACAACAACAATAACAATTTGCCCCTGCACATCAAGTCACATCAAAACTCTCCACTGAGGCCTCACAAAGCATCCCAGCTAGGGTAAAGGGATCCATAAGCAGGCGGCTTCATCCATGTCAGAAACAACCCCACTCCCCTTGCTAGGGAACCCACATTCAGATCAAGCTTCTCATCAGCCACATATGTGTAGGGGGTCCATACATATGCTTTGGTTGGTGGTTCAGTTTCTGTGATCACCATGGGCCTAGGTTAGTTGACTCTGTTAGTCTTTTTTTGGAGTTCTTGTCCCCTTTGGGTCCCTCTACCCTTCCCTCAACTCTCCCACAAGATTCCCATATCTCTGTCTAATGTTTGGCTGTGGGTCTCAGCATCTGTTTTGATCTGCTACTAGGTAGAGCCTCTCAGAGAACAGTTAGCTTTGCTCATGTCTGCAAGCACAGCAGAGTATCATTAACAGTGACAGGGTTTGGCTCTCTCTCATGGAGTGGTCTCAGATTGGGCCAGGCATTGGTTGGCAATTTCCTTAAACTCTGCTATATCTTTATTCCTGCCCATCTTGTAGGCAGGGTAAATATTGGGTCAGAAGTTTTGTGGATGGGTTGGTGTCCCCCTCCCTCCATTGGAAGTGCTGCCTGGTTATAGGGGGTGAAAACATCAGTCTCCATTTCCTGGCTGCTAGGAGTCTCTGCTAGAGTCACCCCATATCCACCCTGGAGCCTACACAGTTGCAGGTCTCCAGCTCGTCCCAAAGACGCCTGCTCATTGATTTCCCTACTTTCTCCCAGATCCTTCGCCTCCCACTCTCTATCTACCCCTCACTCCTTCCCACTCCCTCTCCCACCCAGGTAGCTCTTCATCTACTTCCAATGCCTATTTTATTTCCCCTTCCGAGGAAGATTCCAGCTTCCTCCCCAAAAGACATCCTACCATACCACAAGGATACCTGCTCAAGTATGCTTATAGCAGCTTTATTTGAAATAGCCAGAATCTGGAAACAACCTAGACGTCCCTTAACCAAAGAATGAATTTAAGGGGAAAAAAGTGTACGTTTACACAATGGAACACTACTCAGCTATAAAAAATAAAAAAAAATAATTTAAAAAAAAACAAGGACATCATTAAATTTGCAGGCAAATGGATGGAACTAGAAAATATTATCCTGAGTGAGGTAACTCTGACCCAGAAAGACACACATAGAATGTACTCACAAGTGAATATTAACCATATAATACAATATAACCATTATATATTTTCAAAGTATAAACCCACAATGTTGTATTATTTTAACACATGCATACTTGTGTATCTGTGTGTGAGTGTTCTGTCTCCAGCATTTTCTGAAAACTGTGAGGTCCACTTAATGGTTTGACTACATTCAAGGTCCTTTTCTGCTCATTTATGATTGCCTCTGCTAATATGATAGATTTCCATGGGAACAAACAAATCAACTTATCATAGTAACCCCCACTGAAATTTCACCTAAGAAATTGGTCACTGTCCCTATTACATGTGTTTGTTGTGTTCTGTTTTGTTTCTTTATATAGGGTTTCACTCTGTGGAACTCGCTAACCTGGAACTCATCGTACCGCCCAGAATAGCCCCAACTTGTGGCTCAGCTTCTTAAATGCCAGGAGAGCAGGCATAAATCACCGCACCTGACTCTGCCTTCATTAACTAATTTGAAATTCAAAGATTACAGCTCTGTTCTAATTCAAATTACCTTCCTTAATTTATTATCAGGCATGCTTTATGAAGAAAAATGTTCCCGTGCAACAATTTGGTTGTCTTAAGAAATAGCTTGTCAAGAAAAGACAAAGTGTTTTCTCTTTCCCCTTATTTCCACTTTTCTCAATAATTAATAAATGCTTTAGAACTAGCCAAAGAAAACAGTGAATAGTTTGTTTTAAAAACACCATTTTAAACTTAAGGATTTTTTAACATATATGATGTATTTCAATATATTTCAGATTTTATTTATTTGACACTTAAATTTCCCATGACTTTTCATTGCTCCTAAGTCATTAAAACATGACCCCAAATGTCCTTGTTGTGTACTTGAGCAAATTTTGGGTATATACCTAGCAGTGGTATAGCTGGGTCTTGAGGAAGCACTATTCCTAAGTGTCTGAGTAAGCACCAGATTGACTTCCAAAGTGGTTGTACCAGTTTACATTCCCACCAGCAATGGAGGAGGGTTCCCCTTTCTCCACAACCTCTCCAGCATGTTATGTCAGTTGAGTTTTTCATCTTTGCCATTCTGATGGGTGTAAGGTGAACTCTCAGGGTCATTTTGATTTGCATTTCCCTAATGGCTGATGATATGACGTTGAGCATTTCTTTAAGTGTTTCTCTGCCATTCAATATTCCTCTACAGAGAATTCTCTGTTTAGTTCTGTTCCCCATTTTTAATTGGATTACTTGGTTTGTTGCTTTTCAGCTTCTTTAGTTCTTTATATATGCTGGATATTAGCCCTCTGTCGAATAAAGGGTTGGTGAAGATTTTTTCCCAATCTGTAGGTAGTCGTTTTGTTTTGATGATGGTGTCTTTTGCTTTACAGAAGCTTTTCATTTTCATGAGGTCCCATTTATTGATTGTTGCTCTTAGAGCCTGTGCTGTTGGTGTTCTGTTCAGGAAGTTGTCTCCTGTGCCAATGAGTTCTAGGCTGTTCCCCACTTTTTTTTCTAGCCGATTTAGAGTATCTGGTTTAATGTTGAAGTCTTTGATCCACTTGGACTTTAGTTTTGTGCAGGGTAGTAAGTATGGATCTATTTTCATTTTTCTGCATGTAGACATCCAGTTGGACCAGCACCATTTGTTGAAGATGCTGTCTTTTTTCCATTGAATGAATTTGGCTGCTTTGTCAAAAATCAAGTATTCATAGGTGTGTGGGTTTATTTCTGGATCTTCTATTCAGTTCCATTGATCCTCCTTTCTGTTTTTATGCCAATACCATGCAGTTTTTATTACTATTGCTCTGTAGTACAGCTTGAGATCAGGGATGGAGATACCTCCAGATGATCTCATTTTGGAGATTCTGGGTTTTTTGTTTCTCCATATGAAGCTGAGAATCTTTTTTTCAAGGTCCGTAAAGAATTGAGTTGGTATTTTGATGGGAATTGCCCAAAATTTGCTCAAGTACACAACAAGGACATTTGCTCAACCATGTTTATAGCAGCTTTATTTGTAATAGCCAGAACCTTGAAACAACCCAGATGTCCATTATCAGAGGAATTGTTACAGAAATTGTGGTATTTTACACAATGGAATACTACTCAGCAATCAAAAATGAGGAAATCATGAAATTTGCAGGCAAATGGTGGGATCTAGAAAAGATCATTCTGAGTGAAGTATCCCAGAAGTAGAAAGACAAACATGGTATACACTCGCTTATATAGACCTACAAGATATAATAAACATAATGAAGTCTATACACCTAAAGGAGATAAACAAGAAAGCAGACATGAGGTAAGATGATCAATCCTCACTTAGAAAGACAAATGGGATGTGCATTGGACGTATGACAGGAGTCAACCGCAGAAGGCTTCTGAAAGACCCTACCAAGCAGCGTTTCAAAACAGATACTAAGACTCATAACCAAACCTTCAGCAGAAGGGAAGTTAGTATGACGGAAAAGATACAAGCCCCACAAGGACCAAATATATCTGGGCACAGGGGTTTTCTCTGAAACTGTTTCTCCAACCAAGGACCATGTATGGATACAACCTAGAACTTTTACTCGGATGAAGCTCGTGGTAGCTCAATAACCAATTGGTTTCCCATAGTAAGGGGAACAGGGACTATCTCTTACAGGAACTCAATGGCAGGCTCTTTGACTCCCCCAAGGGAGGAAAAGTTCTGCTAGGCCACAGAGGAGGACTTTGCAGCCAGCCCTGAAGATACCTGATAAAACAGGGCCAGACGAAAGGGGAGGAGGTCCTCCCCATTCTGTGAACTTGGAAAGTGGCAGGGAGAAGCTGAGGGAGGGAGGGTGAAATTGG
The DNA here is from genome assembly GCF_907164565.1 of Psammomys obesus. Classification (NCBI taxonomy): domain Eukaryota; kingdom Metazoa; phylum Chordata; class Mammalia; order Rodentia; family Muridae; genus Psammomys; species Psammomys obesus. Next base: position 24,942,028 of record NW_026596051.1, on the reverse strand, counting down.
GAGGGAATAAGGGAGCGGGATACAGCTGGGATACAGAGTTAATAAAATGTAACTAATAATAACAAACAATAAAAAAAACATGACCCCAAAAGGCTTTTGTTAGCTTCCCTCTTTTCAGATGTAACAAGATATTCCAGAACCATCTAATACATTTCCTGCCTCACACCTGTAATCACCTACCTCTCAAAAAAAAAAAAAAAAAAAAAAAGTCTCAGTTTCTTCCTTAGGAATGGTGTTTAGAGGACACAAAGTAGATGTGAGGATTCTTTATTTTATTACATCTAAGTTGTTTTCAGCAGACAAAACTACCTTTTTTTTCTTTTTAAGACAAAAAAAGATCTAGTTCATTTCCCTCCTATATTTTCTGCCTACTTCCTTTATTATTTAATTGGGAATTGCAAATATTAAAATATGAAAATCACATGGTTTCCTAATGCATTTACCTCATGTAGAGGATTGAAATAATCAGGAATAATCAGTGCTGGTCTCTTTCTCCAATCTAGCACTCTGATTCAGCTGTCCCCTTCTTCCCAAACTCTAAATCACAACCACGGGCGGACACACACACAACAGATCTATTCTAATTCAAATCTTGCTCCTTGGTTTACTAGAAGGTACACTTTTTTTTTTGCTTTGGATGCTTTATTATTATTATTATTATTATTATTATTATTATTATTATTATTTATTACACTTTATTCATTTTGTATCCCCCCATAAGCCCCTCTCTCCTCCCCTCCCGATCCCACCCTTCCTCTTCTTTCTGCATGCATGCCTCTCCCCAAGTCCACTGATAGGGGAGGTCCTCCTCTCCTTCTTTCTGATCTTAAACTATCAGTTCTCATCAGAAGTGGCTGCATTGTTATCTTCTGTGGCCTAGTAAGGCTGCTCCCCCCTCAGGGGGAGGTGATCAAAGAGCAGGCCAATCAGATTATGTCAGAGGCAGTCCCTCTTCCCAGTTCCCACTTGGACACTGAACTGCCATGGGCTACATCTGTGCAGGGGTTCTAGGTTATCTCCATGAATAGTCCTTGGTTGGAGTATGAGTCTCTGGGAAGTTCCCTGTGTTCAAATTTTCTTGTTCTGTTGCTCTCCTTGTGAAGTTCCTGTCCTCTCCAGCTCTTGCTATTTCCCACTTCTTACATAAAATTCCATTCACTCTGCCTGACAGTTGGCCATCAGGCTCAGCATCTGCTTTGATAGTCTGCAGGGCAGAGGCTTTCAGAAGCCCTCTGTGGCAGGTTCCTAGGTTGTTTCCTGTACACTTTTATATTGACTAGATAAGCAAATGTGTGCATATGTGTATATTCACACTTGTTAAAGGGGAGACTTCCTTCTCCTTCTCATGAGAGAAGAAAATAGGACACCAATAGTAGAGGTGTAAAGGGCACCGCTGTAGAACAAACCAGGAAAATGGCAGACAGAAGCAGAAGTGAAATGAAGTAGAAGGGGAAGGGAAATGTCACTGCAAGATTCAATGACTGTAAAACTGTGATATACCTAAAGCAAGAATGTTTACATACCAGAAAAATGCTTTCTCCAAATAAAGCCTCTAATGTTATAACCATGCCTCAACCATCTACAAAAATCACAGTGTTTTCACCATATCTCAGGTATATCCTGAATCTCATCACAGTGGTAAGCACTGTTTGTTTCCATCTTATCAAAGAGAAACTGAAGTACAGAGAAGGTCAGTCATTTGTTCAGTCATTTCAGCCATTTCGAAGGGGGAATGAGCAGTGAGTGCAAAAACCGAGATCCCATCTGCACATTCTGAGTATCACCGTCTTGTGTCTCTCAAAAGAGTACAGCACACAGACGCACACACTCATCACAAGCACACAAACTTGCACATGTACAGAGGTTGAAAGTCAAGAGTATTGGCACACCTAAATAATAATCTTATTATAAAAAGAGATTTTTAGAATACTGTAATATTTCAACACACTTACAAGGTTGGAAACCATAAGGGGAATAAACTAAGACTTAGAAGACAGATAAACATAGACAGATGGGTAGAGACATACATACACACATATATACATACATAGATTCAGCCCTACATTCTTCATCCCACAAAAGAGGATAGCGAGAGCTTTAGAGAGAGATTTAAAGACATTACATTCTCAAAACCACATACTTTGGAAAATTTGAAATTCACACTCATGTAGTCCAAAGACTACAACTGCCTTTCAGTTTGAGGAGCCCAGATGATAGGAGTGACAGATGGCTTATTTTGAAATAGGATCCAGGCTGTGTCTTCTCAAAACACTAGTGTTAACTATGAGTCTCCCTCTAAACATAAAACCTAATACAACTGCTCCACTGAAATAAAATGGAAGTAGTCCATTTGTCCCTCAGTTTTGGCCTAACTGGTGAAGGAAAAAATGCCTGGTGTTTATCAGAGCAGGTGTGGGAAGCCATACACTTCTTCAACCCAAAGAGCCAGTCACCACAGCTTCCCTATGAGAATTCTGAGAAGCAGTGCCTACAGCTGGTTAGCCCTTGTGCCAACAGTATATAAACCCAAAATGAAAACTGGAGGGGAAAGGAAGGAAAACTTGGCACACCCGTCCCCTGTCTTGCTTCCCATCAGTTGGAGCTGTAGGGAGCAGACATAAGAACATCACCAGCTGTTCTGCTTCCTGGCAGAGCCATCAAGCACAGCCTTGCCTGCCCCAGACACACTACTGCACCAAACACTTTGCATTTATGGTTCTAAACCTTTTATCCCCCAGCAGTAATAGGCAGACATTTCAGAGGCCCCTGGACCCTGGGCATTGCCTCAGGCAAGACAAGGTTGATAGATGGTTGACTGACAACCCAGGGATGAAGCTTCATTGGGCTTTTTAATCCATATATAAAGTCAGAGGCAGAAAAAGAGAATCTGTGTTCTCCACATTTCTCCTTTTCCCTTTTATTACTATGAAGAACCGTGAGGCGGTACCAGTCACATTTAGGACAGACCTTTTAGATGATCCTTTTGGAAACACCTTCAATAATGACATACCCAAATGTGTGCTTCACTAATCTTCTAGGTCAGTGGTCCTCAACCTGTGCGTCACAACCTCTTTGGGGTAGAACGACCCTTTCACAGGAATCAGATATCAGATATCCTGCATATCAAATATTTATATTATAATTTATAACAATAGCAAAATTATAGATATGAAGTAGCAACAAAATAATTTTATGGTTTGGGGTCAGCAAAATGTGAGGAACCGTGTATTAAAGGGTTGCAGCATTAGGGAGGTTGAGAGCCACTGCTCTAGGTCAATTGACAATCAACTTAACTGCCATAATTGGTGATCACTCAGCCCTCATAGATCCAACTTAGAATCCAATAAGTGAATATATTGTGACATTGACTCTATAAATATCTATTAAAAACATGAAACTTCATTAAAAACTTGTTCTCTGTTATGAATCCAAAGAAAGTAGACAATCTTTTTCCAAAAAGTATTTAAATTTAAACAGTTTCAGACAGAAGTGTGGTTTGTGTGTGTGATGTTGCGGGTCCAGGTCTTAAGATGAAAATCAAGTGGACCCACACCTTACACCATAAAATACAGTGCACTGGAAGTTTGGGTTATGTTGTAGTTCCAAGTGTGGGATGCAGGAATGTTTTGTCCATAGCTGATAGCAGCCTCATGAGAGGGTGAGTGATCCTTGTCAATAAGAAACTGGTTTTGACCAACTAAAAAACATCCCTGTGTGGACTTTAAGAAGGTATAAATAGGAGGCCACAGACATGCAGATTGCTTTGCATTGCACTGTTTTGCACGTGTGTCACTTCATTCTTAGAGAGAAAAGCTCCAGAGAACTCTTTGTGTGGCTTTTGCTGATTCGTGCCATTTCTGCTGAGTTCTGCAGCTGCTGTTGCTGGACCTTGATGCTGCTTGTGCTGTTGCTGTTTTGCTGGTTTGCTATTTGACTGGACTGCTGGTATCCTGACAACAAAGAGTTGTTGGTATCCTGACAACAAAGAATTGTCCCAAGGAACTACTTCTAAAGAGGTCCACATCCCCCCTACCCAGTTCCCTATCAACCTTCTTTCTTTTATACATTGTGTTGGGGTGTTGGAAGTGATTCAGGTAGAGAAGGGAGAAAGAGACACAACAAACCAAATAGAGTAGGTTTAAAACAGTCAAAGCTTATGATACAATGAAAGGCTATGAACAAACATCTTCTTAGAAGATACTCTAAATTATAGGAAAATGGAACAAAAGCATGATATATTAAACCTCTGTACTGCTGGTACTCCAATCATATGATTAGTGAGGCATCTTTTGGCAATATTGATCACCTAGTCTATAGCCTAGCAGAGCATCTTGTTTTAAATTATTTTAATAGAGCCATAAATGTGAGAAAAAATAATTAAGAAAATGATAGGTCTTTGTGTTGCACACACCTGTAATCCCAACACTCCACTGGCAGAAGCAAGAGGACCATGAAATCAAGGATAGCCTGAGCTATGAAGTGAGACCATATATCACATTTATAAAAAAGAAAAAGAAGGATGAAGAAGTAGAACATGGTAACGATGGTTTCTTTCCTTTATTAATTACACTTTATTTACTTTGTATCCCCCCTGTGGTATCCTCCCTCCTCCTATCCGAATCGCTCCCTTCCTCCACCCTCTGCATGCATGCCCCTCCCCAAGTCCACTGATAGGGGAAGTCTTTTTTTCCTTCCTTCTGATCCTAGTCAATTAGGTATCATCAGGAGTGGCTGCATTATCCTCTTCTGTGACCTGGTAATGCTGCTTCCCCCTCAGGGGGAGGTAATTAAAGAGCAGGCCAATCAGTTCATGTCAGAGACAGTCCCTGTTCCTATTACAATAGAACCCACTTAGACACTGAACTGCCATGGGCTACATCCATGCAGGGGTCTTAGGTTATCTCCATTCATAGTCCTTGGTTGGATTTTCAGTCCCAGGAAAGACCGTTGTGCTCAGATTTTTTGGTTCTGTTGCTCTTCTTGGAGAGTTCCTGTCCTCTCCAGATCTTACTGTTTCCCCACTTCTTTCACAAGATTCCCTGTACTCTGCCCAAAGGTTGCCCATAAGTCTCAGCATCTGCATTGATAGTCTGCAGGGCAGAGTCTTTCAGAGGTCCTCTGTGTTAGGCTCCTGACTTGTTCCCTGTTTTCTCCTTCTTCTGATGTCCATCCTCTTTGCCTTTCTGCATAGGAATTGAGCATTTTAGCAAGAGTCCTCCCTCTTGATTAGTTTCTTTAGGTGTACAGATTTTAGTAGGTTTATCCTATATTATATGTCTATATGAGTGAGTATATACCGTGTACATCCCTCTGCTTCTAGGATAGCTCACTCAGTATGATCTTTTCCATATTCCACCATTTACCTGCAAATTTCATGATTTCCTTGTTTTTTATTGCTGAGTAATATTTCATTGTGTAGATATACCACAATTTGTGTATCCATTCCTCCACTGAGGGACATCTGGGCTGTTTCCAGCTTCTGGCTATTACAAATAAGGCTCCTACAAACATGGTTGAGGACTAATATCCAATATATATTTATATATATATATATATATATATATATATATATATATATATATATATATATATATATAACTAAAGAAGTTAAACAGCAACAAATCAAGTAATCCAGTTAAAAAATGGAGTACAGAGCTAAACAGAGAATTCTCAATAGAGGAATATCGAATAGCAGAGTAACACTTAAAGAAATGCTCAACCTCATTAGCCATCAGGGAAATGCAAATCAAAACAACCCTAAGATTTTACCTTACACCCTTAGAATGGCCAAGATCAAAAACTCAAGAGACAACACATGCTGGAGAGGTTGTGGAGAAAGGGGAACCCTCCTCCACTGCTGGTGGGAATGTAAACTTGTGCAATCATTCTGGAAAGCAATCTGGCACTTTCTCAGACAACTAGGAATAGCACTTCCTCAAGATCCAGCTATACCACTCCTAGGCATATACCCAAAAGTGTCTCAAGTACACAATAAGGTAATGATGTATTTTATCTGCAAGTACTTTCACATATTGATATACTATATCCATGGCTCTGTCAGAAAGGTTTCATTTCCAGTTCATGGATGAAAAATGAGGAGCTAGTTATAATGGCTCCTGCAAACAAGATTACAAAGCCTATAGCTGGCATCATACCCAGGTATTTCATTTCCTAAATCCACTTGGTACTTTCTTTTTAAACCAAGCTGGCTACTCCAGAGAAACGGACATGCCACACCAGGAAAAGGAAGTCAAAACCAATGATTCTGCTGAATCCGACAGAAGCAACAGTGTGTGGTTTCTAGAGACATATTGTGCAGGAGAAACTGGGTCTTAGCTCCTTGGGGAAACAAAGTAAGGCATGCCTCCTAGTGTCCTTGCTGACTGCCAGTTTCAGTGGGAGATATCTTGTGAGAGGGCTCTCTTTTCAAAACACATAAAAGAACCATAATTGCTCAGGTCCCCTGTAAATATCCAGGCACAGAGTTCCATTTATTACAATTTCCAAATGACTGAAAAGCTTTTCCTTCTTTTGTGATGCTCTGAAAATTGGAACAAACACAGAATTCCATTCTCCACTCACAAATGAAATACACCACTGGGTTTTCTTACAAGCACAAAGAAACCAAGGAGAAAGGACATCTTTCCTTTTTCAGCAGGAAAAATAAATTGTGAGCTGTTATGAAATTATGTTGTTACTATTTTGACCCTTAGTAAAAACCCATTTATCTGCCAGATTAGCTTATGTTTTATATACACATGGCCATTCTAAACTGAGACTGTCTCATTACTCTACTTGTCTCTGGTCAAGTTACAAAAGCTCAGGCTCAGCTGGGCTACCACCTATTGGCAGGCAAAATCTGGATAACTTATAAAACCTTTCTAGTCCCTTCCTTGTCTACTTTTTAGAAATATTGACACCTGGGCACATTCTTTGTGTCTTAATACAAAGAATCATTTCGGGGTAATCATTAATGCTGTCATTAATGGAAAATAGCATTAACTTTATATCTAGCTTGCCATTTTTATACCATTCTCAGGCTAGGGGCTCTTCTGGACATTTACCTTGGGAAACTCTGTAATAAAATAGTAAAACTGATGCTAGACAGACAGGATCTAGAATTCCCGAAATTGTCCTGAGCCTTTGCTTATATAAAAACACTAGTTGTAGATTTTACATGTGAGTACATCAGTAACTCCTGCAAGTATAAGAAACATAGAAACAAAACAATATGATTGCTGTAACCTTTAAGTCAGGCAGGCCATGGCTTAAAGCCTTTACCACTAGTATATATGTCCTTTCCATTTGAAGTATCAAAACAAAAAGTAGGGCTGGGAATGTAACTCGCTGATGGAGTATGTATGCTCCAGGCCCTGGGCATTGAAAAAAAAAAAAAGTATGTTATCCATTCTATACCTTTTCAGACCTACCAGAAACTGTTTCATTTAGATATTCAGTGAATGTATTGTACATGCCAGGAATTGGGCCAATCATCAGACATACAAATGTAAATAAAATTCAACCTTTGGTGTTTAGAATTATTCTGTAGACAAACAGTGAAGTATGAAAGCATATCCAATTTTCCTGTTGTGTAATGATGATAATTATGAGGCTTCTTTAGTGAAAACAGGCTAATAATGTCTATGAAGACAGAGCCATCCCTGTGTTGCTGATTATCGTACTTTCAGCATCTGGCTGAGAAGATAATGTTTATTGAGGAAACCTATTAATAAACTGGAAAGAACTGTGAGCAATTAGTACAGAATATGGCCATTACCTCCAGCAGATCATATAACCTCCTCTGCCAACTGAACCCGTCTCTCTCCGACGAGAATCTCTTTGTGAGAGTTTGTGTTGCAGGGACCTATACAAATAGCTGTGCAAACCAAGAGGGAAACATTAACTGCTCATGAAAAACTCCTCCTTGTCATGGTACCAAGGAACCCAAAGTGATAGACAGTAAGGGAATTGAGACCAATCTCAGACATCTTGCCTTTATCCCAAACTCTGTAAGGTCTACATCAGACTAAATGTCTACATATCACCAAGTGAATTCTGCCCTTTCTGTCTGAAAAAAAAAAAAAAAAGCCCACAATAAAAAGGCCAACTCAAGCAAAGACTTGAGTTGCGAAAATTTTAATAAATTGTGTCATGTTTCTAACTGTTGTAAAGGGCTATCCTCCGAGCCAAACTAGCACCATCTTGCAAAATATCATGCCAGCTGGGCTTTCTGACTACTGCATTCTTGCACAGAAGAGTCACAGAGCCCACCTAAACATCAAACCACTCCTCCCAACCACTTTGTGTGCAATTCTACCCTAATTTCACCTGGCCTCAATATTTCATGGAGAAACTAGATTCCATAGGCTAGGAAGGCTAGAGGAAGGAGGTTCATCCACATAGCCCTGAGGTAACCATCCTCCCTGCAACATACAGACCTCCCATTGTAGCTGCTCTAAGGTCAACCACACCCCTGCCACAACCCCTCACTCATACTCTGTAAATAACCCTTAAAATGTATTGGTTTCACCTGTGTGAACTTTGGTGAAATCAAACTTTGTTTTGTTACTAGTACTGTGGAGGAAAGGAAGAAGAATTGCCTCACTGTCGTTGTTATGGTCAACTACCCTCCAACTCCCTCCCACCCCACTCTTACCCCCGTTTCCACCCAGGAAAAATTCCTTTCAACACTGAAAAAATTTGCTTCCACAAATGCATGTTTAGAGGATTGGGAATTCAAGTTCAGGTAATAGAGAATTTTTCCATGCCTTTGATGGCCTGTCCCAAACATTTGGGGATTTGGCCCACCCTCACTTGTTTACACAGACCAGCAAAAAGATCAGCGTGAGCTAGTCCCATCATTACCATTGAAACCAGTTTCTCTTACTATAAACACACCAAAAGGAGGCAAGTGCTAGTGTTTGGTCCCCTTTCCAATTATCCCAGAACATCCCTGCACACTGAGAGTCTTCCTGATCCGTGCCAGTACCGTGCTTCCTCACACTATTGTCTAGTACTGAGTGTGCACAAATTTGCCTTTCCATTTCCACATGCCAATCTGTAGTTAGTAATACGGTATCACCTTGTATTCATTAAGCTCTATGATGAGTGCTCTGGCATATCTCCTAGTCTTCATGTGAATAATGCTGCATCATTCCCATATCACCAACAAAGGAGCTCAATAACACAAAAATTCTGTCACTTGTGGTCACAGGAGAGCCCATTCCAAACCTAGACCACCTAGCCTTGACTCCTGATACCTAAAAGTCATGCTACATCTTCTTCTTCTGCCACTGTTACAGAATGGCATGCTAATTCCTTACCTGCCCGTCTAGTAATACCCACTATATCTCTTTCTCCTCATCTTCTCAACTCACTAAGCACTGCATCCTAAGCTTGTTTTGTCTTCTGCTTTGTCTAGTTTTGGATAGTCAAATCAGCAACTTCTGTAAAGTATGTCAGTCTGTCTAATATTAAAATAAATCCCTCAGCCCTCGGTCTAGCTCTGGAGTGCTACATCTTCTGTCTTTGTTCCCTTTTCTTTCATCACCAAACAACATGAAGTACGCACTGTCTCTAGCATTCACTGTCTCCAACATTTCTACTTGTTTGCTTTCCAACTCACTAAAATCAATATTTTTTTTTAATAATCCATTCTAATGTAAGTGTTCCAGCTAAAGTCACAAATCCGTATGAAGCATACATCTGTTGGGAAGATTACCTCCCAACCACAGTGCCAATCCTCAGGAATTGCATTCCTCCCAACACTGACGTCTGAGTATGTAAATCAGGAAAGACACAAATTTGATAGGGTCACACTGGCTTCCCTCCTCACACCCTAGTGTTCCATACCTCCACTCTCAGCTGCTCAGTCTTCCCTTTTTCTCAGCCTCCACTCAAACCCATGTGAATAGCAAGTTCTGTTGACACCTGGTGTGCTCAACAGAGAATGCACAAAGACAGTGGTTCCTCCCTCTTTCGGAGTCTATGGGAAACCAATTGTTCAGAAGTGAAGGATGAGGCCCCATGAGCCCCTGCTCCTTCTTTGGCTATTGTTAATAGGCTCATCATGTGTGATCTCAGGGCAGGTAACTACAGTTCATATGGGTTAGTGATTGCAGCAGTACTATCAAGTCTTGAGAATGTTGTTTTGTGGCTCTCAACTCTATATTTAAGATTTTACAATATAATCTTATATCCTTATGTGTATTGTTATATACCTGTATGTACGAATATGTCTGTGTACATGACATTATATGGAAATAAACTGATGAGACTATATTTCCAAAATAATAAGTATTATTTGTCAGAATAATTAAAATTTTCTACAAAAAAACAGTAAGAAAAATGTGGATAATGTAAATGAAAATAGATGTTATAAATGGATATTATACATAAACAGAAGCCATCAATGAACACACAAAAATATACTTGAGCTCATCAGTGTTTATGGAAATGTAAATTTTTTAGCAAGAGTAGCATTTCTCACCCGTTAGTTTAGCCAAGGTCAAGAAGAAACTATTAAGTGTTGGTAGTTGGTGCAGCTCTTTAGGAAAACAGTTTAAATTGACTAGATCATGTAAATAATTTCAGGTCTTCAATTAAACCATAGACTCTGCTTAGAACTCACTTTCTAGCTGGATGATGGTGAAGCATACCTTTAATCCCAGGCAGAGATAGAGGAGCTCTGAGTTGTAGGCCAGCCTGGTCAACAGAGTGAGTTCCGGGACAGCTAGGCTACACAGAGAAACTGACACATTTCATACCCTATCTTGAAACGAAAAAAAAAAAAAAAAGAACAGAATGAAGAAGAAGAGTTTTTCAAGTTTGTTTGAAATACTCTTTCTTGCTTTAAAACTCAGTGTAGATGAAATCTATTGACTAAACACCTCCTTGCATTCCCAGTTACAGAATGAATCATTTCCCCCTCTGAGCTTCCTGTGTGAGGTCATGTTATTCCTATTACACTGCACTACAGTTACACGTTATGCATTATCATGTCCCCACCACAGGGCTCAGCACTGGCAGAAATGAACATGCACATAAATTAATGCAACTCTATGGCTCCCATACCCCTTCCATAACCACAGACACTGCACATTTCTATTTATTTATTGCAAGTTCTAGGGGTAGAACTCATGGCCTTGTGCACGGTAGGCAAGCCCTGTACCACTGACCCATACTCATGCTGTATTCCTATGGCCACTGCCGGCTAAAGCCTGATACTCCTCTTCTGTCTCCAACTTGACACATTTCATACCCTGATATAGTCACATAGAATAAAACCAAGAGCTAAATAAATCCAGAAAGCCTGTCTATGTTTTCAATGGAGTATCAGTCAAATATTCTCCCTCTTGAGTGCTTTCAAGCTGTAAAGCTAGTTTTAATTTTTTTTTTAAAGGACATTGAATTTCCAATTCTCCAGACCCCTATGGAGACACATTTACCATCCGGATATTGATAAAAGTGACTGTCCACAACTGATTAAGGTGTATAGTTGGTGTCTGGCAGCCTTCTTACCCATGGCTGCTGTCCCTGATACCTAGGGACCTTAGATTGAGTGGCAGATGAGAACAAAATAGTGGTGATTGGGTGTGCTACAGCCTGTGTCATTTGGCTGTGTTTACAGCCAGCCCAGCTGAACCTGGCAGCAGCTACGACACTTGGGGAACAACAGTAGCTTTTCAAGTCAATATATGAGCCTTTGTGGTGTAATAAAAAGAAGGTTACAGAAAAGGCAATACTGAGGAAGACTTCCAGCCCCACTTCTCTGTAATTCTTTGACTTCCCCTAAAAATATCAACCCTGAACATATCTGTCCTTGATGAAAAAGCAACGGCCGCTTTGTTCATTTCCCAGAATAAAAAAGAACTTAAGGAATAAATGTCTTGATTCACTTAATCCCAGTAATCCTATGAGTAAAGTAATTTCAGTCCTACATTAAATGTATGAAGGGAGAACTAAGGAACATCTACAATGAAATAGCTAGTAATCCAAATTCTGAAGCCAAGTTGTTAACCACAAAGCCACGGAGAACATCATAAAAATTGCTATTCCATTGAGATAAATAGATGATAGATAGATAGATAGATAGATAGATAGATAGATAGATAGATAGATAGTTTAATGTAGGCTATAATAGTCCAGTCTGGCATGAAACTTGATATGTAATTCAAGCTGGCCTTGAATTCCTACCTCTACCTCCTTACTTCTAGCATTATAGTCATGAGCCACAAAAACTGGATTAAATTTGTTTTAAATATCCATAACACTGTAAAATCAGTACCTTTACTACATGCCTTGATCAAAGCATTTCCCATTTTGTTATAATTTTTATAAATCTCTTTAGGCTGCAAACTTCTTGAAGAAGGGAATGGAAATGAATTTGCCTGTGAGTAAGAGTTCTGCCTATGAGCTCTGTGTTCTGCATCCTCAGGCTCTAGGTAGTCAAAAATCTCTGGAGTAAGGTGGAACCAGGAAGGGAGGAGTGAAGGGTGAGTAAGTGAAATGATGAACTGTGTCATGTATGAATTACTGTGTAAGGGTGGTTATATGGGTGGGTGTGGAGTGTGTGGGTAAATGAATAAATAAGTAGGTAAGCAGGTAGGAGGACAGATGAGTGAGTCTGTGGGTGGGTGGATTGTTGGGTGGATGATCACAAATTGTCAGTTTCATACAAAGGTGTCTGATCAAGTTAAAACTGCAATTGTTCATTTTTTTCAACCCCCACTAATTTGACCATGGTTTTTAGATATTGCTTATCTTAAGCAAAGAATCTTAATAGTTCCAAAAATACTAATGAAAAAATGTGTTATATATACATAATGAAATTTTAATCTGCTATAAAAAACAATGCAATTATGAAAGTTTCAGTAAAGTAGATGGAACTGGAAAATGGTATACTAAGTGATGTAACCGAAGCCCACAAAGACAAATGCTGCATATTATCTTTCATGTGTGGATCATAGCTTTAAATATTTAGATCTGGATGCTTAATTTGTAATGTCTGTAGAATTCAGGAAGCTAGAAATAGCCCACGAGAAGAGTAAGGGAAGAGATAGTAAAAGGTGATGGCATAGTAGAACACATGCAATATGAAAGTAGAGGGAAGAAATGCTGGAGGTAAAGGTTGAAGCAATGATGTGGCAGGAGTGAGTAGAGAGAAAGATTAGAGGCGGTTTTATAGAAACTAAGGATGTGTTTTAAAGGTTTATAGAAATGTACTATTACAAGTTAATTCAAAAATACAATTTTTAAAGAAGTTTGAACAGAGGTACCCTGAGTGAGGAGATGATACTTACCGCAGGAGATAAGAATTTTTAGGTAAAAATCACAGTGCCAGACATGGAATACTTCCCTAACAGTTATTGGTCAAGGGAAGCTTCAGAGTTCTCCTGAACATCACAGACGATTGGTTTTGCTCTTGATTGCCCATCATAACTAGATGTTTATATTTGCTGAAGACACCACACATCTTCATTGTGGGGCATGAAGAAATAAACATGGAATTGACTGAAAACATCTCTCCTTCTTGATAGCATTCATAGTTCCACAAGGTACTATGTGTGCTTTTGGGGGAGAAAAGCCATCAGTGAACCCTTCATGCTACAAAACCAACATGCCATGCAAGATGTGCCACTGGTACAACAGTGGCAAGAAGGTTACGAGAGCCACCAATTACTTTGGTACTGGATCTGAGGCCTGCTTCACAGCAGAGGACTTACCCCAGACACTCTAAATCTGGTCAAAAGTTCATGAGGAGAGAGGTGGTAGGTCCTAGGTGTGGTGAGAAACTTACTGCTATTGTATTGCTAAATAGTCATGTTGTCTGGTGGCCTTTTAAATATTTATATTTATACACATAGATTAGCGCTGCCTTCAACCTTGGCCAAAGAAGCTTCTCTCTGCAGTGGTCAGCAGCTAATGTAGAGATTTATAGCAGACCAAAGTGCTGAGAATATGTGACTTTTGAATGCTCAGCACTAAATGGGACATCTATATCAATGTACCTCTCCCCTAAGGTTCATGAAACATCATTCAAAAGGGGATATAAAGAATGTAAGAGCTAGCGGCTGGGATGACTTTTTTGTTTCAAAATACTGTCTTCTGACATGAAACGGTCCTTGCACTCATGTACCCACAGGCACTGTGGTTACATGCACATGATCAAGCGAACAAGATAAACACTGTTCCAATAGGTAGAAATAACTGGACTCAGCTGGTTAAAAAAAAAAAAAGAGTAAAAGAAAAGGGAATGGGACATATTAGAGATGCTTAGAAGAAATGAGATTTGATGAGTCTGGTGGTTATGATCAAGATACACTGTTTACTTGGGTGAAAATATCAAAACCTAAAGAAACAAAAAGTACATGACGTAAGACTGATCCAGTAAAAGGAAAGGAATTGTTGCTTCATCTCAAAGCAGGACTGACTCTAGAAATTTAGGTGTGTTTGGCATATGTAGGCCTTTGTCTTTTATAAGGAACTTTGGTAGTGAAAACTGTGAACTTCTTTGACTCAATCCACAGTACACTAGGTTTGGTTTGCTTTTCGTTTTGGTTTTCGGGGTTTTTTTTTTTCTGGTTTTTGGTTTTGTTTGTTTGTTTGTTTGGTTGGTTGGTTGGTTGGTTAGTTTTGGTTTTTTGTTTGGTTTTGGGGTTTTGATTTGGTTTGGCTCTGTTTTAGTTTTTGGTTTTTCAAGACAGGGTTTCTCCTAGATTTACTTTGTAGACCAGGGTGGCTACAAAGTCACAGAAATCTGCCTGCCTCTGCCTTCCAGAGTGCTGGGATTAAAGGTGAGCACCACCACACCAGGTGCATTATTTTAAGAACACAGGTTATAAGCATCAGATCAAAGGAAGAAGTCAGCCAAGTCCACCAGCCTTTGTCCATCCTCTATTTCCATCACACATCACAGAAACCTCCTGAGTGTACTCCTTCTCTCAGTTCTAGGTGGGTATTTCTAGCAGTCATTCATGCTCTACTATACATGTACACAGCTTTACCTCTGACAATATCCTTCTCTAACAGAAAAAAGGGAGAAAAATGAGAGAGAGAAATGAGAGAAAGAAAGAAAGAAAGAAAGAAAGAAAGAAAGAAAGAAAGAAAGAAAGGAAGGAAGGAAGGAAGGAAGGAAGGAAGGAAGGAAGGAAGGAAGGAAGGAAGGAAGGAAGGAAGGAAGGAAGGAAAGAAAAGAAAAGAAAAGAAAAGAAAAGAAAAGAAAAGAAAAGAAAAGAAAAGAAAAGAAAAGAAAAGAAAAGGAAAGGAAAGGAAAGGAAAGAAAGAAAAAACTTTATGTCAGATATCCAAAATTTTCCATTTGGGGAAAATTCCCTTAAAGTAACCCCCATATCTCTGATCTGCCACATAGAAGTATAATGTCCTAGCTTCAGATGTGTTATGAGGGAGCTATACTCTCTCTCTCTCTCTCATCTTCTAGCGTGCTGTTGAAGCACAAAGGCTATTCTGCTTAACATTGTTGCTTCTCTCTAAACACTTGAGGGAGATGAGGGGATTCAAAATAACTGGAGCTGAAGCAGTGAGATAAAAAGAAAGTAGACACCAAATAAACAAATAGCATTAGTATTTACTGAGTATTTTCTGTGGTTTAAACATTCCTACCAAAACTTGATACTTGGAACTATGAAGAAATGTAATCCCCATTGTGAAGTAAGAGGTGGGGCTAGGTGGGGCCTTTGGGAGAGAATATAATCTGAGTCTGCAAAATGGCATTAAAGGCCTTCTGAGAAAATGAAGGGACACCCATGGTAGCAGCTTGCTCTTTTTCACCTTATGATGCCACGGACCATCTTGGGACTGTGCAGAAGGCACTTATCTGATACCACACAGATCTTTCTTTTTTTTTCTTTATTAATTACACTTTACTCACTTTGTATCCCCCCCCCGTGGTTCCCTCCCTCCTCCCATCCCAATTCCTCCCTTCCTCCATCCTCTGCATGCATGCCCCTCCCCAAGTCCACTGATAGGGGAGGACTTCTTTTTCTTCCTTCTGATCCTAGTCAATTAGGTCTCATCAGGAGTGGCTGCCTTATCCTCTTCTGTGGCCTGGTAATGCTGCTTCCCCCTCAGGGGGAAGTAATTAAAGAGCAGGCCAATCAGTTCATGTCAGAGACAGTCCCTGTTCCTATCACAATGGAACCCACTTGAATACTGAACTGCCATGGGCTACATCTGTGCAAGGGTTTTAGGTTATCTCCATGCATAGTCCTTGGTTGGAATAGCAGTCTCAGGAGATCTTGGTACCATGCTGTACAACTTCCAGAATCATGAGCTAAACAAACTTCTTTCTGTTGTCAACTACTACCGTGTAGCTATTCCCTGAGTCATTAGAATATTCCTTTCAGGGATAGGGGTAGGGAGTTTATAAAGTTAAGAACTGCAAAACATTTACACAACATGCAAGCGTTCCCCAGGTTGTACAGTCAACAATACTCAGCTCCTGGAAGAAAGGAGACACTTCTGTGGAACTATCTGCAAGCTGAGCAGGGGCTACTACAGTGCTACTTTCATGCGCTACTATGTTCACCTGCTTTTCTCTCACCTCTCTCTCATGTTTCTTCAAGCGACCTCAATAAGCTCAATGATTCAACAAGTCAGGCTCGAATGGAATTATTTGCTTGTGTTGGAATCTTATCTGTGGTAAATAAAGAGCTATTAGAATCTCCAAGATAGCTCACAAAACAGCTATGCACTCTGTGAGTGCACACTTAGAGCAACAGAAAATGAATTTATATAATACCTCTATGCCAACTACTTCCTACTTTGTCTGTACCTGTTCAAGTCACCGTTGGGAAACCATTCACCTGGATAGCTGAAGTTGGCTCCAGACTCCACTGTGCTTTCACCTACACGTACACTCTCATTATTGTCTCTCAGAGACGAAGCTGCATCCTCCCAGAGGCTTGGAACACAAGCTATCCTCCCAGATCCTAGGTCTTTCCTTCATTTCCATAGTTACTTCCCTGTTGCCTCAGGGACAGAGAGATAGGACTGTCTTGCCCAAAGTCACACAGACACACACACACACACACACACACACACACACATGAATTATAGCCACAACACTTCTAACATCATGCAGTCATGTCTAAAATTATCTATCTGCATAGAACCTTTAGTTTTTAAAGAGAATTCACACCCTCAGTTCCAGGGTCCTTCTAAAGCAATGGAGAAGTGCTTGGAAGGAAGAAATGCAGCATCCCCACCCTTACAGGACAACCATGTCGGGATTTATTATCAACAGATGGCTACACTGTAGAAGAGATAGTGTGCCTTGACCACTTAAGACCAACAAAGCAATACCAGGTTATTTTCCACCTACACAGCTAAAAAGGAATCAAATTCCAGTTGAGAAATGATTATGTCTTTCCCCAGAGTCTCTGATGAAAACATCAAATAAAGTCTGCTGAGTTGGCTGGAAGCCACCCAAACCATAATATTTTCTTTTTCTTTATATTAGATGGCCTCTCTTCTCCACTCTACTGACATCCTCCCTTCTCCTTTTGTTCATCTCTCTATATCAGAGCCTCCACCAGAAGTTTTCATTCCTCCTTTTTATTATTTTGCCTCCCCATCTCTCTGTTATATAAGTAAAATAAATTCTTGGAAGACAGTTTAATCTTTGGAGGTCGAGATTTGGTCAACTTTTTTAACTTTACACAATGAAAAGGTATTCTCAAACCTGGGTTTCTCATCAAAAAGTTACTTGTAACCAAACAGTTTCTAAAACCCCTAGTAATTCTTCTATTTGTTTTTGGCTGATGGAAAGTTGTATCCTGGATACATAATAATAAAGTTGCTTCTGCTCTTATCCAGAACTATGTATCTTGGTAGGTTTTGTGTGTGTGTGTGTGTGTGTGTGTGTGTGTGTGTGTGTGTGTGTGTGTGTGTGTGTG